>NW_024063419.1:0-1200000 GCF_006381635.1 Hibiscus syriacus
TGAGATTATGTCGCTCGAACAGAAGATTTTATCTCTATTGAGATAGTTTCCCTCGAAATAGAAGATTTTATCTCGCTTGATACACTTTCCCTCGGAACAAAAGATTTTCTCTCGTTTGAGATAGTTTCCCACGAAACAGAAGATTTTATCTCGCTTGAGATGGTTTCCTCGAAACAGAAGATTTTGTTTCGCTTGAGATAGTTTGAGATTTTTTGCTCACTTGAGATAGTTACCTTCGAAACAGAAGATTTTATCTCGTTTGAGATAGTTTTTCTTGAAACAAAATATTTTATCTCGCTAAAGATAGTTTCCCTCGAAACAGAAGATTTTATCTCGCATGAGATAGTTTCTCTCAAAATAGAATATTTTGTCTTGCTTGAGATAGTTTCCCTCGAAACAAAATATTTTATCTCGCTTGAGATAATTTCCCATGAAACTGAAGATTTTATATCGATTGAGATAGTTTCCAATGAAACAAAATATTTTATCTCGCTTGAGATAGTTTCTCTCGAAATAGAAGATTTTATATCGCTTGAGATAGTTTGCCTTGAAACAGAATATTTTATCTCACTTGAGATACTTTCCCTCGAAACAGAAGATTTTATCTCGCTTGAGGTAGTTTCCCTTGAAACAGAAGATTTTATCTCGCTTGAGATAGATTCCCACGAAACATAAGAATTTATCTTGCTTGAGATAGTTTCACTTGAAACAAATTATTTTATATAGCTTGTGATAGTTTGCCTCGAAACAGAAGATTTTTTCTCTCTTGAGAAAGTTTCCCTTGAAATTGAAGATTTTTTCTCGCTTAAGATGTTTTCCCTCAAAATTGAAGATCTTATATCGCTTGAGATAGTTTCCCTCGAAACAGATGATTTTATCGCGGTTGAGATCGTTTCCCTCGAAAATTAAGATTTTATATCGCTTGAGATAGTTTTCCTCGGAATAGAAGATTTTATCTCGCTTGAGATAGTTTCCCTCAAAACAGAAGATTTTATCTCGCTTAAGATAGTTTCCCTTAAAATAGATGATTTTATCTCGGTTGAGATAGTTTCCCTCGAAACATAACATTTTATGTCGCTTGAGATAGTTTTCCTCGAAACAGAAAATTATTTCTCGCTTCAGATAGATTCCCTCGAAACAGAAGATTTTTTCTCGCTTGAGATAGTTTCCCTTGAAACAGAAGATTTTTTCTCGCTTTAGATAGTTTCTCTCGAAGTAGAAGATTTTGTCTCACTTGAGATAGTTGCCCTCGAAATAGAAGATTTTGTCTCGCTTGAGATAGTTGCCCTCGAAACAGAAGATTTTTTCTCGCTTAAGATTGTTTCACTCGAAACAGAAGATTTTTTCTCGCTTTAGATAGTTTCCTTCGAAACATTAGATTTTATCTCGCTTGATATAGTTTCCCTCGAAATAGAAGATTTTTTCTCGCTTGAGATAATTTCCCTCAAAATAGAAGTCTTATATTGATTGAGATAGTTTCCCTCGAAACATAAGATTTTATCTCGCATGAGATAGTTTCATACGAAACAAAAGATTTTATCTCACTTGAGATAATTTCCCTCGAAATAGAAGATTTTGTCTCCTTGTGATAGTTTCCCTCGAAATAGATGATTTTATCTCGCTTGAGATAGTTTCACTCAAATCTGAAGATTTTGACTCGCTTGAGATCGTTTCCCTCGAAACAGAAGAGTTTTTCTCGCTTGAGATAGTTTCCCTAAAAACAGAAGATTTTGTCTCGCTTGAGATAGTTTCCCTCGAAATAGAAGATTTTACCTCGCTTGAGATAGTTTCCCTTGAAACAAAAGATTTTTTCTCGCTTGAGATATTTTCCCTCGAAACAGAAGATTTTATCTCGCTTGAGATAGTTTCCCTTGAAATAAAATATTTTATCTCGCTAAAGATAGTTTCACTCGAAACAGAAGATTTTGTCTCGCTTGAGATGGTTTCTCTCAAAATAGAAGATTTTATCGTGCCTAAGATAGTTTCCCTCAAAACAGTAGATTTTATCTCCTTTGAGATAGTTTCACTCGAAACAAAAGATTTTATCTCGCTTGAGATAGTTTCCAATGAAACTGAATATTTTATCTCGCTTGAGATAGTTTCCTTCAAAATATAAGATTTTATCTCGCTTGAGATAGTTTCCCTCGAAATAGAAGATTTTTTCTCGCTTGAGATAGTCTCCCTCAAAATTGAAGATCTTATATCGCTTGAGATAGTTTCCCTCGAAACAGAAGATTTTATCTCGCTTGAGATAGTTTCCCTCGAAACAGAAGATTTTCCTCGCTTGAGATATTTACCCTTGAAACAGAAGAATTTACCTCGTTTGAGATAGTTTCCCTTGAAACAAAATATTTTATCTCGGTTGGGATAGTTTCCCTCGAAACAGAAGATTTTATGTCTCTTGAGATAGTTTTCCTCGAAAACAGAAAATTATTTCTCGCTTCAGATAGATTCCCTCGAAACAGAAGATTTTTTCTCGCTTGAGATAGTTTCCCTTGAAACAGAAGATTTTTTCTCGCTTTAGATAGTTTCTCTCGAAGTAGAAGATTTTGTCTCACTTGAGATAGTTGCCCTCGAAATAGAAGATTTTGTCTCGCTTGAGATAGTTGCCCTCGATACAGAAGATTTTTTCTCGCTTAAGATTGTTTCACTCGAAACAGAAGATTTTTTCTCGCTTTAGATAGTTTCCTTCGAAACATTAGATTTTATCTCGCTTGATATAGTTTCCCTCGAAATAGAAGATTTTTTCTCGCTTGAGATAATTTCCCTCAAAATAGAAGTCTTATATTGATTGAGATAGTTTCCCTCGAAACATAAGATTTTATCTCGCATGAGATAGTTTCATACGAAACAAAAGATTTTATCTCACTTGAGATAGTTTCCCTCGAAATAGAAGATTTTGTCTCCTTGTGATAGTTTCCCTCGAAATAGATGATTTTATCTCGCTTGAGATAGTTTCACTCAAATCTGAAGATTTTGACTCGCTTGAGATCGTTTCCCTCGAAACAGAAGAGTTTTTCTCGCTTGAGATAGTTTCCCTAAAAACAGAAGATTTTGTCTCGCTTGAGATAGTTTCCCTCGAAATAGAAGATTTTACCTCGCTTGAGATAGTTTCCCTTGAAACAAAAGATTTTTTCTCGCTTGAGATATTTTCACTCGAAAAAGAATATTTTATCTCGCTTGAGATAGTTTCCCTTGAAACAAAATATTTTATCTCGCTAAAGATAGTTTTACTTGAAACAGAAGATTTTGTCTCGCTTGAGATGATTTATCTCAAAATAGAAGATTTTGTCTCACTTGAGATAGTTTCCCTCAAAACATATGATTTTATATCCTTTGAGATAGTTTCCCTCGAGACAAAAGATTTTATCTCGCTTGAGATATTTTCCAATGAAATGAAAATTTTATCGATTGAGACAGTTTCTCTCGAAATAGAATATTTTTACGGTTGAGATAGTTTCCCTTGACAATGAATATTTATCTTGCTTGAGATACTTTCCCTCGAAACAGAAGATTTTATCTCGCTTGAGCTAGTTTCCGTTGAAACAGAAGATTTTATCTCGCTTGAGATAGATTCCCACGAAACATAAGATTTTATCTTGCTTGAGATAGTTTCACTTGAAACAAAATATTTTATCTCGCTTGAGATAGTTTCCCTCGAAACAGAAGATTTTTCTCCTTTGACATAGTTTCCCTCGAAACAGATGATTTTGTCTCGCTTGAGATAGTTTCCCTTGAAATTGAAGATTTTTCTCTTGAGATGTTTTCCACCAAAATTGAAGATCTTATATCGCTTGAGATAGTTTCCCTCGAAAAAGAGGATTTTATCTCGCTTGAGATCGTTTCCCTCAAAACAGAAGATTTTATCTCGCTTGAGATAGTTTCCCTCAAAATAGATGATTTTATCTCGGTTGAGATAGTTTCCCTCGAAACAGAAGATTTTATGTCGCTTGAGATAGTTTTCCTCAAAACAGAAATTTTTTCTCGCTTGTGATAGTTTCCCTCGAAAAAGAATTTATCTCACTTAAGATATTTTACCTCGAAACAGAAGATTTTTTCTCGCTTGAGATAGTTTCCCTCGAAACAGAATATTTTATCTCGCTTGAGATAGTTTCCTACGAAACAAAAGATTTTATCTCGCTTGAGATAGTTTCCCTCGAAACAGAAGATTTTATCTCGCTTGAGATATTTACCATAGAAACAAAAGATTTTACCTCTCTTGAGATAGTTTCCCTTGAAACAAAATATTTTATCTCGGTTGAGATAGTTTCCCTCGAAACATAACATTTTATGTCGCTTGAGATAGTTTTCCTCGAAACAGAAAATTATTTCTCGCTTCAGATAGATTCCCTCGAACAGAAGATTTTCTCGCTTGAGATAGTTTCCCTGAAACAGAAGATTTTTTCTCGCTTTAGATAGTTTCTCTCGAAGTAGATTTTGTCACTTGAGATAGTTGCCCTCGAAATAGAAGATTTTGTCTCGCTTGAGATAGTTGCCCTCGAAACAGAAGATTTTTTCTCGCTTAAGATTGTTTCACTCGAAACAAAGATTTTTTCTCGCTTTAGATAGTTTCCTTCGAAACATTAGATTTTATCTCGCTTGATATAGTTTCCCTCGAAATAGAAGATTTTTTCTCGCTTGAGATAATTTCCCTCAAAATAGAAGTCTTATATTTCTTGAGATAGTTTCCCTCGAAACAGAAGATTTATCTCATGAGATAGTTTCATACGAAACAAAAGATTTTATCTCACTTGAGATAGTTTCCCTCGAAATAGAAGATTTTGTCTCCTTGTGATAGTTTCCCTCGAAATAGATGATTTTATCTCGCTTGAGATAGTTTCACTCAAATCTGAAGATTTTGACTCGCTTGAGATCGTTTCCCTCGAAACAGAAGATTTTTCTGCTTGAGATAGTTTCCCTAAAAACAGAAGATTTTGTCTCGCTTGAGATAGTTTCCCTCGAAATAGAAGATTTTACCTCGCTTGAGATAGTTTCCCTTGAAACAAAAGATTTTTTCTCGCCTGAGATATTTTCCCTCGAAACAGAAGATTTTATCTCGCTTGAGATAGTTTCCCTTGAAATAAAATATTTTATCTCGCTAAAGATAGTTTCACTCGAAACAGAAGATTTTGTCTCGCTTGAGATGGTTTCTCTCAAAATAGAAGATTTTGTCGTGCCTAAGATAGTTTCCCTCAAAACAGTAGATTTTATCTCCTTTGAGATAGTTTCACTCGAAACAAAAGATTTTATCTCGCTTGAGATAGTTTCCTTCAAAATATAAGATTTTATCTCGCTTGAGATAGTTTCCCTCGAAATAGAAGATTTTTTCTCGCTTGAGATAGTCTCCCTCAAAATTGAAGATTTATATCGCTTGAGATAGTTTCCCTCGAAACAGAAGATTTTATCTCGCTTGAGATAGTTTCCCTCGAAACAGAAGATTTTCCTCGCTTGAGATATTTACCCTTGAAACAGAAGATTTTACCTCGTTTGAGATAGTTTCCCTTGAACAAAATATTTTATTCGGTTGGGATAGTTTCCCTCGAAACAGAAGATTTTATGTCTCTTGAGATAGTTTTCCTCAAAACAGAAAATTATTTCTCGCTTCAGATAGATTCCCTCGAAACAGAAGATTTTTTCTCGCTTGAGATAGTTTCCCTTGAAAAAGAAGATTTTTTCTCGCTTGAGATAGTTTCTCTCGAAACAGAAGATTTTGTCTCGCTTGAGATAGTTTCCCTCGAAACAGAAGATTTTTTCTCTCTTGAGATTGTTTCACTCGAAATAGAACATTTTTTCTTGCTTGAGATAGTTTCCTTCGAAACATAAGATTTATATCGCTTGAGATAGTTTCCTCGAAATAGAATTTTTTTCTCGCTTGAGATAGTTTCCCTCAAAATAGAAGATCTTATATCGCTTGAGATAGTTTCTCTCGAAACAGAAGATTTTATCTCGCTTGAGATAGTTTCATACGAAACCAAAGATTTTATCTCGCTTAAGATAGTTTCCCTCAAAATAGAAGATTTTGTCTCGCTTGTGATAGTTTCCCTCGAAACAGAAGAGTTTATCTCGCTTGAGATAGTTTATCTCGAATCTGAAGATTTTGTCTCACTTGAGATCGTTTCCCTCGAAATAGAAGATTTTATCTTGTTGAGATAGTTTCCCTTGAAACAAAAGATTTTTTCTCGCTTGAGATATTTTCACTCGAAAAAGAATATTTTATCTCGCTTGAGATAGTTTCCCTTGAAACAAAATATTTTATCTCGCTAAAGATAGTTTACTTGAAACAGAAGATTTTGTCTCGCTTGAGATGATTTATCTCAAAATAGAAGATTTTGTCTCACTTGAGATAGTTTCCCTCAAAACATGATTTATATCCTTTGATAGTTTCCCTCGAGACAAAGATTTTATCTCGCTTGAGATATTTCCAATGAAACTGAAAATTTATACGATTGAGATAGTTTCTCTCGAAATAGAATATTTTTACCGTTGAGATAGTTTCCCTTGACAATGAATATTTTATCTGCTTGAGATACTTTCCCTCGAAAACAGAAGATTTTATCTCGCTTGAGCTAGTTTCCGTTGAAACAGAAGATTTTATCTCGCTTGAGATATGATTCCCACGAAACAAAGATTTTATCTGCTTGAGATAGTTTCACTTGAAACAAATATTTTATCTCGCTTGAGATAGTTTCCCTCAAAACAGAAGATTTTTTCTCGTTGATAGTTTCCCTCGAAACAGATGATTTTGTCTCGCTTGAGATAGTTTCCCTTGAAATTGAAGATTTTTCTCGCTTGAGATGTTTTCCACAAAATGAAGATTTATATCGCTTGAGATAGTTTCCCTCGAAAAAGAGGATTTTATCTCGCTTGAGATCGTTTCCCTCGAAAATTAAGATTTTATATTGCTTGAGATAATTTTCCTCGGAACAGAAGATTTTACTCGCTTAGGATAGTTTCCCTCGAAACAGAAGATTTTATCTCGCTTGATATAGTTTCTCTCGAAACAGAAGATTTTATATCGCTTGAGATAGTTTCCTTCGAAATAGAAGATTTTGTCTCGCTTGATATAGTTTCCCTCGAAACAGAAGATTTTGTCTTGCATGAGATAGTTTCCCTCGAAGTAGAATATTGTCTGCTTGAGATAGGTTCCCGCGAAACAGAAGAATTTATCTCACTTAAGATATTTTACCTCGAAACAGAAGATTTTTTCTCGCTTGAGATAGTTTCCTTCGAAATATAACATTTTATCTCGCTTGAGATAGTTTCCCTTAAAACAGAATATTTTATCTCACTTGAGAAAATTTCTCTCGAAATAGAAGATTTTGTCTCGCTTGAGATAGCTTCCCTCAAAATATAAGATTTTGTCTTCCTTGAGATAGTTTCCCTCGTAACAGAAGATTTTATCTCCCTTGAGATTGTTTCAATCGAAACAGAAGATTTTATCTCGCTTGAGATAGTTTCCCATGAAACAGAATATTTTATCTTGCTTGAGATATTTTCTCGAAACAGAAGATTTTATCGCTTGATATTTCTCTTGAAACAGAAGATTTTACCTCGCTTGAGATAGTTTCCTTTGAAACAAAATATTTTATCTCGGTTGAGATAGTTTCTCTTGGTTGAGATAGCTTCTCTCGAAACAGAAGATTTTATTTCGCTTGAGATAGTTTTCATCGAAACAGAAATTTTTTTCTCGCTTCAGATAGATTCCCTCGAAACAGAAGATTTTTTCTTGCTTGATATAGTTTCCCTTGAAACATATGATTTTGTCTCATTTGAGATAGTTTTCTCAAACAGAAGATTTTATCTCGCTTGAGATAGTTTCCCTCGAAATAGAAGATTTTGGCTCGCTTGAGATTATTTCCCTCGAAACAGAAGAGTTTTTCTCGCTTGAGATAGTTTCCTTCGAAACAGAAGATTTTATCTCGCTTGATTCCCTCGAAATATAAGATTTTATCTCGCTTAAGATAGTTTCCCTCGAAACAGAAGATTTTATCTCGCTTGATATAGTTTCTCTCGAAACAGATGATTTTATATCGCTTGAGATAGTTTCCCTCAAAACATAAGATTTTATCTCGCTTGAGATAGTTTCCCTTGAAACAGAAGATTTTGTCTTGCTTGGGATAGTTTCCCTCGAAATAGAATATTTTGTCTTGCTTGAGATAGGTTCCCTCGAAACAGAAGATTTATCACTTAAGATTTTACCTCGAAACAGAAGATTTTTCTCGCTTGAGATAGTTTCCTTCGAAATATAACATTTTATCTCGCTTGAGATAGTTTCCCTTAAAATAGAATATTTTATCTCACTTGAGAAAATTTCTCTCGGAATAGAAAATTTTGTCTCGCTTGAGATAGTTTCCCTCAAAATATAAGATTTTGTCTTGCTTGAGATAGTTTCCCTCGTAACAGAAGATTTTATCTCCATTGAGATTGTTTCAATCGAAACAGAAGATTTTATCTCGCTTGAGATAGTTTCCCATGAAACAAATATTTTATCTGCTTGAGATATTTTCTCTCGAAACAGAAGATTTTATCTCGCTTGAGATATTTCTTGAAACAGAAGATTTTTACCTCGCTTGAGATAGTTTCCTTTGAAAAAAATATTCTATCTGAGATTTTCTCGTTGAGATAGTTTCTCGAAACAAAAGATTTTATTCGCTTGAGATAGTTTTCATCGAAACAAAAATTTTTTTCTCGCTTCAGATAGATTCCCTCGAAACAGAAGATTTTTTGTTGCTTGATATAGTTTCCCTTGAAACATATGATTTTGTCTCATTTGAGATAGTTTTTCTCAAAACAGAATATTTTATCTCCCTTGAGATAGTTTCCCTCGAAACAGAAGATTTGTCTCGCTTGAGATTATTTCCCTCGAAATAGAAGATTTTTCTCGCTTGAGATAGTTTCCTTCGAAACAGAAGATTTTATCTCGCTTGATTCCCTCGAAATATAGATTTTATCTCGCTTAAGATAGTTTCCCTCGAAACAGAAGATTTTATCTCGCTTGATATAGTTTCTCTCGAATAGAGATTTTATATCGCTTGAGGTAGTTTCCCTCGAAACAGAAGATTTTACTCGCTTGAGATAGTTTCCTCGAAACGAAGATTTGTCTTGCTTGGGATAGTTTCCCTCGAAATAGAATATTTTGTCGCTTGAGATAGGTTCCCTCGAAACAGAAGAATTTATCTCACTTAAGATATTTTACCTCAAAACAGAAGATTTTTTCTCGCTTGAGATAGTTTCCTTCGAAATATAACATTTATCTCGCTTGAGATAGTTTCCCTTAAAACAGAATATTTATCTCACTTGAGAAATTTCTCTCGAATAGAAGATTTGTCTCGCTTGAGATAGTTTCCCTCAAAATATAAGATTTTGTCTGCTTGAGATAGTTTCCCTCGTAACAGAAGATTTTATCTCCCTTGAGATTGTTTCAATCGAAACAGAAGATTTTATCTCGCTTGAGATAGTTTCCATGAAACAGAATATTTTATCTGCTTGAGATATTTTCTCTCGAAACAGAAGATTTTATCTCGCTTGAGATTTTCTCTTGAAACAGAAGATTTTACTCGCTTGAGATAGTTTCCTTGAAACAAAATATTCTATCTCGGTTGATATAGTTTCTCTTGGTTGAGATAGCTTTCTCGAAACAGAAGATTTTATTCGCTTGAGATAGTTTTCATCGAAACAGAAATTTTTTTCGCATCAGATAGATTCCCTCGAAACAGAAGATTTTTCTTGTTTGATATAGTTTCCCTTGAAACATATGATTTTGTCTCATTTGAGATAGTTTTCTCAAACAGAAGATTTATCTCACTTGAGATAGTTTCACTCGAAACAAAGATTTTGTCTCGCTTGAGATTATTCCCTCAAAATAGAAGATTTTTTCTCGCTTGAGATAGTTTCCTTCGAAACAGAAGATTTTATCTCGCTTGATTCCCTCGAAATATAATATTTTATCTCGCTTGATAGTTTCCTCGAAACAGAAGATTTTATCTCGTTTGATATAGTTTCTCTCGAAACAGAAGATTTTATATCGCTTGAGATAGTTTCCCTCGAAACAGAAGATTTTATCTCGCTTGAGATAGTTTCCCTCGAAACAGAATATTTTGTCTTGCATGGGATAGTTTCCCTCGAAGTAGAATTTTGTCTCGCTTGAGATAGGTTCCCTCGAAACAGAAGAATTTTTCTCACTTAAGATATTTTACCTCGAAACAGAAGATTTTTCTCGCTTGAGATAGTTTCCTTCGAATATAACATTTTATCTCGCTTGAGATAGTTTCCCTTAAAACAGAATATTTTATCTCACTTGAGAAAATTTCTCTGAAATAGAAGATTTTATCTCGCTTGAGATAGTTTCCTAAATATAAGATTTTGTTGCTTGAGATAGTTCCCTCTAACAGAAGATTTTATCCTTGAGATTGTTTCAATCGAAAAGAAGATTTTATCTCGCTTGAGATAGTTTCCCATGAAACAGAATATTTATCTTGCTTGAGATTTTCTCTCGAAATAGAAGATTTGTCTCGCTTGTGATAGTTTCCCTCGAAAATAGATGATTTTATCTCGCTTGAGATAGTTTCACTCAATCTGAAGATTTTCTCGCTTGAGATCGTTTCCCTCGAAACAGAAGAGTTTTTCTCGCTTGAGATAGTTTCCCTGAAAACAGAAGATTTGTCTCGCTTGAGATAGTTTCCTCGAAATAGAAGATTTTACCTCGCTTGAGATAGTTTCCTTGAAACAAGATTTTTTCTCGCTTGAGATATTTCCCTCGAAACAGAAGATTTTATCTCGCTTGAGATAGTTCCCTGAAATAAAATATTTTATCTCGCTAAAGAATTTCACTCGAAACAGAAGATTTGTCTCGCTTGAGATGGTTTCTCAAATAGAAGATTTTCGTGCTTGAGATAGTTTCCCTCAAAACAGTAGATTTTATCTCCTTGAGATAGTTTCACTCGAAAAAAAAGATTTATCTCGCTTGAGATAGTTTCAATGAAACGAATATTTTATCTCGCTTGAGATAGTTTCCTTCAAATAAGATTTTATCTCGCTTGAGATAGTTTCCCTCGAAAAAGAAGATTTTTTCTCGCTTGAGATAGTTTCCCTCAAAATTGAAGATCTTATCGCTTGAGATAGTTTCCCTCGAAACAGAAGATTTTATCTCGCTTAAGATAGTTTCCCTCGAAAGAGAAGATTTTCCTCGCTTGAGATATTTACCCTTGAAACAGAAGATTTTACCTCGTTTGAGATAGTTTCCCTTGAAACAAAATATTTTATCTCGGTTGAGATAGTTTCCCTCAAAACAGAAGATTTTATGTCGCTTGAGATAGTTTTCTCGAAACAGAAAATTATTTCTCGCTTCAGATAGATTCCCTCGAAACAGAAGATTTTTTCTCGCTTGAGATAGTTTCCCTTGAAAAAGAAGATTTTTTCTCGCTTGAGATAGTTTCCCTCGAAACAGAAGATTTTGTCTCGCTTGAGATAGTTTCCCTCGAAACAGAAGATTTTCTCTCTCTTGAGATTGTTTCACTCGAAATAGAAGATTTTTTCTTGCTTGAGATAGTTTCCTTCGAAACATAAGATTATCGCTTGAGATAGTTTCACTCGAATAGAAGATTTTTCTCGCTTGAGTTAGTTTCCCTCAAAATAGAAGATCTTATATCGCTTGAGATAGTTTCTCTCGAAACAGAAGATTTTATCTCGCTTGAGATAGTTTCATACGAAACAAAAGATTTTATCTCGCTTAAGATAGTTTCCCTCAAAATAGAAGATTTTGTCTCGCTTGTGATAGTTTCCCTCGAAACAGAAGAGTTTATCTCGCTTGAGATAGTTTCCCTGAAAACAAAAGATTTTGTCTCGCTTGAGATAGTTTCCCTCGAAATAGAAGATTTTATCTTGTTGAGATAGTTTCCCTTGAAACAAAAGATTTTTCTCGCTTGAGATATTTTCACTCGAAAAGAATTTTTCTCGCTTGAGATAGTTTCCCTTGAAACAAATTTTATCCGCTAAAGATAGTTTTACTTGAAACATAAGATTTGTCTCGCTTGAGATATTTATCTCAAAATAGAAGATTTGTCTCACTTGAGATAGTTTCCCTCAAAATATATGATTTTATATCCTTGAGATAGTTTCCCTCGAACAAAAGATTATCTCGCTTGAGATATTTTCCAATGAAACTGAAAATTTTATATCGCTTGAGATAGTTTCTCTCGAAATAGAATTTTTACTTGAGATAGTTTCCCTTGAAATGAATATTTTATCTTGCTTGAGATAATTTCCCTCGAAACAGAAGATTTTATCTCGCTTGAGCTAGTTTCCGTTGAAACAGAAGATTTTATCTCGCTTGAGATAGATTCCCACGAAACATAAGATTTTATCTTGCTTGAGATAGTTTCACATGAAACAAAATATTATCGCTTGAGATAGTTTCCCCTCGAAACAGAAAATTTTCTCGTTTGAAATAGTTTCCCTCGAAACAGATGATTTTGTCTCGCTTGAGATAGTTTCCCTTGAAATTGAAGATTTTTCTCGCTTGTTTTCAAAATTGAAGATCTATCGCTTGAGATAGTTTCCCTCAAAAAAGAGGATTTTATCTCGCTTGAGATCGTTTCCCTCGAAAATTAAGATTTTATATTGCTTGAGATAATTTTCCTCGGAACAGAAGATTTTATCTCGCTTAAGATAGTTTCCCTCGAAACAGAAGATTTTATCTCGCTTGATATAGTTTCTCTCGAAACAGAAGATTTTATATAGCTTGAGATAGTTTCCCTTGAAACAGAAGATTTTATCTCGCTTGAGATATTTCCTCGAAACAGAAGATTTTGCCTTGCTTGGGATAGTTTCCCTTGAAATAGAATATTTTGTCTCGCTTGAGATACGATCCCTCGAAACAGAAGAATTTATCTCACTTAAGATATTTTACCTCGAAACAGAAGATTTTTTCTCGCTTGAGATAGTTTCCTTCGAAACATAACATTTTATCTCGCTGGAGATAGTTTCCCTTAAAACATAATATTTTATCTCGCTTGAGAAAATTTCTCTCGAAATAGAAGATTTTGTCTCGCTTGAGATAGTTTCCCTCAAAATAAGATTTTGTCTTCCTTGAGATAGTTTCCCTCGTAAACAGAAGATTTTATCTCCTTGAGATGTTTCTCGAAACAGAAGATTTATCTCGCTTGAGATAGTTTCCCATGAAACAGATTTATCTTGCTTGAGATTTTCCTCGAAACAGAAGATTTTATCTCGCTTGAGATATTTTCTTGAAACAGAAGATTTTCTCGCTTGAGATAGTTTCCTTTTAAACAAAATATTTTATCTCGTTGAGATAGTTTCTCTTGGATCGAAACAGAATTTTATTTCTTGAGATAGTTTTCATCGAAACAAATTTTTTCTCGCTTGAGATAGTTCCCTCGAAAGAAGATTTTTCTTCTGCTTATAGTTTCCCTTGAAACATAGATTTTGTTGTTTGAGATAGTTTTTCTCAAAACAGAAGATTTTATCTCGCTTGAGATAGTTTCCCTCGAAATAGAAGATTTTATCTCGCTTGAGATTATTTCCCTCGAAACAGAAGATTTTTTCTCGCTTGAGATAGTTTCCTTCGAAACAGAAGATTTTATCTCGCTTGATTCCCTCGAAATATAAGATTTTATCTCGCTTAAGATAGTTTCCCTTGAAACAGAAGATTTTATCTCGCTTGATATAGTTTCTCTCGAAACAGAAGATTTTATATCGCTTGAGAAAGTTTCCCTCGAAACAGTAGATTTTATCTCGCTTGAGATAGTTTCCCTCGAAAAAGAATTTTGTCTTGTTGGGATAGTTTCCCTCGAAATAGAATTTTGTCTCGCTTGAGATAGTTTCCCGAAACAGAAGATTTATCTCACTTGATATTTTACCTCGAAACAGAAGATTTTTCTCGCTTGAGATAGTTTCCTTCGAAATAAAATTTTATCTCGCTTGAGATAGTTTCCCTTAAAACAGAATATTTTATCACTTGAGTTTCTCTCGAAATAGAAGATTTGTCTCGCTTGAGATAGTTTCCCTCAAAATATAAGATTTTGTCTTGCTTGAGATAGTTTCCCTCGTAACAGAAGATTTTATCTCCCTTGAGATTTCAATCAACAGAAGATTTTATCTGCTTGAGATAGTTTCCCATGAAACAGAATATTTTATTGCTTGAGATATTTCTCTCGAAACAGAAGATTTTATCTCGCTTGAGATATTTTCTTGAAACAGAAGATTTTACCTCGCTTGAGATAGTTCCTTGAAACAAATATTCTATCTAGGTTGAGATAGTTTCTCTTGGTTGATAGTTTCTCGAAACAGAAGATTTTATTCGCTTGAGATAGTTTTCATCGAAACAGAAATTTTTCTCGCTTCAGATAGATTCCCTCGAAACAGAAGATTTTTCTTGGTTGATGTAGTTCCCTTGAAACATATGATTTTGTCTCATTTGAGATAGTTTTCAAAACAGAGTTATCTCACTTGAGATAGTTTCCCTCGAAACAGAAGATTTGTCTCGCTTGAGATTATTTCCCTCGAAATAGAAGATTTTTTCTCGCTTGAGATAGTTTCCTCGAAACAGAAGATTTATCTCGATGATTCCCTCGAATATAAGTTTTATCTCGCTTGAGATAGTTTCCCTCGAAACAGAAGATTTTATCTCGCTTGAGATAGTTTCTCTCGAAACAGAAGATTTTATATCGCTTGAGATAGTTTCCCTCGAAACAGAAGATTTTATCTCGCTTGAGATAGTTTCCCTCGAAACAGAAGATTTTGTCTTGCTTGGGATAGTTTCCCTCGAAATAGAATATTTTGTCTCGCTTGAGATAGTTTCCCTCGAAACAGAAGATTTATCTCACTTAAGATATTTACCTCGAAACAGAAGATTTTCTCGCTTGAGATAGTTTCCTTCGAAATATAACATTTATCTCGCTTGAGATAGTTTCCCTTAAAACAGATTTATTCACTTGAGATTTTCTCGAAATAGAAGATTTTGTCTCGCTTGAGATAGTTTCCCTCAAAATATAAGATTTTGTCTGCTTGAGATAGTTTCCCTCGAAGAGAGATTTTATATCCCTTGAGATTGTTTCTCGAAACAGAAGATTTTATCTCACTTGAGATAGTTTCCATGAAAGATATTTTCTCTTGCTTGAGATATTTCCTCGAAATAGAAGATTTTTTCTCGCTTGAGATAGTTTCCTTCAAAACAGAAGATTTTATCTCGCTTGATTCCCTCGAAATATAAGATTTATCTCGCTTAGATAGTTTCCCTCGAAAAAGAAGATTTTATCTCGCTTGATATAGTTTCTCTCGAAACAGAAGATTTTATATCGCTTGAGATAGTTTCCCTCGAAACAGAAGATTTTATCTCGCTTGAGATAGTTTCCCTCAAACAGAAGATTTTTCTCACTTGAGATAGTTCCCTCGAAATAAGATTTGTCTCGCTTGAGATAGTTTCCCTCAAAAAAGAATTTATCTCACTTGAGATATTCCTCGAAAACAGAAGATTTTTCTCGCTTGAGATAGTTTCCTCGAAATATAAGATTTTATCTCGCTTGAGATAGTTTCCTTAAACAGATATTTATCTCTTGAGATTTCTCTCGAAATAGAAGATTTTATCTCGCTTGAGATAGTTTCCCTCAAAATATAGATTTTCTTGCTTGAGATAGTTTCCTCGAAACAGAAGATTTTATCTCGCTTGAGATGTTTTCTCGAAACAGAAGATTTTATTCGCTTGAGATAGTTTCCTGAAACATTTATCTTGCTTGAGATATTTTCTCGAAACAGAAGATTTTATCTTCGCTTGAGATTTCTCGAAACAGAAGATTTTGTCTCGCTTGAGATAGTTTCCAAACAGAAGATTTTATTCTCTGGTTGAGATAGTTTCCCTCGAAACAGAAGATTTTGTCTCGCTTGAGATAGTTTTCTCGAAACAGAAATTTTCTCGCTTGATAGTTTCCCCGAAACAGAAGATTTTTTCGCTTGAGTATTTCCCTCGAAACATAGATTTTCTCGCTTGAGATAGTTTCCTCGAAACAGAAGATTTTATCTCTTGATGATAGTTTCCCTCGAAATAGAAGATTTTATCTCGCTTGAGATAGTTTCCTCGAAATAGAAGATTTTATCTCGCTTGAGATAGTTTCCTCGAAACAGAAGATTTTATCTCGCTTGATAGTTTCCCTCGAAATAGATTTTATCTCGCTTGAGATAGTTTCCCTCGAAACAGAAGATTTTATCTCGCTTGATATAGTTTCCTCGAAACAGAAGATTTTTTCGCTTGAGATAGTTTCCCTCGAAACAGAAGATTTTATCTCGCTTGAGATAGTTTCCCTCGAAACAGAAGATTTTTCTTGCTTGAGATAGTTTCCTCGAAATAGAATATTTGTCTCGCTTGAGATAGTTTCCCTCAAACAGAAGATTTATCTCACTTGAGATATTTTACCTCGAAACAGAAGATTTTTCTCGCTTGAGATAGTTTCCGAAATATAACATTTTATCTCGCTTGAGATAGTTTCCCTTAAAGAAGATTTTTATCCCTTGAGATTTTTCTCGAAATAGAAGATTTTCTCGCTTGAGATAGTTTCCTCAAAATAAAGATTTTATCTTGCTTGAGATTTTCCCTCGAAATTTTAGAGATTGTTTCGAAATAGATTTTATCTCACTTGAGATAGTTTCCTCGAAACAGAAGATTTTATCGCTTGAGATATTTCCCTCGAAATAGAAGATTTTATCTCGCTTGAGATAGTTTCCCTCGAAACAGAAGATTTTATCGCTTGATATTTCCTCGAAAAAGATTTTATCTCGCTTGAGATAGTTTCCCTCGAAACAGAAGATTTTATCTCTTGATATAGTTTCTCGAAACAGAAGATTTTGCTTGAGATAGTTTCCCTCGAAAGAAATTTTATCTCGCTTGAGATAGTTTCCCTCGAAACAGAGATTTTTCTTGATATTTCCCTCGAAGTAGAATTTTGTTCTGCTTGAGATAGTTCCCTCAATAGAGATTTTCTCTTGAAGATATTTCCTCGAACATTTTTCTCGCTTGAGATAGTTTCCTTAAATATAACATTTTATCTCGCTTGAGAAGTTTCCCTTAAACATAATTTATCTCTTGAGAATTTCTCTCGAAATAGAAGATTTTGCCTCGCTTGAGATAGTTTCCCTCAAATATAAGATTTTGTCTTGCTTGAGATTTTCCTCGTAACAAATTTATCTCCCTTGAGATGTTTCAACGAAACAGAAGATTTCATCTCGCTTGAGATAGTTTCCCATGAAACAGAATATTATCTTGCTTGAGATATTTTCTCGAAGCAGAAGATTTTATCTCGCTTGAGATATTTCTCTTGAAACAGAAGATTTTACCTCGCTTGAGATAGTTTCCTTTGAAACAAATATTTATCGGTTGAGATAGTTTCTCTTGGTTGAGATAGTTTCTCGAAACAGAATATATTATTTCGCTTGAGATAGTTTTCATCGAAAAAAAATCAGAAGATTCCCTCGAAACAGAAGATTTTCTTGCTTGATATAGTTTCCCTGAAACATGATTTTTCTCGTTTGAGATAGTTTTCTCAAACAGAAGATTTTATCTCGCTTGAGATGTTTCCCTCGAAACAGAAGATTTTGTCTCGCTTGAGATTATTTCCTCAAAACAGAAGATTTTTCTCGCTTGATATAGTTTCCTTCGAAATAAGATTTTATCTCGCTTGATTCCCTCGAAATATAAGATTTTTTCTCGCTTGAGATAGTTTCCCATGAAACAGAAGATTTTATCTCGCTTGAGATAGTTTCCTTCGAAATAGAAGATTTTATATTTCTTGAGATAGTTTCCCTTGAAACATAATTTTTTATCTTGCTTGAGATACTTTCCCTCCAAAAAGAAGATTTTATCTAGCTGTGATAGTTTCCCTAGAAACAGAAGATTTATCTCGCTTGAGATAGATCCACGAAATAGAAATTTTATCTTGCTTGAGATAGTTTCAATTGAAACAAAATTTTATCTCGCTTGAGATGTTTCCCTCGAAACAGAAGATTTTTTCTCGCTTGAGATAGTTTCCTTGAAACAGAAATTTTTCTCGTTGAGATAGTTTCGCTTGAAATTGAAGATTTTTTCTCTTGAGAAGTTTCCCTCAAAATGAAGATATTCGCTTGAGATGTTTCCTTCGAAATAGAAGATTTTATCTCGCTTGAGATCGTTTTTCGAAATTAAGATTTTATATTGCTTGAGATAGTTTTCCTCGGAATAGAAGATTTTATCTCGCTTAAGATAGTTTACCTCAAAACAGAAGATTTCATTTCGCTTGATATAGTTTCTCTCAAAATAGAAGATTTTATATCGCTTGAGATAGTTTCCCTCGAAACAGGAGATTTTATCTCGCTTGAGATAGTTTCCCTTGAAACAAAAGATTTTGATTCGCTTGGGATAGTTTCCCTCGAATCAGAAGATTTTATATCGCTTGAGATACTTTCTCTCGAAACAGAAGATTTTATCTCGCTTGAGATAGTTTCAGTTGAAACAGAAGATTTTATCTCACTTGAGATAGTTCCCACGAAATAAAGATTTTATCTGCTTGAGATAGTTTCACTTGAAACAAAATATTTTATCTCGCTTGAGATAGTTTCCCTCGAAACAGAAGATTTTTTCTCATTTGAGATAGTTTCCCTCGAAACAGATGATTTTGTCTCGCTTGAGATAGTTTCCCCTTAAATTGAAGATTTTTTCTTGCTTGAGATGTTTTCCCCAAAATGAAGATTTTATTGCTTGAGATAGTTTCCCTCGAAACAGAGGATTTTATCTCGCTTGAGATCGTTTCCCTCGAAAATTAAGATTTTATATTGCTTGAGATAATTTTCCTCGGAACAGAAGATTTTATCTCGCTTGAGATAGTTTCCCTCGAAATAGAAGATTTTATCTCGCTTGATATAGTTTGTCTCGAAACATAAGATTTTATATCGCTTGAGATAGTTTCCCTCGAAACAAAAGATTTTATCTCTCTTGAGATAGCTTCCCTCGAAACAAAAGAATTTATCTCACATCAGATATTTTACCGCGAACCATATAATTTTTTCTCGCTTGAGAAAGTTTCCTTCGAAACAATACATTTTAACTCGCTTGAGATAGTTTCCCTTGAAACATAATATTTTGTCTCGCTTTAGATAGTTTCCCTTGAAACAAAATATTTTATCTCGCTTGAGATAGTTTCCCTCGAAATAGAATATTTTGTCTCGCTTGAGATAGTTTCCCTCGAAATAGAATATTTTGTCTCGCTTGAGATAGTTTCCCTCCAAATAGAAGATTTTATCTTGCTTGAGATAGTTTCCCTTAAAATAGACAATTTATTTCCCTTGAGATAGTTTCCCTCGAAACAAAAGATTTTATCTCGCTTGAGATAGTTTCCCATGAAACAGAAGATTTTATCTCTCTATAGATAGTTTCCCATGAAACAGAAGATTTTATCTCGCTTGAGATAGTTTCCCTCGAAACAGAAGATTTTATCTCGCTTGAGATATTTTCCCTAGAAGCAAAATATTTTACCTCGCTTGAGATAGTTTCTCTTGAAACAAAATATTTTATATGGGTTGAGATAGTTTCCCTCGAAACAGAAGATTTTATGTCGCTTGAGATAGTTTTCCTTGAAACAAAATTTTTTTTCTCGCTTCAGATAGTTTCCTTCCAAACATAAGATTTTATCTCGCTTGAGAAAGTTTCCCTCGAAATAGAAGATTTTATCTAGCTTTAGAGAGTTTCCTAAGAAACAAAAGATTTTATCTCTCTTGAGATTGTTTCCCTTGAAACATAATATTTTATCTCGCTTGAGATAGTTTCCCTCGAATCAGAAGATTTTATCTCACTTGAGATCGTTTCCCTTGAAACAGAAGAATTTTTCTCGCTTGAGATAGTTTCCCTCGAAATAGAAGATTTTGTCTCGGTTGAGATCGTTTCCCTCGAAATAGAAGATTTTATCTCGCTTGAGATAGTTTACCTTGAAATAAAATATTTTTTCTCGTTTGAGATTTTTTCCCTCAAAACAGATGATTTTTTCTCCCTTGTGATAGTTTCCTTTGAAACAGAAGATTTTATCTCGCTTGAGATAGTTTCCTTTGAAACAAAATATTTTATCTCGCTAAAGATAGTTTCCATCGAAACATAATATTTTGTCTCGCTTGAGATTGTTTCTCTCAAAATAGAAGAATTTATCTCCTTTGAGATAGTTTCCCTCGAAACAGAAGATTTTATCTCGCTTGAGATAGTTTCCCTTGAAATTGAAGATTTTTCTCCTTGAGATGTTTTCCCTCAAAATTGAAGATATTATATCGCTTGAGATTGTTTCCCTCGAAATAGAGGATTTTATCTCGCTTGAGATCGTTTCTCTCGAAAATTAAGATTTTATATTGCTTGAGATAGTTTTCCTCGTAACAGAAGATTTTATCTCGCTTGAGATAGTTTACCTCGACACAGAAGATTTTATCTCTCTTGATATAGTTTCTCTCAAAACAGAAGATTTTATATCGCTTGAGATAGTTTCCCTCGAAACATATTTTATCTCACTTAAGATAGTTTCCATTTAAACAAAAGATTTTATCTCGCTTGAGATAGTTTCCGTCGAAACATAAGATTTTGTCTCGCTTGAAATAGTTTACCTCGAAACAAAAGATTTTGTCTCGCTTAAGATAGTTTCCCTCGAAACAGAAGATTTTTTCTTGCATAAGATAGTTTCCCTCGAAACAGAAGATTTTTTCTCGCTTGAGATAGTTTCAATCGAAACAGAAGATTTTATCTCGCTTGAGATAGTTTCCATGAAACAGAATATTTTATCTCGGTTGAGATAGTTTCCCTTGAAACAGAAAATTTTATCGCGCTTGAGATAGTTTCTATCGAAATAGATGATTTTGTCTCACTTGAGATAGTTTCCCTCAAAATAGAAGATTTTGTCCTGCTTTAGATAGTTTCCCTCGTAACAGAAGATTTTATCTTCCTTGAGATAGTTTCAATCTAAACAGAAGATTTTATCTCGATTGAGATAGTTTCCCATGAAACAGAATATTTTATTTCGCTTGAGATATTTTCTCTCGAAACAGAAGATTTTATCTAGCTTGAGATATTTTCCCTTGAAACATAAGATTTTACCTCCCTTGAGATAGTTTCACTTGAAACAAAACATTTTATCTCAGTTGAGATAGTTTCCCTTGGTTGAGATAGTTTTCCTCGAAACAGAAGATTTTATGTCGCTTGAGATAGTTTTTCTCGAAACAGAAATTTTTTCTCGCTTCATATAGATTCCGTCGAAGCAGAAGATTTTGTCTCGCTTGAGATAGTTTCCCTCGAAACAGAAGATTATGCCTCTCTTAAGATAGTTTCCCTCGAAACAGAAAATTTTGTCTCGCTTGAGATAGTTTCCCTCGAAACAGAAGATTTTTTCTCGCTTGAGATTGTTTCCCTCGAAACAGAAGATTTTTTCTTGCTTGAGATAGTTTCCTTAGAAACAGAAGATTTTATCTCGCTTGAGATGGTTTCCCTCGAAATAGAAGATTTTTTCTCGCTTGAGATAGTTTCCCTCAAAATAGAAGATCTTATATCGCTTGAGATAGTTTCCCTCGAAACAGAAGATTTTATCTCGCTAGAGATAGTTTCCTACGAAACAAAAGATTTTATCTCGCTTGAAATAGTTTCCCTCGAAATAGAAGATTTTATTTCGCTTGAGATAGTTTCCCTCGAAACAGAAGATTTTGTCTCGCTTGAGATAATTTCCCTAGAAATAGAAGATTTTATCTCGCTTGAGATAGTTTCCCTCGAAACAGAAGATTTTTTCTCGTTTGAGATATTTTCCCTCGAAACAGAAGATTTTTTCTCGCTTGAGATAGTTTCCTTTGAAACATAAGATTTTATCTTGCTTGAGATAGTTTCCTTTGAAACAAAATATTTTATCTCGTTAAAGATAGTTTTACTCGAAACAGAAGATTTTGTCTCGCTTGAGATGGTTTCTCTCAAAATAGAAGATTTTGTCTCACTTGAGATAGTTTCCCTCAAAACATATGATTTTATCTCCTTTGAGATACTTTCCCTCGAAACAAAAGATTTTATCTCGCTTGAGATAGTTTCCTAAATAGAATATATTTAACTCGCTTGAGATAGTTTCTCTCGAAATAGAAGATTTTTCCTCGCTATAGATAGTTTCACTCTAAATAGAATATTTTATCTCGCTTGAGATAGTTTCCCTCGAAACAAAAGATTTTGTCTCGCTTGAGATAGTTTCCGTCGAAACAGAACATTTTATCTCGCTTGAGATTATGTCGCTCGAAACAGAAGATTTTATCTCTATTGAGATAGTTTCCCTCGAAATAGAAGATTTTATCTCGCTTGATACACTTTCCCTCGAAACAAAAGATTTTCTCGTTGAGATAGTTTCCCACGAAACAGAAGATTTTATCTCGCTTGAGATGGTTTCCTCGAAACAGAAGATTTTGTTTCGCTTGAGATAGTTTGAGATTTTTTGCTCACTTGAGATAGTTCCCTTCGAAACAGAAGATTTTATCTCGTTTGAGATAGTTTTTCTTGAAACAAAATATTTTATCTCGCTAAAGATAGTTTCCCTCGAAACAGAAGATTTTGTCTCGCATGAGATAGTTTCTCTCAAAATAGAATATTTTGTCTTGCTTGAGATAGTTTCCCTCAAAACAGAAGATTTTATCTCCTTTGAGATAGTTTCCCTCGAAACAAAATATTTTATCTCGCTTGAGATAATTTCCCATGAAACTGAAGATTTTATATCACTTGAGATAGTTTCCAATGAAACAAAATATTTTATCTCGCTTGAGATAGTTTCTCTCGAAATAGAAGATTTTATATCGCTTGAGATAGTTTGCCTTGAAACAGAATATTTTATCTTACTTGAGATACTTTCCCTCGAAACAGAAGATTTTATCTCGCTTGAGATAGTTTCCCTTGAAACAGAAGATTTTATCTCGCTTGAGATAGATTCCCACGAAACATAAGAATTTATCTTGCTTAAGATAGTTTCACTTGAAACAAATTATTTTATATAGCTTGAGATAGTTTCCCTCGAAACAGAAGATTTTTTCTCTCTTGAGAAAGTTTCCCTTGAAATTGAAGATTTTTCTCGCTTAAGATGTTTTCCCTCAAAATTGAAGATCTTATATCGCTTGAGATAGTTTCCCTCGAAACAGAGGATTTTATCGCGGTTGAGATCGTTTCCCTCGAAAATTAAGCTTGAGATAGTTTTCCTCGGAATAGAAGATTTTATCTCGCTTGAGATAGTTTCCCTCAAAACAGAAGATTTTATCTCGCTTGAGATAGTTTCCCTCGAAACAGAAGATTTTATATCGCTTGAGATAGTTTCCCTCAAAATAGATGATTTTATCTCGGTTGAGATAGTTTCCCTCGAAACAGAAGATTTTATGTCGCTTGAGATAGTTTTCCTCAAAACAGAATTTTTTTCTCGCTTGTGATAGTTTCCCTCGAAACAGAATAATTTATCTCACTTAAGATATTTTACCTCGAAACAGAAGATTTTTTCTCACTTGAGATAGTTTCCCTCGAAACAGAATATTTTATCTCGCTTGAGATAGTTTCCTACGAAACAAAAGATTTTATCTCGCTTGAGATAGTTTCCCTCGAAACAGAAGGTTTTATCTCGCTTGAGATATTTACCATAGAAACAAAAGATTTTACCTCTCTTGAGATAGTTTCCCTTGAAACAAAATATTTTATCTCGGTTGAGATAGTTTCTCTCGAAGTAGAAGATTTTGTCTCACTTGAGATAGTTGCCCTCGAAATAGAAGATTTTGTCTCGCTTGAGATAGTTGCCCTAGAAACAGAAGATTTTTTCTCGCTTAAGATTGTTTCACTCGAAACAGATGATTTTTTCTCGCTTTAGATAGTTTCCTTCGAAACATTAGATTTTATCTCGCTTGATATAGTTTCCCTCGAAATAGAAGATTTTTTCTCGCTTGAGATAGTTTCCCTCAAAATAGAAGTCTTATATTGCTTGAGATAGTTTCCCTCGAAACAGAAGATTTTATCTCGCATGAGATAGTTTCATACGAAACAAAAGATTTTATCTCACTTGAGATAGTTTCCCTCGAAATAGAAGATTTTGTCTCGCTTGTGATAGTTTCCCTCGAAATAGATGATTTTATCTCGCTTGAGATAGTTTCACTCAAATCTGAAGATTTTGACTCGCTTGAGATCGTTTCCCTCGAAACAGAAGAGTTTTTCTCGCTTGAGATAGTTTCCCTGAAAACAGAAGATTTTGTCTCGCTTGAGATAGTTTCCCTCGAAATAGAAGATTTTACCTCGCTTGAGATAGTTTCCCTTGAAACAAAAGATATTTTCTCGCTTGAGATATTTTCCCTCGAAACAGAAGATTTTATCTCGCTTGAGATAGTTTCCCTTGAAATAAAATATTTTATCTCGCTAAAGATAGTTTCACTCGAAACAGAAGATTTTGTCTCGCTTGAGATGGTTTCTCTCAAAATAGAAGATTTTGTCGTGCTGAGATAGTTTCCCTCAAAACAGTAGATTTTATCTCCTTTGAGATAGTTTCACTCGAAACAAAAGATTTTATCTCGCTTGAGATAGTTTCCAATGAAACTGAATATTTTATCTCGCTTGAGATAGTTTCCTTCAAAATATAAGATTTTATCTCGCTTGAGATAGTTTCCCTCGAAATAGAAGATTTTTTCTCGCTTGAGATAGTTTCCCTCAAAATTGAAGATCTTATATCGCTTGAGATAGTTTCCCTCGAAACAGAAGATTTTATCTCGCTTGAGATAGTTTCCCTCGAAACAGAAGATCTTCCTCGCTTGAGATATTTACCCTTGAAACAGAAGAATTTACCTCGTTTGAGATAGTTTCCCTTGAAACAAAATATTTTATCTCGGTTGGGATAGTTTCCCTCGAAACAGAAGATTTTATGTCGCTTGAGATAGTTTTCCTCGAAACAGAAAATTATTTCTCGCTTTAGATAGATTCCCTCGAAACAGAAGATTTTTTCTCGCTTGAGATAGTTTCCCTTGAAAAAGAAGATTTTTTCTCGCTTGAGATAGTTTCTTTCGAAACAGAAGATTTTGTCTCGCTTGAGATAGTTTCCCTTGAAACAAAAGATTTTTTCTCTCTTGAGATTGTTTCACTCGAAATAGAAGATTTTTTCTTGCTTGAGATAGTTTCCTTCGAAACATAAGATTTTATATCGCTTGAGATAGTTTCACTCGAAATAGAAGATTTTTTCTTGCTTGAGATAGTTTCCATCAAAATAGAAGATCTTATATCGCTTGAGATAGTTTCTCTCGAAACAGAAGATTTTATCTCTCTTGAGATAGTTTCATACGAAACAAAAGATTTTATCTCGCTTAAGATAGTTTCCCTCAAAATAGAAGATTTTGTCTCGCTTGTGATAGTTTCCCTCGAAACAGAAGAGTTTATCTCGCTTGAGATAGTTTATCTCGAATCTGAAGATTTTATCTCACTTGAGATCGTTTCCCTCGAAACAGAAGAGTTTTTCTCGCTTGAGATAGTTTCCCTGAAAACAAAAGATTTTGTCTCGCTTGAGATAGTTTCCCTCGAAATAGAAGATTTTATCTTGTTGAGATAGTTTCCCTTGAAACAAAAGATTTTTTCTCGCTTGAGATATTTTCACTCGAAAAAGAATATTTTATCTCGCTTGAGATAGTTTCCCTTGAAACAAAATATTTTATCTCGCTAAAGATAGTTTTACTTGAAACAAAAGATTTTGTCTCGCTTGAGATGATTTATCTCAAAATAGAAGATTTTGTCTCACTTGAGATAGTTTCCCTCAAAACATATGATTTTATATCCTTTGAGATAGTTTCCCTCGAGACAAAAGATTTTATCTCGCTTGAGATATTTTCCAATGAAACTGAAAATTTTATATCGATTGAGATAGTTTCTCTCGAAATAGAATATTTTTTACCGGTTGAGATAGTTTCCCTTGACAATGAATATTTTATCTTGCTTGAGATACTTTCCCTCGAAACAGAAGATTTTATCTCGCTTGAGCTAGTTTCCGTTGAAACAGAAGATTTTATCTCGCTTGAGATAGATTCCCACGAAACATAAGATTTTATCTTGCTTGAGATAGTTTCACTTGAAACAAAATATTTTATCTCGCTTGAGATAGTTTCCCTCGAAACAGAAGATTTTTTCTCGTTTGACATAGTTTCCCTCGAAACAGATGATTTTGTCTCGCTTGAGATAGTTTCCCTTGAAATTGAAGATTTTTTCTCGCTTGAGATGTTTTCCACCAAAATTGAAGATCTTATATCGCTTGAGATAGTTTCCCTCGAAAAAGAGGAATTTATCTCGCTTGAGATAGTTTCCCTCGAAAATTAAGATTTTATATTGCTTGAGATAGTTTCCCTCGAAACAGAAGATTTTATCTCGCTTAAGATAGTTTCCCTCGAAACAGAAGATTTTATCTCGCTTGATATAGTTTCTCTCGAAACAGAAGATTTTATATCGCTTGAGATAGTTTCCCTCGAAATAGAAGATTTTATCTCGCTTGAGATAGTTTCCCTCGAAACAGAAGATTTTGTCTTGCATGGGATAGTTTCCCTCGAAGTAGAATATTTTGTCTCGCTTGAGATAGGTTCCCTCGAAACAGAAGAATTTATCTCACTTAAGATATTTTACCTCGAAACAGAAGATTTTTTCTCGCTTGAGATAGTTTCCTTCGAAACATAAGATTTTATATCGCTTGAGATAGTTTCCCTTAAAACAGAATATTTTATCTCACTTGAGAAAATTTCTCTCGAAATAGAAGATTTTGTCTCGCTTGAGATAGTTTCCCTCAAAATATAAGATTTTGTCTTCCTTGAGATAGTTTCCCTCGTAACAGAAGATTTTATCTCCCTTGAGATTGTTTCAATCGAAACAGAAGATTTTATCTCGCTTGAGATAGTTTCCCATGAAACAGAATATTTTATCTTACTTGAGATATTTTCTCTCGAAACAGAAGATTTTATCTCGCTTGAGATATTTTCTCTTGAAACAGAAGATTTTACCTCGCTTGAGATAGTTTCCTTTGAAACAAAATATTTTATCTCGGTTGAGATAGTTTCTCTTGGTTGAGATAGCTTCTCTCGAAACAGAAGATTTTATTTCTCTTGAGATAGTTTTCATCGAAACAAAAATTTTTTTCTCGCTTCAGATAGATTCCCTCGAAACAGAAGATTTTTTCTTGCTTGATATAGTTTCCCTTGAAACATATGATTTTGTCTCGTTTGAGATAGTTTTTCTCAAAACAGAAGATTTTATCTCGCTTGAGATAGTTTCCCTTGAAATAGAAGATTTTGTCTCGCTTGAGATTATTTCCCTCGAAACAGAAGAGTTTTTCTCGCTTGAGATAGTTTCCTTCGAAACAGAAGATTTTATCTCGCTTGATTCCCTCGAAATATAAGATTTTATCTCGCTTAAGATAGTTTCCCTCGAAACAGAAGATTTTATCTCGCTTGATATAGTTTCTCTCGAAACAGAAGATTTTATATCGCTTGAGATAGTTTCCCTCGAAACATAAGATTTTATCTCGCTTGAGATAGTTTCCCTAGAAACAGAAGATTTTGTCTTGCTTGGGATAGTTTCCCTCGAAATAGAATATTTTGTCTCGCTTGAGATAGGTTCCCTCGAAACAGAAGAATTTATCTCACTTAAGATATTTTACCTCGAAACAGAAGATTTTTTCTCGCTTGAGATAGTTTCCTTCGAAATATAACATTTTATCTCGCTTGAGATAGTTTCCCTTAAAACAGAATATTTTATCTCACTTGAGAAAATTTCTCTCGAAATAGAAATTTTGTCTCGCTTGAGATAGTTTCCCTCAAAATATAAGATTTTGTCTTGCTTGAGATAGTTTCCCTCGTAACAGAAGATTTTATCTCCCTTGAGATTGTTTCAATCGAAACAGAAGATTTTATCTCGCTTGAGATAGTTTCCCATGAAACAGAATATTTTATCTTGCTTGAGATATTTTCTCTCGAAACAGAAGATTTTATCTCGCTTGAGATATTTTCTCTTGAAACAGAAGATTTTACCTCGCTTGAGATAGTTTCCTTTGAAACAAAATATTCTATCTCGGTTGAGATAGTTTCTCTGGTGAGATAGCTTTTCTCGAAACAAAAGATTTTATTTCGCTTGAGATAGTTTTCATCGAAACAGAAATTTTTTTCTCGCTTCAGATAGATTCCCTCGAAACAGAAGATTTTTTCTTGCTTGATATAGTTTCCCTTGAAACATATGATTTTGTCTCATTTGAGATAGTTTTTCTCAAAACAAAAGATTTTATCTCCATTGAGATAGTTTCCCTCGAAACAGAAGATTTTGTCTCGCTTGATTCCCTCGAAATATAAGATTTTATCTCGCTTAAGATAGTTTCCCTCGAAACAGAAGATTTTATCTCGCTTGATATAGTTTCTCTCGAAACAGAAGATTTTATATCGCTTGAGATAGTTTCCCTCGAAACATAAGATTTTATCTCGCTTGAGATAGTTTCCCTCGAAACAGAAGATTTTGTCTTGCTTGGGATAGTTTCCCTCGAAACAGAAGATTTTGTCTCGCATGAGATAGTTTCTCACAAAATAGAATATTTTGTCTTGCTTGAGATAGTTTCCCTCAAAACAGAAGATTTTATCTCCTTTGAGATAGTTTCCCTCGAAACAAAATATTTTATCTCGCTTGAGATAGTTACCTTTGAAACAAAATATTTTATCTCGTTAAAGATAGTTATACTCGAAACAGAAGATTTTGTCTCGCTTGAGATGGTTTCTCTCAAAATAGAAGATTTTGTCTCACTTGAGATAGTTTCCCTCAAAACATATGATTTTATCTCCTTTGAGATACTTTCCCTCGAAACAAAAGATTTTATCTCGCTTGAGATAGTTTCCCTAAAATAGAATATATTTAACTCGCTTGAGATAGTTTCTCTCGAAATAGAAGATTTTGCCTCGCTATAGATAGTTTCACTCTAAATAGAATATTTTATCTCGCTTGAGATAGTTTCCCTCGAAACAAAAGATTTTGTCTCGCTTGAGATAGTTTCCGTCGAAACAGAACATTTTATCTCGCTTGAGATTATGTCGCTCGAAACAGAAGATTTTATCTCTATTGAGATAGTTTCCCTCGAAATAGAAGATTTTATCTCGCTTGATACACTTTCCCTCGAAACAAAAGATTTTCTCTCGTTTGAGATAGTTTCCCACGAAACAGAAGATTTTATCTCGCTTGAGATGGTTTCCTCGAAACAGAAGATTTTGTTTCGCTTGAGATAGTTTGAGATTTTTTGCTCACTTGAGATAGTTCCCTTCGAAACAGAAGATTTTATCTCGTTTGAGATAGTTTTTCTTGAAACAAAATATTTTATCTCGCTAAAGATAGTTTCCCTCGAAACAGAAGATTTTGTCTCGCATGAGATAGTTTCTCTCAAAATAGAATATTTTGTCTTGCTTGAGATAGTTTCCCTCAAAACAGAAGATTTTATCTCCTTTGAGATAGTTTCCCTCGAAACAAAATATTTTATCTCGCTTGAGATAATTTCCCATGAAACTGAAGATTTTATCACTTGAGATAGTTTCCAATGAAACAAAATATTTTATCTCGCTTGAGATAGTTTCTCTCGAAATAGAAGATTTTATATCGCTTGAGATAGTTTGCCTTGAAACAGAATATTTTATCTTACTTGAGATACTTTCCCTCGAAACAGAAGATTTTATCTCGCTTGAGATAGTTTCCCTTGAAACAGAAGATTTTATCTCGCTTGAGATAGATTCCCACGAAACATAAGAATTTATCTTGCTTGAGATAGTTTCACTTGAAACAAATTATTTTATATAGCTTGAGATAGTTTCCCTCGAAACAGAAGATTTTTTCTCTCTTGAGAAAGTTTCCCTTGAAATTGAAGATTTTTCTCGCTTAAGATGTTTTCCCTCAAAATTGAAGATCTTATATCGCTTGAGATAGTTTCCCTCGAAACAGAGGATTTTATCGCGGTTGAGATCGTTTCCCTCGAAAATTAAGATTTTATATTGCTTGAGATAGTTTTCCTCGGAATAGAAGATTTTATCTCGCTTGAGATAGTTTCCCTCAAAACAGAAGATTTTATCTCGCTTGAGATAGTTTCCCTCGAAACAGAAGATTTTATATCGCTTGAGATAGTTTCCCTCAAAATAGATGATTTTATCTCGGTTGAGATAGTTTCTCTTGGTTGAGATAGCTTTTCTCGAAACAAAAGATTTTATTTCGCTTGAGATAGTTTTCATCGAAACAGAAATTTTTTTCTCGCTTCAGATAGATTCCCTCGAAACAGAAGATTTTTTCTTGCTTGATATAGTTTCCCTTGAAACATATGATTTTGTCTCATTTGAGATAGTTTTTCTCAAAACAGAAGATTTTATCTCCCTTGAGATAGTTTCCCTCGAAACAGAAGATTTTGTCTCGCTTGAGATTATTTCCCTCGAAATAGAAGATTTTTTCTCGCTTGAGATAGTTTCCTTCGAAACAGAAGATTTTATCTCGCTTGATTCCCTCGAAATATAAGATTTTATCTCGCTTAAGATAGTTTCCCTCGAAACAGAAGATTTTATCTCGCTTGATATAGTTTCTCTCGAAACAGAAGATTTTATATCGCTTGAGATAGTTTCCCTCGAAACAGAAGATTTTATCTCGCTTGAGATAGTTTCCCTCGAAACAGAAGATTTTGTCTTGCTTGGGATAGTTTCCCTCGAAATAGAATATTTTGTCTCGCTTGAGATAGGTTCCCTCGAAACAGAAGAATTTATCTCACTTCAGATATTTTACCTCGAAACAGAAGATTTTTTCTCGCTTGAGATAGTTTCCTTCGAAATATAACATTTTATCTCGCTTGAGATAGTTTCCCTTAAAACAGAATATTTTATCTCACTTGAGAAAATTTCTCTCGAAATAGAAGATTTTGTCTCGCTTGAGATAGTTTCCCTCAAAATATAAGATTTTGTCTTGCTTGAGATAGTTTCCCTCGTAACAGAAGATTTTATCTCCCTTGAGATTGTTTCAATCGAAACAGAAGATTTTATCTCGCTTGAGATAGTTTCCCATGAAACAGAATATTTTATCTTGCTTGAGATATTTTCTCTCGAAACAGAAGATTTTATCTCGCTTGAGATATTTTCTCTTGAAACAGAAGATTTTACCTCGTTTGAGATAGTTTCCTTTGAAACAAAATATTCTATCTCGGTTGAGATAGTTTCTCTTGGTTGAGATAGCTTTTCTCGAAACAGAAGATTTTATTTCGCTTGAGATAGTTTTCATCGAAACAGAAATTTTTTTCTCGCTTCAGATAGATTCCCTCGAAACAGAAGATTTTTTCTTGCTTGATATAGTTTCCCTTGAAACATATGATTTTGTCTCATTTGAGATAGTTTTTCTCAAAACAGAAGATTTTATCTCACTTGAGATAGTTTCCCTCGAAACAGAAGATTTTGTCTCGCTTGAGATTATTTCCCTCAAAATAGAAGATTTTTTCTCGCTTGAGATAGTTTCCTTCGAAACAGAAGATTTTATCTCACTTGATTCCCTCGAAATATAAGATTTTATCTCGCTTAAGATAGTTTCCCTCGAAACAGAAGATTTTATCTCGCTTGATATTCTCTCGAAACAGAAGATTTTATATCGCTTGAGATAGTTTCCCTCGAAACAGAAGATTTTATCTCGCTTGAGATAGTTTCCCTCGAAACAGAAGATTTTGTCTTGCATGGGATAGTTTCCCTCGAAGTAGAATATTTTGTCTCGCTTGAGATAGGTTCCCTCGAAACAGAAGAATTTATCTCACTTAAGATATTTTACCTCGAAACAGAAGATTTTTTCTCGCTTGAGATAGTTTCCTTCGAAATATAACATTTTATCTCGCTTGAGATAGTTTCCCTTAAAACAGAATATTTTATCTCACTTGAGAAAATTTCTCTCGAAATAGAAGATTTTGTCTCGCTTGAGATAGTTTCCCTCAAAATATAAGATTTTGTCTTGCTTGAGATAGTTTCCCTCGTAACAGAAGATTTTATCTCCCTTGAGATTGTTTCAATCGAAACAGAAGATTTCATATCGCTTGAGATAGTTTCCCATGAAACAGAATATTTTATCTTGCTTGAGATATTTTCTCTCGAAACAGAAGATTTTATCTCGCTTGAGATATTTTCTCTTGAAACAGAAGATTTTACCTCGCTTGAGATAGTTTCCTTTGAAACAAAATATTTTATCTCGGTTGAGATAGTTTCTCTTGGTTGAGATAGCTTTTCTCCAAATAGAAGATTTTATTTCGCTTGAGATAGTTTTCATCGAAACATAAATTTTTTTCTCGCTTCAGATAGATTCCCTCGAAACAGAAGATTTTTTCTTGCTTGATATAGTTTCCCTTGAAACATATGATTTTGTCTCGTTTGAGATAGTTTTTCTCAAAACAGAAGATTTTATCTCGCATGAGATAGTTTCCCTCGAAACAAAAGATTTTGTCTCGCTTGAGATTATTTCCCTCAAAACAGAAGATTTTTTCTCGCTTGATATAGTTTCCTTCGAAATAGAAGATTTTATCTCGCTTGATTCCCTCGAAATATAAGATTTTTTCTCGCTTGAGATAGTTTCCCATGAAACAGAAGATTTTATCTCGCTTGAGATAGTTTCTTTCGAAATAGAAGATTTTATATTTCTTGAGATAGTTTCCCTTGAAACATAATTTTTTATCTTGCTTGAGATACTTTCCCTCCAAAAAAGAAGATTTTATCTAGCTTGTGATAGTTTCCCTAGAAACAGAAGATTTTATCTCGCTTGAGATAGATACCCACGAAATAGAAGATTTTATCTTGCTTGAGATAGTTTCAATTGAAACAAAATATTTTATCTCGCTTGAGATTGTTTCCCTCGAAACAGAAGATTTTTTCTCGCTTGAGATAGTTTCCCTTGAAACAGAAAATTTTTTCTCGCTTGAGATAGTTTCGCTTGAAATTGAAGATTTTTTCTCGCTTGAGAAGTTTTCCCTCAAAATTGAAGATATTATTTCGCTTGAGATTGTTTCCTTCGAAACAGAAGATTTTATCTCGCTTGAGATCGTTTCTGTCGAAAATTAAGATTTTATATTGCTTGAGATAGTTTTCCTCGGAATAGAAGATTTTATCTCGCTTAAGATAGTTTACCTCAAAACAGAAGATTTCATTTCGCTTGATATAGTTTCTCTCAAAATAGAAGATTTTATATCGCTTGAGATAGTTTCCCTCGAAACAGGAGATTTTATCTCGCTTGAGATAGTTTCCCTTGAAACAAAAGATTTTGATTCGCTTGGGATAGTTTCCCTCGAATCAGAAGATTTTATATCGCTTGAGATACTTTCTCTCGAAATAGAAGATTTTATCTCGCTTGAGATAGTTTCAGTTGAAACAGAAGATTTTATCTCACTTGAGATAGATTCCCACGAAATATAAGATTTTATCTTGCTTGAGATAGTTTCACTTGAAACAAAATATTTTATCTCGCTTGAGATAGTTTCCCTCGAAACAGAAGATTTTTTCTCGTTTGAGATAGTTTCCCTCGAAACAGATGATTTTGTCTCGCTTGAGATAGTTTCCCCTTAAATTGAAGATTTTTTCTTGCTTGAGATGTTTTCCACCAAAATTGAAGATCTTATATTGCTTGAGATAGTTTCCCTCGAAACAGAGGATTTTATCTCGCTTGAGATCGTTTCCCTCGAAAATTAAGATTTTATATTGCTTGAGATAATTTTCCTCGGAACAGAAGATTTTATCTCGCTTGAGATAGTATCCCTCGAAACAGAAGATTTTATATCGCTTGAGATAGTTTCCGTTGAAACAGAAGATTTTATCTCGCTTGAGATAGTTTCCCTCGAAACAGAGGATTTTGTCTCGCTTGGGATAGTTTCCTTCGAAACAGAAGATTTTTTCTCGCTTGAGATCGTTTTTGTCGAAAATTATGATTTTATATTTCTTGAGATAGTTTTCCTCGAAATAGAAGATTTTATCTCTCTTAAGATAGTTTACCTCAAAAGAAAAGATTTTATTTCGCTTGATATAGTTTCTCTCAGAATAGAAGATTTTATATCGCTTGAGATAATTTCGCTTGAAACAGGAGATTTTATCTCGCTTGATATAGTTTACCTTGAAACAAAAGATTTTGTCTCGCTTGGGATAGTTTCCCTCGAATCAGAAGATTTTATATCGCTTGAGATACTTTCCCTCGAAACAGAAGATTTTATTTCGCTTGAGATAGTTTCCGTTAAAACAGAAGATTTTATCTAGCTAGAGATAGATTCCCATGAAATATAAGATTTTATCTTGCTTGAGATAGTTTCACTTGAAACAAAATATTTTATCTCGCTTGAGATAGTTTCCCTCGAAACAAAATATTTTTTCTCGTTTGAGATAGTTTCCCTCGAAACAGATGATTTTGTCTCGCTTGAGATAATTTTCCTTGAAATTGATGATTTTTTCTTGCTTGAGATGTTTTCCACTAAAATTGAAGATCTTATATCGGTTGAGATAGTTTCTCTCGAAACAGAGGATTTTATCTCGCTTGAGATCGTTTCCCTCGAAAATTAAGATTTTATATTGCTTAAGATAATTTTCCTCGGAACAGAAGATTTTATCTCGCTTGAGATAGTTTCCCTCGAAATAGAAGATTTTATCTCGCTTGAGATAGTTTCCCTCGAAACAGAATATTTTGTCTCGCTTGGGATAGTTTCCCTCGAAACAGAAGATTTTGTCTCGCTTGGGATAGTTTCCCTTGAAATAGAAGATTTTTGTCTCGCTTGGGATAGTTTCGGTCAAAATAGAATATTTTGTCTTGCTTTAGATAGTTTCCCTCGTAACAGAAGAATTTATCTCCCTTGAGATAGTTTCATTCGAAACAGAAGATTTTATCTCACTTGAGATAGTTTCCCATGAAACAGAATATTTTATCTCGCTTGAGATATTTTCTCTCGAAACAGAAGATTTTATCTCGCTTGAGATATTTTCCCTTGAAACAGAAGATTTTACCTCGCTTGAGATAGTTTCCCTTGAAAGAAAACATTTTATCTTAGTTGAGATAGTTTCCCTTGGTTGAGATAGTTTTCCTCGAAACAGAAGTTTTTATGTCGCTTGAGATAGTTTTTCTCGAAACATAAAAAATTTTCTCGCTTCATATAGATTTCGTCAAAGAAGAAGATTTATTCCCGCTTGAGATAGTTTCCTTGAAACAGAAGATTTTGTCTCGCTTGAGATAGTTTCCCTTGAAATAGAAGATTATGCCTCTCTTAAGATAGTTTCCCTCGAAACAGAAAATTTTGTCTCGCTTGAGATAGTTTCCCTCGAAACAGAAGATTTTTTCTCGCTTGAGATTGTTTCCCTCGAAACAGAATATTTTTTCTCGCTTGAGATAGTTTCCTTAGAAACAGAAGATTTTATCTCGCTTGAGATAGTCTCCCTCGAAATAAAAGATTTTTTCTCACTTGAGATAGTTTCCCTCAAAATAGAAGATCTTATATCGCTTGAGATAGTTTCCCTCGAAACAGAAGATTTTATCTCGCTTGAGATAGTTTCCTACGAAACAAAAGATTTTATCTCGCTTGAAATAGTTTCCCTCGAAATAGAAGATTTTATTTCGCTTGAGATAGTTTCCCTCGAAACAGAAGATTTTGTCTCGCTTGAGATAATTTCCCTCGAAATAGAAGATTTTATCTCGCTTGAGATAGTTTCCCTCGAAACAGAAGATTTTTTCTCGTTTGAGATATTTTCCCTCGAAACAGAAGATTTTTTCTCGCTTGAAATGGTTTCCCTTGAAATATAATATTTTACATCACTTGAGATAGTTTCTATCGAGATAGAAGATTTTTTGTCGCTTGAGATAGTTTTTCTCCAAACAGAACATTTTGTCTCGCTTGAGATAGTTTCCCTCGAAACAGAAGATTTTGTCTCGCTTGAGATAATTTTCTTCGAAACAGAACATTTTATCTCGCTTGAGATTGTTTCTCTCGATACAGAAGATTTTATCTCGCGTGAGATAGTTTCCTACGATATAGAAGATTCTATCTCGCTTGAGATGGTTTCCCTTGAAAATAATATTTTATCTCACTTGAGATGGTTTCCCTCGAAACAGAAGATCTTGTCTCGCTTGAGAGAGTTTGAGATTTTCTCTCACTTGAGATAGTTTCCCTCGAAACATAAGATTTTTTCTCGTTTGAGATAGTTTCCTTCGAAACAGAAGATTTTATCTCGCTTGAGATAGTTTCCCTTAAATAGAATATTTTAACTCGCTTGAGATAGTTTCCCTTAAAATAGAAGATTTTGTTTCGCTTGAGATAGTTTCCCTCGAAACAGAAGATTTTATCTCGCTTTAGATGATTTCCCTTGAAACAAAATATTTTATCTCGCTTGAGATGGTTTCCCTCGAAACAGAAGATTTTGCCTCGCTTAATATTGTTTCCCTCCAAATAGAAGATTTTGTCTCGCTTGAGATAGTTTCCCTCGAAACAGTAGATTTTGCCTCGCTTGAGATAGTTTCCGTCGAAACAGAACATTTTTTCTCGCTTGAGATTGTTTCCCTCTAAACAGAAGTTTTTATTTCGCTTGAGATAGTTTCCCTCGAAATAGAATATTTTATCTCGCTTCAGATTGTTTCCCTCGAAAGAGAATATTTTATCTCGCTTGAGATAGTTTTCCTCGAAACAGAAGATTTTGTCTCGCTTGAGATAGTTTCCCTCCAAACAGAAGATTTTGTCTCGCTTGAGATAGTTTCCCTCGAAACAGAAGATTTTATCTTGCTTGAGATAGTTTCCATCGAAACAAAAGATTTTATCGCACTTGAGATCGTTTCCCTCGACACAGAAGATTTTATCTCGCTAGAGATACATTCCCTCGAAACAGAAGATTTTAGCTCTCTTAAGATAGTTTCCCTCGAAACAGAAGATTTTATCTCGTTTAAGATAGTTTCCCTCGAAACTAAAGATTTAATCTCCCTTGAGATAGTTTCACGCGAAACAGAAGATTTTATCTCGCTTGAGATAGTTTCCCTCGAAACAGAAGATTTTTTCATTCTTGAGATAGTTTCCCACAAAACAGAAGATTTTTTCTCGCTTGAGATAGTTTCATTCGAAACCGAAGATTTTATCTCGCTTGAGATAGTTTCCCTGAAATAGAATCTTTTAACTCACTTGAGATAGTTTCTCTCGAAATAGAAGATTTTGTCTCGCTAGAGATAGTTTCCTCCAAATAGAATATTTTGTCTCGCTTGAGATAGTTTCCCTCGAAATAGAAGATTTTGTCTCGCTTGAGATAGTTTCCGTAGAAACAGAACAATTTATCTCGCTTGAAATTGTTTCCCTCGAAACAGAATATTTTATCTCTCTTGAGATAGTTTCCCTCGAAAAAGAAGATTTTATCTCGCTTGAGGTAGTTTCCCTTGAAATAAAAGATTTTATATCGCTTGAGATAGTTTCCCACGAAATAGAAGATTCTATCATGCTTTAGATGGTTTCCCTTGAAATGAATATTTTATCTCGCTTGAGATGGTTTCCCTCGAAACAGAAGATTTTGTCTCGCTTGAGATAGTTTGAGATTATGTCTTGCTTGAGATAGTTTCCCTCGAAACAAAAGATTTTTTCTCGCTTAAGATAGTTTCCTTCGAAACAGAAGATTTTATCTCGCTTGAGATAGTTTCCCTGAAATAGAATATTTTAACTCGCTTAAGATAGTTTCTCTCGAAGTAGAAGATTTTGCCTCGCTTGAGATAGTTTCCCTCCAAATAGAAGATTTTGTCTCGCTTGAGATAGTTTCCCTCGAAACAATAGATTTTGCCTCGCTTGAGATAGTTTCCGTCGAAACAGAACATTTTTTCTCACTTGAGATTGTTTCCCTCGAAACAGAAGTTTTTATTTCGCTTGAGATAGTTTCCCTCGAAATAGAAGATTTTATCTCGCTTGAGATAGTTTTCCTCGAAAGAGAATATTTTATATCGCTTGAGATAGTTTCTCTCGAAACAGTAGATTTTGTCTCTCTTGAGATAGTTTCCCTCCAAACAGAAGTTTTTATCTTGCTTGAGATAGTTTTCTTTGAAACAAAAGATTTTATCTCGCTTGAGATAGTTTCCGTCGAAACAGAAGATTTTATCGCGCTTGAGATCGTTTCCCTCGTCACAGATGATTTTATCTCACTAGAGATACATTCCCTTGAAACAGAAGATTTTATCTCTCTTGAGATAGTTTCCCTCGAAACAGAAGATTTTATCTCGTTTGAGATAGTTTCCCTCGAAACTAAAGGTTTAATCTCCCTTGAGATAGTTTCCCACGAAAGAGAAGATTTTATCTCGCTTGAGATGGTTTCCCTTGAAATATAATATTTTATCTCGTTTGAGATGGTTTCCCTCGAAACAAAAGATTTTGTCTCGCTTGAGATAGTTTCCCTCGAAACAGAAGATTTTCTCTTTCTTGAGATAGTTTCCCACAAAACAGAAGATTTTTTCTCTCTTGAGATAGTTTCCTTCGAAACAAAAGATTTTATCTCGCTTGAGATAGTTTCCCTGAAATAGAATATTTTACCTCACTTGAGATAGTTTCTCTCGAGATTGAAGATTTTGTGTCGCTTGAGATAGTTTTCCTCCAAATAGAAGATTTTGTCTCGCTTGAGATAGTTTCCCTCGAAACAGAAGATTTTGTCTCGCTTGAGATAGTGTTCATCAAAATAGAACATTTTATCTCGCTTGAGATAGTTTCCCATGAAATAAAAGATATGTGCATCGGTTGAGGTAGACCAGATGATATGAAACTCTTGGACCAGATGAATGTGATTCCTTAAGGTATCTAAAGATTCTCTTAACAGCTAGTAAATGTGATTCCTTAGGGCATGATTGAAATCTAGCACATAAGCAAACACTAAACATAATGCCCGGCCTACTTGCAGTTAGATAAAGTAGAGATCCAATCATTGACCTATATAATTTAACATATACACATTTACCTCCTTCATCTAAGTCAAGCTTTGTTGAAGAGCTCATTGGAGTGTCATGAGGTTCGCCATTTTCTAGTCCAAACTTCTTGAGCATATCTTTGACGTACTTAGCTTGATTGATGAAGATGCCATCTTTTCTTTACTTGATTGGGAGTCCCAAGAAAAATGAGAGCTCCCCCATCATGCTCATCTCAAACTCACTTTGCATTAGCTTAGAAAATTCTTGGCAAAGAACATCATTAGGAGAGCCAAATATTATATCATCAATATAAATTTGAACTACTAATAAATGTTTACCTTTATGCTTTAAAAACAATGTAGTGTCAACCTTCCCTTTTGAAAAACCTTTTTTAATTAAAAAGTTTGACAATCTTTCATACCAAGCTCTAGGAGCTTGTTTTAAACCATAAAGCGCTTTTGTCAATTTAAGAACATGATCTGGAAATTTTGAATCTTCAAAACCTGGAGGTTGTTCCATATACACTTCTTCTTTTATAAAACCATTTAAAATGCACTTTTAACATCAATTTGATATAATTTAAATTCATGAAAACATGCAAATGCTAATAACATTCTAATTGCTTCCATCCTAGCTACGGGAGCATATGTTTCATCATAGTCTATGCCCTCTTCTTGAGTATACCCTTGAGCAACAAGTCTAACCATGTTTCTCACTATATTACCACTCTCATCAAGCTTATTCCTAAATACCCATCTAGTACCTACAGTAGATTTATTACTAGGCCTTTCAACTAATGTCCATACTTTACTTCTCTCAAATTGATTTAATTCTTCTTGCATAGCCGTAATCCAATGTTCATCTTTTAATGCTTCTTTAATATTCTTAGGCTCTATGCATGAAATAAGTGCAACATAATTACAAATATTTCTAAGAGAAGATCGAGTTGTTACCCCTTTGGATGGATCACCTATAATCTCACCATCCTTGACATAGTTGTACTCTCTTGGATAAAATACTTCCCTTTCTTCAATGGTTGGATTCTCAAGAGGATCATGAGTTACCTCATCTTTTGTTTCTTCCTTTGATGATGGTTCTTCAACGTCATGTCTAACTTCATTTGTATTTATAACACCTACATCATCATTCACACAAGAATCTTTCCTCGGAAGGGGATTATCATCGAAAACAACATGTATAAAACTCTTCTACAACTAAAGTTCTTTTATTAAATACTCGATAAGCTTTAGAATTTAAGGAATAACCCAGAAAAATTCTTTCATCACTTTTAGCATCAAATTTGCCAAGGTTTTCTTTACCGTTGTTCAAAACAAAACATTTACATCCAAAAGGATGAAAATAGCTAATGTTAGGCTTTTTATTTTTGAAAATTTCATATGGAGTTTTCTTTAAAATTTGCCTAATCATTACTCGATTTACAACATAACAAGCAGTATTTGTGGCTTCCGCCCAAAAATATTTTGGCAAATTATTTTCACAAAGCATGGTTCTAGCCATTTCTTCTAAAGTTCGATTTTTCCTCTCAACAACTCTATTTTGCTGAGGGATTCTAGGTGCTGAAAAATTGCGACTAATACAATTAGAATTACAAAACTTAGTAAAACCAAGATTTTCAAATTCAGTTCCATGATCACTCTAACACTAGTTATAGAGTAACCTTTATCGTTTTGGATTACTTTTGAAAATGTGATGAATTTTTCTAATGCTTCATCTTTAGTACTTAAGAATAGAACCCAAGTATATCTAGAATAGTCATCTATCAAGACAAATGCATATTGTTTTCCACCCAAGCTAGTAGTCCTAGTTGGCCCAAAAAGATCTATATGGATCAATTGTAATACTCTACTAGTTGATACGTCATTAATGGATTTAAAAGAAACTCACTTTTTTTCCTTTAGCACAAGCATCACAGATTTTATCATTATCAAATTTAAGCTTAGTCAACCCTCGAACTAAATCACCTTGAATTATTCGTTGCAAAACACTCATACTAGCGTGTCCTAGTCTCCTATGCCATAACCAACTATCATGTTCATCCTTAGCAACTAGGCACAAATTAGTCATATCAATAGAATATAAGAGCACCATGTAAATGTTTCCTATTCTATGACCAACAAGCAAATCCGATTAGATGCAATGTCAATGACTTTACAACCATTAATATCAAACATGACATTGAATCCCTTATCACAAAATTGACTAATACTCAATAGATTATGCTTTAATCCATTCACATATAAAACATTCTTAATTTGTATGGAAGAGGTATTACCAATAGTACCAATACCTTCAATGTGACCTTTTGAATCTTCACCAAAAGTCACTTCTCCTCCATTTTTGGCGTTAAGCTCAATGAACCGGTTTTTATCTCCGGTCATGTGTCTTGAGCATCCACTATCAAGGTACCATGAATTTGGATTTGTTTCTCGTGCCTTGTAGCAATGCTCCTTTTCCTACAAACATAGATTAATTTCTAATTTTTGGTACCCAAATTCTTTTGGGTCCATATTCATTAGTTTCCAAAATTCTAGTCCCCTTAGGTATCCATTTGTGTAGGATATCCTTATCTTTAGTAGTAATGAGCTCTTTTAAAACGTTTTGTTCCAACTTTATCAAAAGAAGTTTTAAGATCATCAATTTTCTTTTGATGATCAACACTGACCTTTGAAAGTAAATTTTGCAAATCCAAAATTTTCTTTTCAAACTCTTCTAGTTTGATTTGCAAATCTTTGATTTTACTTTCAAGATCGTTGTTGGTTTTGGATATGAGTTTATTTTCATTTTTCAATTTTGAAACATCATTTTTATATTTTAAAAACAATTTCTCATAATCCGTAGCCAACCCATTATATTCCTCTAATAACTCATCATAGGATAAATCATCAAAATCAGATGAGTTAGAGGTTACCTTAGAATCTTCCCCGAATGCCATCAAGCACAAGTTTGCTACTTCTTGTTCCTCTTCATCGAAACCTTCTTCATCGCTCCCTGTAGCCATATGAGCCTTGTGCTTATTCTTTGATTGACCCTTTCTCTTCAGTTGTGGGCAATCATATTTGACATGCCCCAGCTTTTTGCATTCATAGCAAATGATCGGGTCCTTATATTTTGGTTCATTTTTGAGGCCTTCATTTCGTTTGAATTTCCTTCCTCGGTAAGGTCTCATCATTTTTCTGAACCGTTTGGCAAACAATCTCATTTCCTCGTCATCGTCATCTTCATCCGAATCACTCTCATCTTTTGTGGATTTGAGAGCAACTCTAATGTTTTTCTTCTTATCCTTCTCTTTTGGTGTTTCTTCAATCTTATCAAGGTCTACCTCATCTTCAAGCATCATTTCATGAATGAGGAGTGAACCGATCAACTCTTCAAGAGTTAAGGATGTTAGATCCTTAGACTCGATGATTGCCGTCTTCTTTGATTGCCACGATTTTGGGAGGGAGTAAACTAACTTTCTCACAAGCTTTTCATTTGAAATGATCTCTCCATATGATTTGAGACCATTGACAATCGTTGAGAATCTATCCGTCATAGCTTTGATATCTTCATTTGGTTTCATTCTGAAATTTTCATAGCTATGAGTTAGAATACTAATTTTAGATTTCTTTACCTCATCGGTACCTTCATGAGTGACTTGAAGTTTGTTCCATATTTCTTTGGCGGTTGTACAAGATGAAACTCTTCCATATTCATCTGGTCCAAGAGCACAAAAAATGATATGAAACTCTTCCATATTTTATCTCGGTTGTACAAGATTTTATCTCTATTGAGATAGTTTCTCTCGAAAAAGAATATTTTATCTCACTTGAGATAGTTTCCCTCGAAACACAAGATTTTATCTCGCTTGAGATAGTTTCCCTCCAATTAGAAGATTTTGTCTCGCTTGAGATAGTTTCCCTCGAAACAGAAGATTTTTTCTCGCTTGAGATAGTTTCCGTCGAAACAGAAGATTTTATCTCACTTGAGATCGTTTCCCACGAAACAGAATATTTTATCACGATTGAGATCGTTTCCCTCGAAACAGAAGATTTTGTCTCGCTTGATATAGTTTCCCTTGAAATAGAAGATTTTGTCTCGCTTGATATAGTTTCCCTTGAAACAGAAGATTTTTTCTCGCTTGAGATATTTTCCCTCGAAACATAAGATTTTTTCTCGCTTGAGCTAGTTTCCTTCGAAACAGAAGATTTTATCTCGCTTGATATAGTTTCCCTTGAAATAAAATATTTTATCTCACTAAAGATAGTTTCCCTCGAAACAGAAGATTTTGTCTCGCTTGAGATAGTTTCCCTCAAAATAGAAGATTTTGTTTCGCTTGAGATAGTTTCCATCAAAATAGAAGATTTTATCTCCCTTGAGATAGTTTCCCTTGAAACAGAATATTTTATCTCCCTTGAGATAGTTTCCCTCGAAACAAAAGATTTTATCTCGCTTGAGATAGTTTCCCATGAAACAGAAGAATTTATCTAGCTTTAGCTAGTTTCCATGAAATAGAAGATTTTATCTCGCTTGAGATAGATTCCCACGAAACAGAAGATTTTATCTTGCTTGAGAAAGTTTCACTTAAAACAAAATATTTTATCTCGCTTGAGATAGTTTCCCTCGAAACTGAAGATTTTTTCTCGCTTGAGATAGTTTCCCTCGGAACAGAATATTTTGTCTCTCTTGAGATAGTTCCCCTTGATATTGAAGATTTTTTCTCGCTTGAGATACTTTCCCTCAAAATTGATGATCTTATATCGCTTGACAGAGTTTCCCTTGAAATAGAGGATTTTATCTCTCTTGAGATAGTTTCCCTCAAAAATTATGATTTTATATTGCTTGAGATAGTTTTCCTTGGAACAGAAGATTTTATCTCGCTTGAGACAGTTTCCCTCGAAACAGAATATTTTATCTCGCTTGAGATAGTTTCCCTCGAAACAGAAGATTTTATCTCGCTTGAGATAGTTTCCCTCGAAACAGAAGATTTTGTCTCGCTTGATATAGTTTCCCTCGAAACAAAAGATTTTATCTCGCTTGAGATAGTTTCCCACGAAACAGAATATTTTATCTCGCTTGAGATGGTTTCCCTTGAAACATAATATTTTATCTCGATTGAGATGGTTTCCCTCGAAAGAGAAGATTTTGTCTCGCTTGAGATAGTTTCTCTCGAAACAGAAGATTTTTTCTCGTTGAAATAGTTTCTCTCGAAACAAAAGATTTTGTCTCGCTTGAGATAGTTTCCAACGAAACAGAAGATTTTATCTCGCTTGAGATTGTTTCCCTCGAAACAGAAGATTTTGTCTCGCTTGAGATAGTTTCCCTCGAAACAGAAGATTTTGTCTAGAATTAGATAGTTTCCCTCGAAACAAAAGATTTTGTCTCGCTTTAGATAGTTTCCCTCGAAACAGAAGATTTTTTCTCCTTTGAGATAGTTTCCCTCGAAACAGAAGATTTTGTCTCGCTTGAGATTGTTTCCCTCGAAACAGAAGATTTTGTCTCGCTTGAGATAGTTTCCCTTGAAACAGAAGATTTTATCTCGTTTGAGATAGTTTCCCTGAAATAGAATATTTTATCTCGCTTGAGAAGTTTCCCTGAAATAAAATATTTTATCTCGCTTGAGATAGTTTCCCTCGAAATAGAATATTTTGTCTCGCTTGAGATAGTTTCCTTCGAAACAGAAAATTTTATCTCGTTTGTGATAGTTTCCCTGAAATAGAATATTTTATCTCGCTTGAGATAGTTTCCCTCCAAATAGAAGATTTTATCTCGCTTGAGATAGTTTCCCTCGAAATTTTATCTCGCTTGAGATAGTTTCTCTCGAAATAGAAGATTTTGTTTCTCTTGCGATAGTTTCCCTCCAAATAGAAGATTTTATCTTGCTTGAGATAGTTTCCCTCGAACAGAAGATTTTGTCTCGCTTGAGATAGTTTCCGTCAAAACAAAAGATTTTATCTCGCTTAAGATCGTTTCCCTCGACACATAAGATTTTATCTCTCTGAGATAGTTTCCCTCGAAACAGAAGTTTTTATCTCGCTTGAGATAGTTTCCCTCGAAATAAAAGATTTTATCTTGCTTGAGATAGTTTCCCACGAAACAGAATATTTTATCTCGCTTGAGATGGTTTCCGTTGAAATAGAATATTTTATCTCGTTTGAGATGGTTTCTCTCGAAACATAATATTTTGTCTCGCTTGAGATAGTTTCCCTCGAAATAGAAGATTTTTTCTCGCTTGAGATAGTTTCCCTCGAAACAAAAGATTTTGTCTCGCTTGAGATAGTTTCCTTCAAAACAGAAGATTTTGTCTCGCTTGAGATAGTTTCCCTCAAAACAGAAGATTTTTTCTCGCTTGAGATTGTTTCCCTCGAAACATAAGATTTTTTCTCGCTTGAGATAGTTTCCTTCAAAACAGAAGATTTTATCTCGCTTGAGATAGTTTCCCTGAAATAGAATATTTTATCTCGCTTGAGATAGTTTCCGTCGAAACAGAAGATTTTTTCTCGCTTGAGATAGTTTCCCTCGAAATAAAAGATTTTGTCTCGCTTGAGATAGTTTCCCTGAAAACAGAAGTTTTTTTCTCGCTTGAGATCGTTTCCCTCGAAACATAAGATTTTTTCTCGCTTGAGATAGTTTCCTTCAAAACAGAAGATTTTATCTCGCTTGAGATAGTTTCCTTGAAATAGAATTTTTTATCTCGCTTGAGATAGTTTCTCTCGAAACAGAAGATTTTGTGTCTCTTGAGATAGTTTCCCTCCAAATAGAAGATTTTGTCTCGCTTGAGATAGTTTTCCTTGAAACGGAACATTTTGTCTCGCTTGAGATAGTTTCACTCGAAACAAAAGATTTTTCTCACTTGAGATTGTTTTTGTTAAAACGAGCAACGCCTCACCAGAGGGTAAACATTTCTTTTGCTCAATTCACACAACACTTCAAATCAACAACGGTCGCTTGAGGGATCAACATTTCCAATAGAAGACCATGATGAGATTAATTCGTAGCTTGAAGAACTGAAGATAGAGACTCAGCCGAGAGAACGAACCAATATGACATCTTTTGCAAAAAGGACTCGACGATTTCATATAAAAAGAAGAAATTACATTCCCAACGAAGAGTTCACAGCGTGACAAGAAGAGACCAAGATGAAAAATGGTGATTTATTATCTTTGCTTAATTCTCGTTTCATAAAAATGAGCAAAGAGGGGCAATTGTAAGCATAATTTTTAATACACCAAACCAAAACCCCAAAAAGACCAAACCCGGACAGGCCCAAAACCCTTCCCGGGCCTAACTATAACCGACCCGGGTCTAATCCAGCTGAGCTAGCAACCACCCATTACCCCCATTCAGCATCGACCATTTGTTGCCCCAACCAAAGGCCACCAATCCCCTGCCCCAATCCCAACCAAGATACTGCTCCCACCAAATCACCCCCACTCCATGCAACATGCATCAAACAAAAAGAAAAAAGAAAAGATTGTATGATTTTCCTTTCTATGTAACAATGGGTATAAAAAGACCCGAATCAAACACTGTAAAAACTCTCGGCACAGTTAAAAAAAAACACTGTAACTCTTTTTGAAGCAATAAAACTATGGTTCAAGGTTATTTATTTTCATTTTTATATTCGAATAGCTATTTTCTCTTTTCTTTAGTGCTTTTGTTCTTGAGTCTCTGTGAACATTGGATTTTTTTTTTTTTTTATCTGGTTTTAAAAAAAGAGTGTTTAGTTTCGTAAAAGAAAAAACCAAAATAAATACAACTTGAATGGATTTCGGAAAAAAAATCTAACCTTTTAATCTAACGTTAACAATGTCCAGTCATTCTTTGCAGTAAAAAAATGCAAAAATAAAAGGTTGGTAGATCAGGCCTTACCTTGGTCGTCAAATGAGTCACTGGAGCCCGAAAAGTTGAACGATCTCGGCCGTTTTCACGGCGATGGATGTAGTTTCGAGTGAAACCGAGCCTAGATCCATGACGAGGTACCCAAAATGAGCCTCCCTATAAAATTTGGTGGCCAACGACCACTAGAGGCAGCGGCAACCGGGAGGCGATCAGTAGTGGCTCGGCCGAGGGGAGGTGTAACACCCCCAACCCATATCCAACCCGGATCCAAGTCTGAGGTGTCACATTGACTTTTCAAAACGTTTATTTGACAAAATCTAATAAAACTTCAGTTTAATATTTTAAATAAACCAAATAAATTCCATTATATTAATAAATATGGTTTTACAACTTATCAGAGCTTATTCAATACAAATCTTTTATATTACATGCCAACTATATTTCAAATAACAAAATACATATAATTCCAACTTTTCTGATCTGGTCTTTAGGAATGAGAAGCTGACCTGACATGCTCATCTTCGATCCCTTTTTCCTCTTCTTAGAACCTACGTGTGAAACACTCGCACACTAAGTCGATGACTTAGTGAGGCATTCATAAAGTTAAATATAAAATCTAAATTATAATTTCTACTATGCACACTTTATATAATCCTACTAATTTATCCAACTCATTATGCATCCAAAACATAAATACATACATGTACATATCATACTAACTCATATATTATTTTTAGGTAATAGTTATGCACATGCACACATATCATCATTTACATTCATAACCTTATTATATATATATATATATATTATTGTTATTCCCTTTTTATCTTATCATCTTATTCTTATCTTTAACACACATACACATCGTATAATATCATATCGCCAACAACCATATAACATCACATAGAATTTTCTCATATTATATCTTTAATGGCCCATGTACATATGTGAGAACTATAGATACGTGAGTTTATAGAGGTTGTACACTAATGTTGTCACCACAGCTCGTATAAATGCACCGAAGTGCCATGTAGGATTGCACTGAAGTGCCGCGTAGAAATGTATCGCAGTGCCATATAAAATGTCCCTAAGGACCACATAGAAATTCCTTAAGAATCATATACATATTCTAATGACCAAGTATGTGTCTTAAAGGACCTCATAGATGTTCCAAAGGATACATATATGTCCCGAAGGACCGCGTAGACCCTCGACTCTTGGATGCCAACTATACCTCTAGCTCTCATGACACATAACATGGGCATTAATATTTATGTATCACACATTCACATATTCATAAACTCATATAGTCAATATCATTTCTCCTGTAATCACATAGATCACATATCATAACAGACATCATGTACATATAATAACATATTCATAACTTATCATGTACATATTCATAACATACTGCATATAATCTTATATAAATCCTATAGGTAAAACTATTTATCTTTATCTCATTTTCCTTTTGTACCAGCTTACATGGTTTATTATACTAACATGTACAATAACATATAACCCTTATCACTTATCTCACATTATTTAAATACGAGTTTATTTTATCCCTTTAATTTAGTTCCACATAACTCCCATAACCTTCTCAAAGGGTATGGTTCTTCGTTTTATACCTCCTATATCATAGTTTCCTTTTAAGTATATCACTCTTTCCTATAATGGTTATCCTATAAGTTTGTATCATCGTTATGTTCATGTCCCCTAATTTATATACCATTTTCATAAGTCTCTTAATTTATTATCTTCTGATTTATATTTTGTTCTCTTAAATATTCTCATAGTCACATATCTCCATGACTTATCACTTATATGCAGTTTACATTTCATTCTTATTTTATGATCTTCCCTTATCACATAAAAATACTTTACATAAATCATGTATCATATACAAAACATATCAACATATAGCACATATAATCATATAATCATATCAAACTATGCTCATGTTCATGACTTCATGCATATTACTCTAGGAAATAGACTTATCGCAAGTCCAATTTCCAATAAAATTACATATCACTAATATGCACTCACCTGGTCTCACTAGTCAATATCGTTCTCTTACCTTTTCTTCGATGCCCAATACTTGTCGACTGATCTGAACTTTCTTTGGATTGATATCTACATAATCATATGTTATACATATCAGTATTCCACATGACATATTCTAATATTTCATTTCCTACACCAAAGGAAAGACTAATTTCAATCCTTGCTTAACGTAGGTATCGGTACATTCCTTAACGTGTGTATCGATACACTCCCTATGTATTGATACACAAATTGCATTTGATGTTTTCATTTTAAGGGGTGTATCGATGCACTTCCTGTGTATCGATACACTTTGAACATTTTCTGGAAATTTACCCTTGATGTACCGGTACATATTGAATGTGTACCGATACACACCATCCCATAATTCATATTTAAGCCCTAAAATCACTCCAAATTTTCTTAAACACTTCATATTTCATCCCCTATCATATTCTTAACTCTCATATACATACTTAAACTCATTTCTACTCATTTATCACATCTTAAATCTCAAAATCCTATCCTCTGCATGGACTTCAAGAATCATGTCAATTTTTTCACTTGTTATAAATCTAATTCTATCACTTCATATCTCTTAATTAGATTGATGTCAAGTCAAATTCAACTTCTAATTCTAATTACGACCTCTATTTCAATATTTCCTTCAAGAACTCCTAATCTTTAATCCCACCTAACTCCATCATCTTTTGATTTTAAGACAACTTAAGCTTTCCCCAAGCTTAGTTATCATTTAATGATCATAAACCAACCTTTAATTTAGCAAATAATCAACTAATCAAGAAACTAAGCTTTGCTATTGAGGCTCACGGTTGGAGAAGAAGAAAGCTCTGGAGAAATCTCTCCTTTTCCACGTGGTTCCCTTATCTTATAAAGGGAAAATAAAAATCTTCATTGTCAAATGATCATTTTACCCTTTAAATCATTCAATAATTACTAAACAACCTTCATAAAATATTTTCAACAAGTCATTGAACTATTCAATTATCCTACTTAAATCACCAATTTATGAAATTTTACAATCTAATCACTAACTCGGTATTGAGGATGTTACATGAGAGGGGAGAGCCCTCCATTTTTTTTTCTTTTATTTCGGTTTGGTGTTTCAAATGAAAAAAAGGCAAGAGTTGGTATATATATGAATAATTTAGGGGTAAATTATGTCATAAACCCCTCTAACTTTGACATTTTTTGCATTTTGATCCCTATAAAGACCAAAATTAATATTTTAACTTTTTCTGTGCATGCTTTAATTAATATTTTCTAAAAATACTTTAGGTTTAATAATTTAGATAAAAATTAGATTTTTAATTAATCATCAACTTTAGAAATTATCAACTTAGGTCCTAAGCTTTTAGATCTTTTAGAAATCGATATTTTAGATCTTGACTTTTTAGTTCCCGAATTTCAATTAGAATTTTATTTTTGACATAATTATTAAATATAGTTCAATGTATTAAGGGAATAAAAAAATAAGAAATTTGTATACTCATTTTATTAAAAAGATGAATATTAAAATTTTTAGATCCTTATTTTAAAATTTCTAGATTCGTCATTGCCATGAACGATAGTTAATGTATAAAAATTGACATATTCTCGTCTGGGCAACCAAACTTATCATAGAGAATCATTACATTAGTTAAAGAGAAGAGACAAATGTCGAGAAACAAAAGAAGCTAGTAGCAAGTAGTGACTGACAACGGGAACAAAGAACCACACTAAGAAAAATCTCCAGTTAAGACTCCATCGTTCTTCACCATCACAATCAGTTAAACATGGAGGAAAATGAAACATCTTCAAAAGAAAAATAAAAAAAGAATAAAAAAAGAGAAAAACAAAAGAATCGGAAATAAAAGGACTAAGTCCCTCTACTAAATCCTTCAAAACCTATAGTTGATGGAGGATATTTATAACCCACTCCAAAAAATGACCTCCAAGAGAAAGAAAATGGTCGTCGAAGGATGAATATCTGGTCAATTAGGTCATTGATCCTATTTGATATTTAAAATCAAATTTAAATAATTGAAAAAGTATAATATTCTATTAAAGTTAGATAAATAATAGTCCGATCTATGATTAAATTGAAAACTAAAAAGTATTAAATGAAAACTATAAGAACCAAATAAGAATAAGAGAAAAAGTGGGAATCTTGCATGTTTATTATCCCGATAATTTACATGGTGGGACTTGGTGGGATATTTATCATATGTGTGGACAACTTAAAATTTGTATTTGTTTCTTATTAAGAAAATGTTTAATTAAAAAATAAATACTAAACTATATCTTTTATTCACTTTAACTGTTTAACGTTTTTTCTATTTCTATTTTAAGTGTCTTGTTCGTTACAACCGTAAAAATATCAACAACCACTCAAAACTTAACTGCGTTTATATATATATATATATAACTTAAAGTTATTAATTTTTAAAAAACCTTAAAATCTCAAACAAAATCAAACTTCTAAAGATTTTAATTCTAAACCCTCGTTTCACTGTCGAATGACTATTTATCCGTCATCGTTCATCTATTTACTGATAATCGTAGTTTTCGTCGACTCAATCCCTAAAACTCTTGCACCCAAATTCTTAAAAGAACATGTGCTCCTATTAATCAGCTTTTTAGAATAAATGAGGAATATGTCAACGAACTTTTACTAGGGGACAAACCTGGGGAAGGCGAGATTCTTTATAAATGATGCGACGTTACCGTTGTTGTATGTAATTGCATTTCTAATTTATAAATGATTAATTTAGTTAATATTTTAATTTTAATTTACTCTTAATTATTGGTTTTTGTGGTTTATCTGTTCGTTTTGATTCATTTTTTGTGCATGACGTTAGATTCTGGAAATTGCACTAAAATGATAGAATTATGTGGTTTTTTAATTTTCGTAATCGAAACTGGATTAGTGGGCATGAATTCGGGCATGAAACATCCGAGGAGGCGATGACGTCAGCACCTTCTAGAAGATCCAATCAGCGTTTCTAGAAGCATGAATGGATTGGCCGCACGTTTCTGCAATTCGGATTTGAATTAAACTCAAGTTTTAGGATAATATTTTTTATCATTGTTTTAGGTATTTTAGTTTAAATAGGTTTCAATATTTTAATTAAGTTTTAGGATAATATTTTACATATTATATTTTATCTTTGTATTTTAGTTTAAATAGGTTTTATTATTTTAATTAGGATTTAGGATATTATTTTAAATAGTATTTTATTTTATATTTGTTTTAGGCATTTTAGTTTAAATAGTTTAAAGAGTTTTAATTAGGATTTAAGTTATTATTTTAGTAATTATTTTTAGTTTTTTTAGGAATTTGAAGGCTATAAATATCCTCTAAGGGTGAGCCTAGAAACATATCTCTCTCATTTGAGAATTAAATCTTCTTTTTCTCTCTAGCTTTCTCTCTATTTTCGCATACTCCTTTATTTTTCTTTAGATTTCATTTTCAACAAATTGCAAAGTATGACATTGGTCATGCTTAGCTAATTTTCTTTCAAGCAGAAGACTAAAGCGAAGGCTCAATTCCAAACGTGAGAATTGAAAGGAACTTAAATCGCTTCGGATTTTTCTCTCTTTTTATGAGATTACTTTTCAAATCAAAATGATTTCGATATTGATCTGGATGTTGTTATGGTTAACGTTTGAAGAATGATTTGCTTATTGAAGCATATTGAACTTCCCGAGAACACACTTAGCAAAATTGTTTGCTAAGAGGAAACTGAGATCGGAATTAGTTATTGTTGAAACGACACAATCCGAGTTGGCAGCGAAGAATTGTCCTTGTAAGCCGACATGAATCTTGAAGTAAAAATCTATTTCGATGATCCAAGGAATTTGAGGCAAAACTGAAGTCTGAGCTGCTTCCACAATAAGTTTTCTTTATCCCAATTTAATTATTTTATTTATTTGTTTATTTTATTTTTATTTTATTATACTTCTTTAAATAATTTTAAATCCCCTTTTTTGTATTTATTAATATTTATTATTTTATTATTTTTCCTTTTTTAAATTATAATTGTTTATTTTATTATATATTTTCAACTTTACCTGGAATTCTATCTTTTCCTAAAATCAAGAAACAAGTTTACTAAATCACAAAAACCATAGTCCCTGTGGATCGACCCTGCTTCTCTATACAACATTTTCCTCTCTATTTAATTAAGAAGATGGAATTATTTTGATAACGAAACGAAAGTTATCAAATTGGCGTCGTTGTCGGGGACTAATGGCAAGTACTGATTTATTTTTCTAGTTTTTGATTTATGACCAGAAGAAACGCAGGTGAATTAGTAGATCTATATTGGAGATCGAAGCACCAGCACGAAAATCCACGCATAAAGCTTTGAGAAAAGAGAAAAAGAAAAGAAAAATAAGAACAGAGTTCAGAAGCAGAATCAATTCTGGAGACAGACTCTGAAGCAGACGCATATAACATCTCAATGGCGGAAGAAGAATAAACGATCTGAGAACTAGCCACAGCTCATGTCACTCATATGTCATTATGCATTAATTTTCCTAGTGGCGGGACTCTGTTTCAATTAAAGATAGGACTCATTCATCTTCTTCCCACTTTCCACGGTATTCCCACTAAAGATCCGTACAAACACTTGTTGGAATTCCACATGGTTTGCACTAGCATAAAACCACAAAGAGTTACCGAGGATCAAATTAAATTGAGAGCCTTCCCTTTCTCTTTATCCGACTTGGCTAAAGATTGGTTATTTTATTTACCTCCAAATTCAGTTAATTCATGGGCTAACATGAATCAAATTTTCTTGACAGGTTCTTTCCAGCGGCTAAAGCAAGAGAGATACGGAGAAGCATTATTTCTATTCAACAAAAGACCGAAGAAAGCCTTATGACTATTGTGGACAATTTAAAAAACTTTGCGCACGTTGTCCACAACACGGATTAAGTGAGCAAACGTTACTTCAACACGACTCCAACAACATCAAGGGAATTGATTTCAACTATGGCAGCTAACTCTCAACAGTTTTCAAGTGAACCCATCCGTCGGGTTCACGAGATAAGTACTTTTTCCTTTGAGAATAAGTTAAACAAATTAATTGAAGTAGTTAATTCACTTGTTGTAGGAAAATCTGAGGCAACAAGAGCATATGGATATGCACAAAGCTAGACCATCCGACAGATCGCTGCCCACTGATACAAAAAGCAGGCAATGCATAAATCAATTCCATAGGAAACTTTCCAGTCCTACACAAAGATAATACAACCATACATCAATACTTATAATCTAGGATGGCGAGACCACCCAAACTTCAGCTATGTGGCAAGTCAAAGGCTAGATTATCAACCAGGATCTCCTCCTCAACAAAAAAAGAAGAAACCATCATTGGAGGAATTCATAGGAAAGTTAGCAATTTCACATGAAAAGTTCATTGCATCCCAGGAAAAATTCCAAAATCGAATCGATACAAATCTTCAAGAGTTAGATAACCAAGTAAACCGACTAGCTTAAACTATGAGAAAATTGGAATCACAAGTAAAACTACCTTCTCAAACAGAGTTAAATCAGAGAGAGAATGCTAGTGCCATCACACTCCAAAGTGGAAAAGTTATCTCACCCGAAGTTCCAGCAGAAAAATACGCACATCAAGAAGAATAAGAGAAAACACCGCCTCTAGAAATACAAGGTAAGTCTGACTCACATTCTTCTCTTTCTTCTCATGAAAGCACGTCGCCTCCCTTCCCACCAAGGTTGATGAAGCGTGATAAAAGAACTGAAGAAAAGGAGATCTTAGAGGTGTTCCAAAAAGTTCAAGTCAACATACATCTTCTTGAAGTAATTCGACAAGTATCAAGGTATGCTCAATTTTTAAAAGAACTTTGCACTACAAAGAGGAAATTAATGGGGAACAAAAAGGTAAATTTGGGAGAACATGTCTCTGCAATTTTTCAATGAAAGCTCCCACCAAAGATGAAATATCAAGGTATTTCGCTATACCTTGCAAAATAGGTGATTTTAAAATTAAACGTGCAATGTGTGACTTAGGAGCTTCAATTAATGTTATGTCATTTTCTATATATAAAATGATTACTAACAAGCCCTTGAAGGAAACAAGAATAACCATACAGTTGGCTGATCGATCTGTAATCTATCCAGTGGGAGTAATAGAAAACGAATTAGTAAAGGTCTTTGTATTATGTTTTCATGCAGATTTCTATGTCATTGACATGGCCCTTTCTAAGCACACATACAAAGATCGATGTTAGAAGTGGTATACTTACAATGGAATTTGATGGTGAGATCATTGAATTTGATGTTTACAAAGCGATGAAATGCCCTGATCATATTGAAAGAAATAATTTTACTGATGTAATAGATCCATTAATTGATGAATATATTGAATCTAATTTTTCTTATGATCTTTTCAAGGATCCTGAACTTTTCCACAAAGAGGACTAAAGGGAGTTTGAAAATATTAATTCAATCAATTCTGATTTATTTTATCTTCCTCTAAAACTAAAATTTTATATTATTTTTGTAGGAACCTGAGGTAGAATTGAAGCAATTATCGAAACATTTGAAATATGCCTTTTTGGGCGAAAATGGAACCTTACCAGTGATCATCTTAAGTAAATTGTCCGAAGGAGAAGATGAATCTTTGGTAGCAGTGTTGCGCTCTCAAAAAGAAGCCATAGGATGGACCACTATTGACATTCAAGGATTAAGTCCCTCAACTTGCATGCACAAGATCAAAGTCGAAGAAGGAGCAAAGCCATCACGTGAAGGACAACGCCGATTACATCCACCAATGATGGAAGTAGTAAAGATACTTAAAATGTTCTTAGAATATAACCTTGTTTTAAACTATGAAAAATGTCATTTTATGGTTCATAAAAGGTTAATTTTAGGTCATATTGTTTCCTCAAAAAGGATTACGGTTGATTAAGCTAAAACAAATGTTATACGCTCACTTCATTACCACACAACTGTGAGGGAAATTCATTCTTTTCTTGGTCATGCAGATTTGACTACAAGTTTATTAAAGACATTTTGAAGATAGCTCAACCTTTATGCAATCTTCTTCAAAAGGATCATGACTTTGACTTTAATTTAAAATACAAGGAGTCTTTCGATTCATTAAAGGAAAAGATTATATCAGCTTCAATTGATCAGCTGCCATATTGGAATTATCCCTTTAAACTTATGTGTGATGCATCGATACTAGCGTTAGAGTAGTTCTCGGCCAGAAAATAGGGAAAGAGCCACATGTCATAGCATATGCATCCCAAACCTTGGACTCGTCTTAGAAAAATTATTTGACTACTGAAAAAGAACTCTTTGCTATAATTTTTGCTTTAGACAAATTTAGATCTTATTTTTTTGCCACTAAAATTAATGTTTTTTCTGATCATGCAGCTATAAGGTATATGATGAGCAAAAAGGAAGCAAAACCAAGGCTTATATGGTGGATCCTGCTTTTACATCCTCTTTTACAAGAATTTAACCTGGAAATCAAAGACAAAAGGGGATGCGAAAATCTGGTAGCATATCACTTGAGTTGAATTCCCCTTTCCACATCTGACCCACCACTTAGAGAAGAATTTCTTGAAGAAAAACTTATGGTGGAAAAAAACATAACTCCATGGTTTTAGAAACAGGTATGTTACCATTAGATTTACTGAGAGCTGAAATCAATCGAATTAAGCGGGAATCTCGATATTATATTTGGGAAGATCCTTATTTATGGAAGTACTTCTTGGATCAGGTAATTCGGCGATGTATTGTTGAAAGTGAGGTAAATCCAATTTTATAATTTTGTCATTCTTACCCTTGCGGTGGTAATTTTGGGTCAAAACGTACAGCCCATAAAATTCTTGAATGTGATTTCTTTTGGCCTAACATTTTCGGGACTCTTATCTATTTTGTAAAACTTGTGAAAGATGTCAACGTACAAGTAATTTATGCCGTAGAATGAAATGTCACTTAATTCTATACAAGTTTTGAATTTTTTATGTTTGGGGAATCGATTATATGGGTCTTTTACTTCATCATTCGGAAATACTTATATTATTTTAGTTGTAGATTATGTTTCTAAATGGGTGGAAGCTAAGGCCACTCAGAATAATGATGCTAAAACTACAGTTAATATTTTGAAAAATATTTTTTCTAGGTTCGGCACGCAACAGGTTATAATAAGTGACAAAGGACCACATTTCATAAACCGAGTGATCGAGTCGCTAATGAAGAAATTTGGAGTAACTCAAAGAATTGCTACTACTTACCATCCACAAACAAATGGACAGACATAAGTATCAAATTGGGAAATTAAAACAATTCTTGAGAAAATTGTTAAACCGGACCGAAAGGATTAGAGTTTAAAATTAACCGATGCACTTTGGGCATATCGAACTGCTTATAAGTATCTCATTGGGATGTCACCATACCGACTTGTTTTCGGTAAACCATGCCATTTACCAGTTGAGTTAGAACATCAGGCTTACTGGGCCGTTAAACAATAACATGGATGCAATTGGTGAAGCTCGAAAATTACACATTCAAGAACTTGAAGAAATGCTTATGATAATGCTCGGATATTTAAAGAAAAAACAAAAGAATTTCACGATAGTAGAATTTCTTTTAAAACTTTTTCTGTCTGTCAAAAGGATTTAATATTTAACTCAAAATTTAAACTATTAGCAGGAAAACGCAAATCAAAATGGCTCGAACCATTTACAGTTACTCAAGTATTTCCTCACGGTGCTGTCAAAATTGAAGATGACTCGGGAGTTCGATTTAAGTTAATGGTCAAAGATTGAAGCCGTGTTATGAAAATGCTCCGGTTGGTCTAATCAAAGAAATCAAATTAGAGGACCCCACACTCTAAAAATTCATGTCGTCCTAACGACGTTAAACAAAAGTGCTTGATCAAAGGCAACCCATTTCATTTTATTTTTGTTTAATTTCATTTTATTTTTATCAAACTTTATTTCATTCTAATTATTTATTTATTTTGAGCATATTTGAACAATGCAGTGCAGAAAAAAAAAGTATAGAAAAAAGTAGATATGGTTCGAACTATACAGAAAAGTTCGAATAGAACAGTGCAGAAAAAATTGATTTGGTTCGAACAGTGCAGAAAAAAACAGATTTGGTTCAAACTTTACTGAAAAGTTTGAACAGAACAATGCAGAAAAAAATTGGATTGAACAACGTAGAAAACATAACAGATTTTAATATATCTTCTGGTGGCTTCTCAATCGAACATTCTACTCTACAAAAGCTCGGCTCGATGTGGCCGTGGCCGTGGCCGCGGTCGCCACTAGATTGGGGAGTATTATTTTCCCTCTATTTGTTTTTCAATTTAATATACGCTTTGGGATAAAACGAAATAAGTGAGGGGGAAGGATAAGTATGTCGTCAAACTTTTTCCTGACTTATTCGATTGCTTGGAATTGAGTTGTTCTAATATTGATATGTTGGGATCGTTAGTTGCTAGTCTTGAATTTCGCTTTATACTCTTCTTTCCTTTTGGATTGTGATCATGTTTTGATTGAATTTAATTTGCATGATTGGTGATTGATATAGCTAGTGAATATTTTGTTGAGTATTGATTTTTAATGCTTTTGTCGATAGAGATGAACTTGACTCAATGCACATAAACTTTTCTTATGAGATTTGGGCCTAACGAGCATACATTTTCTTTCTTTCTCATTGTTTGACTTGTGTGTACGAACTAATTAGGATGTTCAAGAACTTGTAATCACAATGCATATCGAGACTACATATTGAACGTAATGTTTTAATGTGATAGGGGCACCTAGGATAAACCCACTTTTCCCAAAAAGCCTACCCATTATATATCCACTAGTGAACCACATTTGAGTATATTTCCCTTTCTTTGTTTTACACCTCATAATTAAACCCGAAGCCTTTCTTTTTATTTTTCCTCTCTATTCACACCCTTGCTGAGACTTGAGATCTTGTATCATTCTTGTTCCACAAAAAAATTCATTGTTTCGAAAAAAATTCAAAAAAAACAAAGTTGTTCAATGTTTCGAACAACAGAGAAAAAAAGACCTTTCGTTCGAATGAAAAAAAAAAGAAGAAGAAGGAAAAATTAATCATTTCAATTGCCTTTCATCTATTTTTTTTCCTTGTTTTGTTCTTCATTGCGCTTCATGTTAATTTGTGGATTTTCTTAATTATTTTGATCTCTTGTTTCGGTATTTTAAACCTTTCTTTTGGCCTTTTCCCTAACCTAAGCCCCGTTACAACTTGTTTAAAGACCCCTTGGTTTTTGAATTATGTTCATTTTTCATAGTGGAGACTTGATTGGATTCCAAGCCTATGGTAATATTTTGGTTAGTTTTGGTTTGAGCGATTTCATTTACCCCAAACACTTTGAGCGGATATGTGTGAATCGTTGTGAGGTATTGAGTCATGTTTCATTGAAGTTGGCAATTAATTGTGATATCTTGCTTACTTTAAATTTTCTTGGTTGTATCTTTGTTTATTGTAACTTGAATTCGACATATATCATAGACTTAGTTCGATTGGAAGTCTGAGGAATATCTTGAAATTGAAGATGGCAACTTGTGATTTTGATGTATTAATTGATGAATGCTTAAGGACAAGCATTTAATAAGTGAGGGAGAATTTGATAAATGCTTAATTTAGTTAATATTTTGCTTTTAAGTTACTCCTTAATCATTGGATTTTGTGGCTTAATTGTTCGTTTTGATTCATTTTCTGTGCAGGACGCCAGATTCTGGAAATTACACAAAAAGGACAGAATTCTGCAGTTTTTTTAATTTCGAAATCGAGGCTGGATTAGTGGTCATTCGGGCATGAAACATCCGACGAGGCGATGACGTCAGCACCTTCTAGAAGATCCATCCAAAGTTTTTAAAAGCACAAATGTATTGGTCGCACGTTTCTGCAATTCAAATTTGAATTAAACTCAAGTTTTAGGATAATATTTTTTTATCTTTGTTTTAGGTATTTTAGATTAAATAGGTTTTAGTATTTTAATTAAGTATTAGGATAATATTTTAAATATTATATTTTATCTTTCTATTTTAGTTTAAATAGGTTTTAGTATTTTAATTAGGATTTAGGATATTATTTTAAATATTATTTTATTTTATATTTGTTTTAAGTATTTAATTTAAATAGTTTTAAGAGTTTTAATAAGGATTTAAGTTATTATTTTAGGAATTATTTTTACTTGATTTTAGGAATTTGAATGCTATAAATACCCTCTAAGGGTGAGCCTAGAAACATATCTCTCATCTGAGAATTAAATCTTCTTTTTCTCTCTAGTTTTCTCTCTATTTTCGCATACTCCTTTATTTTTCTTTAGATTTTATTTTCACAAATTGTTAAGTATGACATTGATCATGCTTAGCTAATTTCTTTCAAGCCGAAGACTAAAGCGAAGGCTCAATTCAAAAGTGAGAATTGTAAGATACCTAAATCGCTTTGGATTTTCCTCTCTGTTTTCTGAGCTTACTTTTCAAATCAAAACGATTTCGACATTGGTCTGGATGTTGTTATGATTAACATTTGAAGAAGGATTTTCTTATTAAAACACATTCAACTTCCCGTGAACACACTTAACAAAATCATTTGCTAAGAGGAAACTAAGATCGGAATCAATTATTGTTGAAACAACACAATCCGAGTTGGAAGCGAAGAATTGTCCTTGTAAGCCGACGTAAATCTGAAGTAAAAATCTGTTTCTATGATCCAAGGAATTTGAGGCAAAACTGAAGTCTGAGGCTGCTTGATAAGTGCTTAATTTAGTTAATATTTTGCTTTTAAATTACTCCTTAATCATTGGTTTTTGTGGCTTAATTGTTCGTTTTGATTCATTTTCTTTGCATGACGTCAGATTCTGGAAATTGTACAAAAAGGATAGAATTCTGTAGTTTTTTTATTTTCAGAATTAAAGCTGGATTAGTGGGCATGAATTCGAACATGAAACATCTGACGAGGTGATGACGTCAGCACCTTCTAGAAGATCCATTCAGCGTTTCTAAAAGCACGAATGGATTGGCCGCACATTTCTGGAATTCGAATTTGGATTAAATTCAAGTTTTAGGATAATATTTTAAACATTATATTTTATATTTATTTTAGGTATTTTAGTTTAAATAGATTTTAGTATTTTAAGTAAGTTTTAGGATATTATTTTTATATTTATCTTTGTTTTAGGTATTTTAGTTTAAATAGGTTTTAGTATTTTAATTAGGATTTAGAATATTATTTTAAATATTATTTTTGTTTTAGGTATTTTAGTTTAAATAGTTTTAAGTGTTTTAATTAGGATTTAAGATGTTTTAGCTTGTTCTTAGGAATTTGAAGGCTATAAATACCCTCTCAGGGTAAGCCTAGAAACATATCTCTCTCATTTGAGAATTAAATCTTCTTTTTCTCTTTAGGTTTCTCTCTATTTTCGCATACTCCTTTATTTTTCTTTAAATTTCGTTTTCAACAATTGCTAAGTATGATTTTGGTCATGCTTAGCTAATTCTCTTTAAGCCGAGGGCTAAAGTGAATGTTCAATTCCAAATGTGAGAATTGTAAGGTACTTAAATTGCTTCGGATTTCTCTCTCTGTTTTCTGAGCTTACTTTTCAAATCAAAATGATTTCAACATTGGTCCGGATGTTGTTATGATTAAAGTTTGAAGAAGGATTTTCTTATTGAAGCATACTCGACTTCACAAGAACACACTTAGCAAGATTGTTTGCTAAGAACAAATTGAGATCAGAATCAGTTATTGTTGAAACGACATAATCCGAGCTGGTAGCGAAGAATTGTCCTTGTAAGCCAACGTAAATCTTGAAGTAGAAATTTGTTTCGATGATCAAAGGAATTTGAGGCAAAGCTTAAGTCTCAGGCTTCCTTCACTATAAGTTTCTCTTTATCGCAATCTCTTTAATTTGTTTATTTAATTATTTTTCTTTATTTAATTCTTATCTTTTATTTTAAAAAATAACTTTTAAAAAAACCCTTTTTTATCTTTACTACTATTATTTATTATTTTATTATTTTCCATTTTTATTTATTATTATTTATTTTATTATTTTTTCTTTTTAAATTAAATTATTTATTTTATTTTATTATATCTTTTCAACTTCATCTGGAATTCTACCCTCCTCTAAATCAAAGAGTTTTATTAAATCACAAAAACCATAGTCCTGTGGATCGAACCTACTTCTCTAAACTACCTTTTACTTTCTATTTATTAAGAAGTTGGAATTATTTTGATAGTAAAATGACGGTTATCAAATTGGTGTTGTTGTCGGGACTAACGACAAGTACTGATTTTTTTTTCTTAGTTTTTGATTTATGACCAGAGAAACCCAGGTGAATTAGTAGATCTAGATCCGAAATTGAAGCCACAAATGCTTCAAGAAAAGAGAAAAGACAAGAAGAACAAGAGCAGAGTTAAAAAGTAGAATCAAATCCTGAGACAGACTCTGAAGCATACGCATATAACATCATGATAGCAGAAGAAGAACAAACAATCCGAGAGCTAGCCACAGTTCCTATCACTCAGACGCCATTACTTATCAATTTTCCTAGTGACGGGACTCCATTTCAATTAAAGACAGGACTAATTCATCATCTTCCCATCTTCCATGGCTTTCCCACTGAAGATCCGTACAAACACTTGTTAGAATTCCACATTGTTTGCACCAGCATGAAACCACAGGAAGTTACCGAAGATCAAATTAAATTGAGAGTTTTCCTTTCACTTTAGCCGACTTGGCTAAAAAATTGTTATTTTATTTACCTCCAAATTCTGTTAATTCATGGGCTGACATGAATCGAATTTTTCTTGACAGGTTCTTTCCAGCGGCTAAAGTAAGTGAGTTACGAATGAGCATTCTTTACATTCAACAAAAGACCAAAGAAAGTCTTTATGACTATTAGGAACTGTTGAGTTAATCGATCGACGAATATAGCCAAGAGGGGGTGAATTGGCAATTAAAATTTTGGTGGAAGCTTTTGCAGAAAATTGAAAGTAATTGCACAGCGATTTAGAGTGGTTCGACTTTCTCAACCAAAGTCTATGTCCACTACCTTAGCTATCCACACTAAGGATTTGCCACAAATTCACTAATTTGTCTTTCTTTTGAGGACAAAGAGTAACCTTATAAACCCTCAAGAATTATACCCCAAATTATTGAGAACACTCTCTCCCAAAGAGAACAATACAAATTTGCAAACTTACAAGGAAAACCTCACAAGGTAAGATGTTTTCACAATTCTAGAACAAGAAAAGAACACTTAAAAATAATTACAAATGAGCACAAATGGTGTTCTTGAAAGCAAAATGAATATTGAAAGGAAAATTGGCTTGATTTGCACAAACTTGATGTTTGATGCTTTCTCTCTTGTTTCTCTATGATTTATTATTGATCAAAGGCTTTAGAACTTGTTTAAATACACCTTGAATCACTTCTGAACGTTTGGGATGATTAGTGAAGATAATAGAGCCATTTAAGTGTGAAATCATTTAATAAAACAGCTTGGAGCGTGGGGGGAATCGTTACCCCTTCATAGGGTATCGGTACCTGTAGTGTAAAATTGAAATATTTCGACCGTTAAATGCCTGAGGGTATCGATACCTAAGTAGGGGGTATCGATACCATATCATGGGGGTATCGATACCTACTAGGGGGTATCGGTACCATTGAGCATTCTGTTATTTCTCGGAACAAAAATGTTCATAGGGGTATCGGTACCCTATAGGGGGTATCGGTACCATCATAGCATTCTGTTATTTCTCGGAACCAAAATGTTCATAGGGGTATTGGTACCATATATGGGGGTATCGATACCATACTAAATAAAATTTATTTTTGGCTCAAATATGGCTCGAAATACTTTGTAAAAATTGTTTCAAAATTTTAAGATTGAAACTTAATTTTACACTTAAGTAAGGATTGAAAAAGACATTTGAAAACTCGGAGTAATATTTTTGATATTCGAAAAAGTTAATCCAATATATATTTTAATTTTCAATATAAAATCTTAAAATTCATTAACACTTAATTTGTTATATCGAAACATCAAAATGTTGTTTTCAACAATCTCCCCCTTTTTGATATAACAAAACATTTTAGTATTTTTTAAGATTTTCTAATTGAAAATTATTTTTGAAAATCAAGATTGAAAATTACTCCCCCTTACTCTAACACTTTAAGATTTTCTCCCTTTTGTTAAATCAAAAAGAAGACTTTAAAAAAAATTATAAAAACAAGTTTTTGCCAATTGATTTTAATTAGATAAAGCTTAAGCTGCTAAGATCAAAATCAAGAGAGAGATTAGCCATTAGTTCCATAATCAATATTCATAAATATGTAATGGAAATTGGTCATATATATCTAATGATGCAATAATAATTAAACAAAAGTTCAAAAATTCATAAAACATCCAACAATCAAAGTAAAACAATCCAAAAGTATTCAAAATGTTTTAACAATTCAAAGATCTGTAAACCTAAGTTCAATCCAAACATTTAAAACAAAGCAAAGTTCAAGCATCCGTAGGAGGATCGGGAGATAGAAATGAGCGCGCATAGCTGCCATTTCATGTGAGAGTGCATCAATACGAGCATTTGTTGCTTCATTGTTCGCACGCATCTCCCGGAGGTCTCAATAGAAGTAAAGGGAGAATCCATATATGCATATCGAAAATCAAATGTCTCCATAAAAGATTGAAAATAAGGAGGCATTTGATCCATTTGTTGTACTTGCTCTGCAGGCTGCTCCGGTACATCTTCATCGTTAGAATGTGCTAGAGGTGCTCGTGAAGAGCTAGCTCCCAGAGTTTGTTCAGTGGATCGAACCAATTCACCGATTTCGAATCCTTTGTCCATCCGATGAGTTAAGGAAAAGAGATTAATTTGATTTTTGAGTGCATCAAGACCAACTCTAAGACCAGCTTTAGAAAAGAGATTACTAAGAATACAACCGTAAATAAGAGAAGAACAATGTTTCTTATTAGGAGCAAGGTTTACGGTCTCAACAATCTCGACAAAAATAATTTCAGGAAGGTTAATTTTTGTTTTGGTTTGGATACACTGTAGCCACCAAAGATCTAAAGCACGAAGGGTTCATTGAAACAAGAATTACGAATGGTCATATTTGGATCATCGAGATTAGGAATTTGAGGAATAGGTGGAGGATTTGGAGGAGAGTTTGGAGGTTGGTTAGACCGACTCGAGGAAGACTTAGGACATTTTAACATGGTTTGAAAATCGAAACAGAAAGGATAACCTGCATTTATGAAAAACACATGTATGCAAATATATCAATCCCAAAACTCAAATGAGTCTTCAATATTTCAAGGTTCTCTAAAACAATCCTAATGGGCAAAGTTTTGAAACTATTTTGAAATATTGTTTGAGAATCATAATATGTATAGTGTTCATGAAAACAACATCATTGAATCAAAAACATATGAATGAATCAAAGATTTTCGTTTTTTATGTATTTCGAAATTCAAAGAAAATCTTGAAAAAATTGTGTGTTTTTGATGACATTTGTTGTAAAATCTAGTTTCTAATCATAAAACAATCAATGCCCGATAATTATTTCAAACTAGAACTAATCTAAACTAGTTCTAAGTTCAAAAAATCAATAAAGTAATAGTTTTGGAATAATACCTTGAAAAATTGGATTTGAGTGGAATGTAGTGATGTTTTGCACGTTTTAATGATGCAAGCAGGATTAGGAGTTGACAAACAAGTTAATTCCGACTAGAAACGAATATTTTGAGCAAGATTTGAGAGTATGGGTAGATAGAGAGCAAACGGTGGAAGGAGTGTTTTTGGGTTTTGAGCAAAAATGATGATATTTAGGGATTTAAAGCCTAAACCCGATAGGGGATATCGATACTCATTCAAAGAGGGTATCTATACCTATTCAATGGGTATCGATACCTATTCAAAGGGGGTATCGATACTGTATCAGGGGTATCGATACTCTATGCACATAAATGTCAAAAATCCGTTTTTGAACACTCAAAATGCTAAATTAAACTACTCAAGTGGTATAGGCAACTCATATATCAAAAATTAATTATGTTCAATCAATCAAATTAATCCTTAAACTAAATTTGAACATAAAGTTAATTTTTTTTATCAAGAATCATAAACTCCCCCTAACTAATAGCAATGAATACAATCAAAAATTACTATTATAAGCATTTTTCATTTAGTCTTAAAAGTGCTAAAGTTATTTTAAACACTTAGTGAAGATAGGTCAGTTAAACCTAATTCTCTCCTAAGTGTCCAAAATCGTTCCTTGTCTAAAGGTTTTGTAAAGATATCGCTAATTGATGCAAAGTATCAACAAATTCTAGAACTACATCTTCCTTAGTGACATGGTCTCTAATGAAGTGATGTCTTATTTCAATGTGCTTAGTTCTAGAGTGTTGGATGGGATTTTTAATGAGACAAATAACACTAGTATTGTCACACTTGATAGGAATGGTACCTACTTCAATTCCATAATCAAAAAGTTATTGTTTCATCCATAAAACTTGTGCACAACAACTACCAGCTGAAATGTATTCGGCTTCAGTGGTAGATAATGCAACACAATTTTATTTCTTTGAAAACCAAGAAATCAGCATATTTCCAAGGAATTGGCAAGTATCGGAGGTGCTTTTCCTATCTAATTTGCATCCTCCATAATCCACATCAGAAAAGGCATGCAAACTAAAGCTAGAGTCTCTAGGATTCAAAGTCCTAAACTAGAAGTGTCCTTAAGGTATCTAAAGATTCTTTTAACAGCTAGTAAATGTGATTCCTTAGGACATGATTGAAATCTAGCACATAACAAACACTAAACATAATGTCTGGTCTACTTGCAGTTCGATAGAGCAAATAACCAATCATTGACCTATATAATTTAACATCCACACATTTACCTCCTTCATCTATGTCAAGTTTTGTAGAAGAGCTCATTGGAGTGTCATGAGGTTTCCCATTTTCCAATCCAAACTTCTTGAGCATATCTTTGACGTACTTAGCTTGATTAATGAAGATGCCATCATTTCTTTGCTTGATTTGGAGTCCCAAGAAAAATGAGAGCTCCCCCATCATGCTCATTTCGAATTCGCTTTGCATTAGCTTAGAAAATTCTTGGCAAAGAACATCATTAGTAGAACCAAATATTATATCATCAACATAAATTTGAACTACTAATAAATCTTTACCTTTATGCTTTAAAAACAATGTAGTGTCAACCTTCCCTTTTGAAAAACCTTTTTTAATTAAAAAATTTAACAATCTTTCATACCAAGCTCTAGGAGCTTGTTTTAAACCATAAAGTGCTTTGTCAATTTAAGAACATGATCCAGAAATTTTAAATCTTGAAAACCTAGAGGTTGTTCCACATACACTTCTTCTTTTATAAAACCATTTAAAATGAACTTTTAACATCCATTTGATATAGTTTAAATTCATGAAAACATGCAAATGCTAATAACATTCTAATTGCTTCCATCCTAGCTACGGGAGCGTATGTTTCATCATAGTCTATGCCCTTTTCTTGAGTATACCCTTGAGCAACAAGTCTAGCCTTGTTTCTCACTATATTACCACTCACATCAAGCTTATTCCTAAATACCCATCTAGTACCTACAGTAGATTTATTACTAGGCCTTTCAACTAATTTCATACTTTACTTCTCTCAAATTGATTTTATTCTTCTTACATAGTCATAATCCAATGTTCATCATTTAATGCTTCTTTAATATTCTTAGGCTCTATGCATGAAATAAATGTAACATAATTACAAATATTTCTAAGAGAAGATCGAGTTGTTACCCCTTTGGATGGATCACCTATAATCTCACCATCCTTAACATAGTTGTACTCTCTTGGATAAGATATTTCTCTTTCTTCAATGGTTGGATTCTCGAGAGGATCATGAGTTTCCTCATCTTTTGTTTCTTTCTTTGATGATGGTTCTCCAACATCATGTCTAATGTCATTTATAATGCATACATCATCATTCACACAAGAATCCTTCCTCAGAAGGAGATTATCATCGAAAACAACATGTATAGACTCTTCTACAACTAAAGTTCTTTTATTAAATACTCGATAAACTTTATAATTTAAGGAATAACCCAAAAAAATTCCTTCATCACTTTTAGCATCAAATTTGCCAAGGTTTTCTTTACCGTTGTTTAAAACAAAACATTTACATCCAAAAGGATGAAAATAGCTAATGTTAGGCTTTTTATTTTTAAAATTTCATATGGAGTTTTCTTTAAAATTGACCTAATCATTACTCGATTTACAACATAACAAGCGGTATTAGTGGCTTCCGCCCAAAAATAATTTGGCAAATTATTTTCACAAAGCATGGTTCTAGCCATTTCTTCTAAAGTTCAATTTTTCCTCTCAACAACTCCATTTTGTTGAGGGGTTCTAGGTGCTGAAAAATTATGGCTAATACCATTAGAATTACAAAACTCATTAAATCCAAGATTTTCAAATTCAGTGTCATGATCACTTCTAACACTAGTGATAAAGTAACCTTTTTCGTTTTGGATTACTTTTGAAAATGTGATGAAATTTTCTAATGCTTCATCTTTAGTACTTAAGAATAGAACCCAAGTATATCTAGAATAGTCATCTACCAAGACAAATGCATATTGTTTTCCACCCAAGCTAGTAGTCCTAGTTGGCCCAAAAAGATCTATATGGATCAATTGTAATACTCTACTAGTTGACATATCATTAATGGATTTAAAAGAAACTCACTTTTGTTTTCCTTTAGCACAAGCATCACAGATTTTATCATTATCAAATTTAAGTTTAGGCAACCCTCGAACCAATTCTCCTTGAACTAACCGTTGCAAAACACTCATGCTAGCATGTCCTAGTCTCCTATGCCATAACCAACTATCATGCTCATCCTTTGTAACTAGGCATAAATTAGTCATTTCTATAGAGTCTAAATGCACCATGTATATGTTTCCTATTCTATGACCAACAAGCATAATCCTATTAGATGCAATGTCAAAGACTTTACAACCATTAGTTTCAAATATGACATTGAATCTCTTATCACATAATTGACAATACTCAAGAGATTATGCTTTAATCCATTCACATATAACACATTTTTAATTTGTATGGAAGAGTTATTACCTATTATACATATACCTTCAATGTGACCTTTTGAATTATCACCAAAAGTCACTTCTCCTCCATTTTTGGCGTTAAGCTCTATGAACCGGCTTTTGTCTCCGGTCATGTGTCTCGAAGCATCCACTATCAAGGTACCATGAATTTGAATTTGTTTCCGTGCCTTGTAGCAATGCTCCTTTTCCTACAAACATAGATTAATTTCTAATTTTTAGTACCCAAATTCTTTTGGGTCCATATTCATTAGTTTCCAAAATCCTAGTCCCCTTAGGTATCTATTGATGTAGGATATCCTTATTTTTAGTAGTAATGAGTTCTTTGGGAACCCATATACTTCTAATGATTTTTCTGTTAGAGGTTTTTCGGGACCTCTATGATTGTAGTTTTTAAAACTTTTTCTAACAAAGTTGGATTTTGAATTTTCTCCATTTTCAAAACGTTTTGTTCCAACTTTATCAAAAGAAGCTTTAAGATCATCAATTTTATTTTGATGATCATCATTAACCTTTGAAAGTAAATTTTGCAAATCCAAATTTTTCTTTTCAAACTCTTCTAGTTTGATTTGAAAATCTTTGATTTTATTTTCAAGATCGTTGTTGGTTTTGGATATGAGTTTATTTTCATTTTTCAATTTTGAAATATCATTTTTATATTTTAAAAACAATTTCTCATAATCCGAAGCCAACCCATTATATTCCTCTAATAACTCATCATAGGATAAATCATCAAAATCAGATGAGTTAGAGGTTACCTTAGAATCTTCCCCGAATGCCATCAAGCACAAGTTTGGTACTTCTTGTTCCTCTTCATCGGAACCTTCTTCATCTCTCCATGTAGCCACATGAGCCTTGTGTTTATTCTTTGATTGACCCTTTCTCTTCAATTGTGGGTAATCATATTTGACATGCCCCGGCTTTTTGCATTCATAGCAAATGATTGGGTCCTTCTCTTTTGGTTCATTTTTGAGACCTTCATTTCGTTTGAATTTTCTTCCTCGGTAAGGTCTCATCATTTTCTGAACCGTTTGGCAAACAATGCCATTTCCTCATCATCGTCATCTTCATCCGAATCATTCTCATCTTTTGTAGATTTTGATAGCAACTCCAATGTTTTTCTTATTCTCCTTCTCCATTGGTGTCTCTTCAATCTTATCGAGGTCCACCTCATCTTTAAGCATCATTTCATGAGTGAGGAGTGAACCGATTAGCTCTTTAAGAGTTAAGGGCGTTAGGTCCTTAGACTCGATGATTGCCGTCTTCTTTGATTGCCATGATTTTGGAATGGAGTAAACTAACTTCCTCACAAGCTTTTCATTTGAAATGATCTCTCCATATGATTTGAGACCATTGACAATCGTTGAGAATCTATCCATCATAGCTTTGATATCTTCATTTGGTTTCATCCTGAAATTTTCATAGCTATGCGTTAGAATACTAATTTTAGATTTCTTTACCTCATCGGTACCTTCATGAGTGACTTGAAGTTTGTCTCATATTTCTTTGGTGGTTGTACAAGATGAAACTCTTCCGTATTCATCTGGTCCAAGAGCACAAAATATGATATGGATGCCTTTGGAGTTGAGTTGGAACATTTTTGTCTCTCCTTCACTCCACAATCTTGGATGAGTGAGAGGCTTGATGTATCCTTCTTCTACGACATTCCATGCTCCCATGTCACTTGCTTTAATGAAGTACATCATCCTATTTTTCCAATAGGCATAGTTAGCCCCATTGAAGAAATGAGGCTTGTTGACGGGCATCGAATCGAGACCGCAGTCGAAGTTTGAAGTAGAGGCCATTGATGACTTTGATTATCGATGTAACTCTTCCCGAATCGACTCAAGAGGTGATTAAAACTTCAAATGAGTTAGGCTCTGATACCAATTGTTGAGTTAATATATCGACGAATATAGCCAAGAGGGGGGTCAATTGGCAATTAAAATTTTGGTGGAAGCTTTTGCAGAAAATAGAAAGTAATTGCACAATGATTTAGAGTGGTTCGACTTTCTCAACCAAAGTCTACGTCCACTACCTTAGCTATATACACTAAGGATTTTCCACAAATTCACTAATTTGTCTTTCTTTTGAGGACAAAGAGTAACCTTACAAACCCTCAAGAATTATACCCCAAATTCTTGAGAACACTCTCTCCCAAAGAGAACAATACAAATTTGCAAACTTACAAGGAAAACCTCACAAGGTAAGATGTTTGCACAATTCTAGAACAAGAAAAGAAAACTCAAAAATAATTACAAATGAGCACAAATGGTGTTCTTGAAAGCAAAATGAATATTGAAAGGAAAATTGGCTTGATTTGCACAAACTTGGTGTTTGATGCTTTCTCTCTTGTTTCTCTATGATTTCTTATTGATCAAAGGCTTCAGAACTTGTTTAAATACACCTTGAATCACTTCTGAACGTTGGGGATGATTAGTGAAGATAATAGAGCCATTTAAGTGTGAAATCATTTAATAAAACAGCTTGGAGCGTGGGGGGAATCGGTACCCCTTCATAGGGTATCGGTACCTGTAATGTAAAATTCAAATATTTCGACCGTTAAATGCCTGAGGGTATCGGTACCTAAGTAGGGGGTATCGATACCATATCATGGTGGTATCGATACCTACTAGGGGGTATCGGTACCATCCGAGCATTCTGTTATTTCTCGAACCAAAATGTTCATAGGGGTATCGGTACCATCCGAGCATTCTGTTATTTCTCGGAACCAAAATGTTCATAGGGGTATCGGTACCATATATGGGGGTATCGATACCATACTAAATAAAATTTATTTTTGGCTCGAATATGGCTCGAAATACTTTGTAAAAATTGTTTCAAAATTATTTTAAGATTGAAACTTAATTTTACACTTGAGTAAGGATTGAAAAAGACATTTGAAAACTCGGAGTAATATTTTTGATATTCAAAAAAGTTAATCGAAATATATTTTAATTTTCAATATAAAATCTTAAAATTCATTAACACTTAATTTGTTATATCGAAACATCAAAATGTTTTCAACAGGAACGATTTAAAAAACTTTGTACACGTTGCCCACAACACGAATTAAGTGAGCAAACGTTACTTCAATACTTTTATGAAGTCCTTTTACCAATGGAGATGAAAATGGTGGATACCGCCAGTGGAGGAGAATTAGTCAACATGACCCCAACAACAGCAAGGGAATTGATTTCAACCATGGCAGCCAACTCTCAACAGTTTTCAAGTGAACCCAGCTGACGGGTTCACGAGATAAGTACTTTTTCCCTTAAGAGTAAGTTAGACAAATTAATTGAAGTAGTTAATTCACTTGTTGTATGAAAATCTGGAGCAACAAGAGCATATGAGATATGCATAAAGCTAGACCATCCGATGGATTGCTGACCGCTAATACAAGAAGAAGCCAATGCAAAAATCAATGTCATAGGGAACTTTCCATGTCCTCCACAAAGACAATACAACCCATACAACAATACTTATAATCCAGGATAGTGAGACCACCCAAACTTCAGCTATGTGGCAAATCAAAAACCAACTTATCAGCCAAGACCTCATCCTCAACAGCAAATGCAAAAACCATCTTTGGTGGAACTCATAGGAAAGTTAGAAATTTCACAAGAAAAGTTCATTGCATCCAGGAAAAATTCCAAAGCCGAACCAAAGTATATCTTCAAGAGATAGATAACCAAGTGAACCGACTAGCTCAAACTATGGAAAATTGGAATCAAAAACTACCTTCTCAAACGGAGTTAAATCCGAAAGAGAATGTTAGTGCCATCACACTCAAAAGTGGAAAAGTTATCTCACCCGAAGTTCCAGCAGAAAAAGACGCATATCAGAAAGAACAAGAGAGCACGTCACCTTCAGAAATACATGGTACGTCTATCACTTATCCTTCTCTTTCTTCTCATGAAATCACTCCACCACCTACCCATCAAGATTCATAAAGCGTGATAAAATATCTGAAGAAAAGGAGATCTTAGAGGTGTTCCAAAAAGTTCAAGTCAACATACCTCTTCTTGAAGTAATTGACAAGTACCAATGTATGCTTGATTTCTAAAAGAACTTTGCACTACAAAGAGGAAATTAATGGGGCACGAAAAGGTAAATTTGGGAGAACATGTCTCTGCAATTTTTCAACGAAAGCTCCCACCAAAGATGAAGGATCAAGGTATGCTCGCTATACCTTGCAAAATAGGTGATTTTAAAATTAAACGTACAATGTGTGACTTAGGAGCTTCAATTAATGTTGTTCTATTTTCTACATATAAAATGATTACTAACGAGCCTTTGAAGGAAACAAGAATAATCATACAGTTGGCTTATCGATATGTGATCTATCTAGTGGAGTAATGGAAAATGTCTTAGTAAAGGTCGATGTATTATTTTTTCCTGTAGATTTTTATGTCATTGACATGGAACATGATAGGTCGGATACGTATTCCAAAGTACTTTTAGGCCGACCCTTCCTAAGCACAGCACATACAAAGATTGATGTTAGAAGTGGTATACTGACAAAGGAATTTTATGGTGATATCGTTTAATTTGATGTTTACAAAGCAATGAAATACTTGGATCGAGTTGAAAGAATTAATTCTATTGATATTCTAGATCCTTTAATTGATAAATATATTGAATCTAATTTTTCTTATAATCTTTCCAAGAATCCTGAACTTTGCCACAAAGAGGAAGCACCTGAGATAGAATTGAACAAATGTCGAAACACTTAAAGAATGTCTTTTTAGGAAAAAAATGCTACTTCGCCGGTTATTATTTCGAATAAGCTTTCAAATCTAAAAAAGATCTGAAGAAAACCTATGAGAAAGCCAAAATCTACAAGAAAAAAATAAAAGAATTATACGATCGTAGAATTTCTCATAAGGAAATTCTTAGTTGGAAAAAGAGTATGAAGTGGAGAAAGTATTTTTCTTGAAACCTATAGTCTAAATCAGGTCATCGAGCTAACGACATTAAACAAAAGTGCTTGATGGGAGGCAACCCATTTCATTATATTTTTGTTTTATTTTCAGAGAACTTTATTTCATTCTAATTATTTTATTTTGAGTAATTTTATTTTATTTTTCTCTGAAGAGATTTGAATTCCGATTGAATATTTAACAAAAAAACAGTGCAGAAAAACTGACTTGATTCGAACTATGTAGAAAAATTCGAACAGAACAATGCAGAAAAAACTGATTTGGTTCGAACAGTGTAGAAAAATACACGACATATTCGAACAATACAGTGCAGAAAAAAAAAGCAGATTTGGTTTGAACTATGCAGAAAAGTTCGAACAGAACAATACAGTATCAAACATTCTAATCTACAATAGCTCTCTCGATGTGGCAGCGGTCGCCACTAGATTGGGGATTATTCATTTTCCCTATCTTTGTTTTTAAATTTGATATACGTTTTGGGACAAAACGGAATAAGTGAGGGGGAAGGAAAAACATGTCGTCAAATTTTTCCTTGATTTGTTTAATTGTTTGAAATTGAGTTATTCTGATGTTGATATGTTGGGATCATTGGTTGCTAGTCTTGAATTTTGTTTTATACTCTTACTTCCTTTTGGATTATGACCATGTTTTTGATCGAATTTAATTTGCATGATTGGTGATTGATATAGCTATTGATTTTTGTTGAGTATTGATATTTCATGCTTTTGTTGATAGAGATGAACTTGACTCAATGCACATAAACTTTTCTTGTGAGATTTGGGCCTAACGAGCATCCATTTTCTGTCTTGCTCATTGTTTGAATTGTGTGTGTCGAACTAATTAGGATATTCTAGAACTTGTAATCACAATGCATATCGAGAATACATGTTGAACGTAATGCTTTAATGTGATAGGGCACCTAGGATAAACCCACTTTTCCCAAAAAACTACTCGTTTATATATCCACTAGTGAACCAAATTTGAGCCTATTTCCATTTCTTTATTTTACACCTCATAATTAAACCCGAAGCCTTTATTTTTATTTTTCATCTATTTTTACACCCTTACCGAGACTTGAGATCTTGTATCACTCTTGTTCCACGAATAAAGAGAAAAAATGAGAAAAAAATTCACTGATTCGAAAAAAATCGAAGAAAATAACAAGATGTTCACTATTTCGAACAGCAGAAAAAAAAACAGACACTTGTTCGAAGAAAAAAAGAAGGAAAATCGATCGTTTCAATTATATTTCATCTATTATTTTTTCCTTGTTTTGTTCTTCATTGTGCTTCATGTTAATTCGTGGATTGTTCTTAATTATTTTGATCTCTTGTTTTGGTATTTTAAACCTTTCTTTTCAACCTTTTCCCTACCTTAACCTAAGCCTGTTAACCTTCTTTAAAGACACCTTGATTATTGCATTATGTTCATTTTTCGTAGTGGAGACTTGATTGGATTCCAAGCCTATGGTAATATTTTTGTTTGAGCGATTTCATTTACCCCAAACACTTTGAGATATGTGTAAATCATTGTGAGGTATTGAGTCATGTTTCATTGAAGTTGGCAATTAATTTTGATATCTTGCTTAGTTTAAATTTTCTTCGTTGTATCTTTGCTTGGTTGTAACTTGAATTCGACAAATATCATGGATTTAGGAAGTCTGGGAATCTTGAAATTAAAGATGGCAACTTATGGTTTTGATATGTTAATTGATGAATGTTAAGGACAAGCATTGAATAAGTGAGGGAATTTGATAAATGCTTAATTTAGTTAATATTTTGCTTTTAAATTACTCCTTAATCATTGGTTTTTGTGGCTTAATTGTTCGTTTTGATTCATTTTCTGTGCAGGACGTCAGATTTTGGAAATTGCACAAAAAGGACAGAATTCTACAGTTTTTTATTTTCAAAATCAAATTTGGATTAGTGGGCATGAATTCGGACATGAAACATCCGACAAAGCGATGACATCATCACCTTCTAGAAGATCCAGTCAGCGTTTCTAGAAGCACGAATGGATTGGCAGCACATTTCTGGAATTCGGATTGGATTAAATTCAAGTTTTAGGATAATATTTTAAACATTATATTTTATCTTTGTTTTAGGTATTTTATTTTAAATAGGTTTTAGTATTTTAATTAAGTTTTAGGATATTATTTTTATATTTTTTCTTTGTTTTAGGTATTTTAGTTTAAATAGGTTTTTAGTATTTTAATTAGGATTTAGAATATTATTTTTGTTTTAGGTATTTTAGTTTAAATAGTTTAAGTTTTTAATTAGGATTTAAGATGTTTTAGCTTGTTTTTAAGAATTTGAAGACTATAAATACCCTCTCAGGGTAAGCCTAGAAACATATCTCTCTCATTTGAGAATAAAATCTTCTTTTTCTCTAGGTTTCTCTCTATTTTCGCATTCTCCTTTATTTTTCTTTAAATTTCATTTTCAACAATGCTAAGTATGACTTTGGTCATGCTTAGCTAATTTTCTTTCAAACTGATGGCTAAAATGAAGGCTCAATTCCAAATGTGAGAATTGTAAGGTACTTAAATTGCTTCGGATTTCTCTCTCTATTTTCTGATCTTACTTTTCAAATCAAAATGATTTCGACATTGGTTCGGATGTTGTTATGATTAACGTTTGAAGAAGAATTTGCTCATTGAAGCATACTCGACTTCACAAGAACACACTTAGCAAGATTGTTTGTTAAGAAGAAACTAAGATCGGAATCAGTTATTGTTGAAACGACACAATCTGACTTGGCAGCGAAGAATTGTCCTTGTAAGCCGAAGTAAATCTTGAAGTAAAAATCTGTTTCTATGATCCGAGGAATTTGAGACAAAGCTGAAGTCTGAGGTTGTTTTCACTATAAGTTTCTCTTTATCTCAATCTCTTTACTTTATTTATTTAATTATTTTCCTTTATTTAATTCTTATTTTTATTTTAAAAAACAACTTTTAAAAAACCTCATTTTTATCTTTACTACTACTATTTATTATTTTATTATTTTCCTTTTTATTTATTATTATTTATTTTATTATTTTTTCTTTTTAAATTATAATTATTTATTTTATTTTATTATATCTTTTCAACTTCATCTGGAATTCTACCCTCCTCTAAATCAAAGAGTTTTATTAAATCAAAAAACATAGTCCCTGTGGATCGACCCTACTTCTCTATATTACCTTTTCCTTTCTATTTATTAAGAAGCTGGAATATTTTGATAGCAAAACAACGGTTATCACTGCTTCCACAATAAGTTTTCTTTATCCCAATTTAATTATTTTATTTATTTTTTAATTTAGTTTTTATTTTATTATACTTCGTTAAATAATTTTAAATCCCCTTTTTTATATTTATTAATATTTATTATTTTTCCTTTTTTAAATTATAATTATTTATTTTATTATATCTTTTCAACTTTACCTGGAATTCTATCTTTTCCTAAAATCAAGAAACAATTTTACTAAATCACAAAAATCATAATCCATGTGGATCGACCTTGCTTCGCTATACTATCTTTTCCTTTCTATTTAATTAAGAAGCCAAAATTATTTTGATAACGAAACGATAGTTATCACTATTGTTAGTATGGTTTAATGGCATAGAATCAGTAGTAGACATGTACAAAACAGAATAGAAAGAAGGAATTGCTAGCTCTTTGAACAAACTTTAGTGCTATAGAATTTCTTTCTAGAAGAGGTTTAGCCAACTACGATGAGGGGAAAGGAATTTGGTTATTGGAAATTTGGGTATTAGAGATTTTAAGGATTTAAAGGTTTAAATTTAAAGATTTTAGAGATTTAGGATAGTTGAAATGTTGATAGTAGGTTAGTGTGCAGACGACGATGGGTGAATATCATTAGACGATGGTGGCGGCGATCGAAGATGATCAACAACAATAATAAGAGTTTGAAATTAAGAATTATAGGAGTTATTCTTTTTTTGATTTTAGAGATTTTTTTAGTTTTTTTAATAATAATATTTTTTTTAAATGTTTTGAACGGTTGATGGATTTTTTTAACGGTCAAACATAACGAAAAAACAACTGCCCCACCCGTTTGTTGGTTTATCCTTGCTCGAGAGACTAGGGTATCGGCCCCATAAACCCAATGCTTCGGTAAAAAATTTAGATAATGCATATGAAAAAACATTCGTGAAATGATGCAACCTGTGAATTAATTGTTTAAATAGGACAAATGCTACAGTCGAAGACGGAGTTGCATTGGTAGCATGGAGTCCATGGTGTGTCGCATGGAACACCATATATCTTTGGCCACAAGGGTTTAGGGTCACACCAACTGCAGTGCATCTTCCACCAGCTTGAAGCTGTCTTCGGCCATGTTTATAAGATGGAATGCAAATACAAGAGAAGCTATCTGTAAATATTATAAATTCAGCTTTGATTATTAAATGCAATTAGTGCATTGACTCAACTCTAAGTTTAATTCAGCTTTATCCAAATTTAGATATTAGATGCTTTGATTATTAAAAGCATTGGTGCATTTATTCAATGTATGATCAAATACTTTGTATAAAAAATTAATTTAATAAATAAAAATAAATAAAAAAATCATCTATATTAATTTATGAATAAAATAATCTAAAAAATAAAAAAATTACCTTCGAATATATTTCTTTCTTCTTCTTTTTTCTCTCTTCCCTTATTTCTTCTCCTCTCCTTTCTCTTTTCTTCTTAAATTTGATTTCTGGTTATCCACACTCCCACCCATAACACTCCTATAGATCAAAACTTCCCATCCCCATCTTTATTACACCATTATTGTTGCCATGCCGTGCCATGCATGTTGCAGCTTCACGGGCCATGCAAGTTCACGGGAGACAGCTTCAAGCAAGTGAAAGGTGCACCGCATTTGGTACGCCTCTAAAACTTCATGGCCGAAGACGCATGGTGTTCCACTATGAACGCCATGTTTCCAATGCGATTCCGTCTTTGACTGTAGTATTCATCCTATTCAAACAATTAATTTACGAATTATATTATTTCACGAATTTTTTCACATGCATTATCTGAAAATTTTGTCCAATGCTTCCTTCTCCATAAACCAAGTCAATGTTCGTTTCAACTTGTAGGTTTTTTATTTTACTATTAAAATATTACGTGTTCAACTTTAAATTCGAATGATTTAGCTTGGGGAAATTGGTGGTGGCCGTAGAATATTGTGTTAGTGGGAACATCTGCATCTTCTTCCATGTTTAAAATAAACACATTTAGCAATAACCGAGACGGATAGGAAGCTAGTAAAATTCACTCACAATGTTTGTCCTGGTCAGAATATTCTAATCAAACCACACCAACAAACAATACCAAATAAAATAAATCCACAGCACATGATCCAAAGCTGAATAAAAATGTCAACTGTGAGTTTTTACTTTCTTTGCAATTATTATAATCAATGTGGTAGTTTATTTATGTAATAGCTTTATAAAAGTCAGACATTAGAACAACAACTAGTTTTTCTTTTTCTCTTTTGGACTAATATGGACCGATCATCGTCGTACACCTAATTTTGGTAGGTGAGTCTCCCAACAAGGATTGTCTGCATATACAAGGACTCGAACTCGATATTTTGTTTAAGCGATATCAAACTATTTACCATTTGAACAACAATTAGTTTGTAAGTTATTAACGGTCACGAAGCAAAGAGATCAACCAATCAAGGATAGATTAAAGGGTGTTGAGATCCTAATCAACTTAAAAAGTTGAAAATTTTATATAATTTATTTTTTTATATTTTTAATTAAGAATTTAATTTTATATCTCTTAAAATTTTGTGAATTTGTACCCTTAAATATTTCATATAGTTAAATAATGACTAGGAATGAATAGAGGAGTTGTCGGGTAATACGACTGCACTCCTGAAAACTTTAAATTCTCGTATAGTTTATATATTTTCTTTGTATTTTCTATTGATAATTTAATTTCACACATGGAATTTTATAATTTTGCATCCTTAAATTTCTACTATAATTTTTTAAGTTCGTACCCCTAAATAAATTTTGTAAAGTATACAAATAATCCTCTGACTATAGGATGTTGCTTTGTTGAGTCTCTCGATTATTAAAATTTACAAAATGGTCTCTCAACTATAGGGCACTACCTTTCTGAGTCTCCGACTATTAAAAATTATAAAATGGTCACATCATTGTTCATATGTTCCAAACTCATATTTTTCGTTAAAAATTGACGATCGTTTGAGTTGGACATTAACCTGATGAATAAGATATGATAAAATCATATTTTAATAACATAATATTTCAAGCACTAGCTAGATAAAATAATGCAAACAGAGAGTTGATCTACAAAATATAGTTCAAACGGTTCTGAGATCAAATTTTATCATATCATAGTCAATATATTAACGTTCAATTCAGACGACAACCAAATTTTTTACAAAAAAAATAATTTAAAACATATAAATAATCGAATGATTATTTTTAATATTTAATATTCGGAGAACTCGATAAATAACTACATAGAGACAGAATGATTTTATAAATTTTAATAGCAGTACTTTTGTCTACTTTACCCGATAAAATTCTGCGTTGACTTTACTCGGTAAGATTGAATATAATAAAACTTTTCATCCCAACTTGCTTTTCATTTGCAGTTATATAATCGTATCATTGTCAAGCCTGTCTCCATGAAATTTATTCGATTTCGATACTGTTGTGCTCTCTTTGCTTGAAACAATGGATATATCAAGCGCCGTCGACCTGATAACGGGCAAGATTGTCTCCGTTTTAGAAAACGAAGCCTCGTTGCTGATGGAGGTTGGAGCTGAAATCGACCAAATCAAGGATGAGCTCAACTTCATGAAAACATTCCTTCACGCAACCGACAGAAGATCCGTAGTGGGACCCAACAACGAAACGCATAATCAGTGGGTCAAATATGTCAGAGACATCGCCTGCGAAGTTGAACTCGTCGTGGACGAATTCATGTACCACTTTAACAAGCAACGGCGATGGAGGGGTAAACCCTCGAGGTTCTCTTGAAGCTCGTTCATTTTCCTAAGAATCTGCTGGTCAGGCACCGACTGGCTGTCGAGCTACAAGATATCAAGAAAAGGATCAAGAGCAGTGATGGGAGGAACAAACGATACCAAGTTTGTTCGGAATCAAGAAAATATAATGAGCAAATTAGAAGAGAGTATCATATGAACAACGGATGAAAAATATGAGTGAATCTGCCATTTTCTTTAAAGATGGTGACCTTGTTGGGATCGATACGGCACAACAAGAGTTATTGGGATGGTTGATGAACCAGGAGCTTCAAAGGACCATGACTTCCGTGGTGGGATGGGTGGTCTAGGGAAAACAACTCTGGTCGCCAACACTTTCAACAAGCAAGTTGTCAAGCAACATTTCGATTGTTGTGCATGGATTACTGTCTCGAGGCAATATGTTGTGACGGAGTTATTCAAGTCCATGATCAAAGAGCTCTACCACAAGGCCCAAAAAAACATAGATCCGGCGATCAACCTAGACTCCATGAGCTATCAAGATTTGGTGTACGCACTGGTGAACTTCTTGCAGCCAAGAAGATATCTAATTGTGCTAGATGATGTTTGGAGCATCGAGCTCTGGCAAGATATCAGCATGGCACTACCTGTCAATATGAATGGAAGCCGAATCTTGCTCACAACGCGGAAGGAAGACGTTATTTCTTTTGAATTTGGAGTTGCAAACCACATCCTTAGGCTCAAAAACTTACCTTTTGATGAGAGTCTGACCCTTTTTTGCAACAAAGCTTTTGAACGCAAGGGCGGACAATGCCCTCCATATCTTGTATCTTCGGCAAGAAAGCTGGTTGCAAAATGTGAAGGCTTGCCATTAGCTATTGTGGCTTTGGGCGGTTTGATGGCTACCAAGAACTCTATTGCCGAATGGAATGAAGTTTATAACAACTTAAATAAGGAGCTAAGCGAAAATGATTCATATTTTGAGAGGCTCAGGTATATTTCATTGCTTAGCTACCATGATTTGTCTTACGCTCTCAAGCAATGTTTCCTATATTTTTGCATATTCCCAGAAGATTATGTGATTTAAACGGAACAGGATCATTAGACTTTGGGTGGCTGAAGGCTTTGTTGAACCGTGTAAGGATCAATTCCGGAAGATGAGGCAGAGAGATGCCTAAACGATTTGATTTCCAGAGGCCTACTTCAAGTTGTAAGGAGGACTGGATCAGGGAGGCCTAAAGCATGCAAGATGCATGACATTTTGCTGGAGTTCGCAGTTTCCATATCGAAAATGGAAAAGTTTGTTGCCAAATCTGATGGCAAAGAAGTGGAATATGATGGAATCCGTCGTTGGTCGATTACAGCAAAGGCGAAAGAGATGAAAGCCGGAAGCAAGACAGCGTTATCTCGGGTTCGTTCTTTGTTTGTTTTTCTGTTCATGAAACCTCTAAATCTTCCTTCAATAGGCTGCTGACTGGTTTTAAATTGATGAGAGTGTTGGATTTAGAAGACACTCCAATCGATGAACTCCCAGATGAATTGGTGAATTTATTCAATTTGAGATATCTTAACCTCACAAGAACTCAAGTAAAAGAGCTTCCAAAATCCATCGGGAACCTTTACAACTTACAGTCTCTAGTTATGAAGAAGACGCAAATCAAAGAGATTCCTGCAGGAATTGTGAAGTTAAAAAATCTTCGGCATCTAATCGCTTATCGTTTCTGTGAAAACCAAAGGGCATTTGACTTTTGCTCGGCAACGGCATAGTAGTTCCATCCAACATTTGTTTGCTAAACAACTGACAAAATTTCACCTTTGTGGAAGCAAGTGGCGATTTCATCAAACAACTCAGTAAAATGGCACAATTGAAAAGGCTTGAAGTAGGCAACGTCAAGGGAACTGATGAGAAAAAACTGTGCTTTGCCATTGCAAAAATGACACGCCTTGATTACTTAGGGGCGAAATCATGTAATGAAGATGAGCTATTGAAAATGGATGCAATGGAATCAGCTCCCCCTGTCCTTGGGATACTTTTCTTATCTGGGAAATTGGAGAAGGTACCGCACTGGTTTAACTCGCTTTACAACCTCAAATGTTTATGTTTACATTGGTCTAGATTGAAGGACGATTTTCTTCCAAGCATCCAAGCATTGCCTGACCTTGGAGAAATCAGACTACTGAATGCTTACGAGGGAGAGCAATTAGAATTCCTTGAAGGGTTCCAAAAGCTTAAGATTTTACAAATCGGCGGATGTCCTCGATTGAAAGAAATTGTGATCAATAAAGGAGTAATGCCTGGTCTTCAAAACCTAAAAGTCATTGAATGCCAACAGTTCACGACATTGCCTCATGGTTGGGAAAGCGAATCCAATCTAAATGAAGTTTATTTGTCTGACGTTTCACCTGAACTTATGGAGAACATATGCAGATCAAAAGGGATGGATCGGCAAGCAATCACATCCATCGTGTTAAATAGACAAGAAGGCGCTGAAGCTGTGTTCAATATAACAAGATGGAGCGCTGAAGCTGTACTCAATATAACAAGATGGATTGAATGATTTCCACTGGATGGGTTAATTAGTTAGTGCTTGTGTCTCTAGTTGGTGATTCGTCTGTAGGTAGCTTTGTGATGTTGCTCGTATTGGCCTCGGGGTCTGTCCTCACCTCGATGCTGTTTTGTTTGATCGGTTTGTCGCTAAATCTCATGGTCTTGATGGATATCCTTGTCAAGTCTGTTTGGTCTCCCGAGGGGTTGGTCTTCGTGCTTTGCACCTGGGATGCTTGGAGTGTTAGTGTTCGGAGGGAGTTTGGCTGTTGTTGTGTTTTGCTTTGTCGTTGGTTGGGTGGTTTTGCTTATGGTGTTGTAATTATAAGCAGTTTTCCGTTTTGGTCGAATTCTACTCATATAGCACTGACATGAACACTCTTTTTCCTCCACGAGACTTGGGGAGATTTTTTAACGAGATTCATGTCATTGTTTTCCCTCTCTTGTATGTTTCAGTCATAATCAATCATATATTTACCTTTCAAAAAAAATTATCATAGCCCATGATTATCTCTTTTATTTCATAGCTGCAATGAAGTGATAGTCTGCCAAAAAATTGAATGAGCATTGCATACTGTGCAGGGCTTTTCTGATTTTAAGGCTTACTTGAGGTTTACTCTTCTCACTTGTCTTGCTGAATAGCTTTTGCATCAAGTCTTCACCTTTACAGCATAATTTTCAGGATTTATATATATGTTGTTATGATAATTGGTTCACCACGAACCGTTTGTAAATTACTTTTCTGTGATTTTTATTTTTATTCTTATGTCCAGGAACAAATCTATGCATTGTCCAGTGGGCATGCCTCCATCTTTATATAATTTAAAAATATACATGGGTAAATATCAAATTAGATCTTTTAATTTTAATTATCTTTTCTTTATTAATAATCCTTTGTCTCCTTAAACTGATATCACGACTCCGTCCCTGGTCATGCCAATACTAACATCATCTCTATAGCAACACCCTAGTGTTAAGGCCATGACAAGGTTGGCAATCCAAGTTGTTTCATCATCATTATTTAGTCTTTGTTGTAAGATTTGTTACGCCTTGTTTTCAACTACTTTTCATATTAAGAACCATTTTATTATATTTTTTTCATTTGTTTAAATCATTAATTAATTTCAGTTTTTTAATCATCAATGATTAATCAGAATTTAAGATTTAATTAATCCTCGTGAGGTAATACTCACTATTCACTTGTTCGAATATATATGCTTACACAACAGATATTATATATCTACAAATCATAAAATCACTATTAAAGAAACAAATTGCAAATTCTAACAACAATATATTTATTAAACATAAAAAATAAATAAATATATTTTCTAAATGTATACAATGAAATCAAAACCCTGAAACCGGAAGAATAACAAAAAAAGAATTGAAAATAAAATTTTGTAAGCGTAATTAAAGGTGTTTTTGGAAAGCCACCAAGTAATTAAATTTGTGTTTAATTGCTTGTAGTTATATCAATTTGACATATAATTATATCAAGAAATAAGATGATCATTTTAAGTAAGGTTGGGAATAATTTTAACAGTCTTATGATTTATATCTGTTGGGAAACTGGGTTATTTCCCACACAAACGTAGTTTCAAAATTGACCTAAAATGTCAAGATCAAAACCACCAAAGGTTGCACAGCGGATAAACCCGTCAAACTATTGAATATTGAAACACAATGGAAAACTCAATAAAGAACAATAAATGAGAGAACATACCAAATTTACGAGGTTCGACGAGAATATCGTCTACTCCTCGGGCACCACACCGGATGATAACTTCACTATCAACAAAATATTACAACAAATGGAATTCTTTAGAATTCCCAAAGTGAGATAATGAAGAAAAACAAATGGAAGAGAGAACTTGTTTTTTGGGATGACTTCTAATGAAATACTTAGGCCTATTTATAGTTGAGTTTTAAGGACTAAACTTATAAATAACCTAATATTTTAGGAACAAAATTGAAATTCCCATATGCAAAGTTGGCCACCTACCAAAGATAAAATTTCCAATAAGTTGGCCACCAACCAAGATGAAATTTTCCAATAAGTTGGCTACCAACCAATATGAATTTTCCAACTTGCCAAACTTAATTTCAAGACAAACATAACAAATCTCCACCTTGGCTTGAAATTACCAAGACTACTCAACTTCTTCAACTCCCCAAATTTGATGTTGTGCCTCTAATTGTGCTCACAAGCGCCACACACCCGAAGGTGTTCATACTTTCTGGATGTTAATCAAGTTCAAACAATGATTGAATTTGATTACTGTTACTACATTGGTCATCATGTCTGTAGGATTTTCTGCTATCGCAATTTTCTAAAGCATAATCTTTCCTTCTTCAAAGATCTCCTGCACAAAGTGATACCTCACGTCGATATGCTTAGTCCTTGAATGGTAGACTTGATTTTTCGCTAAGTGAATAGCGCTCTGACTGTCACAATAGAGACTAATGTGACTTTGAACAACTCCCAAGTCTTCCATCAACCCGTTAAGCCAAATTTCTTCCTTCACGGCTTTAGCAAGAGTAAACAAATACCCATTAGTTGATTGACACTTATCCAAATCACCAGCATAATCGGAATCAACATATCCAACCACACACTGACTAAGTGTTTCTTCATGTTCAAAAACTAAACCAACATCCACGGTTTGTTGGAGATACCGTAGAATCCATTTCACAACTTTCCAATGTCCTTCTGCAGGATCATGCATGTATCTGCTCACAACTCCAACTGCTTGTGAAATGTCAGGCGCATACACACCATTGCATACATCAAGCTCCAACTGTATAAGCATATGAAACTTTTGCATATACTCTCGTTCTTCGTTAGTTTTAGGAGATAATTGAGAACTAAGTTTCAAATGAGAAGCCAGTAGGATACTTACATGTTTGGTATTTTCATTCATGCCAAAACATTGTAATACCTTTCTCAGATACTGATTCTGTGTTAAACAAAGCTTCCCTCTCTATCTATCTCTGCTTATTTCCATACCAAGAATCTTCTTGGCCTCACCTAGATCTTTCATCTCAAACTCTTGATTCAACTGAGCCTTTAATTTGTTATCTCCTTTTGAATCTTCGAAGAGATCAACATATCGTCAACGTACAAGAGAAGATAAATGAACGATCCATCTTTGAGCTTTTGCAAATACACAAAATGATTATATTCGCTTCTAGTGTACTTTTGCCTCCTCATAAAGCTATCAAATCGCTTGTACCACTGCCTCAGAGATTGCTTCAATCCATATAGCGACTTGTTCAGCTTACAAACCCATTTCTCACAACCACCATCATTGCATCCTTCTAGCTGAGTCATATAGATCTCCTCTTCTAAATCATCGTGCAAGAAAGTCGTCTTTACATCAAGTTGAGCTAGCTCCAAATTCAACTGTGCTACCAAGGCCAACAATATTCTAATGGAGGAATGCTTCAAGACAGGCGAAAATACTTCATTGAAGTCGATTCCCTCCTTTTGAGCGTAGCCTTTAGCTACCAACCGTGCCTTGTAATGAACATCTTTCTTGCTATGAGATCCATCATTCTTTGCAAATACCCACTAGCATCCAATTGCTCTTTTACCTTTCAGTAATTATGCCAGTTTCTAAGTGTTTTTCTTTTGGAGAGATTGCATTTCTTCATCCATGACACTTTTCCACTTATCACTTTCCAAGCCTTGTATTGCTTCTTGGTAAGTGATAGAGATATCATCATCAACAACTGGAAGAGCATACGACCATATCAACAAATCGAGCAGGTCTACAAATTTCTCTCCATGGCCTTGTAACTGCAAGTGGTTTTGTGTCTCCAATGGTTCTTAGGTTTAAACCTCTTCATCTTCTAATTTTTCTATTGGATTTGAAGAATCAGCTGCTCAACTTCTGGGATCATCATCTTCTGAAACTCCACTTGTTTTGGAGTATGCTCCACCTGCTACGGAGTACTACTTGTCTGGACAACTTCATTTGTTACCTTCTTTACTAGGGCAGATTCATCAAAGGTAACATCTCTGCTACAAATTATCTTCTTGGTGTCTAAACACCAAAGGCGGAATCCCTTCACTCCATGGGTGATTCCCATAAAAATAGCCTTCTTTGCTCTTGGATCAAGCTTGATTCCTTCACATGATAATAAGTAGTGGATCCAAATACATGTAAGGAATCATAATCAGTAGCAGGTTTTCCAGACCATACCTCCAATGGTGTTTTTCCTCCTATCGCTGATGACGGCAGACGATTGATGAGATAGCCAACATATGTCATAACCTCAGCCCAAAATGCCTTGCCTAACCCAGTATTAGACAATATACATCAAACTTTCTCCAATAGTATTCAATTCATATACTCTGCCACCCTATTCTGTTGTGGTGTATTTCTAATAGTGAAGTGTCAGACAATACCATACTCATGGAAAACGTCAAAGAATGAGTCATTTTTATATTCCCCTCCATTGTCCGTCCTAAGATGTTTGATCTTTCTACCAGTCTGGTTCTCGATCATATTTTTCCATTTCAGGAAAATTTGAAACACTTCATCTTTAGACTTCATCGGATAACCCAAACTCTTCTGGAAAAGTCATCTACAAAAGTTACAAAATAATGGTTTCCTCTCGAAGATGATGTCTTTGAAGGACCCCATACATGTGAGTAAATATAATCCACAATACCTTTTGTATTATGTATAGTAGTGCCAAACTTCACTCTCTTCTGCTTTCCAGAACATAATGCTCGCAAAAGTTCAATTTGTAAGCCTTTGCACCTTTCAACAATCCTTTCTTTGCCAGAATTTGCAAGGATTTCTCTCCAGCATATCCCAACCGCATATGCCACAACTGGGTTGCGTCTAAATCATCACCTCCGTAAGCTGTTGCAACTGCTCCAATAATTGCACTACCTTGGTAGTAATACAAATTATTTTTCTTGATGCCCTTCATCATCACAAGTGCGCCATATGTGACTTTTAAAACTCCATCTCTCATAGTGACTACTGAGCCTTTGGATTCTGAGACTCCCAACGATATGAGATTTTTCTTCAAATTGGGCAAGTATCAGACATCAGTCAGAACTCTGGTTGATCCATCTTGATTCTTCAATCGAATTAAACATATCCCAATAGTTTTACAGGCATTGTCATTGCCCATATAAGCAACTCATGCATTTAGTTCTACTAAATCAGAGAACCACTCTCGATTAGGGGACATATGATAGGTGCAACCCGAATCTAATATCCATTAATCTGAATGGAATGTTGTTGATGAAGAAACCAATGATATGTCAGAGTCATTTGCACATGCTCTGCAACACATGCATCTGGAGCAGCTTTTCCTTTCTTCTTCAGCTTCGGACAATCTTTCTTCCAATGGCCTTTCTCATGACAAAAGACACATTCATCTTTTCCCAGTCTAGACTTCGACTTTGATCTCCTCTCCACTTTGGCTTTTGACTTTTCAAGCGACCTCTTGCCACCATGGCCTCCGCTGCTTCGTACTTGCTATCCTTCTTGGTTTTCTTCCCGAGTTCATAACTATACAAAGCAGCAGTTACATCTTTAAGGGTAATATTATCTTACATTAAGTAATGTTGTCTCAAGGTGCTCAAATTCATTTGGAAGAGATGAAAACAACATCAAGACCAAATATTCATCTTTAAAGGTTTCATTCATGCCCAATAAGTCTGCCACTAGCTCATTGAACGCAGTGATGTGTTCATTCATACTGGTGCCTAGTTGATAATCAAATCTGAACAATCTTTCTTCATGTGGAGACGATTTTGAGAGCTTTTCTTTAGAAATTTTTTCTTCAATGCTTTCCACATCTTACTTACATAAGTCTCTTTCTTGTAGCCATACTTTTCTCCCTGAAAAGACAATATCGAATCGTGCTACATGCCAAACGATTTATTGTTCCCCATTCTTTCTCCTCCATATATTCAGGCTTTTCTTCCTCAATGGTGATGTCTAGACCTTGTTGGAATAAAGCGTCTAACATCTCGCCTTTCTACATGCCAAAATGACCGGATCCATCGAACAACTCCACCAAGAAGTTTGCATTTGACATTACCCTCCTCATCGGTCTAGATAAAGAGCTTGATGTCTCAACTGATCCGTATTTTGGCATTTTAATTCTAACGAAAAATATTCAATAGCACGAACTGTATCTTTTCAGCAACAGAACTACCAGAATAACCTCAACCGAAGCTCTGATACCAATTTTTTGGGAAACGGGTTATTTCTCATACAAACGTAGTTTCAAAATTGACCTAAAATGTCAAGATCAAAACAACCAAAGGTTGCATAGCGGATAAACCCGTCAAACTATTGAATATTAAAACACAGTGGAAAAACTGAATAAAGAACAATAAAGGAGAGAACAAACCAAATTTACGAGGTTCGACGAGAATATCATCTACTCCTCGGGCACCACACCAGATGATAACTTCACTATCAACAAAATATTACAACAAATGAAAATCTTTAGAATTCCCAAAGTGAGAGAATGAAGAAAAACAAATGGAAGAGATAACTTGTTGTTTGGATTATTTCTAATGAAATACTTAGGCCTATTTATAGTTGAGTTTTAAGGACTAAACTTATAAATAACCTAAAATTTTAGGGACCAAAAATGAAATTCCCATATGCAAAGTTGGCCACCTACCAAAGATAAATTTTCCAATAAGTTGGCCACCAACCAAGATGAAATTTTCCATAAGTTGACCACCAACCAAGATGAATTTTCCAACTTGCCAAACTTAATTTCAAGGCAAACATAACAATATCAACGTCAAACTCTTTCAAATTTTAAAATAATATATTTCAGGAACTTAATGAAGAAGTAAAAAGGTGAGCTATAGAGGTGTAAAACTATAATTGGTGGAAAAACTTGTAGTTTAATGATTTATCTGTGTTGATTGAAAAATATCTTTCCCGCCTCTAATTCCAGACCGCTGCTAATTTGCTCAGAGCGGTCTTGTTGATCTTCTGATTTATCGAAAAAAGCTTACATTGTGATTTGTTAATACCAAAAAGCAACAACAAAAGGAACCAAACCCAATCCCCCATAAATCAAAAGCACTAACAAATCCCATATTAATTTCTTGTATTTTTCTTCCTAAAATGCCACATCGGCATCGCCATTCTTTTCTTTTTCTCGGAGTAACTTCTTCTTTTCCTTTGCCTTTGCCCCACCCTGCACTTAAAGCATGTCTTTTTCTCCCCCAAAGGATAAGGTATTTAACCAAGAAGTTATTATTGGTTGGGGTTCATGGCGAGCTCCAGCGGAAAGGATTTAACTCCGTCAAAGAGGATGTCTTGGGCTCAAACTATGTTGGTGGAGATTCCTAATGAGGATAACACCACTGCTGACAGTGAGTTGGTCCCTTCTAGTTTGGCTTTTATTGCCCCTATTCTACGTGTTGCCAATAAAATTGAACAGAATAATCCCAGAGTCGCTTATCTCTGTAATTCTTTCTCTTTCCCCACTTTTCCTTTGTATTTACGTTTTTGAATTTGTAATTGATTTGTCTGCCTCTTTGAACAATAACTTGTTATGTAAGTAATAATATGTGCTTTAGTTTACTCCATTACTAGACAGAACTTGGTTAATGGCGATGTTCATAGCAGGGTTTTAAATAGCGGACCAAAAACGCTATAGCAGCCGCTATTCCGTGGTAGCATCACCGTCCAAAATTGTTATCGATGATTTTAACGGTGGGTAACAGATTCACATCAATAGTGGTCTATAACGCCCGTAATTTAAAGGGCAACGGTGGGAAGCATCGATAATGGGACGCTATAAGCGTTATTCCACCGTTATTGCAAAACAAAAAGTCCAGAAATTTCTACGGTTAAAAGAGGAAGAAGAAAGTAAAAGGAAGAAAGTAAAAGGAAGAAGAAAGTAAAAGGAAGAAAGTAAAAGGAAGAAAGGAGTTATATCCAGGGAAATGAAACAGTATCAGGAGGAATCTTCGTGGTCATCTGACTGGAACTTGCAGGAAATGAAAGCAAAGGAGCTGAGAAGTTTAGTTCTGGGTTTGTGAGTGAATGTGAAATAGTGAAAATGTTTGGTTTGTGAGCCGGAAAGTTTGATGAAAATATGAAGATGAAGGCTGGAATTTGGGTATTTTTGAAGCCCACTCGGCTGGTCCACTCCCACCTTATTTTTTTAAATAAATTTTATAATATCCTAATTATAATTTTAACATCTCTCATCATTTAAATTATATAATTTAGATTGTAAAGTTTAATTTTTATTTAATTTAGTCATATTTTGAGTAATCAAAATTTCTAATATTTAAATTTTATACTTTTATTTTAATTCTATTTGATTTAACCATTTTATATTCTTTAAATATATGTCACTTTCACTTAGAAAACATTATAAAAATCATTAAAAACGATTCCTTATAATTATAATTATTGTTATTATGTTTTAAGATAAGTTGTGCGAAATTTAAAAAAATTCACGACCGTGACACCCGCAGTTACCACTATTGCATCCGTAATATCCGCAACCGCGATAAAAGCGACGCGACCGAAAACGTGATCGCTAACGCTATTTAAATCCCTGGTCCATAGTCATCATAGTGGTAGCTACATGTTCTATATCGTGACCCTTGTTTAATTTTTTTCTTCTATTAGGCCGTTTCCACGTCTTCGAGAAGGCTCACCAAATGACCCAACGTCAAGTGGGCGAGGTGTTCGCCAGTTTAAGACTTATTTGCTGCACAGACTTGAGAGGGTAGACTTCTAAAACATGCTTTTATAATATACTCGTTTTCTTGGATGCTTTAAGTACAATTAAATTCTGTAAGCCTCTCACCCCTGCCCCTTTCACAGTAGCAAGACTGACGGTTTAGCCAAGTGAAAAGAAGATATAATCATAATAGCACATACTTATCTAAATGATGTATCAATTGAAGAACATGATAGATTGAATTCTGCGACTCTAGGTTGAGACTATCTCCTTGGTAATATATATTGCCGCTGAACTTAGATGTTTGTCCTGAAATTCTAATATACAGGCTGAAAATTTCTTCTACCTTTTTTTTATCTGCATTACCATTGAGGATACAAAATATATTTAAGTTATGACTCGATTCATATTGAAGAACGAAAATGACATGGGGTTGTCTTCTATTTATAAGATTAGCATCATGTCGAGACGTTTCTCTGCCCGGTGACGGAGATTGCAAATAGTACACCCCAAACGGTATAACTAGTCTTGAAAAAGTAAGTGTTTATTCTCCTTGAATCAAATGAAACACCAAATTGTAGAATCGCCACCAATCTTTTAATTTGGTGAGATTGGACACCAAAATGTTATATTATTCTAATAATATTCCTAAGAATAATATTAAAATAATACAACTCGGGTCTGCTTACTAAAAAATGAGTTCGAGAGTCAGTTATGTATGGGGAAGGATTAACACCACCATAACGCCCAAAATTAGTACCGATGTTTATTAATTAGTGTCTTTGCAGTAAATGATAAACTTGTTTTTAAAATTTAAATAGCTTAATATAAATAAAAAGTCTATTATTAATCCTATTAAAATATTATTATAATCATATAAATTATATTACAAATTATAATGGTAATCCTAAAATGCGAATACTAATAATAACTAGTTAAGTAATAATTAATAATTAAAGCATAAAATGATAAAATTAATTAGCCTTATTTGAAATAATACTAAAATTATGTACTAATTATATAATTTAACTTAAATCATAATTAGGAACTAAAACATAATTTATTAATATTTAAGGACTAAATATGTAATTTATCCTAAATATATATATAAAAAAGAGTAGTGACTAAAATAAAAATAATTAAAATATGAAAACAAAATTAAAACACCTAAAACCTGATTTCAGGACCAAAATGCAAGATTTAAAAACTGAAGTGGCCACGGTTGTAGTTTGCCTATAAAAAATTTACACAAAGCCCCTTCCCCAAAACGATGTAGTTTTGGAGAGGGTATAAATGCACACCCCAACCGGCCCTTTAAGGGCAAACTCTCTCATTTCTCTCTCTAAAAGCCCTTGCCAGGGCACATCAGTCATCGGCGGAGAATCTTACGCCGCCGTATTCCACCGCCGTCGTATTCCGCCGCCGCTGGCCACCACACATGGTGGCCGGAAACATAAAATGACCCCTGAACAACTCTCTTTCGATACTAAAGTCAAATCTGGCCTCCTTTCGTTCTAAAAGTCTCTTAAACGGCCTAGATCGACAATTTTACCTTCTAAATACGACGATATCTGATGGAGTATGGAGGCTCCGATGACCACTGTAAGTCTCTTGATCACTTTTCCTTTTGGCTTTGCTCTGCTTTGTAATTTTTTTTTGCTTGTTGCCTCTGTATATCTCTTTTTTTTGTCCTTGCTCTTGTTCTCTCTTCTTTGAAGGTGATGGGGCTTTATATAGCCCCTGGAGATCCTCTGTAATGATGAGGAAATCTGGTGATTCATCGGACCTATGGTGGTGATTCACCATAGACCAATGTGTTATGCGGTCTGTGTTGATCTTCTAGAACCTTCGGGATGGCTCTGGAGATGCGACTATCGTCGCGGCAGCGTCTGGTTGGATCTGCTGGAGGCGGTGGCCGGAATAGACCTTAGGGTTGCAATGAGTACCCTAGGTTTTGCTAGTTCATTTCTGGACCTTGGATATATCTCTAATCGAACGGTTGAGAGAGAGTGGCGCTGGAACGACTAATGGAAACCCTAGCTGTTGATGGGTTTCTTGCAGGCCTGCTGGAATTGGGCTTGGATGGGCCTAGGCTTAAATCTGAATCGGGCTCGGGTTTGGTTGTAACCGAGCTGTGATTTGCTTTGTAAATGGGCCTCAATTTGTAATAATAAATAATAATATATATATATATATATATATATATATATAATTTAAAAAACACTCGGAAGAAAACTACTGTCGACAGCTGCCCTTCTTTGCTTATTTTTGTGTAAACAAGAATAAAGCAAATATAAACAGACAAAAAGTTTTCGTCGAGTGAACTTCTTGCTTTTTCGGGAATTAGTTCCACTACTCTTTGTGGAGATCAAATTTTGGTCTACTCTTGTTCCTGCTTCACTACTCTTCTGTGAAGGCTAAGGATGACTTTCAAATGATTTGCTTCACTACTCTTCTGTGAAGGCTGAATGACTTCATTACTCTTTCATGAATGCTTCATACTTTGCTGAAAAATCTATTCCACTACTCTTCCGCGGAGATCGAATTTTGATTTGTTCTTGCTCTTGCTTCACTACTCTTTTGTGAAGGCTGAATTTATATTACTTCATTATTCTTCAGTGAAGATTGATTTGGAATGACTTGAACAGAATATGTTTCACTACTCTTCCGTGAATTTTAGACTCAAACTTGGATTGATTCATTACTCTTCCGTGAAGGTTTCATACTTTGCTGAAAAATCTGTTCCACTACTCTTCCGTGGAGATCGAATTTTGATTTGATCTTGCTCATACTTCCTTTTTTGTGAAGTCTGAGAATGATTACTTGATAAGAATTTAATTTCACTACTCTTCCGTGAAGATCAAATTCAAGGTTGGATTTACTTCCACTACTCTTTCGTGGAGTTTGATTTGACTTGAGAAAAATCATCTTGCTTGAGAGATTTTCAATAATTTTATTTTTGGAAAAGATTAAATGAGAAACGTTGAAAATCGCTTTCTCATTTTTGGAAACAACTTGTTGGTGGGCATGCCCCAAAATTACTGCTTCCTCTATATGGATTGCGTCCATCTATTCTTCAGATGTTTGCCTCTCCAAACATGACTCATATGATTTGGATTCTACCTTATACTCGTAAGGTATTTGTCCCTGCATCTTTTTGTGAGAAATGTATTTATGCAAATGTAATCAAATATATCCATGAAATGCATGATTATTATGCAAATAATGTTCTTATAAATGCAAAATATCTATTCAATCCTCAACTGACTTCGAAGTTCACTCTTTTTCCACTCAATTATTCCTTTTCATTTCTGAATAACCATCTAGTTAACTTGTATCTTGGTGTCTTATTTTATCTTAAGAAGAACTATTTCATTTATGGGACTCTTGCCTTACTCAGAACTATGATCTTGTTGCCCCATTTTACTTGATAAAACCAGCTATCTTTACCTGAACTTGTGTAGACATCCGATAAAGCTTTCATCTTTGAAAAGAGAATCTATCATCTTTGAAAAGAGAATATATTATCTTTGCAACATGTAGATATGAATATGCTAAACTCAACAGAGATTAATCAGGACATCAACCATATCTGTTCTGATTTGACTCTTGAAACACTTCACAAGAAGGATTTATCCTAATTCCTTTCATGTCTCCACATCTAATCATATCTCTTGAAATAGCTCATAAAAAGGATTTATCCTAATTCCTTTCATGTCTCCACATCCAATCAGATCTCGAACAAGGTTCTTCAAACCATAACCCATCGTTCAATCTTAGTTGGCTCCACTAGTTTCTTGTTGTTAAAGTTCCAACGTTCTTTCATGGAGAAAAACCTTCATTATTTCTTATCTCTGACTCTTGGAGTGTAAAGAAAAACTTTATCTTGTGTCAACAGATATAATACCCCATGATCGCAATATTGGTTCAGTACCATAATTACTGGTTCGTAAAACATTTGACAACACATTCATCCTTTCTTGTGGTTTCTACATAGATTTCTCAACCAATGAACTTTTTACATGTTGTTTGAAGTCTTTTGCATAACATCTCAATGATATTTCAGTAAGAATATAAATGGGATGCTTTAACTTGTTACCATTATATCAAGGAACATTTTACAACACATTCATCCTTTCCTGTGACTCTGTGGGGATAATATAATTGTATGATGGACAAAACAGTGATGTATAGTCAACTCTACTATCATTGTTTTACCATTTTCACTCTTCATACCTTTTTGTTTCATTGGAAATATTTACTTAAATTAAAGTCCTTTCCATAGGATGATAAGGGCCTTCAACATGCCCCAGCCTTTGCTGATGTAATTATTCAAAATACCCTGTTGGATCATTTTTTGTCTGAAATGGGCCTTCAGCATACCCAACATGCTAAGTTGTAAGGTTCACTCTTAATATCTATTTGATTTGAATCTCAAGCTCCTCACGAGGTCCAACTTTGATATTATCCCCTCGTGGGTACTCGTGGCTCTATGCATGCCAAATTTGTTCATCTTGAATGCTCTCGTTCCTTTGACAGAAATGTGTGATAGACATACATCTTCCGAACGAAATAATCATCTATTCCTTGATTGGTTACATTCTTGCTATTTTGTTAGGGTTTGAGATATGTGCCTTTCTTTCGAATGAAGCGATCATCTTTTGTTTGACGGTTTGTCACAAAGGAATATTATAAGTCCAATTCCCCAGACTTTGGTTTCTCAAGCCACTTGCTTTCAAGAATGTGAAATGCTTCATCATTCTGGCCTTGCTCATTGACTTGCTTCATGAGCCTTTTTCATTTGAGACCATCCTGTTTAAAAATGTTCTTCCTCCTTTCTTTATCAAAGAATGAAAGGATTTTGGAAAATATTATCGGTTACTGGTTCACAATAGAATCAAATCATAAGCATGAATTCAGAGAATACCAAAAGAATCAATAAGTTTTACTATTTCAGAGTTATAGTTCTTTGACAAGTATCAAGATTGAGGGGTTAGTTTCAGGTTGGCATCCATATTTTCTATGGTATCTTAGTGAAGATGTCACTCCTCTCTCGCTCTTTTGTGAACATTGTTACATGTCTCACTTTCTTTGACTTGGTATCTTTAACCGGATGCATATAAAATGACACAACTAGCATAGCAGTTACTAGACCTTCTAGAATACTGCCATTTCAATTCTCTGAAATCCTTGACTCTATTCAAAGCAGTGTGAAATATCAGTCTAACAATGAAATTTATGTGTACAGATATGTGAAATAGACTATAACAAGTATTATTTCACTTTTTACAACTTCTTCTTTTTCCATTTTGCCATTTTGGCTAGCTGAATTCAGCTTTACTGAAATTAGCCTATATTGGGCTAATTGAAACTTATCCATAAAGCTAGGACTATCAATCAATTGCTCTAGAGGGACAACTTCTCTTCTTATATGACTCTAACTCTTTAATGAGAACCTGTTATAGTCTATGTGTTTGGTGGAATTCAGAAAATCTCATTACCAAATTTCAATTTACAAGAAACTGACTCTAGACAAGATTTGTCAAAGTTTCATCGTCGAATCTCATCAATAGAAAATAATCTAGTAAGCTTTGCAATGTCATGAAAGATGCCCCACGTTGTATGATTCTAAATATCAATACCAGTGTTTTGACTAATTTCTTGCATTGGAGAAGGCTCTCTCAATTTGTGGGAGGGTGTAATGTCGGGTATATTTCATCTGAGGTAAGGTTAGGGTCCCTTTTTTTACTGGTGTTCAATCTTAATACTTTTGTCAAAGATGTATAACTCTACTTGTAAAGAGTTTTTTAATCTAATGATACTCAAAGAAATGCAAGATTGTAAAATTGATTCAACGCTCATAACCTTAAAAACAACACATTTTATTTCAAAAGGCGGAGAAAGGAACCAAAACATGTTCAAACAAGATGCTACAAATGAAAGGTACAATAGTGGTAGATAACAACTTCCACTGCCCAATTATTCATTGGATGTCTGGTGTATAATCAGACCAAGATCTTTGTCGATATTTGCCCCCCATTTCTTGAACATTTCTTGGGTAACTTCTTTTGATGAACCTTCAGATACACAAATCTCTACTTTCTCCTGAGCTATTTCCTTGTCAAATTCTATCATCATCTTTTCTGACTGACAATTAGGTTTAGTTTAAATTTCAGTATCAATCTCCTTGGTGACAATAGTTGTATCTTGATTCTGAATGCTCATTGCATCTTTGATTGGAGTAGTATCCATTAAATTCTTTAAATTGCGCCCTGCTTCCCTTGATTTCAGAAAATCTAATACAGGTGTCTTCAAAATTGTATCTAAGGTTGCTTTATTCCTTTTCAACCTTGTTGGCCAATCTTGAATTACTTTTCCTTTTGGTTTTTCATTTTTCCTTTTTGTTTCACTCATCAAAGAAGTATCAAGAATTAAATCAGCCATACATACTTAATTTTCCTTGATTTTGCCTTGTCCTCCATTTGTCTTGACACTATGAACTTTATTATGGGGGTTAACTCCATGATGTTTGATTAGAATGAATTTACTATTGGCATCTACTTCTATAATTCCATGAGTCAAAAGATCTTGAACTTGTCTTTTGAAATTTCCATAATTTTCAATGGAGTGTCCTTGGACTCCAGCATGATACTCACAAAAGACCTTTTTATTATACCATCTTGGGTAAGGAGGTACCAAAGGTTTAGTCAGACATAGAGCAATAAGTTGGGCTTTATGTAATTTGGCATATAGCTTGTTGCATAAGACCGAAGGAAAACAGGGTAGAGATTCCCTTAATATGACTATTTCTTTACTATTGCTTTCCCGAAAAATGTTTTCTTTGAATGTCTGACTTTTGATCATCGTCTTGAGATAGATGATGACTTGAAAATTTCTCTTTTTAATCCAGTTTTGAATTTCTGAGGAGCTTAGGTTTCCCATTTTCGAAACATAACAACCCTTCTTCCATAAGGTATTGGACTTTTAATTTCAGCATTATGCAATTTTCTGTAGAGTGACCAAAATCTCCAGAATGATAATTACATAGATTCTTGATATTTTTCCAATTTGGATGCAAATAAGTACTGGGAGGAATGGATGTTACAAGACCACTTTCAAAGAGAAAGGGTAACAACTCTGAATACGAAATTGGAATTGGAAAGAGATATGTCATCCTTTTTTCCTTCTTGCCTTTTTTATCCATTTTCAATGGGACTTGTTCCATGTTTCTCTTCTTTGAACCAACTTCAATGTCCATGTTTTCTGTCATATTTGCCGATCCATAAAGTTGAGTTGGATTTCTAAATTCAACAACAGGTTCTTGGTTATTTGTCATTATATCAATAACTATATTATTAAAATCTAAACTTTTTCTCAAGGCTTTCATCTTTTCATGCTCCATAGGGTCTTCTAACATCTTCTCCCCATACAGTAGAGTAACCATCATATCCATCATTTTAGACATCTGTTCCCTTAACTCAACTTGGAACCTTCTTGTTTCTTCAAGCATTTCTCCTTGGATTTCTACAAGTTGTTCTTGGATTCTTTCAATCTTTCCAACTCGAGCTAATAATCCATTCATTGCTTTCAATCTTTTTTAAGACCTGCCCCAATTCTTGAATGTACTTTCAGAATTCCTGATTCCAAAATCCTTTACTAATTACTCTCATGCTTTGATAATTAACATATGCTATATAGAACATGAATATATGTGAATACATGTATGAAAGGTGTAATTTAAGAGTAATCATCTTAAAACAGCTTTTATTGAACACAAAAAGGGTTTTTCTCATCAAAAGATCATTACATATAAGGGATAGCTTTCCCTCCAAGTTTCTCTATTTACTTAAAAAGCCAAGTTGACTTCCATTTATGCTCAGGAGTTGATTCGTCATTCTGCTTCAGTTCCCTTGTAAAACCGGCTAAGTTTACCAGCTTATGAGTTACATTGCTTGCTTGGGCATCAGCCTTTTTCATGTCATTGTCTTTTTCTTGAATCTTACCTGCCATTTCATGAAGTCGTAGACAATAGTGCTCATTTTCCTTCATCAGAGAACCTTTATGTTCAAGAAGTTCTTGTACTAGATCTCCATAATCATCCACCATTTTCATCAATGTGTGGTTCTGAGCTCTAGTGGATTTTAATTCAGTATTACTCTCACATTGATGGATCAAGTTGGTTATATCCTTCTTCAATATCTGGTTTTTAGCTTGACATTTTTTCAAATTGGTGATAGTTGCATTGTATATTTCTTTAGCAATTTGAAAGTCATAGGAGAATTTCTTTGTTTGATCTTCGTGTATCTTTTTCCAGTAATCAACATCACTCTTTAGTTTAATGATTTATGTCATCCATTCTTCAGGGGTATTTCTAAGTCCAACATCTTTAAGGTTTGACTAACTTTTTGGAAATCATCAAGCATCACTTCGATCTCTATGCTCAATTTCTTGTTTTCGTCTTTCCAAAAACAGGTTTGAGCTTCATAAAAATTCTCTCCCTTGTGACTGCTCCCATTGATGCTCTTACCATAAAAAGCTTTCGATACCAATCTAACAGGATTTTTGTATACATACCCTCCATTATTTTAAAATATTCCTTAAGATACCATTCTTTGGCTACTTTGTCGTTTACTTGATCATAAAACCCTTTGTCCATAATAAAAACCTTTAATTTTGATAATTACTCTTGAATCCACACCCTTGAGTATGTCATGATTATGAAAATGCAAACAGAACAATCAATATATGCATATTCAGAATATATACAAAAACTGGTTAGTAAGAAAAATCATATCCTAACATCGTGCTTTCTAGTTCCATGCTTTGTTTGGAAAAATAATCTAACCGCATGATTTCTAATTCGTATGTATTTATTCAGAAAATAAGATAATAGTAAATAAAGGTCTCAACATGCTTTCCCTTGTGTACTTAATCTTACAAGACTCAATCGGGTTAGGCTCCACCTAGACTCTAGTTCTAGATTTTATTATATGATGTGTATTGGCTCTAGGGTAAAAAGGTCAACGAATTGTCTTTTGTTGGTGTCCCCTTGGATTGCCAAGCTCTCAATCCTGGTCCATTACAGACTATCAGATTAAGTTGAATTCGAAGGAACACACTTTCTTACGTCCATACGGAGGTGAAAACCACACGAGGAACATAAGGCGTGAGCTCAAAGAATGTTCCCTATCCCATACGAAGGTGAAAACTACACGAGGGAGTAGTTTCTCATTCACTTAAACAGGATAAGAGCGGGGTTTTAACTCAAGCCATGAATACAGTGCACAGTGGGTGAGGAAAAGCATAACAAGAAATAAAATAATATACAACCTATTATCCTATTTTAATAACCCAAAATTAAATATGTACACATAAAAACAAAAGGTTAGTAAAATAATAAAATAATTTAAAACTAAAACAAATTTATTATTTACTATAAAGACAAATAATTAATAAATTGGTGGTTGGACTCTCTCTTTTTAAAAAAAAAAGTCACCAGTGGAGTTGCCAATCTGTCGAGACGTTTCTATGTCCGACAACGGAGAGTGCAAATAGTACACTCCAAACGGTGTAACTAGTCTCGAAAAAGTAAGTGTTTATCCTCCTTGAATCAGATGAAACACCAAATTATAGAGTCGCCACCAATCTTTTAATTTGGTGAGATTGGTCATCAAAATGTTATATTATTCTAATAATATTCCTAAGAATAATATTAAAATAATATAACTCGGGTTTGCTTACCAGAAAAATGAGTTCGGGAGTCGGTTACGTATGTGAAGGATTAGCACCCCTATAACGCCCAAAATTGGTATTGGTATTTATTAATTAGTGTCTTTGCATTAAATGATAAACTTGTATTTAAAATTTAAATAGCTTAATAAAAATAAAAAGTATATTATAATTCCTATTATAATATTATTATAATCATATAAATTATATTACAAATTATAATAATAATTCTAAAATGTGAATACTAATAATAACTAGTTATGTAATAATTAATAATTAAAGCATAAAATGATAAAATTAATTAGCCTTATTTTAAATAATACTAAAATTATGTACTAATTATATAATTTAACTTAAATCTTAATTAGGAACTAAAACATAATTTATTAATATTTAAGGGACTAAATATGTAATTTATCATAAATATATATAAAAAGAGATGACTAAAATAAAAATAATTACAATATGAAAACAAAATTAAAACACTCAAAACCTGATTTCGGGACCAAAATGCAAGATTTACAAAACTAGAGTGGCCACGGTTGTAGTTTGCCCATAAAAAATTTACACATAATCCCCCTCCCCAAAACGGCATAGTTTTGGGGAGGGTATAAATGCACCCCAACCGGCCCTTTAAGTGCAAACTCTCTCATTTCTCTCTTTTTTCTTTTCTCACTAGACGAGAGATGCTCTGGCAACACTCTAAAAGCCCTCGCCGGGGGCACATCGGTCACCGGTTGACAGCCTTACGTCACCGTATTCCGCCGCCGCCGACCACTACACATAGTGGCCGGAAACATAAAATGACCCCCTGAACAACCCTCTTTCGATAATAAAGCCAAATCTGACCTCCTTTCGTTATAAAAGTCTCTCAAACGGCCTACATAGACAATTTTACCTTCGAAATACGACAATTTACGATGGCGTATGGAGGCTCCGACGACCACTGTAAGTCTCTTGATCTCTTTTCCTTTCGGCTTTGCTCTGCTTTGTGGTTTTTTGTTGCTTGCTGCCTCAATATATCTCTCATTTTTTGTTGTTGTTGTCATTGCTCTTGTTCTCTCTCTTTGCAGGTGATGGGGGTTTATATAGCCCCTGGAGATCCTCTGTAATGATGAGAAAATCCGGTGAGTCACCGGACCTATGGTGGTGACTCACCATAGACCAATGTGTTATGCGATATGCGTTGATCTTCTGGAACCTTCGGGATGGCTCTGGAGAGGCAGATATCGTCGTGGCAGCATCTGGTTGGATCTGCTGGAGACGGTGGCCGGAATAGACCTTAGGGTTGCAATGAGCACCCTAGGGTTTTGTTGGTTCGTTTCTGGCGCTTGGATCTATCTCTGATCGAACGGTTGAGAGAGAGCGGAGCTAGAACGACTGATGGAAACCCTAGCTGTTAATGGGTTTCTCACAGGCCTGCTGGAATTGGGCTTGGATGGGCCTGGGCTTGAATCTGAATCGGGCTCTGGTTTGGTGTAACCGGGCCTGTGATTTGCTTTGTAAATGGGCCTCCATTTGTAATAATAAATAATATATATATATAATAATAATAATAATAATAATAATAATAATAATATTTAAAATAACACTCGGACGAAAACTACTGTCGACACATCAGTTTATTGGGGAACTTTTTACTTGGATGTTTATGAGTCTATATCAATTATCAACTCTGATCGTTTCTCCAAATAACTCAAAATATAAATTTAGGGATAATTTGTTCATCATAGGTTTCAAATGAAAGGTTATTAAGACATTATTATACTACTACCACTAATTGATCTTGCTCTTTAAGTGAAATTCATGAATTTGTTTGCTATATTTTCTGATATATTCTTTAGATTGTTTTTGGTGTACATGTAAATCATTGGGTCATACAATGTCAGATAGTCCTCTTTCAGTCCACAAATCCCAAGATGGAGCCTTAAAGCTCTAACCATTGTGGTGTCTCCTTAGGGACATACCCTTTGGAAATTTAAAAGTTGAGAGCAATTAAAATTTTATTTCTTTCAGGAGGAAGACGTGACAAAACCTCTGCTTGCGAGAAATGATCCAATAGAAATTCAGATGTATTATCAGCAGTTTTATTTGAAAAACATTGCAGATGGCCAATATACAAAGAAACCGTGAGATCTTTAGTTTCACATCAAGATATGTTCCAGCTTGGCATGTTATGCATTTTGTCTAAGTCTTTTTTTTTTGCTTGCTCTTGAAGGGAGGAGATGGCTAAAATTTATCAGATTGCTTCAGTATTATATGATGTTCTGAGAACAGTTGTGCCTGTTGGAAGAGTTGATGATGAGGTTTGATCTGTATATTCTCGGTTTTCTAGTACAAAATTATGAAGAACGTGTTTCATGTGGAATATACTCAAATGGTTTACTTTTAAGTTATTTTGTTATTCCAGACTCAGAGATTTGCTGAAGAGGTTGAGAAGAGGAAGGAGCAATTTGAACACTATAACATTCTTCCATTGTATGCAGTTGGAGTTAAACCAGCTATTATGGAGCTTCCTGAGGTTGTATATGTGCATAATATATAATAATAATAATTAACTTGCCTAAATGGATAACCTTTTTAGGAAAATTTCGCTTTGGTAATGTTCTCCGACAAACACTGCAGATTAAAGCAGCACTTTGTGCTGTACGAAATCTGGATGGTCTTCCTGTGCCCAGAGTTCATACCACATCCAACACTCCTGATGCTATCCCTCAGGAGAGGGAAAAACCAGTAAATGATGTACTTGATTGGCTTTCTTCCCACTTTGGATTTCAGGTAATACCTTAAATTACTAATTATATTGCATTTATTTTAAACAACACTATGTACTATAGGTTCCGGTCACTTGTCAATATAACTGTGTATGTTGGACCTACAAACCTTTAATGTATAAAAAGAACCATACTTCGATCTGCATCTCCAAAGAGTGTTTGCTATTTCCACATCCCTCAAATTTGATTTTTGTTTTATTTAGAAAATTTTCAGCATAGGATAAAAGTATGGAGCTTTATGAAGGTTATTGGAAGTAGTAATAAACATGAGATTGGGGGAATGGAAACTACGAACTCCACAACAATGAAGGGTCCAAACATCCTGAACAATTTGTACATAGGTTCCAATTTTTCCTTTTTATAATCTTTAACCTATAGAAGAAAAGAATTGTTTCCTTTATTTATTTCAAAGCAATGTCATCATCTATAAATTCTTTCACAATGGAATTTTAGAAAATTAATAAGGCCTTGAACCATTTCGTTGTAGACTTCGGCTCAATTTTATGTTCTTGACCAAAAAATTTCTTTAGATCTTTCAACTTTTTCTTGTGTAATTTAGTCTATTGATAGAACTGTTGCACGGGTCTTGCGTTTCAAGGTGGATTGAGTTAAAAATATACATAAATGAAGTAATCAAAATTTTGGAGGTTGTTATGGATTTAGAGAATAAAGCCACCTCAAGTTAGGGATAGTGCATAGAATTATAGAAAGATGGAAGTGCTGGGAATAAACTAGAATGGTTTTGATTCACGGGGAATAAATAGAAGGAGCCTCCCATTTTATGGCTTTCCCCATGGGTGGTTCCTTGAAAACTTAGAAAAAGAACAGACGTAAAGGCATGCAGGATCCTCTGCTTATAGTTCTGCATCTCTACTTGATCTTGAGTTGCACATTTTTGTTTACAAATTGCTCCTCATTCTAATAGGACAATGACAATATGTGGCTTCCCAAATGTCAGGATTTATATATAGAATGGATGCTTTTACCAACATGATTGCAAAATTTTCACTATTGCATTTTAGCAGTAGACTGTTTCTCAAAAGTATAGCAGCTCCCAACATCAATGATTTCTATTTTGTTAGTTTTCCTGGTAATTATGCAAACCCCCGAAGGTTGATATTAGGTTAAAGGAGGCGAATAGAATGCCTGTGTTTAATTCTCATAATTATTTAGTGGAGGCAATCACAATCTGAATTCCATTATTCTGTGCTAACAAATGCTGTGTTTCCTTTTTACCTACCATCTCTTAGATATTGAGAGTGCTTTGGATCATGTCCATTCACTCTCCTATCACGCCTTGTTTTTGGGAAAGTACATATAATTCCTAGCATTAAGTTTTTTTTCTCTTTCCCCTCCAATCTCCACCCTCTCTGTTGTCTTGTAGAAGGCATGTCTGCCATCTTTGCTGATTTAGGAAAATGAAATTTGTATGTGCCCCTTAATGGAGATCCTTGTTTCTACTCTCATGTAGAAGTATAGTGGATAAGGTTTGGCAACTCTTTGTATCACAGTATCACTTTATAAGGTTATAATTTATTTGTTCATTTATTTAGTGTTCATGTAGAGGAAAAACATTATTGTATTAGACTCTTGGTATATGTATGACAAATCTTCCTAGAAAGCTTGAAGTTGGCTTAGATTTTACAGAAGTAGGGGATTTAGGGTTAATATTGATGAGTTTTGATGATAAATGACGGCTAAAAATCAAAAGATTAAGTACTGAGATTCTGAGACAGCAATCAAAAAGAAAGGCAGTGGGTTTGTGGTGGATTTATTCAAATCTTTGATTGTGAAGATCCTGGACGATGCCCAAAATTTTGAGAGAGAGAACATACAGCTTATGATACTACCAATTAAAAGACTACAAAGCATGAGCTGTAAATGTAAACAACTAGAAAACTGGAGTTGATCAGGTAACCAAAACACTATGGATAGTTTACTTTAAACTAAAACCGGTACTTGTGATAAAAGTCAGAAAGACCTTCATTTCATGACTTGTGTCACCCTTTATATTTTTCTGGTTAAATCTCATCACAAGCTTTTATTGTCTAGTTCAGGTTTCCCCTGGTAAGTTAGCTGTAGAAAGTTTTGGGAATGAAAGAAGTTATACTGTTGTGAGGTACTTAAAATCATTAAATAGTTTCTGTGTAAATTGAGTAACTAGTTTTGTTTTGTTTCCCTATAGGTATATTTTATGGATGCTCAATTATGGTATGCTATATTTTCTACTCTTTTTGGTGGAATTAATGGTGCTTCCAGCCATTTGGGTGAGGTTAGTGGCCAACTTGTTCTATACCTTCAAGGCACATGTCTAAAAGAAAAATATTAGTTGCCCTATGAAATCTATGTGATTTTGTGAAAAGAATTATTTCTGCATCTCTGGTGGTTAGACAATCGTGATTGTCTTTTAATGTTTTTTCCCTTAAATTGTCATTTTCAGATACGGACATTGGGGATGTTGCGGTCTTGATTTGAATCTGTTCCTATAGCCTTTTTTCGTCTTCTTGTTCCATCATCAAATCATCATAACAGAAAAAGGCCTCTGGTAGTGCTCAAGTGATGCTGCACTGTTAATGTGGTTGCTCTTAATTGTCTTAAACATCAGTTTATCGAAGTTGAACTGTGGTTCCTTTTAGAAGGCAATATCTGGATAGAGTGGTGGAGCCTGTACTTTCTTTTGTTGTTTCTTTGCTAAAAGTGATAATTTCAACATGACAGGATGAGACAACAGAAAGAAAGAATATTGCAAGTTTTTCTCTGGTTTGGAATAAGTTCATACTTTCTATGAGGATGCAGGATCTGATCAGCAATAGGTTGGGGAATTCCTCTCTAAATTGTCTGTCAATGAAATTTATTAAATCTTAAATGCAATATATACAGAATTCTGATATTTTCTTTTGACGTTATTTTCCAGGGAGAAAGATTTGCTACTTGTACCATCTTCATCAAGTGATGTCTCTGTTGTCCAGTGGCCCCCTTTCTTGCTTGCTAGCAAGGCTGATAGCTGTAGCAGTTTTCTATATTAATTTTAAGCTCAATGCAAGATCCTGTATCGTACTTAGTGTCTGGTTTATAACACATGACAGATTCCTATTGCATTGGACATGGCAAAAGATTTTAAAAAGAAGGATGATGCAGACTTGTTTAAGAAGATAGCGGCTGATGATTATATGCACTCAGCAGTCATAGAATGTTTTGAAACTCTCTCAGATATAATATATAACCTTCTGGAAGATGAAGCGGACAGAATGTAAGACTGAAGCAGTCATATTATGAACTTGAACTACTTCTAAACGTGATATTAAATCGTTCATGGCTTGTTTAGCAATGAAAATATCCCCTTTTTCTCTATTAAAATGTCTAAGAATTTCTTTTCTCTTCTCTTTACTTCTAGGATTGTTAGAGAGATTTGTTATGAAGTCAACCTTAGCATACAACAGGGGAGATTTTTGACAAACTTTTGGATGAGTGGGCTGCCAGCACTCAGCAATAGGTTGGACAAGTTTCTAGGGATCCTGGTAAGATTAACTTCTGTAGGTATATAAAGTTCATTCATGATATGTTATTTTCCCATTGCTAAAGTCTCTCTCTATGTTGACAGCTTTCCGATATGGAAGATGCTGATACATTCAGATCTCAGATAATCAATGTACTGCAGGATATCATGGAGATTATTACACAGGATGTTATGCTCAATGGCAGTGAGTAAGTTTTGGAAAATAAAAACCTTTTGGGATTTGATATTGTGTCAATTTTATTGGGAAAAAAGTAACCTACAAGTTTTTCTTTGTAGAATCATTGGAAGAGCTCACCGTCATGGTGGAAGTTCTCAATATGACAGGAAAGAGCAGAGATTTGAAAAGATAAATATTACCCTTATACAACAGAAGATGTAGAGGGAGAAGGTATATTTTAGATGGACTCATATTGGTCATTTATCATGTAACTATTTTCAGAGAATATTTTATTCCTAATATGATTATATATATGTTTTTTTTTTTTTTTTGCAGATCAATAGGCTATATTTGCTTTTGACTGTTAAAGAATCAGCTATAAATGTGCCTCCAAATCTGGAGGCTCGGCTCTGGATCACATTTTTTGCAAACACCTTATTTATGAATATGCCAAGTGCTCCGAAAGTCCGTGACATGCTTTCATTTAGGTCAGTTTGCAGGATACCATATTAGTAAAATGTCACTGTCTGCTTACTTGAAACAAGGACTGGGAAAGAGGCAAGTTTTCTTTTAATGATATTTTTTATGTTAGTGTGCTAAAAGTCGATTTTACAACAGTCAGTGGGGGTTTATTGCTTTAATTGGATCATAGCCAAGGTTTTTAACTTGTTTAAAGTACAATAAGCTTTTATTTTCCTTTTAAGCATCGTCACAATCAGATACTATCATTCTGAATTCTGTATAAGATGAACATTGGGCGCTGTTGTTATCTCCATTAGAAGAAGTGTTATTTAGATGGATGCCTCTCTACTCTCACTCATACTGCTTCTCTGATTCAGTGTTTTGACTCCATACTACAAAGAAGATGTTCTATATTCAGATGAGGACCTCCATAAAGAAAATGAGGATGGAATATCAATTCTGTTTTACTTGCAGAGAATATATCCAGGTAATTTTCAATCTCTTGCTATTTTGTGCCTTCTGCTGTATAAAAAATGTACAACTGGACATCTGCAACTGTATACTAGATGAGTGGAACAAATTTCTAGACCGAGTGCCATCTGTTGCATCAAAAAGTGAGAATGACGAGCCTCAGAACAATGAAGAAATCCGAAAGTGGGTATCTTATAGAGGACAGACACTCTCCAGAACAGGTATGGGAACATAAAAAAATATCATTTTATTTTCACCAACTTTAGTTATATTGATTCTTACTTGAGCTGTGTCATTATGTCTTTCTTCCAGTGAGAGGGATGATGTACTACAGGCAGGCTCTGGAACTCCAATACTGTTTAGAGTTTTCAGAAGACTCTGGTTTGTTTCTCTTGAAGTATTCATTTGTTCCCTTGTAGCAATTTTGGGTGGCTTCCAGGTCTTTGAGAATGATCCAAGATACATAAAACAAGCTGGCCAATATGAAGTTCACCTATGTTGTTTCCTGTCAAATCTATGGGGCTCAGAAAAAATCTTGTGATGCGCTTGACCGCAGTTGTTACCTTAACATTCTAAATCTCATGTTAACGTAAGGTGGTGCTTACTATTTCCATCTCATGGGTCAACAAGTAGAATAAAATTTTGAATGCATCTTTATATTTTTGGAAACTGCAAAGGTATCCATCTCTGCGTGTTGTTTATATCGATGAAAGAGAGGAGACGGTACAGGGAATATCTCAGAAGCTTTATTATTCTGTTCTTGTCAAGGGATGTGAAAAGTTGGACGAGGTCTGAGACATCACTTGTCTAATATCAATTTAACTTACAATGTAGAAAATGTATTTCATGGCATCCTGTTATACAGATAAAATTTTCAAACTGTATAGGGGTTGAATTTCATGCTATCTTAACCTAATCATGTTTCGAAATCTGCATATTGTTAAGAACTGGTACAACACCACGAGTTTACAAAAATGTCACAAGACACCATAGACAATAGCCTGTTTAATTGGATGAAATGAATTAACATTTAGGTAGAAAATGACATTATTAATATATTAAAGTACAACTAATTGTTAAATACATAAATTTTAAATGTTTGTCTTTTATAGAGGCGGGGCTAGGACGGCGCAACGTGCGCGACGAAACAGGGCCCCAGAATAGCAAGGACCCAAAAAATTAGATTTATTATTATTGTTACAATAAAAAAACAAACAAAGTATTATGGATTAGTGGTAAAATTTTTGGGCCCAAAACCACAGAACTTGCGATCAAATCTTGTTGAAGTCGTATCGGAAATATCAATAATTAGTATTGTGCTACAGCTGTAAAGATTATCTCATTTTTTTTGTCTAACTCCACTCTACGAGAAAGGAGCTCAGGAAGATGTTTAGGCCTCTATTTAAGGGTTTCTTTTTAAGAATTTGCACAGGGCCCCCAACGTCCTAGCCCAGGCCTTGGTCTTTTACATGTGATATCAGTTAATCCAAGGGCATGATTGTACAAAGTCCAAAATTTCTGGCCTTGCAAGGTTTTGTTGAGCTTGAGCAGCCTTATTGTTGTTGCTTTATCATACATGTCTCTCTTAACTGTTTGTATCTTATCATTCCAGGGTGAGATTCCATTATGGTCATCCTGATATATTTGACAGAATCTTCCTTGTAACAAGAGGTGGCATAAGCAAAGCATAAAAAATTATTTACTTGAGCGAGGATATATTTGCTGGTAATCTTGAGTCAGCTCAATTCTCTAACTTAAAAGCTATAATCTGCTTGTTAATTATGTTATCTTGTTCGGGGTTCAATTCTACTTTGCGTTGGGGTTATGTAACACATCATGAATATATCCAAGTTGGTAAGGGGCGTGATGTTGGAATGAATCAGATATCTGCTTTTGAGGCTAAGGTTGCCAATGGAAATGGAGAGCAGACACTCAGCCGTGATGTTTATCGGCTTGGCCGTCGGTTTGATTTCTATAAAATGTTATCATTCTATTTTACAACTGTGGCCTTCTATTTCAGTAGCATGGTATGTTAATTAGAGTAAATGGGACTGCTCCACATTCTTGGTGACTAGGATTCTTAGCTAGGAATTTTATAGTCTGATTAGTTTTCAAGATGAAGCATTATTCTTAAATGATCTGGGTAACATTCTTTTGTTGTAGTATTTAAAGTTTTACCACTTCATTGCTGAGTAGTTCAATGGATTACCATATCACCGTAACTCGGCTGCTTTTTCATTTGAAAAAAAAAATGAAGGGAAGAAGAGCCAAAATAAATGACCCTGTATGTATGCAAGTAAAAACTTGCAGCATTGGGAATTACTATGTTTCAGGTTACGGTCCTTACAGTATCTGTATTCTTATATGGACGTTTATACATGGTTATGAGTGGATTGGAAGAAGAGATTAATACAACCGTACGTCAGAGTAAAGCCCTTGAAGAAGCTTTGGCAACACAGTCCGTCTTCCAGCTGGGCCTGTTGCTGGTGCTGCCCATGGTTATGGAAATTGGCCTGGAAAAGGGGTTTCGTACTGCTCTGGGTGACTTCGTCATCATGCAGCTACAACTTGCCTCTGTATTCTTTATTTTCCAGCTTGGCACAAAAGCACATTATTTTGGAAGAACTATCTTGCATGGAGGTTCTAAATATAGAGCTACTGGTCGTGGCTTTGTTGTTTGTCATGAAAAGTTCGGGGATAACTACAGGCTGTACTCTAGAAGTCATTTTGGAAAATGGTTGGAGCTTCTCATTCTATTGGTCCTCTATGAAGTTTATGGGGAATCCTATCGCAGTTCAAGCCTTTATATGTTCATAACAATCTCCGTGTGGTTCCTTGTTGGGTCCTGGTTGTTTGCCCCTTTTGTGTTCAACCCGTCTGGTTTTGACTGGCAAAAAACAGTGGATGACTGGACGGATTGGATGAGGTGGATGGGAAATCGCGGTGGTATTGGTATCCAGACTAATAAAAGTTGGGAATCATGGTGGGAAGAAGAACAAGATCACATCAAATTCACAAATATTAGGGGAAGGCTGCTTGAGATTATCCTAGCATTTCGCTTCTTTATTTACCAATATGGGATTGTCTACCACCTTGATATACCTCATCACGGCAAAAACATTTTGGTATAATTTTCAAAGTTCATCTTGCTACACTTTGCTTTTGCCTACTAATCCTTGTCTATTGTTGTGGGAATTTTTCATTATTTTTCTAGTTCAGACTTCCATCTCCTTATCTTCTAACTTATTATCCTTGTAGGTTTATGGACTTTCTTGGCTTGTTATGTTAACGGCACTGCTAGTGTTAGAGGTATGCAATGAAGCTTTAAGCAAATTTGTTCAAGCATAAATGAGAGATCTGTTCAGAGTAGTTTCATGTTTAAAGAACTGGAAATATGCTCCTCCAATCACAGGCTACTCATGACAGTAGCTTCATGTTTAAATAACTGGCTACTGTAACCATGTCCTCATATTTTTTTAACCTTTTTTAAATACCATAGAATGTGAATGTTTAACTTCTCTTGTTTATATATCACCAATGTTCACAGATGGTATCAATGGGTAGGCGAAGATTTGGTACCGACTTTCAACTCATGTTCAGGATTCTTAAGGCACTTCTATTCCTCGGGTTTTTGTCAGTCATGACTGTGCTATTTGTAGTATGTGGACTAACAATTTCGGATGTGTTTGCTGCCACCCTTGCCTTCTTACCCACTGGATGGGCAATTCTCCTCGTAAGTTTTGATACTTCAGAGTAGCAGCTGCTTGGTTTAATTATTGCATGCTTATTACTGTCTCACTTGACATGCTCAGAATATGACAATAACACTAAAAAGCTTTTAGAATCTATCATGAAGAACAAGTATGACTCATGCTTTAATTACAACCAATCTTCACCTTTTCTTACCTGGATTCCAGTATGCTTAATTTTTTTATAAAAAGAAATCCATATATTTGGAGGGTCATACTTTATAAATATTTTTGAATATGTCTCGGGAATAGGTATGGAACATATATATCTTATGGAAGCAAAGAGTTCAGGTAAAACTAGCAGTGACTCCTAAAGTTTGTAAATATTTTGCTCGAGTATGGCTTTATATGTCACACCCTGGGGTTAGATTTATTTTAGTTTGAAATATGTGAGGATATAAAGTATGATTGGTAAATAATTGTTTTAGTATATTATTATTTTATTAATCAAATTGAGGGCCACTCAATAAAAGATATCTTTCTTTAGTAAGGGGCAATTTAATTTTAAAAGAAAACCGTGAATGAGATGATAGAGTAGGTAGAAGTGGACAAATTGTTGGGTGAGATGGGATTTAATTAATGATAATGGCATTGCCTGGAATCCATTGCTTCCATATTTCACTTTCGGCCAGTATCCACCAAAGCCTGAAATCGAATAAAGAAATTTAATCTTAATGGTTCAATAAACTCGCAAAAACAATCTGGAGTTCGGGGATATTGAGAAATTGAAGAGGCAAAAACAAAGGAATATTGGAGTCTGGGTAGACGTTTTTCTTTCCTGGAAATTTGTTTCCTTCATCTTCTGTATGAAGAACAAGCTTCATTCAAAGGATTGTCAAGTCGTTGTAGATTAATGCTTTTTACAATGAGGAAATACCATGACAACAATGGATCCTCAGGCTTTCATTAGGTTGTCAATAGACTCACTAGGACTGAGGATTCGTGGAACGGCCCTGAGTTCTTCGAGAGCCAGAATTCGTTCATTCTCGGCCCCATGTTCGTACGAAGATACACGATCTGTCCGGCTCGGCTGTTGCGGCAGCCTTCATAACCACGCCCTTTGTATCATCAACAGGTTGCGATTGGGTTGCCAAGTACAACCCGGGAGCTTGGTTGATTCTTCGTCCCGACGATTTAAGGCCAGAGAGCTGGTTGCCTTGGGGGAAAGCTCGAGGCATGGCGTGAGCGTGGCATTAGAGACTATGTGTGCTGTCGATTTCACCCATTGTCTGAAGTCCAGGACAGAGCAGAGGTTCTCATGTCCGAGATACATATTAATGCCGAAAAGGGAGAGAATTTTTTTATCGACACCGACAAACAAATGCGTCAAGTGGCGCCGACTCCTCTACCAAGTGCACAAAGCAGCGAAGACTTTTCAGTATTAACCCCGAACCCGGGCGACTTTGTAATGAGCTGTAGAGTCCACGGGGAAAGTAAGAGAAGCAAACCGTCGGTGCAACTGGCCATGCGACACGTAACATGCATAGAGGATGCTGTCATCTTCATGGCACTCGCGGCTGCCGTTGACCATAGCTTTGGTCTTTGGTTCATTGCCACATGGATACAACCAGAATTAATAATTGAGAGTGGTGCATTCAAGGGACACTCCACGTGGGTTATATGGCAGTGCCCACACACTAATTACTTGTAAAATGGGGTTATGATTCCCAAAAGAAAAATCACGTGGGTGGTGATTTAAAAAAGAAATATAGTGGAAAATCGCATCATGAGTGTTTGGTAAGAACTTGGCCTTGTCTCATAGTTTCCTTTAGTTTTAGTTTATGGCTCAATAGTACAAATTAATTCGGTTCATTCCCTAATTTTAGTGATTAATTATTTTAGTAACCACACAAGTATTCTATTATATTAATTGGGTTTCCAAATTATTATTTCGATTCTAATAAGCTATCTTTATGGCGAGGAAAAATTATTTCGATACGAGTTAGTAATTTTGATGGTATGGATCAAGAGGAAAATATTGGAAGTTGAATCAAAGATCGAGGGTGTTCGAATAGAATTTAAATGGTCGACCAGTATGGCACAAAAATCGAGGTAATATTTTACTACCACTTTATGCTTTATGGAACATGTTGATATTGATAATTGCATGAATAAGATAATGGTTGGTCTCATCTGGGTAGTTAATTAATTCATACACTCGATATGAATGCGGTAAAAATTCAGTAACTGAATATGACTCGGATGCCTAATATAAGAAATTGAGGGATTGTTAGAATTAAATTACAAGTTCTGTGATTAATGATAAAGGATTCAGCTCTGGATATGACTTATAATTATATCATCAAAGGTTAAATGTTGAAGGTACTTGGATAATAAATTATGAGAATATTTTGGTTAGGTGAAATTATGAAATTACGAAATTGCCCTTGAGAGGTAAAAATAGTCCGAGTTGGCCCTGAATGAGAAATTACTTTGAGGATTCATACTTAACTCGATAAATTACGGATTTAATTGTTAAGATCCTGTCTTTGTACAGAAAATTCCAATAACCTGTTAGTAACTTTTGAAAAGGTAATTGACAAGGAAATCTTCGAATTAAGAATAAATTATCGAGGTTGTTCTTTTGTCAAAATTGTTCGCAAGTACTGGAAAAGATGATACGTTTGAATTAAATAATAAGATCAAGTGGAAGGAAAGGATTGAAGCAAGCTGGATCAGTAAAATGACCAAACTACCCCTATAATGGAAATGACCCAAGAATATCACCAAGCCCAGAAATGAATGGATATCCTCAAGCTTTGAAATGAATGGAAAAACATTGAACACCAAAATGACCAAAATGTTTTTATGGTTTAGACTAAGTAAATGTCTTGAGTTAATTAAGGAATTCAAATAAACATAGATGTTGTACTACCCTTAAAAGTAATGGAACACAATTTAAGTGAGTAGATCAACCTTAATGTTGTGTCAATACCTGAATGACATAGATATCACTTAAATGTGTGTTCGTCTTCTCCAGTTGGGATCGATGATAATTCTGGAAATACTTAGCTCAGCTCAACTATACTCTAGAGCGCATTCGGTACTAAGAAGAGGATATTCGTTAGATAAGTCAACCGCAAATACCAGAATGACTATTATATGACTAAAGTGAACTGAAAGGAAGTACAATATGTATCCAAAATCCAGAAACGTCTGAATTACTCTAGAAAACTCTGAAGTAACCGGGATAGACTTGATTGCTAAATGAACTAAGTAACCTTAATGACTGAGGATTAAATAAGTGATTTGGATGAGTCTGGAAACATTTTTGAATTTACATGATGAATTGTCCTTATGGGTTATAAACCATGAATCAAGTACGTAAGTATTTCCTGATATCATTGAAACGTGGAAATGAAATAAAGACCATAGGAAGATCTATTCAGCGATGATTACGAAGATGATTAATGGACAAGAATTGTTAGTACTAAAGAGTGAATACCTTGGAAAGGAAATAAATTGACGTGTTTACATGCATTAGTTCTGAGAGTTGTTCAGTTCGAATTGTTTGATAAATCGATCGATTAACATGGATTGTAAATGTATTGAATCTCCGTTTCTCCTTTGTTAGCTCAAATCATTTCGGTCATTCCTGAACGCTTTCCTAATGCACATGAAAACATAGTGGAATTCTAAAGTATCAATCTTAAATGTCTGATTAGATCAGTTAGTAATTGATTCTCATCAATAGGACCTTGTTCCTGGAATCCGATCAAATTGCACAACTTCCATGTTATCCATACTGATAACTACAAAATGCCTCTGAAAAATATTTGGATTCTCTAGTGTGTTCCATATTTATTAATAAATTGTTTTATTGTTTTAACATGAGGTACACTGAAATCTATGGTTACTGTTTTATGGATGCACTGACTTAATAGTGATGGCTTATGGAATTGTATCACGGTATAAATTGTATCTTAGAGATACTGATTTGTAAAGTACAGCTCTAATCAAGATGGAAAATTTTTATGGAGCTAATGTGACTCTTAGGTAGGCTCTACGACCCTGAGATCATTCTCGGGTAGGCTCTGCAGCCCTAAGATGTGTTCTTAGGTATGCCCCATGGCCCCGAAAATTTCTTGGGTAGGCTCTCAGGCCATAAGATATTCCCTTAGGTTAACTCTTTATATGATGATTTTAAACTACGAGTTTGAAAAGCTCCACTACAGTATGATTTATGAAATTTACTGAACTATCATTTGATCAATGTACCTATTATGATTTTATCATACTGTTGGAACACACTAAACATCCTATTCGATCTCCTAAAAATGTCATACTTTGAATGCTTTTTATGACCTAAGATCTTCATGGATTCTACTCGATGAACTACCAGTGAAATCCTAGATTATTCGAACACCGGTATATGTCTGATTCAATAAGGAAATTATATGGTTTCCATTTATCTGCATGACCTATAGCATTATCTGGTAGTTATGTATTACTGAGCTTTTCGAAGCTCACTTTGTTACTCACCATTACAGGTTAAAAGAATTGTACCAGTACAATTATGAATTTCAGTAAGGGAGTTCTTTCGGCGTTGCTTGCAGAGAATGATATATGTGATTAGGGGGCATGTAATTCTATTTTGTTTCATATATATGAAATCTGTTTTATCTCTGCATACTGATAAATCATTTTATGAGTTTACATGTTTAATAAAAGTTTTAAATTTTTCGTTATTTTTACGGTGGGTCGCTCCGGTGGCCCTAATGTGACACCCTAGATCGGATCGGGTTACTCGTATCAGTCTGAGGGGGTTACATTATATATGAGTTAAAATCCTTTCTTCATTCTACCCAGTTGATGCACTGTAGAAAACAACTAATGCATGAGTTTATTTTCTTTCTGAAGATGGTGTTAAGAACTTCAAAGATTGTTAAATATGCTTGATAAACCCTTGTTTCATATACTATTTGAAACATACGATAAATTGTCCTTTTTATGCTACCTATGTTACTAGGATGTGAATGTCATATACGAATATGTATCCATAATTGGTTTAAGGGTCATATGCCCTTACCCATGTCCGAATATGCATTGGACAATGGACATAGGTGTCGGACACAAATACTTAAATGAAGAGTCCAAAGCAACATAATATTCTACTGGTTAATTGCAGTATTCTCATGTTTTTATCTTGTTTATTTTGGTGGTAGCATTCATAGATTGGACAAGCACTGAGGTCAGTATTGAAAAGCTTAAAATTCTGGGACTCAATAAAGGAGCTTGCAAGGGCATACGAGTATATCATGTGTCTGATATTGTTCATGCCCATAGCTATCTTATCATGGTTCCCTTTCTTGTTCGAGTTTCAAACCCGATTGCTCTTCAACCAAGCATTTAGCAGAGGACTCCAGATTTCGATGATCCTTGCTGGAAGAAAAGAGAAAGACAACATCTCCCCAATCAAGTATGCTGGAAGATTCTTTTGCTGTCTAGCAGCCATCGTTATCCTTTTTGTAAGCCTTTTTAGCATTTCTTATGACAAACTTTTATCATTTAATTTTTTTTATTTAAATATTCAACATATGACTTGAATTGTTTTTATAAATTTAGATATATGATGGATAATATTTGATTTGAATTCGAAAAATCATGCCTAAATAATTTATAGATAAATAAATATTCAAAATTTTAAATAAATTTACATATTCAGATAATTTATAAAATAGAAATAATTAACATATTACCATTTTAAACACATTTAATGTGTACCCAAGTATTTTCCCCTTTTTTTATTATATTTCACCATGTTTATTACACATTGTCGTAACCGGTTTTCGCCCGGGCACGAATTTTTACTTCGGCGGGAAAAACAAAACGAATAAATAAATGATTTTGATTTAAAAAATATTTTGGGAGTCGCCATTGACCTTTTTGGGTTAGGTAGGTCAAATACCTAAAAACAATCTTTTAAAGTAGTTTTTAAGAAAACATAATTTAAAAGATAAACTGATATGCGTATAACCAAAAAAATTTAATAAAAAGGATTCGTGGTCGGTTACGTTTAGGGAAGGATTAGCACCCCTATAACGCCCAAAATTGGTACTCATTAATTATAATTTGTCTCTATTATTGGAAATTTAAAAATTTAAAAATATATTTAATTTATAATCTTGTTATTACAAATTTATTAGTATCTTTAATAAAATCTATTAATTTATATATAAATAAGATATTTATTTATTAAGAAATATCAGAAAATGACTTCTAGGTGTTTTAAGACAGTTCTTTTCTTCGATATTAAAATAAATAAATAAATATTAATAAAAAAAAATTTAAAAATAGATTAATATATAATTTATAAAAATAGGATATTTATTTATTTAAAAATATCAGAAAATGGACATCCAGTTGCTTTAAGACTTTCTTTTCTTAATATCAATAAATATATATTAAAATATGATTAAAATGATTTAATATATTAAATTTATAAATAGTAATTCCATAAAATAAATATTATTTATATATATATTTATAATACTAAATAAATATTATTTTTATATATAAAATAATAAATAATAATAGTAATAGTAACGATATATATAAATATATAAAAGTAATATATGATTAAACAATGTTTAAAATAAATGAAATTAAAACATAGTATTAAAATGTAAAAAGTAATAAAGCTTGTAAAATAAATGAAAATATTAAGTTTAGGAACTAAATTATAATCTAATAAAATTAAATACCTAATTTGTAATTAATTATTTGAAACTACAGGGATTAGACATACTATTTTTCATTTATTTAATTTAGTGACTAAATTATAATTATATTAAATTAAAACAAATTAAAACATACTTTCTGGATTAAAATATTAATTATTAAAATTAAAGGACTAAATTCATCATTTACCTAAAATATTTATATAAACATATTAGTGACTAAATTATAAAGTAAATAAAATTAGAAGACCAAATTAAAATGTTTAGAATTTGATTTCAGTGACTAAAATAGAATGTTACAAAGCTAATGGACTGCGGACGGGATTTGGCCAAACGCGAAATTACGGATATACCCCTCCCCAAAACGGCGTCGTTTGGGAAGGGGTATAAATTCCCCAGACAACTGGCCTGAAGGGCCAGTATTCTCATTTCTCTTCTTTCTCTTCTCTCTCTAACTGAGAGAGAAGAAAACTCTCTCGCCACTCTCTAGGATTCCCTCACCTGAGGGAATCCGACGTCGATCACCGTCGCCGGTGGACGGAAAACACCAAAACTTCTCAAAACGTAGATCGGACCGTCCTAAAGATGATTCCGGTGTCCTTTTTTCTTAAATAGCTACCGATCAGAGCAAATCCTGAATTCTGATTCTTATGAGGAGAATAAACTGTTATACTTGACAAAAATAGGGTACTCAGATGCTGAGTCTTCAATAGTCATAGAAAAATGTGGTCCGGATTCATCAATTGCAGAGTTGATAGATTTTATATGTGCTGCTCAAATGGCTAAGGATGCTGATGCACTTCTTCTGGTAAAAGATAGGAAGCCATTATGCAATGATCCCAATTACAAGAAAAGGCGAAACTTGGGCTATGCTTTTCTTAGAAAAAGAAAAAGCAGAGGTAGCTTGAAAAGAAACTTCTTAATGAAGACGATCATGCAGTTCATCTTCCTAATCCAATGATTGGTTTTGGAGTTCCTACCGAACCAGATCAGATAACTCAAAGAACACTTTCAGAAGATGCTATTGGGCCTCCTTATTTCTACTATGATAACATGGTGCTTGCTCCAGTTGGTGTTTGGACCAAAATGTCATGGTACTTATATGATAGAGACAGAATTTGTAGATTCGAAGCTTTTTTGTACTGATGCACGAAAAAGGTGCTATATTCATAATCTGCTAATTGAGAACAGATTTCCTCTTGTTCCACTTCCAAATAACTCTATGATGGTAATAATTTGTTTACTTTTCAACAATGATTGCAAACGTTGATAAGACTTACTTTGGATTCCATGCACTTAAAAGTATTAACATAAAGTGATATTCAGAAATCTTTAGCTTATTTCAAAATTATGTTAATCCATTTACAAAATAAAAGAATAAATTGAATTTCAAAAATAAATTGAATCTAAAAAATGAATTTAGAGAAAATAAACTTAGAATTTATTAAGAAATAGATAGAATTGTATTCAAAGTTATGGCAAGAATAGGAAAAAATTCAAATGACTCAACCAATTATTAGCATAAGTATTTCTAAATTAATCAACTTGATACAATTTAGAGCATTGATGTAAGCTAATGTCTGGAAGATCTCAAACGTTGCTAGAATGCTTGTAGATGTAAAGTTCCTCCCAAAATATCAAACTTTTAAGAGGGTTCAATTGCCAGATGCCTAATATCAACATGCATTTGAGCCGCCCTTTCAGGTTTTCAGCTCAAATCCTTCCTTTGGTTGCAAGACGCCCTTTGCGGGTTTTCATCTTGACCCTCCTTTTTTTCAACATTTTTTTCTTTTTTCTTTTTTTCTTTTTTTTTTCTTCAAGCATAATATTTCTTGACAGAATCTGAGTTTATTGGGTTTCTCAGAACTTTTCCATCCATTTCTGCCAAGATCAAAGCTCCTCCATAAAAGGCCTTCTTTACAACGTATGGCCCTTCCCAATTAGGCATACATTTCCCACAGAAATCTTTATGTATAGGCAAGATCCTTTTCAGCACTAGATCATCCTCTTGGAATTCTCTTGGATGTATTTTCTTGTCATGAGACTTCATCATCCATTTCTGATACATCTATCCATGGAAAATAGTTTTCAATCTCTTCTCCTCAATAAGGTTCAATTGATCAAATCGAGCTTGGATCCATTCAGATTCATCTAATTTTACTTCTCTCAAAATTCGAAGTGATGGAATCTCAACTTCAATCGGTAATACTGCTTCCATCCCATAGACTAAAGAAAAAGGCGTTGCCCCAGAAGATGTTCGCACAGTAGTTCGGTATGCATATAAAGCAAAAGGTAACTTCTCGTGCCAATCTTTGTAAGTTTCAGTAGTCTTTGTAATGATTCTCTTGATGTTCTTATTTGCTGCTTCAACTGCCCCATTCATCTTTGGACGATATGCCACTGAGTTTGCATGTTTGATCTTAAATTGTGCACAAAGTTCGGTCATTATTTTGTTGTTCAGATTCAGAGCATTATCTGTAATGATCCTTGCTGGTAGCCCATACCAGCAAATTATTTCTTTTTTTATGAATTTGCAGACTGTAAACCTCTTAATATTGGCATATGAAGCAGCTTCAACCCACTTGGTAAAATAGTCAATTGCCACAAGGATGAAACAATGTCCATTCAATGCTGTTAGGATTTTCGGAAGCTCAAATCGACAACCAGAACGGTTTGCAAAGAGGGTCGGAACGGTTTTGTGTTTAGGGAGTAAGGAGATTGAAAAATAGAGAATTGCACAGCAATTTATAGTGGTTCGACTTTCTCAATCAAAGTCTACGTCCACTACCTTAGCTCCTCACCAAGGATTTTCCAACAAATTCACTAATTTGTTCTTTCTTTTGAGGATAAATAGTAACCTTACAAACTCCCTAGTTTTTCCGGGCTAAACTAGAACCTTTCCCTAGCTTTTACACGGGCTAAGCTATAACATTTCCCCTTTACAAAAGGATAAGAAATGTAAACAAGAAAACCTCTCTAAGGTAGGTGTTCACAAGATTGAGCTCACAAGAACAAAATATATACAAGAGAAAGATGAAATAAGAATGAAAAATTCTTCTCTTGTGTTTGATTCCTTGGATAGTTGTTCTATTACTTCTTCAAGTGTCCTTAGCTTGTATTTATAGCTTGGAATGTGTTTGAAGTCATATCTAGCCGTTGGGGATGTTTTGGAGCCGTTTAGGAATGATTTTTCTGCAAAAATAGGCTGTCCAGAATGGGGGGAATCGGTACCCCTTCATAGGGAATCGATACCCCTTCATAAAATTCAAATATTATGACCGTTGGGCTGATGAACAGTGAGGGAATTGGTACCCCCTTGGGGGGAATCGGTTCTCCTTTTACATACTGGAATTTTTGTGCTCAATTTTAAATTAAAAGAACTTTGAATTATTTTTGTAAATTTTGAATGAATTCAATTAAGTCCAAATACATTTTGTAAATTCAATTCAAGTCCAAAAACCATTTTGCCTTAAATTGTTATATCGAAACATAGTTCAATAATCTCCCCCTTTTTGATATAACAAAATATTGAAAATTTGTTTTTGGCAAAAACTCCCCCTTAATAAAATGTTTAATGAAAAAGATACTAGTTGTTGGAAAACATATGAAAATGTTAAGTTTCCCCATTTTTCATTAAAAAATTTAATTTTTCAAACTAAACTTCTCCCCCTTTTTGTTCTATCAAAAATAATTCGATCTTTGAAGTTTAAAATAACTTTGGAGAGTAAGTAGTAAATTTTACATTTAAAAATAATTTGAAAAATCAAAGCTCCCCCTCAATAAATGTATTCCAAACAAAATTAAGCTTTTAAGATCTTGACACTTAAACAAAATATTGAATTTCTAAAAAGAATAACAAACATGTTTGTAGCACATGAAATTCAATATATCCAAGTCTAAAATACTTTATGCAATACCAATTGTTGAAATTTGATATTAATACCAATTGCTAAAATTAAGTGTATTTGCATAAAGTTTTCCAAAAATGTTATGCAATTTTAAAAATTTGATATCAATTGCTAGAGAGATATCATTTTCATTTAGACCACATGCATAAACATTCAAATTTAGGCCAAAAATTAAAATTTATAAAATCAAAGTATTTTGAAATTTGATATCAATTGTTAGAGATATATCATTAGCATTTAAAACCAATTTTGACCAAAATTCATTATGATGAACTAAAAATTCTCAAAAATAAATGTTCATCATAATCATCTTTTCAACATACATGAGATTAAAACAATGATGCATAATCATTTAAAACCAAAACTCATGCATGCTTAAAATCAAATGAGCAACCAAATAACAAAAATTAAAAGCATTAAGCTTAGAGGTTACCCATTCCTTTTTCATGTGTGGCTAGAGCATCTTGAATATCATAATTTTCATCACAATTGCTTCCACACACCTACAAGAGACATTTAAGTAGATCTTGGTATCCAAATTGCTTTGGATCCTTAAACGTTAGTTACAATGCCCCTTGTTCCTTTTGGAACCCATACTTACCTAATTTTAAAATGTTTTCCTTTCTTCAAAGGACAAGTATGTTCCATATGACCATGATAATGGCAATGTGAGCATTTTGCCATTTTTAAACATAATAGATTGTTTTTAGAAATTAATTCTTTTTCTTTTGTTAAGCTTTCAAGCTTAACTTCTAACTCAAATATTTTCTTTTCTAAATCATTTATTTTGATTTTTGAAAGTTCTAAATCATTTTTCAAAATTTCATTTTGATTTTCAAAATCAACTCTAGCTTTCAAAATCGATTTATTTTCAATTTTGAGTTTTGAAATTAATTTCGTATATTTGGAATTCATGGTCTTAAATTCAAAATACAACCTATTATAAGCATCTTGTAACTCATCAAAAGTAAATGAATTAAATTCATTTGAGTTAGAAGATACCTCGAATTCTTCTTGAGTGGTCATGAGGCATAGGTTGACTACTTCATCTTCATCATTGGAATCATCTTCATCACTCCAAGATGCAACAAATGCCTTCTTCCCCTTTTTCTTTAGAAGAGGACATTCATACATGACATGCCCCTTTCTTTGACAATCAAAACATACCGGGGGACTCTTCTTCTTGGTTGATTCATGTTTCACTTCCTTGGAAATCATGAATCTCTTGAGTTCCTTCAAGAGCTTGAGCATCTCTTTTTTTTGTTCATCGTCGTCTTCACCCACCTCATCACTTGAATCTTGATAGTTTTCATTGATGCCTACGTCCTCATTCTTCTTCTTGTTTTTCTTCTCTTCCCTTTCTTCATCTTCCTTCACCATCATCTCATGAGTGAGAAGGGAACCAATTAGCTCGTCGAGAGTGAGAGACTTTAGGTTTCTTGCTTCGATAATGGCCGTCTTCTTTGATTGCCACTCCTTTGGAAGAGAGTAAATCATCTTCCTCATAAGCTTCTCATTTGGGATTACTTCTCCATATCCATTGAGACCGTTGACAATCATAGAGAATCTATCTGTCATAGCTTTGATGTCTTCATCGGGTTTCATCTTGAAGTTCTCGTAGCTATGGTTGAGAAGACTTTTCTTTGATTCCCTCACTTCGTCGGTTCCTTCATGAGTGACTTGGAGCTTATCCCAAATCTCTTTGGCACTGGAACAAGATGAGACTCTTCCATATTCATTTGGGCCTAAAGCACAAAATAGAATATGTATAGCCTTAGAATTAAGCTGAAAATTTTTCTGCTCTTCTCTACTTCAATTGTTGTACTTGCCGGGTGAAAATGAGTAACCGTCCATGATTGAGTACCAAGCTCCTAGATTGTATGATTGAATGAAGTACATCATCTTATTCTTCCAATGTGCATAATTTGCTCCATTGAAGAAGGGTGGCTTGTTGACCGGTTGTGAATCCATAATATGATATTCTTCAAGATAATAAGCACCGGAGAAAAAATTCATTTCTTTGTCAGTTGCGTCGGGAATTGGTAGAGCTTCTTCTAGGATCGTCTCAAGGTGGTTAAACCTTCTTAACGAGTTAGGCTCTGATGCCAATTGTTAGGATTTTCGGAAGCTCGAATCGACAACCGGAACGGTTTGCAAAGAAATGTCGGAACGGTTTTCTGTTTAGGGAGTAAGGAGATTGAAAAATAGAGAATTGAACAACGATTTATAGTGGTTCGACTTTCTCAATCAAAGTCTACGTCCACTACCTTAGCTCCTCACCAAGGATTTTCCAACAAATTCACTAATTTGTTCTTTCTTTTGAGGATAAAGAGTAACCTTACAAACTCCCTAGTTTTTCCGGGCTAAACTAGAACATTTCCCTAGCTTTTACACGGGCTAAGCTATAACCTTTCCCCTTTACAAAAGGATAAGAAATGTAAACAAGAAAACCTCTCTAAGGTAGGTGTTTACAAGATTGAGCTCACAAGAACAAAATATATACAAGAGAAAGATGAAATAAGAATGAAAAATTCTTCTCTTGTGTTTGATTCCTTGGATAGTTGTTCTATTACTTCTTCAAGTGTCCTTAGCTTGTATTTATAGCTTGGAATGTGTTTGAAGTCATATCTAGCCGTTGGGGATGTTTTGGAGCCGTTTGGGAATGATTTTTCTGCAAAAATAGGCTGTCCAGAATGGGGGGAATCGGTACCCCTTCATAGGGAATCGATACCCCTTCATAAAATTCAAATATTATGACCGTTGGGCTGATGAACAGTGAGGGAATCGGTACCCCCTTGGGGGGAATCGGTTCTCCTTTTACATACTGGAATTTTTGTGCTCAATTTTAAATTAAAAGAACTTTGAATTATTTTTGTAAATTTTGAATAAATTCAATTAAGTCCAAATATTTTGTAAATTCAATTCAAGTCCAAAAACCATTTTGCCTTAAATTGTTATATCGAAACATAGTTCAATAGATGCTTTTGGTGTGATTGCCCCAATGACTTCTATTCCCCTCATAGAAAATGGCCAGGGTGTTGTCATTACATGTAAAGGAGATGGGGGTACATGAATCTTATCTGCATATATCTGGCATTTATGACATCTCCTTGCAAAATCAATGTAATATGTGTGCATGGTAGCCCAATAATATCCATATCTCATTATTTTTCTAGCCATGGAAAGACCATTTGCACGTGTTCCACATATCCCACTATGGTCTTCTTCAATGATGCTTCTAGCTTCGCTAGTATTTAAACATCTCAATAGCATTTGATCATTGCTTCTTCTATACAAAGTCTCGCCATCAAGAAAGTATCCAGCAGCCATTCTTCTCAAGGTTCTTTTATCAATTTCAGATGCATTTTGTGGATAGCTTTGATATTTGATATATTTTAAGATATCATAATACCATGGTTTGCCATCTGCCTCTTCTTCCACATTGTAACAATGTGCAGGAATTTCATATACTTGCATTTTGATTGGCATCATATCAACTTTCTTAGTTGCCTGAAACATAGCAGCTAAGGTAGCTAAAGCATCTGCCATTTGATTTTCCTCTCTAGGGAGATAATTGAAGGTGACTCTATCAAATTCTTTCACTAATTCGAGAGTAAAATTTCGGTATTCCAATAATTTGGGATCTTTTGTTTCCCATTCTCCTCGTAATTGATACACCACTAATGATGAATCTCCATATATTTGGAGAAATTTAATTTTCCTTTCTATGGCTGCCTTCAATCCCATGACACAAGCTTCATATTCCGCCATGTTATTAGTGTAAAAGAACTTCAATCTGCTTGTGAAATGATAATAAATATTTTCTGGAGAAATCAATACTGCCCCAATTCCTCTTCCCAAAGCGTTGGATGCTCCATCAAAATAAAGCTTCCATGATTCATTATTTGTTATGACTTCTTCATTCATGGATATGCACAATAAATCTTCATCTGGAAAATTAAAACTCAGACTCTGATAATCATCTGATACATGACTGGCCAGGAAATCAGCTATAACACTTCCTTTTATTGCTTTTTGGTTAACATATACAATATTAAACTCGGATAATAACTTCTGCCATCTAGTCATTTTGCCTGTCAAAGCTGGAGATTCCATTACGAACTTTAAAGGATCAAATTTAGATATCAGCAAAGTGGTATGATATAACATGTATTGTCTGAGTCTTCGAGTAACCCATACCAAAGCACAACATAATTTTTGTATTAGTGGGTATCGAATTTCATAATCAGTAAATTTCTTACTCATATAATAAATGGCTTTCTCTTTTTTTCCAGATTCATCGTGCTATCCCAGTACGCATCCCATTGATTTTTCAAAGATTTGTTAAGTAAAGAATTAACGGTTTGTCAGGCACTGGTGACACTAAAATGGGGGCATTGGATAAATATTTCTTAATAATATCCAAAGTTTCTTGACATTCATCATTCCAGACTTCAGGATTGTTCTTTCGGAGTAATTTGAACACTGGATCACATTTTTCAGTTAATTGAGAAATGAACCGAGATATATAATTTAATCTTCCCAAAAAGCCTCGGACTTCTTTCTTAGTATTGGGTGGTGGAAGATCTTGGATTGATTTTACTTTATCTGGATCAATCTCGATTCCTTTTTTGCTGACTATAAATCCCAAGAGCTTCCCCAACGTTACCCAAAAGTGCATTTAGCGGGGTTGAGCTTTAATTGATACTTTCTCAATCTCTGGAAAAGCTTTCTTAGATTTTGAATATGTTTTTCTTCGGTTCGGGATTTGGCAATCATGTCATCCACATATACTTCAATCTATTTATGCATCATGTCATGGAATAAAGTTACCATTGCTCTCTGATAAGTTACCCCTGCATTTTTCAATCCAAATGGCATTACTTTGTAACAAAATGTGCCCCACATGGTTACAAATGTTGTTTTTTCCATGTTTTCAGGGTTCATTTTTATCTGGTTATACCCTGAAAAGTCATCCATGAAGGAAAACCATGTATGTCTTACCGTATTGTCCACCAATGTGTCCATGTGAGGTAATGGAAAGCTATCTTTTGGACTAGCTTTGTTAAGATCTTTGTAATCCACACACATTCGAACTCTCCCATTTTTCTTTGGTACTGGAACAATGTTGGCTACCCATTTTGGGTATTTGGCTGCCTGTAGGAAACCTGCATTAATCTGCTTCATCACTTCTTCTTTGATCTGCAACAACATTTATGGCCTCATTCGCCTGAGCTTTTGTTGAACCGGTTTATATTCTGGACTAATTGGAAGTTTGTGCATCATTATATCTGTACTCAAACCAGGCATATCTTGATAAGACTAGGCGAAGATATCTTTAAACTCTTGAAGGAGATTTATCAATTCTTGTTTTATCTGGATTGTCAGAGTAGTACCAATTTTCACCTCTTTCATTTCTTCATCTGTTCCCAGATTTACAGTCTCAATCTCTTTTTTGTGAGGTAAAATTTGTTTATCTTCTTTTTCTACCAGTCTTAATAATTCAGTAGGAACATCACATTCTAGTTCATCCTCACACTCATTGATTTCCTCCATACATATGGGCTGCTCTAAATTTATCTCTCGATTAAATTTAGGAATAAACATGCTTCTAACATTGCGACACCTGCAAATTTAACTCGGACATATTTCCGAAAGGTTATAGTAAATTTATGAAATAAATGAAAAATAATGAATGTAAAAAAATGTAAAGAATGTAAATAATGATTGCCATTTGAGAATTTTAAAGAAAATTTCTTATATTTAATATTAGGTGAACTTAACATAATTTCCTTTACAAGATAACAAAAAGTTTTCATATTCTTGGGCTAAACATAAAGATTAGTTCTGAATATTACTCTATGTTAATATTAAAAACTACAGGGAGGTCTTCAGCATTCCAATTGTTGAGTGTTTCTCCAGGAAAACAAGGGCGAATCTTAGCCAAGTATTTGTCAGTCTTGTTGTCATTCATGATCATGTTGATAAATAATCCTTCCATAGCTTCTTCAACTATGCTTTGATCTTTTGTCAACTTTTCTTCTTTAAATGCCTCAACAAGCTGTTGTTCTACATTAACCGTTCCTCTTGATCTGAGCGTGGTCTTTAACTGTGGGAAAAACATGTGTTCCCAAGGGATTTTTTCTCCTTTCAACCTTGCCTTTCTATCTTCACATCTTCTTTTCATCTCTTTGTTCTTTTGCTGAAAATTGGGCTTGAATCCCAGACCAAAATGATCTTTCTTCATCTTTATACTTACAGGAACTGAACTCCCTTGAAGATTCTTTTCCAAACCTTTCCCAGTTTTAGCTCCGATGCCTAAAGTCTGTCGTACAATCATCTTGGTGCAATCAGACAATCTGGGATGTGGAATTTTGCTTCCCTCTGCAATAAAGGTTACATTGACAAATTCAAAAGCTCGGAAAGAGAATTCGAGAGCATCATCATTGGTTTCAATATACGGAACATCACTTGTTATAGACCCAATGATTTCTTCCTCAGCTCCTACGCATATTAGTTATCCATTAACAACGAATTTCAATTTCTGATGTAATGAAGAAGGAACAACTCCTGCATAATGAATCCATGGCCTCCCTAATAAACAATTATATGTAAGGTGGATATCCATCACCACAAATTCAATATTGTACACGACTGGTCCGATCAACAACGGTATTTCCATTTTCCCAAGCACCTCTTTTTGAGTGCCATCAAAAGCTCGCACTACATTCTGATAACTTTTCATGTGCGATTTATCCACCGGCATTCTTTGAAGTGTGACCAGAGGCATCAAGTTAAGAGCAGATCCATTTTCAATCAATACTCCTGGCAAAACATGACCATGACAATGTGTGGTAATATTCAAAGCTTTTACTGACCCCATTCTGCCTTCAGGTATTTCATCATCCGTGAACGTTATGGAATTGTTAGCGGCTATATGTCCCATAATTCTGTCAAGCTTGTTGAGGGATATATCTTCAGGGATAAAGGTTTGATTAAGCATTTTCATCAAGGCATTTCTGTGTTCTTCTGAAATCATCAATAGATCAAGAATAGAAATTCGTGCTTGCTATTTATGTAGCTGTTCAACCACACTATATTCACTATGTTTCAAGAATTTCAAAAATTCTTACGCTTGTTTTTCTGTTACAGGCTCATTAAATGCTGGAGGGGATTCATCATCAAATACCTTTTGGGGTATTACCATGGCTTTTCCTTTTGCTTTCACCTGTTCTGATGCATTTGATGTTTCGGGAGAGTAACATCTCCCACTTCTTGTAAAGAATCCGACTTCACTCACTGCTTCAGACGTCGAATCCACACTCTGTATTTTCTCTTCTGCTTTTTCCAGAGAACAAATCCTCATACCATTGAAACATTGGTAGTATAATTCCAAGGTACCCTGCGGGTATCCTTATATGGAAATGGTAAAGGAGTTGTGATAACCACTTTCGGCTTTGTTGGTGCAGGATTCACTATAGATGATTTCACATTAATAATCACGGGATCACTTGTTCTCTGATTAGGTTTAGAATCTTCTGATGAGAAAATGTCATCTTCTTTTTTCCCTGGTTCTTCTTCAAAGAATTCTATCTCTTTGTTATTCATCAATTTTTGTACCAAATCCCTAAATTCATGACATAGTTGAATTTTGTGTCTCTTCTCTTGATGATATTCACAATAATTCTTGCCTTCATTATGCTTTGGCCTGAATTCTTGTGGAATCATACCGGATAAGGAGAGTTGTTGAAATATCCAACCAAAAGGAGATTTAATCTCAGAAACGTCAGTTTTTGCTTTCTTTCTGTTCTCTTCCTGAATTTCGTTTATGTTTTTATCTCTATGATTTGGCAGCGATGGTTTGATGTAGTTGGTGAATTGAATTCTAACTTTTCAGTGTTGATCAAATTTTGGACCACCCTTTTGAATGCCAAACAGTTTTCAATAGAATGACCCATAATTCCTTCATGGTAAACACAATGCGCTTTTACATCATACCATGGAGGGAATGGTGGTTGCATGGGAACGAACGGATAGGGCCGTATGAAATCTTCTTTTAACAACGAATCATAGATTTCAGCATAGGGTACTGGTAAAGGTGTAAAAGACAACCTTTCACTTTCCCTTCGAGATCCTCTGGACTCTACTCGATTAGTGTTTGTTTATTCTTTCTTAACCCTCGGCTGGGTTATTGTAACACTTTTCGAAGTATCCTTGTTGTAAGAGTTTGCATTGTTGACTTTGTTCTCTTTTTTCCGGTACATAGGTCTTTTGGAACTAGTCCCCTCGTTTGATTCAATTTTGCCACTTTTCAAGACATTTTCAATGAGTTCTCCAGAAATGATCAAATCTGCAAAATTTCTGGTTGCATTCCCCATTAGATGACTTAAATAAGGAGCCTTTAAATTATGGACAAACATTACTGTGGCCTCTTTTTCTGATAGAGGTGGCTGAACTTGGGCTGCTGTGTTAAACCATCTCTGAGCATACTGTCTAAATGTTTCATTATTCTTTTTCTCCAAATTTTGGAGAGTCCATCTATCAGGGACCATATCTGTCACGTGGCGGTACTGCTCTAGGAATGCCTTTGCCAGATCCTTCCAGGATCTAATGTTGGCTTTGGTCAGTTGAGTATACCATTTTAAGGCTGGTCCTGTCAAACTATCTTAAAAGCAGTGAATTAACAATTTCTCATCTTTCACATGTCCTGCCATTCTACGACAAAACATAGTAATGTGGGATGAAGGGCATGTGGTACTGTCATATCTCTCAAATTCAGGAACTTTGAATTTGATTGGGAGGATTAGGTCTGGAACCAAACTTAACTCGCTAGCGTCAAACCCATAGAATGATTCAGTTATTTCTACGATTTCATTCGTTCCTCTAAGCTCCTGATCTATCTGGTTAATTCTTCATTTATTTTTTCTTTCTCATTCAGCTCAATCAAATCTGGAATCAAATGCTCAGCATTAAAATCCCCTATTTTCACATCTGATATAAGTGGATTTTTACTTGAAGATGCAGGATCCACTTGTTGACTATCACTTGGTTTAGTTTCTTGAAGTGCCGATGTGCGGGCATGGATTTGTATAGGTGTAGTACCAGAGTGATAAATTGGTTCCGGTGGCAAACCTAGAGAATATATAGGTTCTTGGTCGAAATATGCAGGATTTTCATGAATTTTTCCAATGGTAGCCTGCTTTTTGAGCATGTCTTCTATTTTCTGCATCATGCTGTCTTGTGAGTTTGCAATACTGGCTTCAATTTTCTCTAGCTTCATTCTCATCTCCGCTTGTTATTTATTATGCTGTTCCTCAAGACGTTGCATTTTGTCCTCCATAATTTTCTTAGTAGCTTGTCTAGTACCGTAGTGATGTTGAATTTCTCGTTTAGCTAGAATAAATGTGATTGAAATTCTTTTGATTTTATTATTATTTTTCAAATTTTAATTAATGAATGTTTATCTTAATGTAAATTATACATAAAGAAAATAATGCAATGAATAATGAATGTATGCAAAATGCATGTATGCAAAAGGTATTGATCCCAAAAAGTTAACTGTCATAGAACAACTTCCATCGGCATACAAAAGTTTCTTTATAATAGTTCATAACTACAGATACGGCGTAGCTTTCCTATTAAGCTCTATTATTTCTTTCATCATCCATGACATCTTCTTTCCGAACTTAGAAACTGGATCAACGTGATGTTCAATAATCTTTTCTTCAGTAGCTAACTCCCCAACATATCTAACAACTTCGCTCATTTGTACCATGGCCTCGAATACCATACTGCTTCTTTCTTCATGGAAATCAGTAGATTTTTGCCATTGTTCATTAGTTCCCTCGAGAGTTTGCTCTAGTTCAGTGATTCTGAACTTGACAGCTATGCAGAGTTTTTTCCAGATCTCTAATGCATCTTCGCAGTGAAGCATTTTCCTCATAACTTTCTTTAAGATCATTAGGTCCTAGACGAACCTTTTCTTGAAATAATGACTCTTCAAGTTGCAAAATGTAATCATTAAACTCTAAGTTTTTTTTCTAGACTAATCCAGATCTTCTTCGAGTTTTGCTCGTGTTTCTTGCATCCTTTGACTAAGCTTCTGGATTTGAACATTCTTGTTTTTGCATCGTTGCATCCAAGTGCAGGCCACTTCTTGCTCTACCTCAAGTCTGGTGTTGAAACTCTCTTTTCCAATTCCCATTTTTCTTTTTCAACATCGAACTCTTCAATCTTTTGGCCCCTGACTTCAAGTTTGGCAATCAGATTGTTCATTTCATATTCAAATCCCTTGAACATGGTATTTTTCTCACCTTCAAAATTCTCAAGCATTCTGTTTTTCATTTCTTCTAGTTCTTTGGCTCGATCCCTTTCTCTATGCATTTCATTCATGATTTCGCGGCTTTCAGCTTTGTGATTTATGATTCACTCCCTTCTATCGACCTCAAAATCCTCATTTTCTGCTCTCCTTTCTCAAGGCTTTTGAACAAACAACTATTATTTTCTTTCAAATCTTCAACCCGATTTTTCTCGATGTTTAATTCTTTGGTCATCTGCAGTGTTGATTTGCTTGATCCTGATGCTCTCCGAGATTGCGTAGCTCATGGTAATTCTTCTTTAATGTTATGAATTCACCATCTTTCTTTGTTTTCCCTCAGCATTGCACATTGTGCTGAATGAAAGTCAATGTCAACACCCAACATAGCTTTATCTCGTCTCATTTGCTCTAATTCTTTCGACCAACCTTCTCTTTCTGCTTCAAACTCAGCTCTTAGGATTTTAATCTCTGATGGAACCACCTTAATGCGATCTTCCATAGAGATATCCTCATTTTGGTCTGGTAGAGGAATATTTTCATTTTTCCTGATAGATCTCCATTCCTCATAATCGGGAGTTAACATTTCTTTTGCTGCTTTAGCTCGGATACAAAAAGTTATTTTCCAAGCTGTAAAGGCCTCCATGATATTTCTTTTATAATTTTTACTGTGGAATGTGAACTCAGACGAATGTAATCCAGCAGTGACAGGAACAAATTGACGACCTTCATATTGCCTTATGACCAGAAGTGGTGCATATCCGATTCCTCCCCACAATCCGAGCAATATCACCCAGTTGTAATCACCACGTTTGTAAAAGAATTCCCTTTGGATTTGCCACGGGGCTCGCCAAACAATGTCATCGCTTTGCAGATTTCGAAAGGCATTAATCCACATATCTTTCGTAATTTCTTTCGGCCATTCTTGCTCCAAAAATTCTTTCAATGGTGAGTAGTCCGTATTAAAGCGCCGGTATGAAACCTTTTTTGTCCTCCAAAAATGGCTACGGATCCAGACATATAACAATTGGGCACATTCTGAGAATCATCCACCTCATAGCTTTCTACAAGTGTTTAACGATCTGAAAGTCTCTGCTAGAATTGCGGAAGCATGATTAACCTTTTTGGTAACTGCTCAAACAAATCTACTACTGTAGCTTCAATATATCCCAATACTTTCGGGAAAATGACCATACCATACATACCCAGAGCAAAGAGATCGAATCGTACTTTATCATCTGGATGACTCTGAATAAGTTCTTTAATGTTGGTCCAAGCAATGCCTTCGCTTTCGCCCTTTTGTTTTGTACGGGATACCACCCATTCCTCTCGTACTCCGGCAATCTTTGCTAATTTAACTTGAAAAGGTTGAGTTTTAATTGACCTTGAATAAATTCAATTCTCCAAAGCCCATTTTATATGTAGCAAAGTTGTGTACTCTTCAATAGTAGGAACCAAGTCCTCCTTATTGAGAGTAAAGCAATTGTACCCTGGATTCCAGAATTGAATTAGGGCTCGAAGTAAGTCATCATCAACTTCAACATAGAGCAAATATGGGATGTCCCCGTAAGTCTGATAAAACTGCAACTTTTTGTTTGAGTCCAACTCTCCCAAATGCCTCGCAAATCTTGCATATCATTTCTTTTTAGCGAAACTGGAGCATAACTGGCTAACTCAGATACATAGTCATCTTGCAAACTGTCTCCCCCTTGTCTTTGTAAGTCCTCAGCCCTGTCTTACTTCTGAGTTTAGAACTATTTGATTTGAACACTTTTTATCCATGGATGAAGGTTTTCCAATAAGACGATTAACACGAGGATCAATGCCTTTTATCTTGTATGATGCTATGCAAATAGAAGAAATAAAGAACACACAAAAATAAATGAATTAGTTTACATAATAAAGGAAAAAATTAATTTAATAATAATGTCTACCTAAATATCTTTATTTAAACATGCTTTCTTCATACTTTAAATAATTTAAATTCACATGCAATTTATTCAGTAATAAAATAAATAAATAAATAAATTAAAAGGAAAAGTTAGAATTCATTTCTCCTGTGTGTACACCTATTTTGGATAAAATTTCGGCATGGCTTCAGATCAGAAGAGTTTCTAGGGTTTATTATATGCAGGATTTCATATCTAAGAATAAAGGTACCTGAATTGTCCTTGTTAGTGCCCCCTTGGGTTGCTAACCCTCAATCCTAGTCCATCACAGACTAAAGTGGATCGAGTTCAATTTGAGGGGATACACTTCTCTATGCCTGACACGAAGAATAAATTCTCACGAAGACATAGAGCATATGAACCCCGAAAGCTACTTGCTAGGTCTAACACGGAGAATAAATTCTCACGAAGACGTCGCTTTCACTCCCACTTAAAAGGGACAAGCTTGATTAAAAAGCTTATGTTATGCAATGCGTGTGTTGTGTGTGAGGAGAAATGTTCAAACCTCTGACAGACAATAAATAATGAAATTTAATACTTGAAAAATAAAGCATTAATAGAATAATATAAATATTATGAAAATAATAAGTATATATAATTTATTTATTTTTTAAAAAAAATAAAAAAATTAAAAATTAAAAATATGAATTTTTAATTTCTAATTAATAGAGACAATTTGTAATTGATTTTAAAGTTTGACCGGTCCCAGCGGAGTCGCCAAGCTGTCGTAATCGGTTTTCGCCCGGGCACGAATTTTTACTTCGGCGGGAAAAACAAAACGAATAAATAAATGATTTTGATTTAAAAAATATTTTGGGAGTCGCCATTGACCTTTTTGGGTTAGGTAGGTAAAATACCTAAAAACAATCTTTTAAAGTAGTTTTTAAGAAAACATAATTTAAAAGATAAACTGATCTGTGTATAACCAAAAATTTTAATAAAAAGGATTCGTGGTCGGTTACGTTTAGGGAAGTATTAACACCCCTATAACGCCCAAAATTGGTACTCATTAATTATAATTTGTCTCTATTATTAGAAATTTAAAAATTCAAAAATATATTTAATTTATAATCTTGTTATTTCAAATTTATTAGTATTTTAATAAAATCTATTAATTTATATATAAATAAGATATTTATTTATTAAGAAATATCAGAAAAGGACTTCTAGGTGCCTTAAGACAGCTCTTTTCTTCGATATTAAAAAAAATATTAATAAAACATTTAAAAAATAGATTAATATATAATTTATAAAAATAGGATATGTATTTATTTAAAAATATCAGAAAATGAACATCCAATTGCTTTAAGACTTTCATTTCTTAATACCAATAAATATATATTAAAATATGATTAAAATGATTTAATATATTAAATTTATAAATAGTAATTCCATAAAATAAATATTATTTATATATATATTTATAATACTAAATAAATATTATTTTTTATATAAAATAATAAATAATAATAGTAATAGTAATAGTAACGATATATATAAATATATAAAAGTAATATATGATTAAACAATGTTTAAAATAAATGAAATTAAAACATAGTATTAAAATGTAAAAAGTAATAAAGCTTGTAAAATAAATGAAAATATTAAGTTTAGGAACTAAATTATAATCTAATAAAATTAAATACCTAAGTTGTAATTAATTATTTGAAACTACAGGGATTAGACATACTATTTTTCATTTATTTAATTTAGTGACTAAATTATAATTATATTAAATTCGAATATTAAATTAAAACAAATCAAAACATACTTTCTGGATTAAAATATTAATTATTAAAATTAAAGGACTAATTCCGTCATTTACCTAAAATATTTATATAAACATATTAGTTACTAAATTATAAAGTAAATAAAATTAGAAGACCAAATTAAAACGTTTAGAATTTGATTTCAGTGACTAAAATGGAATGTTACAAAGCTAATGGACTGCGGACGGGATTTGGCCAAACGCGAAATTATGGATATACCCCTCCCAAAAACGGTGTCGTTTGGGAAGGGGTATAAATTCCCCAGACGGCTGGCCCGAAGGGCCAGTATTCTCATTTCTCTTCTTTCTCTTCTCTCTCTAACTGAGAGAGAAGAAAACTCTCTCGCTCTCTCTAGGATTCCCTCACCGGAGGGAATCTGGCGTCGATCACCGTCGCCGATCTCACCGCCGGACACCGTCACCGGTGGTCGAAAAAAACCAAAACTTCTCAAAACGTAGATCGGACCTCCCAAAGATGATTTCGGTGTCCTTTTTTCTTAAATAGCTACCGATCAGAGCAAATCTAGGAAAATACCTTCGGTTTTCGAAGGTTTTTGATGACGTGTCGAGACTGGTATGAACTCCGGTGAAGGCGTGGCTTCCTCGGTAAGTATCTCTCCGTCTTTTCCTTACTATTCGTGGTTGTTGGGTTGCTTTTTTTTTCTCTCTGTGTGTTCTCCTCTGCCGTGGGTGGTTCTGTTTGCAGGTGGTCGATGGCTTTTATAGCCATCGACGGTGTGGCTCTCGGATCGGTTAATAAGGTGGCCGCTTGGTGAGTCACCAGACTTCCAGTGGTGACTCACTGTTAAGCTATGTGTACGGCTGGAAGGGCTCTTCTAAAAACTTTGACGGGGCATCGTGGCAGCGGCGGAGCGACGTGGAGCGGCTGGAAGTAGAAACGGCGCCGCGTGGTCCCTAGGGTATCATCACCTTAGGGTTTGTTCTGGATGCGTGTGGGCCGTTGGATCTCTCAGATCCAACGGCTGTGATACTGAGGCGGCTAGGGTACTGAGATAAAAACCCTAATCTGGTTTTAGGGTTTAGCTGGGCCACCATGTATGGGTCGATATTGGGCCTGATGTATCTGGGTTGGGCTCGTAATGTATTTGGGCCTGTAATATGTAATAATATTTATTAATAAAATAATAATAATAGTAATAATAATAATAATAATATATAATATAAATAATATTCAAATGAAAAAAATGAGTATCTTCACACATTTTCTTAAAATTTTCGTATTATGTCTTGTTATTGTTAGAAATATTGTTTTTAATATTTTCTCTAATCAACTCAAACATTAATGAGTTACCTCATCATCTTTACTATTATACTGATTTAAAATGACTCAAAATCTATCCAAAATTTATTTATGTTAAAACGACTTTCATCTATAGTTTCTATCATTCAATCAAAATGAAATCGAGATATAATTTTTCTCCGTTTCTTACACCTTTCTATTATTGAAATCTCGAAGAAAATATTTTAACTTGTGTATATTAAAAAGAGTTTGAAAATCTAAATTTAAGATTTATAAAGAAAAAAATTATGAAAAATTTGCATAAAATTACAAGTAAAATTTATTTTTTTCATGAAATTAAAAGAAAAATGTCACACCATCACAATGTTGAAGAATTACAAGTGATTTAGAGAAACATATTTCAAAAGTTTGGTGGCTAAATTAAATTGTTTTATTGTTATAGAGCCAAAATAGAAATATTTGAAAACAGAAATTTGTGATCGGAATCAAATTAAAGTGGGAACAGGCAAGTGAAGAGCAGAGGGATTCAAAGGGTGAGCGAGGAAGGCAAAAAGAAGCGAATGATGAGCTTAAAACACCATAACTCCAACTCTGCTTCTCTTCAATCTCTCTCTTTTGAAGACGTCGCCGACTTCTTCTCCCTTCCTCTCGACGACGCCGCTTCCACTCTTGGTAATTTTTTAAGCATTTCATTTGAGATGTCAATTTCTTTTATGCTTTTCATCTCTATATTGATTCTCCATCCCTCAGGCGTTTGCACCTCCGTTCTCAAGAAAATCTTCCGTGAAAATGGTCTTGACAGGTGGCCTCATCGCAAGGTAACTCCCCTTTCTTCTCTCTATTCTTTTACTTGTTTTTTTTATCACTCAAATGCTTAGATATCGTTATCTGCTTTGATGGGTATTTTGGTTTTTTCGTATACAAAAAGAAATTTCTCTTCTTTTCTTCCTCGACTATCTGCACTTTTGTGGTGATAATTGTCAGAGTTTCATCCAACGGTTGAATATTGTCATATGACTTGACGGGTAGTTTTGATTTTTAGTGTAGAAAAAGGAAATTTTGATTCTTTACTTGTCTGCACTTTCATGTTTGTGTTTTATTTGTGCCCGCTTTACATTTGTACAGTTAAATACATCTGTTATTTTTTTCCCTTTCTATTGTTCCCCTTTGTAGGGAAAATCTTTTAATTTTGTGCTGTTTCGTTTCAATATATGTGATTTTTTTAAACGAGGTCTAGTTTTTAGCTGGGAAGAGCATTGAAGAAATTAAGAAGCACGCAGATAGAGAAAGAAGAAAAGAAATCGCAGAGCTTTCTAAGGCTCATTGGCAAAGGTATAATGTCAAACGATTTGCTTGGTTTGGTTTTCTAAGGCTCATTCATGATAATTTGGATTTATTTATTTTAGCTGTGGGGGTTCAATTTGGTGATTTTATTTGGATTCTTCTTGATGATGCCTTGTGTGTTTTGTGAATTTTGTAAACAAATAATTCACCATAAGCTGTGTTATCGTCAATCAATTATGTTGGAGGGAGAATTATTTAGTTAACTTCTAAGAAAAGCTATTGAAGACAATGCTAAATGAACTTGCATTTTGTCTATCTTGTCATAGGAAAATGTTGTCATAACTATTTTATTTCGACTAGGGTGACTGTTGGATATGGGCACATGTCAAACACGGTTATGTTCTATTTCTCTGTAAATTTTTCCATGTGTTTAGAGGGTTCTTAAGAGGGTCATAGTGTCAAACATCTGTACCTATGCTTGGATATGAGTAATGTGTTAGATATTACTGTTAGACACGAATGTTTTGAGAGAAATCAAGAGTGGGAGTAACAGTGTCATAGCCTCTAAGGAGTAGAAAAATCTAGTATATTGTAAAAATTTAAGTTATGAGTTTTTCCTTCTTTTTATAATTTTATTTCAAGGAAAAAAGATATCCATGAAACTTATGGCTTTGTTAAGCTCCATCATAGTGCTTTGTGGAAACATTAGCAAACCTGTGTTAATACATGTAACAAATCTGTTCTTCTTTTCTTTTCCTTTTTCGGTAGTTGAGCTCAAAACGAAGATTCTGAGCACATTTTTTTGTTTGTAATATGCATGTTGATTTCATGTTTGTTTTCCCTTCTAAAAAATCTCACCAGGATTCCGTTAATGGTGTAGATTAAAAGTTCAGACAGATGATGAAATGAGATAACACAAATATATCACCATATCATCTATGTTAAACTTGTTAATCTAACTTGGTGTGTGTGTACTGTGTATGGCTGTAAATGAACCAATCTTGAACAAACAAATATATGTTCATGTTCGTTTGTTTATTTTGAGCTTGCTCTTGCTCGGTTCATGAGCTGAGTTGAAGGCCATTCAAGCTGGTTAGCTTTGTTTGTGGAATCAGAGTGGTGTGGTAAGGGTCGGTTAATTATAGAGACTGATTCTGCAATTGCAGTGAAATGGATTAAGACTCCGGAAGTGTGTCCTACCGTGTTTTCACAGCTAGTTAAGGAAATTGTCAGTGCTGTATTGGAGCATAGTGTTATTATAATGTTTGTAAAAAGGGTTGTGAATTGGGAGGCTGACAGTTTGGCTAAGTCGGGGATAGGGTAAATGTTTAGTAATTTTTGTTTGGATGATGTGTTTGTTGGGAGGGTTGAGGTTAAGGTGGTGGGTGATGTTTGTAATAGCCTGTTGTTGTATGAGGTGTAATTTCTTTTTGGAATAATATTTGAGGCACTCTTTTCCTCCTTCGAATGTCCGCTGCGGTACTTTTGTACAGCGGCGGTTATGAAGGGGTTTTTTAACGAGGCCTCATTTCTTATAAAAAAAATGTATATTAAAGTTATGCATGTTTGTGTTCGTCGTATTAAACTAAATGAACTTGTTCAGGAACACTACACGACATGTTCATGAATATAGAAGTGAACATATTTGCAAACAATTAAAAATGTGTTCATGAGAACAAACCATAAATGAACATTTTTCTTATTTTTGGATATAAACATAAATGTTAATAAATAATCACACATAAACAATAGTAATATTCGATTATAATAGTAAACGAGCTTCAAACAAATGTAAACCAGATTGTTCATGAACATAAATGAACCAAACATGCCTTGTTCGTGTTCATTTCATTTAATAAACAAGGGTCAAAATCTTCTTCATGCTTTGCTTATTTAGCGTGATAAATGCACTTACTGAACTGTTCATGACATGCTTTGTTCATTTGCAGCCCTATATATGTGTGGATCTAAGGTTCAAAGGCCATTCATTGTTGTAAAACAAAAATACACTTTTGCTTGGTTGCTTCTTCACCCTTGATTACTGCTCCTCAACACTTTCACTCACTGATTTTGCAGTCACCAAGACTGTAAAACTTTCTTGCATGAGAAACGTATGGAGCTCATGCTTCTTTGCGAACGATTACCGTTGTTGAACCGCAATGTTCCTCTTCTATCAGCATGACAGTTTTTTGGTATTATTGACAGTTGAAACTTTCGTATTACTACTATTTCATGGTTCGGCATACTGCAGCTCTCAATCTCAACCACAAAGCAACGAACAACCCAAATTACAAGATGGTGCTGTTGTGCCAAACTTACAGCAACAAGGAGCAAAAAACATACAAATGGGGCAGACCCTGAATTTTAACCACCAAAGCTTGATGATAGGAACGAAAATGTCAGATGAATTTAAGTTTGGATTCCCGGCTTATCTGTTGCTACAAACAAGTGGTGGGGAAGTAGCAAGTCCGATGGCGATGAAGCGGTCGACGTTGATGGAACTGAAACCGAGGGAGAAAACAAGCATCAAAGTAAAGAATTGCCTGACGATATGGCCAATGACAAACCCAATGAAAATGGAAAATTGGACGACCTTAATCCTCAAGGGTCAGATCTGCTGGCAGCTGTTAGAAAAAAGGCTGTGGAAGAAGGACGAGAAGCGCTTAAACTTGGCGTCCACAGGGGCCGTGGAATGAAAAAGCCAAGTAGCAGAAAGGCGTCGCTGCTGCTTCGAGTATTCAAATCTTCATTACCTAATGACTGGTTTCATGTCCCTTCCTAATTTTATCAGGAGCAAGAAGATCCAGATATAATGACTACGAGTGCAAGGTACGACGGAAGATCCGATTACTGACATCATTGGCTTTCATTTATATCCTTCTACAATTTTTGGCTAACATAATCATCTTTTCTTTTTGTCAAACAACGGTTCTTAACAGGTATGTGAGAGAGTTTGATGGATAATAGTTAGCTTTTAGGAAAGTTTTATGTCATGTTGCTTTGACCTTTTGATTTCATATAATGCGATCACGATATGTTTAACTTTGTTCATATTGCATTGAATGCTATCATGTTGAATTCCCTGTCCCAGGAGAGATTATCTAGTGAAACACTACGTACATTCTTCCGCTAAAATTGTCATTTATCCATTTTTTTAAATTTTCAAATCAAGTAGTTTTTAAATATGTATTTTATAAAATTAAATTATTTAAAATATAATCAAAATTTTAAAAATTAATAAAAAAAAATCACGAGTAGTAATTCTAACGAGAAGGACGAAGTATATATAAGGTTAGAATTTACTTGCACAATGTAAAACTTTTTAGTTTTACACAGATTTAAAATTGTTAGATGAGTGAAAATAGATGGCTGAAATTGGCTCTTTATTTATTTTCCTAGTGAATATTTTTTTCATTTCTTATTGTTAATCTCAGTTATCTATTTGCACTCATTTAACGGTCTTAAATCTATGTAAAATTAAAAAAAAAAATTACATTGTGTAACAAGATCTTATCTCGTATATATATGAATGTGTTATGATCTATTTACATAATTTAAAATTCATTAGTTTTATACAAATTTACATCAAAGCAAACTTAGATTTTTGGAGTTGGGTTTGACCTCTCTCTATATCAACTCCTCAATTTCATGTTTTTTTAATCTTTTTGTTTTTAATATATGCTTCTCAAAATTATATTCAAAATTTTAGGGTAAATTACATATTTAGTCACCTAATTATTTTTATAATTTTTAATTTAGTCACCTATGTTAAAAAGTAAATAGAACCGTTGACATGATATTTTTAAAATTTAATTTTTGACGGTGGAGGATCAAAACATAACAAAAACAAATTTAGTGATGACTTTAGAAAAATAGTTGGGTGATCAAAATGGAACCGTAAGAATAGTTAGATGAGTAAATACACAATTTACCCAGAAAAATTATATATAAAAGGGTAAACTATATATTTGGTCACCTAACTATCACTTTAGATAAGTTTTGGTCACCACCCAACAATTTATTTTCAAAATTATCCTAACATTACATTTTTTTTGTTATGGTTATCTATCGTTAAAAAAATTAATGGAACTGGTGATATGGTAAATTTTTTATTTTTTCAATGATGACATGACATTATCTTATGATGAAACATCAATATCACCGTTAATTTTTTAACTATGAGTATGATTTTGAAAAGAATAATAGTTAGATGACCAATATGATATCAAAGTGATAATTGGGTGACAAAATAATGTTGTTTACCCAAAAAATTATAAAAATAATATTAAAATAAATAGTTTATATAAATTAATAAAAATTATAAAAATTATTCTGTCAAAAATCCAAACCAATCCAAAGGCAGAATGAAATCTATAGGGGTCCATGAGTTCACCTCAAATTTGCTTTTCCTTCACTATGTTTCTTTCTCTTTGGGTCTCTGGTTTCCTCCATTGCAAAGTAAGCTTTCTTTGAGGTCCCTCTCTTCTCCTCAAACACCTAAAGACCCACCAACCATTTCACCCACCCCTGCTTTTTATTATATTTTTGTCTGCTCCTTTTCTTACCCATTTTCTTTTTATTATTATCTGAATTATTTTTTCGTTCCCCCCCCCACTGGAAGGCAACAACAAAATAGAGAGAGCTTCTCCTTGTGAACTACTCTTTCCCTTTGCATTTGCAGCTTTACCCTTTTTCAGGCATTTGGATTGTCTTGGACTTTCCTTTTGCTCATTTGGATGGTTTTGCTTTCTCTTTGCTTCTTTGAATGCTCAAGGAAGTAGATCAAGGTGCATGCTTTATCTTTTTTTTTCTGCATCTTACTTGGATCATAAGTGATTCTTTTGTTTGTTTTACAAGTTATTCATTTTCAATGGAAATGGAGTTCCTTTTTCTAATTATGGAATATGAGTTTATTTTATTTTTTTTGTGGTCTGGCTTGTTTCCAGAATAGTTTTTTTAATTAAAAGATTTAACTCATGAGCTTAGTTAAATGTGGCATCAGATTCTCCTTCTCTTTTTCATCTTTTACTGTTCTTTTCTGTGGGTGAAGATTAAGCCAAGTATCTTATGGCATTTATTGACTTTTTTGAGTCTTCAGATTTGAATGTAAGGATGGGTTTTTATAAGAGTGGATGAAATGTCTATCACATTTAGCTTCTTCTCCATAAACTTTCTCCAAAAATGCGCCTATGGAACTTGAAAATGATTAAACATATTGTCATATTGGTATTTCTGGTGTTGTATGACATGTTTCTAGTACTGTCTTAAGATTTGATCTTTGTATACAAGAGGCTAAAATAATTTTGACTGTTAAATCCTGAAGATCAGAGATGTCGTCTCAGGGTGCCTTAAATGCTGAATTGTCAAAGAAGACAACATTTTTGGGTCTAAAACTTTGGGTTCTGATTTGTATATCTGTTGGGGCATTTATAGTGTTGATTCTTGGTATCTTGTCTGTATGGGTTACATTTCGGAGAAGATCCAGGCAATCGGTGGACAAGTTCTCGCATTCTCAGATACCAAATGTCTCAAAGGAAATCAAGGTTGACAAGGTTGGAGTTCAGAGCTCCAATGATCTTCCGGAGAATTTATTCATTTCAGTTGATGATAAATCGAATGGTCAGAATTCAGAGAAAATGCTAGCTCATTTGGGGATGAGAAAATCAAGTGATCCTGATAATACAAGTCAATGCAGCTCATTTTACCATCATGAGAGGGGTTTTAGTTCTCATTCAGGAGATGAAGGTAGCTCAGGAACGGTTCGCAAGCAGTCTGCATTTTCATATGGAGGACTAGTGACGGCCTCTCCCTTAGTTGGTCTGCCTGAAGTTTCACATCTCGGGTGGGGTCACTGGTTTACTCTCAGGGATCTTGATCTTGCCACAAATAATTTTGCAGCGGAGAATGTTATTGGAGAGGGTGGATATGGGGTGGTTTACAAGGGTAGGCTCATCAATGGAACTGAAGTAGCAGTTAAGAAGATTCTTAATAATCTGTAAGGATATCTTAGAGATACTTTCTTGTTTCTTGTAAAACTTTGTTCTCATAAACGATAACTTTTGATAAATCGGGCACTTGGATGTCCAGGGGTCAGGCTGAAAAAGAGTTTAGGGTTGAAGTGGAGGCCATTGGTCATGTTCGTCATAAGAATCTTGTGCGGCTTTTGGGTTATTGCATAGAAGGAGTTCACAGGTGAAACTCAAACATGTTTCATTAGTTTATTTGTCAATTTCGTGCAGATTCACTTCTAACTGTAATTGTGTATTAATATGTTAATACAGGCTACACTTTTGTTATCCTATATGTCTTTCTAGTTATTTGAGTATGGCTGCCTGCAAATGAGATTATAACTGTAGTTATCAACTGATTGCTGTAGGATGCTGGTATATGAATATGTGAATAATGGTAACTTGGAACAATGGCTACACGGGGCTATGCGCCAGCATAGTACCCTAACTTGGGAGGTCCGTATGAAGGTTATTCGTGGAACTGCCAAGGCGTAAGTCACCATTCAAACTTGAACCTTCTTGTTTCTTCTTTTGTTGGTTAAAATTGAAGTGTCATAAAAGGCTGGTGTTTCGGTTGCAGGCTTGCTTATTTGCATGAAGCAATAGAGCCGAAAGTTGTTCACCGGGACATAAAATCAAGTAACATCTTGATTGATGATAATTTCAATGCCAAGGTTTCTGATTTTGGACTGGCCAAGCTCTGGATTCAGGAGAGAGTCATATCACAACTAGAGTTATGGGGACATTTGGGTAACTCTTAAAGTTCTTCTCTCCGGCAATCATCTATTATTGTATATCAATTCTAATATCTCCAGATTGAAAATTTCGTATGTAAAATTGCAGCTATGTGGCACCAGAATATGCTAACTCTGGCCTGTTAAATGAGAAGAGTGACATTTACAGCTTTGGTGTCCTCCTGCTCGAAGCTGTCAGTGGAAGAGACCCTGTCGACTACAGCAGGCCGGCTAATGAGGTACTGATTAATAAAGATGACTAATACCTTGTCCATCACATTCTCGTCTCTTGACCCTCCCTGTGTTGATTTTCTCTGTGTTCATGTAACTTAAGTCATCAGAAATATCTCATAAGCAAACCACATGCCTACTGCAGGTTAACCTTGTTGAGTGGCTTAAGATGATGGTTGGAACAAGAAGAGCAGAGGAAGTTGTGGATCCAAGTCTTGAAACTAGACCGCCACACGTGCTCTTAAACGTGCCCTTTGGTGGCACTTAGGTGTGTTGATCCTGATGCAATAAGCGACCCAAAATGAGTCAGGTTGTACGAATGCTTGAAGCTGATGAATACCCATTTCATGAGGTAAAGGTCTCTGTTACTGGTTGTTAATGTTATTATTGTGTATATACTGTATGGTTTCCTTTTACGAATTATTTATGTTACAAGGTGAAGTGCATTTATTTCGCATTAAGTTTGTAAATTTTAGCATATCTGGTAGTGAGCCATAGCTCGGTATCTTTGGCGTAGTATTTTATCTTTGCATCTCCTGTGCTCCCTGCACTGTAAATCATTCGAGTTGAGAACAGCAGAGAATCCTACTAGGCAGAAAACCTGTCTATCCCGTGTACGGGTTCTTGTGAATGCCTCCATACTGATTATTTTATTCTAATAACGACTATGTAATGGCTTAGCAAAATTCATGAAGTCTTTGAAGTATTAATGATGTTTATATGAATTTCTGATGCTGAAGTTTTCTGTAATTTTTGAATCTCATGAAATTCTTATTCTTGCTCGCATTGCTTCTTGTGGTTCATTCATATGTACTGTGATATACGGTGTGTCTTACACTGCCTATTTTTCTATTACAAGCTCCGTTGACAGAGCCCTAATATCGACTTCTGTGATCTTGTTCAGGACGGAGGAACAGGAAGAGCCGAACAGACGGCATGGAAATCGAATCTTTGAAGGAACCAACCGACACGGAGAGCAAGATCCGGGAATCGCGGGGCGCCGTAACTGAGACGACTCATGAGTAATAGGGACTGACAAAAGGCAATGACATGGTGAATAATGGTAGTATTTAAAGCTTTCAGTAACTCATCGATACATACACATCTCAAAGAGAGGAACCGGCTTGAAGATAGAAAGCACATCATAAGCAGCAGCTGTTTCTTGGGCAAACCAGAGCATGGCTAACATCTGAGAGAGAGAGAGAGGGATTCAATGGTCCATATTGTACAGGCGTGTCTCTGGGATTGATGGGCTATCTTTATTATTATACAAATACAATATAATTATTATTTATTTTATTTATATTTTCATTTTCCCCTCTGGGGATTAAGTCAATGTTCTTTGGACGATGATCATTTTCACTTGCAGTCTTGTTAAATCTTGTAATGATTGCATGAAGCCATTGTTTGATTCTGTTTTCATTTTATCTTCCTTTTGCAGTCTTTCGTTCACCATTTCCATGACGTATTGTCTCCTCAGACCTCACAGTTTCTTGTTTCTTATTTCATCATGTTTTTCTTCAAAGCCAATCCCATTGCACAGCAAAACTCATGTATATTATACATGAAAGTATGGGTTAAGAATAGAAAAAAAAAGGATAAGCTACATGTTTAGTACCCCATTATCACTTTTGTCCTGTTTTAATCATCTAACCATTATTAAAAAAAACATACTTAACGCTATGTTTTGGTTGTCGTTAAAAATTAATAGAATTGTTATCATAACATTTTTTAATATTTTGAATGATGACATGACATTACTTTACGACGACATATTAATATCATATTATTTTTAAAAAGTTAGGTGACTAAAAGAAATCAAAACGTAGCATTAGGTATTGTTTTGAAATTAAAAAATAGTTGATGATCAAAACAAATAAAAGCGACAATTGAGGAATTGAACGTGTAATTACCCTAGGAAAAAACAAAGCATTGAGAAGTAGAGATGGAATGTTTCTCATGATGTATAATAATAATAGTGTGGTGAAATGTCATTTTAGTGTATATTTTATGTTTATGCAATGAATTTAGATGACAAAGCGTTTGAATTTCTCATTTGTTATTATTATAATGTGCAGTGATAATAATGTTGGACTTGTATACAAACGTTTTTCAGTTGAGTGGTCTCCTTGTTGCTTTAGGGTCAAATTATATGTCTGATTCTTCTATCTCGTGTATCTTATAGTTATTTAAGATTCACAAAATACGCATGTTGTACAAGTCTATTTTTTCTCAGCAAGTAAATATATATTGATAAAGAAAATCAAAGCGTTAAAAACCTAAACGGAAGAAAAGAGTACATTCCCAACATAAACTACAAAGTCATAAAACAACACCAAACAAACCACTCGAAGTCCTGGAAAGCACCATTATCCTGAACCAAACCAAAAAAACAACCCCCTAGCAAGAGTAGACAACAGCACCACCAACAAAATAACAAAACAGTTCAAACCGGAGCAACAAAATGAACAAAGCAGTAAAAGAAGAAAAGACACTGGGAGTTGTAAAAACAAAACTGCACCACAAAACAATCAACCTAATCCCAACACACCCAAAAGCAGCAAGCCAAAGACAAGACAGAACAATTTGCTAAGACTTCGGCTACAGAAACTAGAAAAGAATCAGCCATAAAGGAAAGCAGGACAAACATCAACCGCAGTTACCACCTTGCTTTGAAAGAATTCGCTCTCACCGGACCATCCCTCGCTAAACCAAGAGCTAAAGCACTTTTAACATTAGAAGCATAAACAAAATGGACTTGGCCAATCTTCTTCACCAGTTTATTGATAATCACAAGAATCGACCACCAATTCCAGGGTCTATGTACTGCATTTTGTATCCAATAAATGACCCTTTTCGAATCTAATTCCATGATCAATGGTGCCTTACCAACCCAATTTGCCTCGACAAACACTTTCAGCGCCAATTTAACAAAAATTAACCCTGCAAAATCGTCCCCGAAACTATCAACCGGGTCCATGAACAACGCTCTAATCTGCCCTTTCTCTGTCCGCAATGCACCACCACAACCTGCTTTATTATCTTTGACTACTCCGACGACGTTAAATTTTACAAAACCAGCCTCCGGAGGGGACCAGCCAGCAATGACGGAGTTAGAGACACCGCCCTCGGATTGTCCCACCAATCATCTACATTTAGAGCCCCTTCACAATTGGTCGCCTTTACCCAAACAAAGCACGCAACTTCGAAAAGAACAAGACATTAACGAAACTTACTGGTTTAGCGTAGAACACCTAGTCATCCTAGCTAGCCACAAACTCCAAAGTGTCGTGCCTGCAGAGATCAGCCATAAACTCTTATATATGCCTGAAAAGTGCATACTAAAACGGAAATTAAAAAAGTTTGATAGGTCAACCGACAAAACCCAATGTTCTCCCCACCAATACAAAAGAAAATTCAGAAGGTTTAAACAAGAGCACAACCCGCAAACAAGTGGAAAGCGTCAATTAGGATAGCAAACGGGTACAATTTCGTGGATTACGCATAGTACCCGCTCCAATTAGGGCGGAATGGTATAATTTTAGTGGGTAGTGAGCGAGTGTGAATTTTGAAAGTGGTACCCGTCGTGGGTGATTGGGCGGATGATGGATTTGAGACCTTACCGCCCACATCCGCCCACCCACTAAATACCTATTAAACTTTGGACCATTATGAATTTAGGCTTTAATTATGTCTTTTATTATGGTGTTTTATGTACTTTAAGATCTATGTTAACACTTAACTCAAATAACCATTGCTTTATTTTATTATGTTTTTTAACGGACGTGTTTGTTTTATGTTTATTGCTTATGTACAACTTAAAGTTGCTATCAGGCAGGTCTAACCGGGTACGTCTCCAGTTAGATAGTGAGTATGGGATGCATTTGAGAATGTACCCTCGTGGGCGAGTGTGAATTTGAAAAATTTTTCCCATCATAGGTGGTGGACGGATGATGAATTTAAAAATATTAAGTGGTATGGGAATGGGAGAGTGATATCCACACCCGACCCGTCTGTTTGTTATCCCTAGTGTATATTTAGTTTCATTACTTCTGTATATTGTTGAGAATCACCTCTTCTCATAATATACTTTTTTTGTAATATCTTTTTTTTATAACATCTCTTTTAACAACACATCTTTTGATAACACCTCTTTAAAGTTTTCTCAATCTTTCTTTTTTTCTTTCTCAATCTTATATCAACGCCTCTTTCGATATGTCTCTTTGATTGTTTCAGTTTTATTCTTTTCAATATTTTTATTTTTTAATTTTTATGTTCATTTAATAAATGAATGAATATGAATAAAGGTGTATTTAATTTGTTTATATTCACGAACATGCTTGTTTATTGAGTTGTGTATAAGCTCATTTATTGATTTGTTTATAAGCTCATTTATTGAATCTTTTGTAAACTCGTTTACTCGGTTCTCTTTTTGCTTTACATTTAAATATTGATGAAGACATGACTAAATTGAAAATAAGGTGAAATTTAGAGTTCAAATTGAAGTCTAAAGAATTTAAAGACTAATGACATAATTTCACCATTTCTTTGGCTTGAAAATAAAAGTGTAAAAGAGTGGGTTGGTTAACATTAAATTAATATAAACGAACATGTTAGTAACCACGAAAACAAACAAAAACAGCAAGAAAATTGGTTTGGAGGGCTCTTTTACCTAAATTGGTAAACTACAGACAAGAATGACCAATCATAAAATTGGTAATAAATCAGATTCCCCATTAGACTCGTTGAATTAAATGAAATTGACATTATTGTAACCTTTATTTCCTTATTAGCAAAGCCGTATAGGTAAAGAAATATTTTCTTTGAAGATAATTGAGATTTTGCAGTGAACAAAAAAATGGAATGCTTTAAATACACCAATGAGGTCTTCTTCTTCATCACTGTTACTCAAATTTTCTTGCTTGTTCTCCTTTTGTCGGCCTCAAAATCAACAGTCGAGGCGGACGGCGATAAGACCATCATCACAAAACTATGCGACGAGACACTAGAACCGGAAGTGTGTCTCAACTGTGTATTATCCGACACCAGTCGGGAAACCAGTAATGTTTCGGACATGACACATTCGATCCTGTTTTGCATGTATTCCCAAACAACCTATGCACATGCTACTGCAGATCATCTGTTCCAAACCACCGCCGCCGTCGTTCTGAAGGAAGTGTTTCGAGTGTGTAAAGACGTGATGTTTTCAGCTTCGAATACGCTTTGGGATGGATTGACGAAGATGGAGGCTTCGGATTATAAGAAAGCTCATGTATCCGTCAGGTTGGCGCATGCGGATCTGTTTCAGTGCGATTTCGCGTTTATGAAGCATGGGAAAGTTTTGATCCCATCGGAGCTGTTGAACTACATGGTTGAGGCTAAACGTTTGTTTGATGTTGCTCAGATCATGTTTCTCCTTCTTGATTAATGGATTGGACAATAATCTTTATGGAGTTTTGAATTGCACTCAAATTCGAGTTTATCCCTATATATGCTCGATTCAGTTAAATTACAGCTTAAAATAAATATTATTGTTAACTGTCGCTAGAATAATAGATCTGATTTATTGGGATAACATTAAGGGATGATGATGAGTCGGGTTTGTGGTCCACCCTACCCGACCAGAAAATAAGGGGTCCTCCACCCGAGACCCGACCCGACCTAACCAGATCAAAATAAAATTTCACCCTATCCAAACCCGACCCGACCCCATTTAATTTTTTATTTAATATAAACATAACCTGACCCGACCCAATAACAAAAACATTAATTCTCCAGAATATCCAAAATGCATATTATCCTCCAACTGCAGCAATCACTACAACTGACCTGCCAAAGTTCAATTGTTATCCTATGAATTATTCATTTGTTATTGGAAATGTAATTGTACTTCACTTTATTTATCTAAATAAAATTGTGAATAATAATATTTAATAGTTATAATATTAATTGTATTTTACGAGTCAATTCAATTTTTAAAAGTTACGTTTACTATTGATTTTGAACTATTTTAAGATAAGATGCACTTGGTAACTAATTGATTTTAAATCAAGTTACAAGATTAATGTGCTAGATATTTTAACATTTCTTTATAATTTTTTATTGAATTTCTATTAAGTTTTGAATGCGCTAGATATAAATACATTATTTGTAATAAATACGATTAATGAGAATATCTAGGTATTCTAAACGAAGATCAAACTTTTTCGTCATTTAATGGCTTGGGAAAACATTGTCGTCGTCTACATACTTGCCCCAATAAGGGTGGTTCTTCCAAACAATGAACATTTCTTCAATGGGGACTCCCTTTGTCTCGGGCAATAACTTATAGATGAAAATGCTCATACCCACCACACAAATGCAAAGAATATAAAAGTCCGAACTTCAAGTTGCAAAGCATAGCGTAAAGACTTGAGCAATGGCGAATGTGAAGATCATGTTGACTGCCACCGTAATACTTTGAGCAGCGGGACGGATTTCAAGTGGGAATATCTCACTAGGAACCAACCAGCCCAAAGGACCCCATGAATATGCAAAACCGGCTATGTAGAAACACATTGCTACCACAACGACAACGGAGAACCAAAGTGGAAGTTGACCCGGATTCCCATTTGTACCGAATTTGGAAGCGATTGAAATAGTCATCACAAGCTAGGCAGAGAAGAGAAAAAGAATGAATTTAGCAAGCAAAATCAAAATGCTTAAGTGTTGGTGAATGGAAATAGTGATTATTACCTGGCAAAGAAACATTTGAAGGCCACCGGAGAGGAAAAGAGTCCTCCTTCCGTACTTGTCGACGGTGGCAATGGAAACAAGTGTTGCACAAAAGTTAACGATGCTAGTGATGAGTGCGGACATAAGGGAAGCGTTGTTGCCAAACCCCATGCTCTTGAACAAAACAGGAGCGTAAAACACGAACACGTTCATCCCGGTTAATTGTTGGAACAAGGGAATCAAGATTGCAAAGGTGAGCTGAGGCCTGTACTTTCTGCTTACAATATCTCTCCAAGGGCTTTGAACCAACTTGGCTGCCTCACTGGCCTTTGCCAAATCTTTGAACTCTTCATCAACATTTTCGATGCCACGGATCTTTCTCAGAAGATCTTTAGCCTCCACCAATTTGTTGCGTTCGAGCAACGAGTTGGGCGAGTCCGAGAGGAAGAGACAACCAATGGAAAATATCAAACCAGGGACGACGGCTCCACCCAAGCTTACTCGCCAACCCCATCCACCTTCGATCTTAGCAGTGAAGTAGTTCAACAAGTTGGCAACTAATATACCAATGGTGATTGACAATTGGAACATAATGTTCAAAGCTCCTCGGTATTTGAAGGGAGCTATCTCAGATAAGTAGATCGGAACAGACTGCAAGTAAAATTCAGATATAAACAAAACATATACGATACCCAGAAACAAAACAAAACAAAAACTATGGTGATAAGTACCTGATTGGCAAATCCAATGCCAAAACCCAGCAACACACGGCCAATAATAAGCATGGGTACGTTTCTAGCAAAGCCGTTGAGAATGGCGCCGATGGTGAAAAGTAAACCTCCGAACATCATCGTCTTCTTCCTCCCAAGTCCTCGGGTTATCCGAGATGCTGTCATGGATGAGAGAAGAGCAGCCAAATATAACGAAGATGTAAACAACGTTAATATTTGGCTGTCAAACTTACAGTATTGATCGTCCGAAGGTTGGACAGATACTTCTTTCCTATAAACATTCGGGAAGAACTTTTCTAGAAAAGGATCCATGGATGTAACTCCACCTGCAAAATTTATCAGTTCGCCATTAATATTCCAAACAATCTTTAATGATAAAAGAAAAAGCAAAGAGAGAATGTTTGTTTACCAGAAATCCCAAGATCATAACCAAAGATTAATCCACCCGAAGCCGCAACAGAGCAAGCGAAAAAGACCTTTGAAGTAAAATTTCCATCGTAGCGTTTTCCCGCACCGGAAGAGATGCCTCCACCGACGGCCATTCTAATAGCTGAGAAGAAAAGGAAATCGCACTGGCACCAAAGGCGTGAGGTAAGTAGAAAGATTATGATAAAAACTTTGGTTCTGTTTAATCTGTATATATAACGTATATGTAATCCTATTTCAACGCTTACTCCTAATAATACTACAACAAAAACTCTATCCATTCATGTCAATATTAACTTCTAAAACATGATTATATTGACGTTAGGACTTTGATTTTCTTTGTACCTATATTTTACTCTAACTATTCACGTTAGCTATATTAATTATTATTACTATTTCCCTCAATAATATATTTCATTTAAAAATATTGCAGGATGAAGACATTCTTACTGTCTTAGAATTTAGGTAAAGTTTAATTAATTTTCTCTTTTAATATTTTAATTTCATTAATTCAATAATAATTTGTTAATTTAATTTAATATTTCACTTTATCAGAATTAAATGATTTTTTAAAGTTATAAAATTAATTTTTTTCCTATCGTATAGATATAGTATTTTGATTATTTAACTATTATTATCATGATTGGTATGTTTATTATATAACAAAATCTTTAATAATATTATAAATTATTCTAAATTTATGTGATCATTATTAGTAGGAGCAAATCATGATGCATTGATTTAATATTTTACTTTCGAACCAATTAAAAAAAAATTTAAAGTTATAAAATTATGTGATGATTAGCGACGAGCATATGAGGGGTAGAATCGGATTTCTGGTCAACCCTACCCGACTCGATCCGAAAATTATACATTCTCCACCTGAACCTGATCTGACCCGAAAATATACACCATCCACCCGACCCGAACCAAAATAATATATTTATTAAAAATATTATTTTTATTCAATACAAATAGGGATTTAATTGAAAAATAATAATATATAGAGGGGCGTTATTTCAATTATCCCTGAATATAAAGGTAAAATTATATGTTTCTCTCGCGTCGGATATTTTTCACCTTAAAATCGAACCTAAACCGTCTCGAATATAACCTTTAAAAAAATTCAAACAACCCAAACCCATATTTTTATTAAAAAAATCCGACCAGATCGGGTCGGGTCGAAACCCGTCGGGGTCCCACGCCCATCCCTAGTGATGAGACACTAGAACCGAAAGTGTGTCTCAACTGTGTATTATCCGACACCAGTCGGGAAACCAGTAATGTTTCAGACATGACACATTCGATCATGTTTTGCATGTATTTTTTTATTGGCAAAGCAATTTTATTAGAAAACAAAATACAACGAACTTGGTTATATGCCTCGTTAAAAATTTCTCTAATCCCTATTAGAAGAAAAGAGTACATATAACCATGTAAATAAAGAAACACCAAAAATCCCTTACACCAACAACACAACAATCACCTAACATAGATCAAAGAATGAACCAATCAAGAAGAACTCCTGAAATGCCAAACACAAATACAAGAAAATTAAACTACGACTAAGCCAATTACTAACTCTTTTACTCAACTACCTAAGTATGATCTATCAAACCACCAACAGCAACAAAAAGTGATTTACATTCGATAGAACCACTCAACAACCAAATCAGACATATCCTCAAAATAACAAAAAGTGGTTGATATTCGATAGAACCAGTCAACAACCAAACCCAACATATCCCAAATAGAAAAAACAAGCAACCACAACCCACAACATACAACTCCAATAAAAGGTCTAGGAAGCCAAGGGACCAAAATTGAACCAAACAACTTCCAACGATGGATAAAACAAACAACCAGAACAACCGACAGAAAAGAAAGGAGACCAACGAGACCGAACAAAACTACTACCACGCCTTGAAAATATCAAGCCTCGAAATACCATCATTAGTTTACCAATCAAATAATAAATTTCGTAGACCACGTATTTTGTAACCAAAGAAAAGAAAATGTGCCACTAGCTAATCCAAAACTCCATCTAGTACACAAATCAACCCACCAAATTAGAGGACGAACTAAGTGTACAACAAGAAAGCAAATCAACTCTTTGGACTATCGATGGAACACAACATGCTAACAATAAGACTTATAGAAAAACTTGGAAAAACATCATCTTTCTCGTAATAAATCTGACCCTAATCAAAATCGCACCAAAGAAGATATTGATTACCAATTCCATATTTGCAGATGCTAAAGGCCTAAATACTATAGCTAGAGGTTATACGATGAAATTGACAAAATCTCCAAAACCCAAAAAAGCTTCAAAACACGCCAATGGAATGTGTAATCAATATTTTTATCCCCAAAATATATTTATAATATTATTTAAAAATCGAGAAAAATGGGAACGTGAATCCTTGAATATTCGGGGTATTGAATGCCCAGATATTGTTGTTGCCATCAACAAGCTCCAGCAAACCCAAGACTGGGTACTAAGTCACCAGCTCCTTGCCATTAGATCCCAATAGCAAGTGAAGACCAAATCAATAGCATTTTTTATTTTATTACAAAAATGTAATGGGTATTATAAAACCCAAAACAACGATGTAAAAGTGATCGACTCCCTCCATTTTCGAAAGCGATAAACAAACATTCTACACATTTTATTTTTTCTTTGAAATAACCTTATAAACTAAAAAAGAAAAAGAAGAGATAAGAGGTTAGCTTCGGTCGAGCCTTCCACCAGTGTTAGGGATTTCCTTTTGCTAATCCGAACAGTGAGAAGGCTTATCAGATCCCTAGGGGCAACATATTAGATTTTGGTCCAATCCAACGGTGGACGATGGAGATCGAGGTTATGGAAGCTAAGAGGTTCTCAGCTTATTTCGTTGCATTGGGGTCGTTTTTCAAAGAAATGAGCCCAGATCTATGACCGTCGTGTTGAGGCGAGCAAGCTCGTGAAATTTGGGCCCGAACGACTACCAGCAACGGTGGTGGCGTGGATTCTGGAAAATTTAGAGATAAGAGAAATCTTATCTGTCTAAAAAATAACCAAAAAAGGGAAAATGAGAAAGATAAAAAAAAGCAAAAAGGGGCTTTTATAGTAGAACGAAACGACTCCGTTTTGGCCTTACACTTGTATGTTTCAGTCATTTGTGGTCTAATCACGCACGAAGTCCCTCAATCTTCCTCCCGTGTGTAATTTGGTCCCAATTTCAGCTTAGTTCAATTATTTTCAAATATTAATGAGAAGAGAATATGGACGGGGATGGTATGTAGGCAACTCTTCATAGAGATATTAAAGAGAATTGAGTTTCTATTTTAAGTGAAAAAATAATAGCTTGTTATAATATTGGATCGATGATTATCAGCAAACAAATAAACATGATTGAAAAGGAAAAACAAAGAGCACCAGGATTTATATGAAAAACCCAAAAGGGGAAAATCACGGGCAGAGGAGACGAATTTTAATAATATGAAAGAAGAAAATACAAGAAGATTTTGGTGAAAGAAAAGAACTTGATATCTAACCCTGACCCTTAATAACTATTTATAGATATAGATATAGATACATGATTACCAAGGAAAACTAAATAAAGTAGAAATCTACTTTAATAAAGTTTTCTACTTTTAATCAAATTGAGTTTCTTACTTTCCCAATATTTATATATTAATTAATTTGTGCCACTTTGAATTCGAGTTAAACTCTAACGAATCTCCATCTTTACACGAATTCTGAAAATGCAAAGGTTTCGAGACAAAACACCCAAATTTGATGGGACACCCAAACTCAAGAAAAACAATTCTTCACTTCAACGAACAAGTTCTCCACCACTTCCACCACACCCCTCAAAGGGGTAATCTTCAGTAATGGACACCAACTGAATCCAAGCTTTTTCTAGGCTTGGATTTAGTCTTCACATCGACATGGTTATCATAAGTGCCAACTTTGCTCACAAATGTTTTACTACGAGCAATATCATGCACAACATAATCTCAATAATCAATGATAGTTATATCTTCAAATTCATTATGTTCTCAAAATTGAACTTTTTTCTAGTTCACATAAGTATTCTGACCACGATTATTTTGTTTAAAAACATTATTCGACACGGTGAATGAAACACTCATTGCTTTTTCTAAAACTACTGAACGCTATATAACATAAAACTTGGCAGCCTTTCTCTGTCCTTTTAACAAAACAAGAGAGTCTATGCAAATTTTCATAGCTCCACCTTCACTAGAGAACTTGCACCCTTTTGAATCTAGAGCACCTAACGAAATTAGATTTCTACTCAAATCTGGAACATGTCTCACATTACCAAGTGTTCAAAAAATCCTATCAAACATCTTAATATTGATTGTGCCAATACCTGTGACTTTACAAGAGACATTATTTCCAAAAATATATCTCCTATATATACAACTTTATACGTCGAAAACTAGTTACGACTAGGACACATATGAAAACTACTACTAGAGTCAAGTATCCTTTTATCACTTGTTATAAAGTTTTCGTCAGTCGCAACTAGGAGTTCTCGTCATCGTACTTCTCTACTATATCGACCTCACCAGATTTCCCAGAGTTCTGCTCTTCTGCTTCTCTTTTGATTTTATTTTTCAACTTGTAACACTCTGATTTAACATGACTTGTTTTACAATAATGAAAAATTTTACCTTGGTTGGAAGATTTTGATATACCTCTTCCAATATTATCAGTAGAACGCTCATCTTTTCTCCCACGATCTGAGCTAGTCAATTCATGCATCACGAGACAATCTGTCTGAGGCTCAAAACCAGATACAAGATGTTTCTTCTTGTCAAACAAGTGCAAGCCATTGTAAAATTATTCAAGAGTGAGTGTTTCGTGATTGTACAAGATTTTATCTCTAGAAAACGAGTAGGAAGAAGACATCGAACATAGGAAGATCAATCCTAAGTCTTCTTGATCATACTTCACTTCTAAAGTCTCTAGATCAGATATTGTTTCCTTGAATATGGCCACCTGCTCTTCAAGAGACGAATATTCCGCCAATTTAAGCGAATAAAGACGCTACTTTAGGTGTAACTTGTTGGTCAATGATTTGTGCATGCAAAGTTTGTAACACCCCCGACCCGAATACTCATATGAGATGTCACATTGACTTTTCAACTCTTTGACTCTTTGAAAATCTAACTAAAATTTAACTTTGGAAAATGAAAATATATTTACAAAACATATAAGAGCATCTACAATTTAAACATTTTTAGTACATGCCAATAACATTTCAAATACAAAACACATATAATTCACAATCTCTCTCATCTGATAATCTTCTCAGTGATGTTATTCTACCCTTACTTACTCGGGCTACTCATCGAATCTCTATGACCCTACATGTGAAAACAATTTCACATTAATTCTATGACTTAGTGAGGCATTATGAGCAAAATAAACAATAAAACATTTATTTAAACATTTCAGAGAAAAATACTTACTATGAAAATCAATTTATGTTTCCTATAAATATATTAAACTTTTATTCACTGTTCAACTTATAATCAATTTACATTTCATATAACTACATATACTCTTATACACTTTTCACTTCATATCAAGTTGTTTAATTTCTATCCATTTATTTAATTAGCCCAACGTATATCGCTGAGAACTTAAGGTATGCGAATACATTGAGTGCACTAATGCAGTCACCACTGCTCACATAATTTGTACCAAAGTATAACACCCCCAACCTGTATTCGACCCGGATACAAAGCCGAGGTGTCACATTGACTTTTCAAAACGTTTTCTTTACAAATTGGTAAAAGTTTCAAATCCATAATTTAGGAAGATAAACAATTTTCATTAATTAAAACATTTGTTTTTACAAAACCTATCAGGGCATATTCAATACAATTCTCTTAGTACATGCCAATTAAATATAACAAGGTACACACGATTAATATTTTTTTCTGATCTGAACTTTATAAAGGAGTGACTGACCTGTCTTGCTCCTCTTCTTGGTTTCCGGAACTTACGTGTGAAACAATCACACGCTAAGTCTAGGACTTAGTGAGGCATAAAAACAAATCTAATGTAATTTATATTCACTAACCATGCATGACTATTTTATGATATCATAACCATGCAACTCATATACTTTTCATATAAAAAATACATACATATATATATACATATATACATATATACATATATATATACATACATACATACACATTTTCATTTATGTTTCTATCATACTCATACACTATTATCATTCATATTTATTATCTCTTATTCGTATAATCTCTTATGTTCATATCATATATCTTATAACCCATTCTTATAACATATGTAATAACTCATAACACACATATATCATTTTATAGAAATCATATCACACATCAATATATATTACATACATTGTATTCATGATTATCTCTTTATTAGCCCTTGTACATTATTGAGAACTCAAGGTATGCAAGTACTATGAGGTTATGCACACATATGCTGTCACCACAACTTGTATAAAATCCACTAAGTGGCATATGAAATCTGTATCCCAAAGGACCTATCCATATGTTCCGAATAACATAGGTAACCTGTCGATATGTCCCGAAGGACATAGGTAAACTGTCCATATGTCTTGAAAGACATAGGTAACCCTCGACTCTTAGCATGCCAACTATACCTATAGCTCTCATATTATATAACATGGGCATTCTGTTTCATATTGTTTCACATATTCACATGTACATTTCACTTATCATATGATTTCACAATCATATGTCACTTAGCTTATAACACTTCTTTTGTGTTCATATGCATGTATATTATTGTCATATCTTGTTCACATATATTTTCCATACCTCAAATATATCACATAATACCTTATCTCTTATATGCTTTCTCATATGTTCACAATGTCATATCATATAGTTCATATCTTTTCATACAGTTTCATAGTCTAGTATGATATAACTTAACTTACATCATATTATCATGTATTCACATATATTTATATCAATTAATTCCTTAGCTTATAACCTATGTCACATGTTCATTTCATTCGTTATCTCCTTATCTCATAGTTTATTTCCTATTCTTATAGAATCATATAGATTATTTGTATTGCTTCACATAACTTATCACACTAACATGTACTTATACAAATCATGTAACATATATAATAACATGTCAACACATATATTCATGCACACATATAAATTATCGTAAACTCATACTTCTATCTATGAATTCATGCATTTAACTATTGGAAATAGACTTTTCGCAAGTATTATTTTCCCACTAAACATCATATACTAAATAATGTGCACTCACCTGGCCTCACTAGTTAATATATTTCTCTTATATTTTCTTCGATGCCCAATACTTGTCGACTGATCTGGACTTTCTTTCGATTGGTATCTACATAACCATACATTATACATATCAATATTCTATATGACATATTCTAATCTTTCATTTCCTACACTAAAGGAAAGGCTAATTTCATTCCTTGTTTAACATAGGTATTGATACACTCTATAGGGTATCGATACATCCCTCAACTGAGGTATCTGTACACTGTCTGTATATCGATACCCAAATTACATTTTATGTTTTCATTTTAAGGGGGTATCAATACATTGCCTAGGTATCTGTACCCTCTGCATATCTTTATGCATTTTACTTCTGATGTATCGATACCTGTTGAATGGGTACCGATACACCTTAGCCCATAATTACATTTTGAGCACAAAAATCACTCCATTCTAGATCAATTGTGCCATATATCAACCCCTTTCATATACTAAACTCAAATACACATACTTAAGTTCATTTGTACTCATTTATCATATCTTAAATCTCAAAATCCTATCCTCTACATGAACTTCAAGAATCATATCAATTTTTCCACTTGTTCTAAATCCAATTCTATCACTTCATATCTCTTAATTAGATTGATGACAAGTCAAATTTAACTTCCAATTTAACTTATCAACTCTTCATCAAAATTTCATTTAAAAACTCCTTACTTTTAATCTCTCCTAACTCTTTCATTCCTTGTTTTTAAGCTACCTTAAGCCTTCCTTAGGCTTAATTAGCACTCAATAATCATAAACCCAACTTGAATTCAAGGAATAATTAACTAACCAAAGAACTCACCTTATCAAGCTTGGTTCCACGTTTGGACGAAAGAAGAAGATGAAGAGAATTTTGGAACTATTTTTTTTCCTTATACTCACCCCATGTGTAACATATATAGCCCAAAAAAATTTATCTTGGTAGTCAAATGACTATTTTTCCCTTCAATATTTCATATTTACCAATCAATCCTCTTGAATAAAATTCTCAATTAAGTCCTTAAACTTTTAACTTGTTTCAAAATCAAGCACATAATTTTCCAAATTTGTAATTTAGTCACTAGCCTTGATTTGCGATGTTACATGAAGTGCCACGTAGAATTTGTCTCGAAGGACCGCGTAAAACCCTTGACTCTTGGAATGCCAACTATACCTCTAATTCTCATACATATACTTTGGGCTTATTCAATATCGTTATTTAGCATATCATTATTTAAAATTGTCTTTTATTTACATAGATCACATTTGCGTAGAATAATTCCACATAGACTAAGGTCTCTTAATACATATCCACATAAAGCTTATTCTCATAGTATTTCATTTCACATAGCATTTATTCACATCGAACATATTCATATATATATATATATATATATATATATATATATATATATGTATGTATAGTATTTCCCATATCATTATTTCAAACATTTATTTATTCATATAAACCAGATACTCATATAATGGTGTAATTCAAAATCATATAAAATAGTTGGGTAATTCATACCTAAAATCATTCAAAGAAATCATTTAGCAAAACAGTGAAAACATATATAATATAAAACAATTTGAAAACAGTTTCTTTCCAAATTATCCGAGGTTGACACTTCACAAGTCTTCCTCATTCTATACTTTAAAAATATAAATAAAAATACACTCACCTTTTCCTCACTTAAGTACTAAAAACCTCTTTTTCACTTTAACTCCCCAACTTTGTACTTCACTTTGTTCAACATTTGCTTCCATTACTTAAGCGAAATGAAACACCTAATTAACATTTTGACTGAATAGTATTGGTACTCTACCCATAGTACCGATACTTCTCTTGTATGGTACCGATACCCACTTCAGTACCGATACCATTTTGACATTCTGGAAATCATATTTCAATTATAGTGTCGATTCCTTACTCTTGGTATCGATACCTTCACATCAGTATCGATACTACTTCAATCAATATCGATAATGTTCATCGTATTCATATTCTTTCCTTAAATTTTAACCTTATAGTATCAATATTATTCTTTCAATACCGATACCCTTACCTATAATTCATCTATTTCACTTCGAAAATTACCCAACTTCACTTAAATCTCCTACTTTAAACTCCATTCATGCCTTTAAACTCATTTACACTTATTACCATTAACTTATATCCATTAAAACCCTTTAACACCTTAATTTTTCCATAAAACTCTTGAAACTAAAAATCATACCAATTTTTCAAACATGTTCTCAAGCCTTTTTAACACTTCAAATTTATTATTTACACCTATGACAAGTCAAATATTTCTTTAGAATCCAATTATTCATCATTTTCTAACAATTCCCTTAAAAACTCATTTTACTAATTCACCATTAATTCATCCATATCATAGTTTCAACTCATCTTTAAGACTTATTAAGCTTCTATATTATCCAAAGAACAAAAACCATATCAAAAATAAAAGAATTAACCAACTTCAATTAACTTACTTTAGCCATGGAAGCATAATGTGGAAGAGAATAAGAGAAAGCCAAGTTTCTAGACTTTTCTTTTTCTTTTCGTCTATTTCCCCACATCTTATATAGAACCCTTTTAAAATGAATTTTAAATTATTTTCTTGCTAAAAGACCTTAATGTCATTCCATCTTTTCATCTTTTCTAATAAATCATAGACAATAATTTCCCAAATCAGTCCTTGAACTTTTCAATTTCTTCAAATTAAACCACCAAATTTTTAATCTTTACATTTCAGTCACTGACCTGAAGTTTGGGGTATTACAAAGTTGCTCCAATTTCACCCACCAAGATGCATCTTTGTTTTTCAACACATCATGAAAATTTTGATTTGATAAGTGTAAACAAATCTGAGAAAAAGCTTTATGATCCTTACGCTTTTCCTCATTCATCCATTGTGTTACCGGCTTCTCATCAAATCCTTCTACTGTATCGTCGAGATCTAACTATGCAATAAGATCCCTAATCTTCACCTGTTATAACAAGAACCTAATGTTTCGATCCAAAAACGGAATATCATACTTCATTGTTGCAATAATCTTGAACTCGAAGCTCTGATACCATTTTTTTATAATATTGGAATTTTAATTATCAACAGACAAATAAACACGATCGAAAATGAAAAAAAGAATATCAGGATTTACGTGAAAAACCCAAAATGGAAAAACCACGGGCAGAGGAGAAGAATTTTACTAATACGAAAGAGGAAAATATAAGAGGATTTTGGTGAAAGAAAAGAACTTGATATCGAACCCTGACACTTAGTATCTATTTATAGGTATAGATACTTGATTACAAAGGAAAACTAAATAAAGTATAAATCTACTTTAATAAAGTTTTCTACTTTTAATCAAACTGGGTTTCCTATTTTCTCAATAATTATATATTAATTAATTTTTGCCACTTTAAATTCGAGTCAAATTCTAACATAGCTCAATCTCTTCAATGGCCATAGAAGATTCTCGATTTATGGGCCTTCTTTTAGAACAAAAAAAATTGAATGAAGACTTAGAGAGTAATAATAAAGGGAATTTTTTTGTAAGAGGAACAAGTATCAAGCTTTTTTTTCCAGAATTAGTGCGGCCAACATAAGGTAAGAGGTACGAGTCTCTTCTAAAATTTCAAGATTATATTTTATCGGTTACAAATAAAAGGAAAAGGGATCGATCTCTCAATAAACATAAGCTGAAGAAGAAGATTTGGAGTCTTTTGAACTTTTAGGATGATCACTTTTTGATTTATATATCAAAAGAAAGTGGTCGACGACATATAATGAGGTTGAGATGACTCTATCCTTAGGAAAAAAATTAAGGATTCAAATAATAGGTGATGAGTCAGAGGTAATGAAAGAATTAGCATTGTTAGATAAGGTTTGCATTTGATCTTTAAAGTTTTGTTGTTAACATGGCTTAAAGAATAGTTTTGAAATTATATTCTATCTTGGAAGGGAAGATGTAAAATCCTTAGGGTTTAGGATACTTTTGAAGAAACTTAAGGTTGAGAAGGTGTTGTTGCAAGTGTCAAAGAAGGAAGCTATAGATATTTTGGGATATTTACTACTTAATCTAAGAAAAATGATTTCTTCATTTGTGGCTTTTAGTTAATTTCTAGATTTGGGGTTCATTCTATTGGCATATTTTGAAGTTTTTTTTAGGTTTTGGAGATTTTGTTAGTTTCATTGTATAGCCTCTAACCGTAGCGTTCAGGCTTTTGGCATCCGCAAATCTGGAATTAACAATCAATCTCTTCTTTGGTGCGATTCTGATTAGGGTCAGATTTATTATGAGGAAGATTATGTTTTTCCAAGTTTTTCTATAAGTCTTATTGTTATCACGTTGTGTTGCTTTGAGAGTCCAAAGAGTTGATTTGCCTTCTTGTTGTCCACTTAGTTCGTCCTCTAATTTGGTGGGTTGATCTGGGTACTGGATGGAGTTTTGGATTAGCTAGTGGCATATTTTTTCCTATGGTTACAGAATGTGTGGTTTGCGACATTTATGATTTGATTGGTAGGCTAATGATGGTATTTCGAGGCTTGATATTTTCAAGGCATGGTGGTAGTTTTGTTCGTTCTTGTTAGTCTCATTTCTTTTGTGTTGTTTGTCTAGTTGTTTGCGTAATTTTATTCAAGGTCAAAGTTGTGCCCAATTGTTAGGCGTGTTTTATCCATCATTGGAAGTTATTTGGTCCAGTTTTGGTCCCTTGGCTTCATGGACCCTTGGCTTCATGGACCATTTGTTGGAGTTTGTATGTTGTGGGCTGTGGCTACCTGTTTTGTACTTTTGAGGATATGTCTGATTTGGTTGTTGAGTTGTTCTATCGAATGTAAACCACTTTTTTTTGTTGTTGGTGGTTTGATAGATCGTACTTAGGTAGTTGAGTAAAAGAGTTAGTAATTGGCTTAGTCGTAGTTTAATTTTCTTGTATTTGGGTTTGGCATTTCAGGAGTTCTTCTCGATTGGTTCTTTCTTTGGTCTGTGTTAGGTGATTGTTGTGTTGTTGGTGTAAGGGATTTTTGGTGTTTCCTTCTTTGCATGGTTATATGTACTATTTTCGTCTACTAGGGATTAGAGAATTTTTTAACGAGGCATATAACCAAGTTCGTTGTATTTTGTTTTCTAATAAAATTGCTTTGCCAATAAAAAAATACACGCAAAACATGATCGAATGTGTCATGTCTGAAACATTACTGGTTTCCCGACTGGTGTCGGATAATACACAGTTTAGACACACTTTCGGTTCTAGTGTCTCATCACTAGGGATGGGCGTGGGACCCCGACGGGTTTCGACCCGACCCGATCTGGTCGGATTTTTTTAATAAAAATATGGGTTTGGGTTGTTTGAATTTTTTTAAAGGTTATATTCGAGACGGTTTAGGTTTGATTTTAAGGTGAAAAATATCCGACGCGAGAGAAACATATAATTTTACCTTTATATTCAGGGATAATTGAAATAACGCCCCTTTATATATTATTATTTTTCAATTAAATCCTTTTTTGTATTGAATAAAAATAATATTTTTAATAAATATATTATTCTGGTTCGGGTCGGATGGAGGGTGTATATTTTCGGGTCAGATCAGGTTCAGGTGGAGAATGTATAATTTTCGGATCGAGTCGGGTAAGGTTGACCAGAAATCCGATTCAACCCCTCATATGCTCGTCGCTACTCATCACATAATTTTATAACTTTAAAATTTTTTTTAATTGGTTCGAAAGTAAAATATTAAATCAATGCATCATGATTTGCTCCTACTAATAATGATCACATAAATTTAGAATAATTTATTATATTATTAAAGATTTTGTTATATAATAAACATACCAAACATGATAATAATAGTTAAATAATCAAAATACTATATCTATACGATAGGAAAAAAATTAATTTTATAACTTTAAAAAATCATTTAATTCTGATAAAGTGAAATATTAAATTAAATTAACAAATTATTATTGAATTAATGAAATTAAAATATTAAAAGAGAAAATTAATTAAACTTTACCTAAATTCTAAGACAGTAAGAATGTCTTCATCCTGCAATATTTTTAAATGAAATATATTATTGAGGGAAATAGTAATAATAATTAATATAGCTAACGTGAATAGTTGGAGTAAAATATAGGTACAAAGAAAATCAAAGTCCTAACGTCAATATAATCATGTTTTAGAAGTTAATATTGACATGAATGGATAGAGTTTTTGTTGTAGTATTATTAGGAGTAAGCGTTGAAATAGGATTACATATACGTTATATATACAGATTAAACAGAACCAAAGTTTTTATCATAATCTTTCTACTTACCTCACGCCTTTGGTGCCAGTGCGATTTCCTTTTCTTCTCAGCTATTAGAATGGCCGTCGGTGGAGGCATCTCTTCCGGTGCGGGAAAACGCTACGATGGAAATTTTACTTCAAAGGTCTTTTTCGCTTGCTCTGTTGCGGCTTCGGGTGGATTAATCTTTGGTTATGATCTTGGGATTTCTGGTAAACAAACATTCTCTCTTTGCTTTTTCTTTTATCATTAAAGATTGTTTGGAATATTAATGGCGAACTGATAAATTTTGCAGGTGGAGTTACATCCATGGATCCTTTTCTAGAAAAGTTCTTCCCGAATGTTTATAGGAAAGAAGTATCTGTCCAACCTTCGGACGATCAATACTGTAAGTTTGACAGCCAAATATTAACGTTGTTTACATCTTCGTTATATTTGGCTGCTCTTCTCTCATCCATGACAGCATCTCGGATAACCCGAGGACTTGGGAGGAAGAAGACGATGATGTTCGGAGGTTTACTTTTCACCATCGGCGCCATTCTCAACGGCTTTGCTAGAAACGTACCCATGCTTATTATTGGCCGTGTGTTGCTGGGTTTGGCATTGGATTTGCCAATCAGGTACTTATCACCATAGTTTTTGTTTTGTTTTGTTTCTGGGTATCGTATATGTTTTTGTTTATATCTGAATTTTACTTGCAGTCTGTTCCGATCTACTTATCTGAGATAGCTCCCTTCAAATACCGAGGAGCTTTGAACATTATGTTCCAATTGTCAATCACCATTGGTATATTAGTTGCCAACTTGTTGAACTACTTCACTGCTAAGATCGAAGGTGGATGGGGTTGGCGAGTAAGCTTGGGTGGAGCCGTCGTCCTGGTTTGATATTTTCCATTGGTTGTCTCTTCCTCTCGGACTCGCCCAACTCGTTGCTCGAACGCAACAAATTGGTGGAGGCTAAAGATCTTCTGAGAAAGATCCGTGGCATCGAAAATGTTGATGAAGAGTTCAAAGATTTGGCAAAGGCCAGTGAGGCAGCCAAGTTGGTTCAAAGCCCTTGGAGAGATATTGTAAGCAGAAAGTACAGGCCTCAGCTCACCTTTGCAATCTTGATTCCCTTGTTCCAACAATTAACCGGGATGAACGTGTTCGTGTTTTACGCTCCTGTTTTGTTCAAGAGCATGGGGTTTGGCAACAACGCTTCCCTTATGTCCGCACTCATCACTAGCATCGTTAACTTTTGTGCAACACTTGTTTCCATTGCCACCGTCGACAAGTACGGAAGGAGGACTCTTTTCCTCTCCGGTGGCCTTCAAATGTTTCTTTGCCAGGTAATAATCACTATTTCCATTCACCAACACTTAAGCATTTTGATTTTGCTTGCTAAATTCATTCTTTTCTCTTCTCTGCCTAGCTTGTGATGACTATTTCAATCGCTTCCAAATTCGGTACAAATGGGAATCCGGGTCAACTTCCACTTTGGTTCTCCGTTGTCGTTGTGGTAGCAATGTGTTTCTACATAGCTGGTTTTGCATATTCATGGGGTCCTTTGGGCTGGTTGGTTCCTAGTGAGATATTCCCACTTGAAATCCGTCCCGCTGCTCAAAGTATTACGGTGGCAGTCAACATGATCTTCACATTCGCCATTGCTCAAGTCTTTACGGCTATGCTTTGCAACTTGAAGTTCGGACTGTTTATATTCTTTGCATTCTGTGTGGTGGGTATGAGCATTTTCATCTATAAGTTATTGCCCGAGACAAAGGGAGTCCCCATTGAAGAAATGTTCATTGTTTGGAAGAACCACCCTTATTGGGGCAAGTATGTAGACGACGACAATGCTATCCCAAGCCATGAAATGGACGAAAAAGTTTGATCTTCGTTTAGAATACCTAGATTAGATTATTGATCAACTTCTTTCGGTTAATTGTTGCTTTTTATTTGATATTAGTTATAACAATTCCTTTTTTTCCCTTTCAATAAGATATTCTCATTAATCGTATTTATTACAAATAATGTATTTATATCTAACGCATTCAAAACTTAAGAGAAATTCAATAAAAATTTATAAAGAAATGTTAAAATATCTAGCACATTAATCTTGTAACTTGATTTAAAATCAATTAGTTACCACGTGCATCTTATCTTAAAATAGTTCAAACTCAATAGTATATCGTAACATATAATTACTATTATAATTATTAAATTTAATTATTCACAGTTTTATTTAGATAAATAAAATAAAATATAGTTACAATTCCAATAACAAATGAATAATTCATATGATAACAATTGAACTTTGGCAGGTCCAGGTGATTTGTTAAACCAAAATCAATCGACATCTGACTACGATAATCAAGTCTATTCATCTTACCAACCTACAAATAATCATCGTGTCTCTAGGTCTAACACTAGCATTGAGGGTCACTACAAATCTCTAGGCCAAAATTGAGAAAATGACCGAACACCCTAGCCTACACTCATTTCCCTTATGAATACAAAAGATGTTGATACCAACTAATTGTCGTTCAATCATCGATTGTAACTCTCCGCTCAAACTAAAAGGTGTGAACCATTAGCGGCCTACATAACCAAATTGTTCCCATCAAGAATTAGGATTAAATTAATTTAATGAGAATCTGAACCAAACCAAATTTTAGTTAATGAGCAAAACAATAAATTCTCACACTGCTGCATATAAGTTTCATCTGGAAGGAATTTAACACATTCAACTTTCAGACTTTTGAGTCAACCAAATAATCATATATGTATCTACCGATATATTATATTGATGATATCTACAGAAAAATCAAAATGTTATCCTAATAAATCACATCTATTATTCTAATGAAAGTTAACAATAATATATGTTTTAAGTTGTAATCGAGCTGAAACGAGCATATATAGTGATAAACTCGAATTTGAGCTTAATTCAAAACTCCATAAAGATGGTTATCCAATCCATAAATCAAGAAGGAGAAACATGATCTCAGCAACATCAAACAAATGTTTAGCCTCAACAGATCCGCACGCGCCAGCCTAGCGGATACATGAGCGTTCTTATAATCCGAAGCCTCCATCTTCGTCAATCCATCATAAGGCATTCTCGAGGCCAAAAACATCCTGTCTTTACACATCTTTGTGAATTTCATTAATCAAACGCTATGTTCATCGTTAAGGTCTCGAGTCGAGCTCGAATTCAAGTCGAATTAACCCAAATCGAGTATTCACTAAATCAAATTCGAACAACTCATAAAACTCATTAAAAACCCCATACGGTACTAGTGCCAACAATTGAGTCCAAGCTTTTTCTAGGCTTGGATTTAGTCTTCACATCGACATGGTTATCATAAGTGCCAACTTTGCTCACAAATGTTTCACCATGAGCAATATCATGTATGGCACGATCTCGATCATCAATGATAGTTATATCTTCAAATTCATTATGTTCACAAAATTGAACTTTTTTTCTGGTTCACATAACCGTTCTAACCATTATTATTTTGTTCAACAACATTATTTGACACGGTGAATGAAACACCCATTGTATTATCTAAAACTGTTGAACCCTATAGATCATAAAACTTGGCAGCCTTTCTCTGGCCTTTTAACAAAACAAGAGAGTCTATGCAAATTTTCATAGCTCCACCTTCACTGGAGAACTTGTAACCTTTTGAATCTAGAGAACCTAAAGAAATTAGATTTATACTCAAATCTGGAACATGTCTCACATTACCAAGTGTTCGAACAATCCTATCAATCATCTTAATATTGATTGTGCCAATACCTGCGACTTTACAAGAGACATTATTTCCCAAAAATATATCACCTGTAGATACAACTTTATACTTCAAAAACCAGTCATGATTAGGATACATATGAAAACTATTACTAGAGTCAAGTATCCTTTCATCACTTGTTATAAAGTTTTCGACAGCCGCAACTAGGAGTTCTCCATCATCGTACTTCTCTACTATACCGACCTCACCAGATTTCCCAGAGTTATGCTCTTCAGCTTCTCTTTTGATTTTACTTTGCAACTTGTAACAATCTGATTTAACATGACCTTTCTTTTTACAATAATGAAAAGTTTTACCTTGGTTGGAAAATTTTGATATTCCCCTTCCAATATGATCAGTAGAACGCTCGCTTTTTCTCCCACTGTCTGAGCTAGTCGATTCATGCATCACGAGACAATCTGCCCGAAGATCAAAACCATATACAAGATGTTTCTTCTTGTCAAACGAGTGCAAGTCATTGGAAACTTCTTCAAGAGAGAGTGTTTTGTGATTGTACAAGATTTTATCTCTAGAAGATTAGTAGGAAGAAGATATCGAACATAGGAAGATCAGTCCTAAGTCTTCTTGATCATACTTCACTTCTAAAGTCTCTATATCAAATATTGTTTCCTTAAAGGTGGCCGGTTACTCTTCAAGAGACGAATATTCCGCCAACTTAAGTAAATAAAGATGCTACTTTTGCATGCAAACCCAGACCGAATACTCATATGAGGTGTCACATTGACTTTTCACATCTTTGACACTTTGAAAATATAATTAAAATTTAACTTTTATTGGAAAATGAAAACATATTTACAAAATATATAAGAGCATCTACAATTTAAACATTTTTAGTACATGCCAATAACATTTCAAATACAAAACACATACAATTCAAAATCTCTCTGATCTGATAATCTTCTCAGTGATGTTGTCATGCCCTTACTTACTCGGGTTACTCATCGAATCTCTATATGCGAAAACAATCACACGCTAATTCTATGACTTAGCGAGGCATTATGAGTAAAATAAAACAATAAAACATTTATTTAAACATTTCAGATAAAAATACTTACTATGAAAATCAATTTATGTTTCGTATAAATACATTAGACTTTTATTCACTGTTCAACTTATAATCAATTTACATTTCATATAACTACATATACTCTTATACATTTTTCACTTCATATCAAGTTGTTTAATTTCTATCCATTTATTTAATTAGCCCAACGTATATCATTGAGAACTTAAGGTATGCGAGTACACTGAGTGCACTAATGCAGTCACCACTGCTCACATAATTTGTACCGAAGTGCCACGTAGAATATGTCCAGAAGGATAGCATAGATTTTGTCCCGAAAGACCACGTAGAATTGTTCTGAAGGACCATGTACCCTCAACTCTTGGCATGCCAAATATACCTCTAATTCTCATACATATACTTTGGGCTTTTTCCATATCGTTATTTAGAATATCATTATTTAAAATTGTCTTTTATTTACATAGATCACATTTGCGTAGAATAATTCCACATAGACTAAGGTCTCTTAATACATATTCACATAGAGCTTATTCTCATAGTATTTCATTTTACATAGCATTTATTCGCATCACACATATTCATATAATATATATATATATATATATAGTATACCCATATCATTATTTTAAACATTTATTTATTCATATAAACCAGATACTCATATAATGGTGTAATTCAAAATCATATAAAATAGTTGGGTAATTCATACCCAAAATCATTCAAAGAAATCATTTAACACAACAGTGAAAACATATATAATATAAAACAATTTCTTTCCAAATCATCCGAGGTTGACTATTCACAAGTCTTCCTCATTCTATACTTTAAAAGCATAAATAAGAATACACTCACCTTTTCCACACTTAAGTCCTAAGAACCTCTTTTTCACTTTAACTCCCCAACTTTATACTTCACTTTGTTCAACAGTTGCTTTCAATCGAATCTACACATTAACATGATCAATATAAATATCAGAACTCAAATAACATCTAACCAAATAACCTTTACTTAAGCGAAATGAAACGCCTAATTAACATTTTGACTGAATAGTATCGGTACTCCACCCATAGTACCGATACTTCTCTTCTATGATATCGATACCCACTTCAGTACCGATACCATTTTGACATTGTGAAAATCATATTTCAATTACAGTGTCGATACCTTACTCTTGGTATCGATACCTTCACATCAGTATCGATACTACTTCAATCAATATCGATAATGTTCATCGTATTCATATTCTTTCCTTAAATTTTAACCTTATAGTATTAGTATTGTTCTTCCAGTACCGATACCCTTACCTATAATTCATCTATTTCACTTTGAAAATTACCCAACTTCACTTAAATCTCCTACTTTAAACTCCATTCATGCCTTTAAACTCATTTACACTTATTACTATTAACTTATATCCATTAAAACCCCTTTAACACCTTAATTTCTCTATAAACCTCTTGAAACTAAAAATCTTACCAATTTTTAAAACATGTTCCGAAGCCTTTTTAACACTTCAAATTTCTTATTTACACCTATGAAAAATCAAATATTCCTTTAGAATCCAATTATTCATCATTTTCTAACAATTCCCTTAAAATCACATTTTACTAATTCACCATTAATTCATCCATCTCTTAGTTTCAACTCATCTTTAAGATTTATTAAGCTTCTATATTACCCAAAGAACAAAACCAAATCAAAAATAAAAGAATTAACCGACTTCAATTAACTTACCTTAGCCATGGAAGAATACGGTGGGAGAATAAGAGAAAGCCAAGTTTCAAGACTTTTCTTTTTCTTTTCCTCTATTTCCCCACATGTTATATATAACCCTTTTAAAATAAATTTTAAATTATTTTCTTGCTAAAAGACCATAATGACCTTCCAGCTTTCCATCTTTGATAATAAATCATAGACAATAATTTCCCAAATCAGTCCTTGAATTTTTCAATTTCTTCAAATTAAACCACCAAATTTTTAATCTTTACATTTCAGTCACTGACCCGAAGTTTGGGGTATTACAAAGTTGCTCCAATTTCACCCACCAAGATGCATCTTTTTTTTCAACACATCCTGAAAAATTTGATTTGACAATTGTAAACAAGCCTGAGAAAGAACTTTATGATCCTTACGCTTTTCCTCATTCATCCATTGGTTACCGGCTTCTCATCAAATCCTTCTATTGCATCATCGAGATCTAAATGTGCAATAACATCCCTAATCTTCACCTTCCATAGCAAGAACCTGATGTTTCGATCCAACAGCGGAATATCATACTTCATTGTTACAATAATCTTGAACTTGAAGCTCTAATACCATTTTTTTTATAATATTGGAATGATGATTATCGGCAACCAAATAAACACGATCGAAAAGGAAAAAAGAACACCAGGATTTACGTGAAAAACCCAAAATGGAAAAACCATGGGCAGAGGAGAAGAATTTTACTAATATGAAAGAAGAAAATAAGAGGATTTTGGTGAAAGAAAAGAACTTGATATCTAACCCTGACACTTAGTATCTATTTATAGGTATAAATACTTGATTACAAAGGAAAACTAAATAAAGTATAAATCCACTTTAATAAAGTTTTTTACTTTTAATCAAATTGGGTTTCTTATTTTCCCAATATTTATATATTAATTAATTTGTGCCACTTTAAATTCGAGTCAAACTCTAACATAGCTCAATCTCTTCAAGGGCCATAAAGATTCTCGATTTATGGGCCTTCTTTTAGAATTTTTTTTTGAATGAAGGCCTAGAGAAGAATAATCAAGGGAAGTTTTTTTTGTAACAAGAACGAATTTCAAGCTTTTTTCCCAGAATTTGTGCGGCTAACATAAGCTAAGAGGTACGAGTCTCTTCTAAAATTTCAAGATCATATTTTATCAGTTACAAGTAAAAGGAGAAGGGATTCAATCTCTCAAGAAATATAAGCAGAAGAAAGAAGATTTGGAGTCTATGGATCTTTTATGATGATCACTTTTCGATTTATATATAAAAAAAAGTGGTCAATGACATATAAAGAGGTTGAGATGACTCTATCCTTAGGAAAAAATTAAGGATTCAAATAATAGGTGATGAGTCAGAGGTAATGAAGGAATTAGCATTGTTGGATATGGTTTGCATTTGATCTTTAAAGTTTTGGTGTTAACATGCTTTAAAGAATAGTTTTGAAATTATATTCTATCTTGGATGGGCAGATGTAAAATCCTTAGGGTTTAGGATACTTTTGAAGAAACTTAAGGTTGAGAGGGTGTTGTTGCAAGTGTCAAAGAAGGAAGTTATAGATATTTTAGGATATTTACTACTTAATCTAAGAAAAATGATTTCTTCAATGTGGCTCTTAGTTAATTTCTAGATTTGAGGTTCATTCTATTTACGTGTTTTGAAGCTTTTTTTTTTGGCTTTGGAGATTTTGTTATTTTCATTGAATAGCCTCTAGCCATAGCGTTCAGGCCTTTAGCATTTGCAAATCTGGAATTGCAATCAATAACTTCTTTGGTGCAATTCTGATTAGGGTCAGATTTATTATGAGGAAGATGATGTTTTTCCAAGTTTTTCTATAAGTCTTATTGTTAGCATGTTGTGTTGCTTCGAGAGTCCAAAGAGTTGATTTGCTTTCTTGTTGTCCACTTAGTTCGTCCTCTAATTTGGTGGGTTGATCTGGGTACTGGATGGAGTTTTTGGATTAGCTAGTGGCATATTTTTTCCTATGGTTACAGAATGTATGGTTTGTGACATTTATGATTTGATTGGTAGGCTAATGATGGTATTTCGAGGCTTGATATTTTCAAGGCATGGTGGTAGTTTTGTTCGTTCTTGTTAGTCTCATTTCTTTTGTGTTGTTTTGTCTGGTTGTTTGCGTAATTTTATTCAAGGTCAAAGTTGTGCCCAATTGTTAGGCGTGTTTTATCCATCATTGGAAGTTTTTTGGTCCAGTTTTGGTCCCTTGGCTTCATGGACCCTTGGCTTCATGGACCATTTGTTGGAGTTTGTATGTTGTGGGCTGTGGCTACCTGTTTTGTTCTTTTGAGAATATGTCTGATTTGGTTGTTGAGTTCTTCTATCGAATGTAAACCACTTTTTTTTGTTGTTGGCGGTTTGATAGATCGTACTTAGGTAGTTGAGTAAAAGAGTTAGTAATTGGCTTAGTCGTAGTTTAATTTTCTTGTATTTGTGTTTGGCATTTCAGGAGTTCTTCTCGATTTGTTCTTTCTTTGGTCTGTGTTAGGTGATTGTTGTGTTGTTGGTGTAAGGGATTTTTGGTGTTTCCTTCTTTGCATGGTTATATGTACTATTTTCGTCTACTAGGGATTAGATAATTTTTTAACGAGGCATATAACCAAGTTCGTTGTATTTTGTTTTCTAATAAAATTGCTTTGCCAATAAAAAATACATGCAAAACATGATCGAATGTGTCATGTCTGAAACATTACTGGTATCGGATAATACACAGTTGAGACACACTTCCGGCTCTAGTGTCTCGTCACTAGGGATGAGCATGGGACCCCGACAGGTTCTGACCCGACCCGATCTGATCGGATTTTTTTAATAAAAATATGGGTTTGGGTTGGTTTGAATTTTTTAAAAGGTTATATTCGAGACGGTTTAGGTTTGAGTTTAGGGTGAAAAATATCCGACGCGAGAGAAACATATAATTTTACCTTTATATTTAGGGATAATTGAAATACGGCCCCTCTATATATTATTATTTTTCAATTAAATCCCTATTTGTATTGAATAAAAATAATATTTTTAATAAATATATTATTTCGGTTCGGGTCGAGTGGAGGGTGTATATTTTCGGGTCAGGTCAAATTCCGGTGGAGGATGTATAATTTTCAGATCGAGTCGGGACGGGTTGACCAGAAATCCGGTTCTACCCCTCCTATGCCCGTCGCTACTCATCACATAATTTTATAACTTTAAAAAATTATTTAATTGGTTCGAAAGTAAAATATTAAATTAATGCATCATGATTTTCTCCTACTAATAATGATCACATAAATTTAGAATAATTTATAATATTATTAAAGATTTTGTTATATAATAAACATACCAAACATGATAATAATAGTTAAATAATCAAAATACTATATCTATACGATAGGAAAAAAATTAATTTTATAACTTTAAAAAATCATTTAATTCTGATAAAGTGAAATATTAAATTAAATTAACAAATTATTATTGAATTAATGAAATTAAAATATTAAAAGAGAAAATTAATTAAACTTTACCTAAATTCTAAGACAGTAAGAATGTCTTCATCCTGCAATATTTTTAAATGAAATATATTATTGAGGGAAATAGTAATAATAATTAATATAGCTAACGTGAATAGTTGGAGTAAAATATAGGTACAAAGAAAATCAAAGTCCTAACGTCAATATAATCATGTTTTAGAAGTTAATATTGACATGAATGGATAGAGTTTTTGTTGTAGTATTATTAGGAGTAAGCGTTGAAATAGGATTACATATACGTTATATATACAGATTAAACAGAACCAAAGTTTTTATCATAATCTTTCTACTTACCTCACGCCTTTGGTGCCAGTGCGATTTCCTTTTCTTCTCAGCTATTAGAATGGCCGTCGGTGGAGGCATCTCTTCCGGTGCGGGAAAACGCTACGATGGAAATTTTACTTCAAAGGTCTTTTTCGCTTGCTCTGTTGCGGCTTCGGGTGGATTAATCTTTGGTTATGATCTTGGGATTTCTGGTAAACAAACATTCTCTCTTTGCTTTTTCTTTTATCATTAAAGATTGTTTGGAATATTAATGGCGAACTGATAAATTTTGCAGGTGGAGTTACATCCATGGATCCTTTTCTAGAAAAGTTCTTCCCGAATGTTTATAGGAAAGAAGTATCTGTCCAACCTTCGGACGATCAATACTGTAAGTTTGACAGCCAAATATTAACGTTGTTTACATCTTCGTTATATTTGGCTGCTCTTCTCTCATCCATGACAGCATCTCGGATAACCCGAGGACTTGGGAGGAAGAAGACGATGATGTTCGGAGGTTTACTTTTCACCATCGGCGCCATTCTCAACGGCTTTGCTAGAAACGTACCCATGCTTATTGGCCGTGTGTTGCTGGGTTTTGGCATTGGATTTGCCAATCAGGTACTTATCACCATAGTTTTTGTTTTGTTTTGTTTCTGGGTATCGTATATGTTTTTGTTTATATCTGAATTTTACTTGCAGTCTGTTCCGATCTACTTATCTGAGATAGCTCCCTTCAAATACCGAGGAGCTTTGAACATTATGTTCCAATTGTCAATCACCATTGGTATATTAGTTGCCAACTTGTTGAACTACTTCACTGCTAAGATCGAAGGTGGATGGGGTTGGCGAGTAAGCTTGGGTGGAGCCGTCGTCCCTGGTTTGATATTTTCCATTGGTTGTCTCTTCCTCTCGGACTCGCCCAACTCGTTGCTCGAACGCAACAAATTGGTGGAGGCTAAAGATCTTCTGAGAAAGATCCGTGGCATCGAAAATGTTGATGAAGAGTTCAAAGATTTGGCAAAGGCCAGTGAGGCAGCCAAGTTGGTTCAAAGCCCTTGGAGAGATATTGTAAGCAGAAAGTACAGGCCTCAGCTCACCTTTGCAATCTTGATTCCCTTGTTCCAACAATTAACCGGGATGAACGTGTTCGTGTTTTACGCTCCTGTTTTGTTCAAGAGCATGGGGTTTGGCAACAACGCTTCCCTTATGTCCGCACTCATCACTAGCATCGTTAACTTTTGTGCAACACTTGTTTCCATTGCCACCGTCGACAAGTACGGAAGGAGGACTCTTTCCTCTCCGGTGGCCTTCAAATGTTTCTTTGCCAGGTAATAATCACTATTTCCATTCACCAACACTTAAGCATTTTGATTTTGCTTGCTAAATTCATTCTTTTTCTCTTCTCTGCCTAGCTTGTGATGACTATTTCAATCGCTTCCAAATTCGGTACAAATGGGAATCCGGGTCAACTTCCACTTTCGTTCTCCGTTGTCGTTGTGGTAGCAATGTGTTTCTACATAGCCGGTTTTGCATATTCATGGGGTCCTTTGGGCTGGTTGGTTCCTAGTGAGATATTCCCACTTGAAATCCGTCCCGCTGCTCAAAGTATTACGGTGGCAGTCAACATGATCTTCACATTCGCCATTGCTCAAGTCTTTACGGCTATGCTTTGCAACTTGAAGTTCGGACTTTTTATATTCTTTGCATTCTGTGTGGTGGGTATGAGCATTTTCATCTATAAGTTATTGCCCGAGACAAAGGGAGTCCCCATTGAAGAAATGTTCATTGTTTGGAAGAACCACCCTTATTGGGGCAAGTATGTAGACGACGACAATGCTATCCCAAGCCATGAAATGAACGAAAAAGTTTGATCTTCGTTTAGAATACCTAGATTAGATTATTGATCAACTTCTTTCGGTTAATTGTTGCTTTTTATTTGATATTAGTTATAACAATTCCTTTTTTTTCCCTTTCAATAAGATATTCTCATAAATCGTATTTATTACAAATAATGTATTTATATCTAGCGCATTCAAAACTTAATAGAAACTCAATAAAAATTTATAAAGAAATGTTAAAATATCTAGCACATTAATCTTGTAACTTGATTTAAAATCAATTAGTTACCACGTGCATCTTATCTTAAAATAGTTCAAACTCAATAGTATATCGTAACATACAATTACTATTATAATTATTAAATTTGATTATTCACAGTTTTATTTAGATAAATAAAATAAAATATAGTTACAATTCCAATAACAAATGAATAATTCATATGATAACAATTGAACTTTGGCAGGTCCAGGTGATTTGTTAAACCCAAAATCAATCGACATCTGACTACAATAATCAAGTCTATTCATCTTACCAACCTACAAATAATCATCATGTCTCTAGGTCTAACACTAGCATTGAGGGTCATTACAAATCTCTAGGCCAAAATTGAGAAAATGACCGAACACCCTAGCCTACACTCATTTTCCTCATGAATACAAAAGATGTTGATACCAACCAATTGTCGTTCAATCATCGATTGTAGCTCTCCGCTCAAACTAAAAGGTGTGAACCATTAGCGGCCTACAAAACCAAATTGTTCCCATCAAGAATTAGGATTAAATTAATTTAATGAGAATCTGAACCAAACCAAATTTTAGTTAATGAGCAAAACAATAAATTCTCACACTGATGCATATAAGTTTCATTTGGAAGGAATTTAACATATTCGACTTTCAGACTTTTGAGTCAACCAAATAATCATATATGTATCTACCGATATATTATATTGATGATATCTACAGAAAAATCAAATGTTATCCCAATAAATCACATCTATTATTCTAATGAAAGTTAACAATAATATCTGTTTTAAGTTGTAATCGAGCTAAAACGAGTATATATAGTGATAAACTCGAATTTGAGCTTAATTCAAAACTCCATAAAGATGGTTATCCAATCCATAAATCAAGAAGGAGAAACATGATCTCAGCAACATCAAACAAACGTTTAGCCTCAATAGATCCGCACGCGCCAGCCTGGCGGATACATGAGCCTTCTTATAATCCGAAGCCTCCATCTTCGTCAATCCATCCTAAGGCATTCTCGAGGCCGAAAACATCCTGTCTTTACACATCTTTGTGATTTTCATTAATCAAACGCTATGTTCATCGTTAAGGTCTCGAGTCGAGCTCGAATTCAAGTCGAATTAACCCGAATCGAGTATTCACTGAATCAAATTCGAACAACTCATAAAACTCATTAAAAACCCCATACGATACTAGTGCCAACGACTAAGTCCAAGCTTTTTCTAGGCTTGGATTTAGTCTTCACATCGACATGGTTATCTTAAGTGCCAACTTTGCTCACAAATGTTTCACCACGAGCAATATCATATACGGCACAATCTCGGTCATCAATGATAGTTATATATTCAAATTCATTATGTTCACAAAATTGAACTTTTTTCTGGTTCACATAACCGTTCTAACCATTATTATTTTGTTCAACAACATTATTTGACACGGTGAATGAAACACCCATTGCATTATCTAAAACTATTGAACCCTATAGATCATAAAACTTGGCAGCCTTTCTCTGCTCTTTTAACAAAACAAGAGAGTCTATGCAAATTTTCATAGCTCCACCTTCAGTGGAGAACTTGTACCCTTTTGAATCTAGAGCACCCAAAGAAATTAGATTTCTAATCAAATCTAGAACATGTCTCATATTACCAAGTGTTCGAACAATCCTATCAATCATCTTAATATTGATTGTGCCAATACTTGTGACTTTACAAGAGACATTATTTCCAAAAAATATATCACCTGTAGATACAACTTTATACGTCAAAAACCAGTCACGATTAGGATACATATGAAAACTACTACTAGAGTCAAGTATCCTTTCATCACTGGTTATAAAGTTTTCGATAGCCGCAACTAGGAGTTCTCCGTCATCGTACTTCTCTACTATTCCGACCTCACCAGATTTCCCATAGTTATGCTCTTCAGCTTCTCTTTTGATTTTATTTTGCAACTTGTAACACTTTGATTTAACATGACCTTTCTTTTTACAATAATGAAAAGTTTTACCTTGGTTGGAAGATTTTGATATTCCCCTTCCAATATTATCAGTAGAAGGCTTGCTTTTTCTCCCACTGTCTGAGCTAGTCGATTCATGTATCACGAGACAATCTGTCCAAGGCTCAAAACCAGATACAAGATGTTTCTTCTTGTCAAACGAGTGCAAGCCATTGTAAACTTCTTCAAGAGATAGTGTTTTGTGATTGTACAAGATTTTATCTCTAGAAGAATAGTAGGAAGAAGATATCGAACATTGGAAGATCAGTCCTAAGTCTTCTTGATCATACTTCACTTCTAAAGTCTCTATATCAGATATTGTTTCCTTGAAGGTGGCCAGCTACTCTTCAAGAGACGAATATTCCGCCAACTTAAACGAATAAAGATGCTACTTTAGGTGCAACTTGTTGGTCAATGATTTGTGCATGCAAAGTTTGTAACACCCCAGACCGAATATTCATATGAGGTGTCACGTTGACTTTTCACCTCTTTGACTCTTTGAAAATCTAATTAAAATTTAACTTTTATTGGAAAATGAAAACATATTTACAAAACATATAAGAGCATCTACAATTTAAATATTTTTAGTACATGCCAATAACATTTCAAATACAAAACACATACAATTCAAAATCTCTCTTATCTGATAATCTTCTCAGTGATGTTATCTTGCCCTTACTTACTCGGGTTACTCATCGGATCTCTATGAACGTATATGTGAAAACAATCAAACGCTAATTCTATGACTTAGTGAGGCATTTTGAGCAAAATAAAATAATAAAACATTTATTTAAACATTTCAGATAAAAATACTTACTATGAAAATCAATTTATGTTTCGTATAAATACATTAGACTTTTATTCACTGTTCAACTTATAATCAATTTACATTTCATATAACTACATATACTCTTATACACTTTTCACTTCATATCAAGTTGTTTAATTTCTATCCATTTATTTAATTAGCTCAATGTATATCACTGAGAACTTAAGGTATGCGAGTAAATTGAGTGCACTAATGCAGTCACCACTGCTCACATAATTTGTACCGAAGTGCCACGTAGAATATGTCCCGAAGGACCGCGTAGAATTTGTCCCGAAGGACCACGTAGAATTGTCCTGAAGGACCGCATACCCTCAACTCTTGGCATGCCAAATATACCTCTAATTCTCATACATATACTTTGGGCTTTTTCCATATCGTTATTTAGCATATCATTATTTAAAATTGTCTTTTATTTACATAGATCACATTTGCGTAGAATAATTCCACATAGACTAAGGTCTCTTAATACATATTCACATAGAGCTTATTCTTATAGTATTTCATTTTACATAGCATTTATTCACATCACACATATTCATATAATATATATATAAATATATATATAGTATTCCCATATCATTATTTCAAACATTTTGTTAGGATTTTTGGAAGCTCGAATCGACAACCGGAACGGATTGCAAAGAGGGGTCAGAACAGTTTTGTGTTTAGGGAAAAAAGAGATTGAAAGATAGAGAATTGCACAGCGATTTATAGTGGTTCAACTTTCTCAACAAAGTCTACGTCCACTACCTTAGCTCCTCACCAAGAATTTTCCAACAAATTCACTCATTTGTTCTTTCTTTTGAGGATAAAGAGTAACCTTACAAACTCCCTAGTTTTTTTGGGCTAAACTAGAACCTTTCCCTAGATTTTACATGGGATTAGCTAGAACCTTTCCCCTTTACAAAAGGATAAGAAATGTAAACAAGAAAACCTCAAGAACAAAATATTTACAAGAGAAAGATGAAATAAGATTGAAAAACTCTTCTCTTGTGTTTGATTGCTTGGATAGTTGTTCTCTTACATCTTCAAGTGTCCTTAGGTTGTATTTATAGCTTGGAATGTGTTTGAAGTCGTATATAGCCGTTGGGGATGTTTTGGAGCCGTTTGGAGATGAGAAACAATTAATAAAATAGCTTGGAGCGTGGGGGGAATTGGTACCCCCTCATGGGGAATCGGTTCCCTAAGTGCAATTTGTTTTCGACCGTTAGACAGGGGGGAATCGGTACCCCCTGGGGGGGAATATGTACCCCCTAGACAATCTAATTTTTCTTGAAACCCTTTAAAAAGAAAATATTTTTGTCTTAATTAAGGCTCGAAATACTTTGTAAAATTGTTTTAAAATAGTTTAAGTATAAAACACAATTTTACACTTTAGTAAGGATTAAAATGAACTTTGAAAGACTTGGAGTAATATTTTGATATTCGAATAATTACATCGAATATACTTAGAAAATCTTTTGTAAAATCTTAAAATTCATTTAACTTAATTTGTTATATCAAAACATCAAAATGTTTTCAACACATTTATTTATTCATATAAACCAGATACTCATATAATGGTGTAATTGAAAATCATACCCAAAATCATTCAAAGAAATCATTTAACACAACAGTGAAAACATATATAATATAAAACTATTTTTAAAAAATTTATTTCCAAATCATCTGAGGTTGACTATTCACAAGTCTTCCTCATTCTATACTTTAAAAGCATAAATAAGAATACACTCACCTTTCCTCACTTAAGTCATAAGAACCTCTTTTTCACTTTAACCTCCCCAACTTTATACTTCACTTCGTTCAACAGTTGCTTTCAATCGAATCAACACATTAACATGATCAATATAAATATCAGAACTCAAATAACATCTAACCAAATAACCTTTACTTAAGCGAAATGAAATGCCTAATTAACATTTTGACTTAATAGTATCGGTCTCTACCCATAGTACCGATACTTCTCTTCTATGATACCGATACCCACTTCAGTACCGATACCATTTTGACATTCTGGAAATCATATTTCAATTACAGTGTCGATACCTTACTCTTGGTATCGATACCTTTAGATCAGTATCGATACTACTTCAATCAATATCGATAATGTTCATCGTATTCATATTCTTTCCTTAAATTTTAACCTTATAGTATCAGTATTGTTTTTCCAGTACCGATACCCTTACCTATAATTCATCTATTTCACTTCGAAAAATACCCGACTTCACTTAAATCTCCTACTTTAAACTTCATTCATGCCTTTAAACTCATTTACACTTATTACCATTAACTTATATCCATTAAAACCCCTTTAACACCTTAATTTCTCCATAAACCTCTTGAAACTAAAAATCATACCAATTTTTCAAACATGTTCTCAAGCCTTTTTAACACTTCAAATTTCTTATTTACACCTATGACAAATCAAATATTCCTTTAGAATCCAATTATTCATCATTTTCTAACAATTCCCTTAAAATCACATTTTACTAATTCACCATTAATTCATCCATCTCTTAGTTTCAACTCATCTTTAAGATTTATTAAGCTTCTATATTACCCAAAGAACAAAAACCAAATCAAAAATAAAAGAATTAACCGACTTCAATTAACTTACCTTAGCCATGGAAGAATACGGTGGGAGAATAAGAGAAAGCCAAGTTTCAAGACTTTTCTTTTTCTTTTCCTCTATTTCCCCACATCTTATATATAACCCTTTTAAAATGAATTTTAAATTATTTTCTTGCTAAAAGACCATAATGCCCTTCCAGCTTTCTATCTTTGATAATAAATCCTAGACAATAATTTCCCAAATCAGTCCTTGAATTTTTCTTTTTCTTCAAATTAAACCACCAAATTTTTAATCTTTACATTTTAGTCACTGACCTGAAGTTTGGGGTATTACAAAGTTGCTCCAATTTCACCCACCAAGATGCATCTTTTTTTTTCAACACATCTTGAAAATTTTGATTTGATAAGTGTAAACAAGCCTGAGAAAGAGCTTTATGATCCTTACGCTTTTCCTCATTCATCTATTGGTTACCGGCTTCTCATCAAATCCTTCTATTGTATCGTCGAGATCTAACTATGCAATAGCATCCCTAATCTTCACCTGCCATAGCAAGAATCTAGTGTTTCGATCCAACAGCGGAATATCATACTTCATTGTTGTAATAATCTTGAACTCGAAGCTCTAATACCAATTTTTATAATATTGGAATGATGATTATCGGCAACCAAATAAACACAATTGAAAAGGAAAAAAGAACACCAGGATTTACGTGGAAAACCCAAAATGGAAAAACCACGGGTAGAGGAGAAGAATTTTACTAATATGAAAGAAGAAAATATAAGAGGATTTTGGTGAAAGAAAAGAACTTGATATCTAACCCTGACACTTAGTATCTATTTTTAGGTATAGATACTTGATTACAAAGGAAAACTAAATAAATTATAAATCCACTTTAATAAAGTTTTATACTTTTAATCAAACTGGGTTTCTTATTTTCCCAATATTTATATATTAATTAATTTGTGCCACTTAAAATTCGAGTCAAACTCTAACATAGCTCAATCTCTTCAAGGGCCATAAAAGATTCTCGATTTATGGGCCTTCTTTTAGAACAAAATTGTTTTTTTAATGAAGGCCTAGAGAAGAATAATCAAGGGAAGTTTTTTTTTTGTAAGAGGAACGAGTTTCAAGCTTTTTTCCCAGAATTAGTGCGGCCAACATAAGGTAAGAGGTACGAGTCTCTTCTAAAATTTCAAGATCATATTTTATCGGTTACAAGTAAAAGGAGAAGGGATTTAATCTCTCAAGAAATATAAGCAGAAGAAAGAAGATTGGAAGTCTATGGAACTTTTAGGATGATCGCTTTCTGATTTATATATTAAAAAAAAGTGGTCGCCGACATATAAAGAGGTTGAGATGACTCTATCCTTAGGAAAAAATTAAGGATTCAAATAATAGGTGATGAGTCAGAGGTAATAAAGGAATTAGCATTGTTGGATATGGTTTGCATTTGATCTTTAAAGTTTTGGTATTAACATGCTTTAAAGAATATTTTTGAAATTTTATTTTTTCTTGGATGGGCAGATGTAAAATCCTTAGGGTTTAGGATACTTTTGAAGAAACTTAAGGTTGAGAGGGTGTTGTTACAAGTGTCAAAGAAGGAAGCTATAGATATTTTAGGATATTTACTACTTAATCTAAGAAAAATGATTTCTTCATTTGTGGCTTTTAGTTAATTTCTAGATTTGAGGTTTATTCCATTGGCGTGTTTTGAAGTTTTTTTGGGGTTTTGGAGATTTTGTTAGTTTCATTAAATAGCATCTAGCCGTAGCGTTCAGGCCTTTAGCATCTGCAAATCTGGAATTGGCAATCAATCTCTTCTTTGGTGCGATTCTGATTAGGGTCAGATTTTTTATGAGGAAGATTATGTTTTTCCAAGTTTTTCTATAAGTCTTATTGTTATCATGTTGTGTTGCTTCAAGAGTCCAAAGAGTTGATTTGCCTTCTTGTTGTCCACTTAGTTCGTCCTCTAATTTGGTGGGTTGATCTGGGTACTGAATGGAGTTTTGGATTAGCTAGTGGCATATTTTTTCCTATGGTTATAGAATGTGTGGTTTGCGACATTTATGATTTGATTGGTAGGCTAATGATGGTATTTCGAGGCTTGAAATTTTCAAGGCATGGTGGTAGTTTTGTTCGTTCTTGTTAGTCTCCTTTCTTTTGTGTTGGTTGTCTGGTTGTTTGCGTAATTTTATTCAAGGTCAAAGTTGTGTCCAATTGTTAGGCGTGTTTTATCCATCATTGGAAGTTGTTTGGTCTAGTTTGGTCCCTTGGCTTCATGGACCCTTTGTTGGAGTTTGTATGTTGTGGGTTGTGGCTACATGTTTTGTTCTTTTGAGGATATGTCTGATTTGGTTGTTGAGTGGGTCTATCGAATATAAACCACTTTTTTTTGTTGGTGGTTTGATAGATCGTACTTAGGTAGTTGAGTAAAAGAGTTAGTAATTGGCTTAGTCGTAGTTTCATTTTCTTGTATTTGTGTTTGGCATTTCAGGAGTTCTTCTCGATTGGTTCTTTCTTTGGTCTGTGTTAGGTGATTGTTGTGTTGTTGGTGTAAGGGATTTTTGGTGTTTCCTTCTTTGCATGGTTATATGTACTCTTTTCGTCTACTAGGGATTAGAGAATTTTTTAACGAGGCATATAACCAAGTTCGTTGTATTTTGTTTTCTAATAAAATTGCTTTGCCAATAAAAAATACATGCAAAACATGATCGAATGTGTCATGTCGGAAACATTACTAGTATCAGATAATACACAGTTGAGACACACTTCCGGCTCTAGTGTCTCGTCAGTAGGGATGAGCATGGGACCCCGACAGGTTCCGACCCAACCCGATCTGGTCGGATTTTTTTTAATAAAAATATGGGTTTGGGTTGGTTTGAATTTTTTTAAAGGTTATATTCGAGACGGTTTAGGTTCGAGTTTAGGGTAAAAATATCCGACGCGAGAGAAACATATAATTTTACCTTTATATTTAGGGATAATTGAAATACCGCCCCTCTATATATTATTATTTTTCATTTAAATCCCTATTTGTATTGAATAAAAATAATATTTTTAATAAATATATTATTTCGGTTCGGGTCGAGTGGAGGGTGTATATTTTCGGGTCAGGTCAAATTCCGGTGGAGGATGTATAATTTTCAGATCGAGTCGGGTCGGGTTGACCAGAAATCCGGTTCTACCCCTCCTATGCCCGTCGCTACTCATCACATAATTTTATAACTTTAAAAAATTATTTAATTGGTTCGAAAGTAAAATATTAAATTAATGCATCATGATTTTCTCCTACTAATAATGATCAAATAAATTTAGAATAATTTATAATATTATTAAAGATTTTATTATATAATAAACATACCAAACATGATAATAATAGTTAAATAATCAAAATACTATATCTATACGATAGGAAAAAAAATTAATTTTATAACTTTAAAAAATCATTTAATTCTGATAAAGTGAAATATTAAATTAAATTAACAAATTATTATTGAATTAATGAAATTAAAATATTAAAAGAGAAAATTAATTAAACTTTACCTAAATTCTAAGACAGTAAGAATGTCTTCATCCTGCAATATTTTTAAATGAAATATATTATTGAGGGAAATAGTAATAATAATTAATATAGCTAACGTGAATAGTTAGAGTAAAATATAGGTACAAAGAAAATCAAAGTCCTAACGTCAATATAATCATGTTTTAGAAGTTAATATTGACATGAATGGATAGAGTTTTGTTGTAGTATTATTAGGAGTAAGCGTTGAAATAGGATTACATATACGTTATATACAGATTAAACAGAACCAAAGTTTTTATCATAATCTTTCTACTTACCTCACGCCTTTGGTGCCAGTGCGATTTCCTTTTCTTCTCAGCTATTAGAATGGCCGTCGGTGGAGGCATCTCTTCCGGTGCGGGAAAACGCTACGATGGAAATTTTACTTCAAAGGTCTTTTTCGCTTGCTCTGTTGCGGCTTCGGGTGGATTAATCTTTGGTTATGATCTTGGGATTTCTGGTAAACAAACATTCTCTCTTTGCTTTTTCTTTTATCATTAAAGATTGTTTGGAATATTAATGGCGAACTGATAAATTTTGCAGGTGGAGTTACATCCATGGATCCTTTTCTAGAAAAGTTCTTCCCGAATGTTTATAGGAAAGAAGTATCTGTCCAACCTTCGGACGATCAATACTGTAAGTTTGACAGCCAAATATTAACGTTGTTTACATCTTCGTTATATTTGGCTGCTCTTCTCTCATCCATGACAGCATCTCGGATAACCCGAGGACTTGGGAGGAAGAAGACGATGATGTTCGGAGGTTTACTTTTCACCATCGGCGCCATTCTCAACGGCTTTGCTAGAAACGTACCCATGCTTATTATTGGCCGTGTGTTGCTGGGTTTTGGCATTGGATTTGCCAATCAGGTACTTATCACCATAGTTTTTGTTTTGTTTTGTTTCTGGGTATCGTATATGTTTTTGTTTATATCTGAATTTTACTTGCAGTCTGTTCCGATCTACTTATCTGAGATAGCTCCCTTCAAATACCGAGGAGCTTTGAACATTATGTTCCAATTGTCAATCACCATTGGTATATTAGTTGCCAACTTGTTGAACTACTTCACTGCTAAGATCGAAGGTGGATGGGGTTGGCGAGTAAGCTTGGGTGGAGCCGTCGTCCCTGGTTTGATATTTTCCATTGGTTGTCTCTTCCTCTCGGACTCGCCCAACTCGTTGCTCGAACGCAACAAATTGGTGGAGGCTAAAGATCTTCTGAGAAAGATCCGTGGCATCGAAAATGTTGACGAAGAGTTCAAAGATTTGGCAAAGGCCAGTGAGGCAGCCAAGTTGGTTCAAAGCCCTTGGAGAGATATTGTAAGCAGAAAGTACAGGCCTCAGCTCACCTTTGCAATCTTGATTCCCTTGTTCCAACAATTAACCGGGATGAACGTGTTCGTGTTTTACGCTCCTGTTTTGTTCAAGAGCATGGGGTTTGGCAACAACGCTTCCCTTATGTCCGCACTCATCACTAGCATCGTTAACTTTTGTGCAACACTTGTTTCCATTGCCACCGTCGACAAGTACGGAAGGAGGACTCTTTTCCTCTCCGGTGGCCTTCAAATGTTTCTTTGCCAGGTAATAATCACTATTTCCATTCACCAACACTTAAGCATTTTGATTTTGCTTGCTAAATTCATTCTTTTTCTCTTCTCTGCCTAGCTTGTGATGACTATTTCAATCGCTTCCAAATTCGGTACGAGTGGGAATCCGGGTCAACTTCCACTTTGGTTCTCCGTTGTCGTTGTGGTAGCAATGTGTTTCTACATAGCTGGTTTTGCATATTCATGGGGTCCTTTGGGCTGGTTGGTTCCTAGTGAGATATTCCCACTTGAAATCCGTCCCGCTGCTCAAAGTATTACGGTGGCAGTCAACATGATCTTCACATTCGCCATTGCTCAAGTCTTTACGGCTATGCTTTGCAACTTGAAGTTCGGACTGTTTATATTCTTTGCATTCTGTGTGGTGGGTATGAGCATTTTCATCTATAAGTTATTGCCCGAGACAAAGGGAGTCCCCATTGAAGAAATGTTCATTGTTTGGAAGAACCACCCTTATTGGGGCAAGTATGTAAACGACGACAATGCTATCCCAAGCCATGAAATGGACGAAAAAGTTTGATCTTCGTTTAGAATACCTAGATTAGATTATTGATCAACTTCTTTCGGTTAATTGTTGTTTTTTATTTGATATTAGTTATAACAATTCCTTTTTTTCCCCTTTCAATAAGATATTCTCATTAATCGTATTTATTACAAATAATGTATTTATATCTAGCGCATTCAAAACTTAATAGAAATATAATAAAAATTTATAAAGAAATGTTAAAATATCTAGCACATTAATCTTGTAACTTGATTTAAAATCAATTAGTTACCACGTGCATCTTATCTTAAAATAGTTCAAACTCAATAGTATATCGTAACATACAATTACTATTATAATTATTAAATTTGATTATTCACAGTTTTATTAAAATATAGTTACAATTCCAATAACAAATGAATAATTCATATGATAACAATTGAACTTTAGCAGGTCCAGGTGATTTGTTAAACCCAAAATCAATCGACATCTGACTACGATAATCAAGTCTATTCATCTTACCAACCTACAAATAATCATCATGTCTCTAGGTCTAACACTAGCATTGAGGGTCACTACAAATCTCTAGGCCAAAATTGAGAAAATGACCGAACACCCTAGCCTACACTCATTTCCCTCATGAATACAAAAGATGTTGATACCAACCATTTGTCGTTCAATCATCGATTGTAACTCTCCGCTCAAACTAAAAGGTGTGAACCATTAGCGGCCTACATAGCCAAATTGTTCCCATCAAGAATTAGGATTAAATTAATTTAATGAGAATCTGAACCAAACCAAATTTTAGTTAATGAGCAAAACAATAAATTCTCACACTGCTGCATATAAGTTTCATTTGGAAGGAATTTAACATATTCGACTTTCAGACTTTTGAGTCAACCAAATAATCATATATGTATCTACCGATATATTATATTGATGATATCTACAGAAAAATCAAATGTTATCCCAATAAATCACATCTATTATTCTAATGAAAGTTAACAATAATATCTGTTTTAAGTTGTAATCGAGCTGAAACGAGCATATATAGTGATAAACTCGAATTTGAGCTTAATTCAAAACTCCATAAAGATGGTTATCCAATCCATATATCAAGAAGGAGAAACATGATCTCAGCAACATCAAACAAACGTTTAGCCTCAATAGATCCGCACGCGCCAGCCTGGCGGATACATGAGCGTTCTTATAATCCAAAGCCTCCATCTTCGTCAATCAATCCTAAGGCATTCTCGAGGCCAAAAACATCCTGTCTTTACACATCTTTGTGAATTTCATTAATCAAACACTATGTTCATCGTTAAGGTCTCGAGTCGAGCTGGAATTCATGTCGAATTAACCCGAATCGAGTATTCACTAAATCAAATTCTAACAAATCATAAAATGTTCAACTCATTAAAAACCCCATACGGTCAATTATTCTCCTCCTATCTTATTGAAAAAATCAATGTCAACATACAAAGTGTGTGATCTCTCTTAGTCAAACCAACATTTTAAAATTCATTTGTTTCTTTAGGATTCTTTGGATATTAAAAAGGTTTCTGAAAATAATAATTAATAATTAATATATCTTGTGTTAAAATTCAAACATTTTTGTTGAAAATATGAATATCATTATCATGGCTCAAGAGCTGGAAAATATATAAATATATAGACAAATTAACATGTATATATAGGTTTTAAAATATGTTTAAATTTATTCAATTTGAATGGCTACCTATAAAGATAATCAACGTAAAAAATTAGGCATGCTAAATCTAATAATAATTATTCGAATTTTGAAAGTGATATTATTAAAGATAAAGTAACAACTATAAAATTTCAAAAAAATAGTCTACCATAATATTATTAACTTTTACATGTACAAATTTAAAGTATCTATTTTATGTTAAATTTTTTAAAGTTTAAATTCATCATGGTATTAACGGTAAAAGAGAATATTGTTCTCGCTAGAAGTTGTGGGTAAGGATGGATGCATTAAGCCCCTTAGGGGTCAAGTACATCCCATTATTTTAGAAAAATGATTAAATTTAGTTTAATTTGTTAAGAAAAAAGGAAAAAAAATAATTCGTATACCCGTTATTTTTAAGAAAATAATATTAAAATTTTAGACCATCATCCTTAAATTTTTTAATCCGCCAATAGTCATGTATTCGAACAACTATATATTATCTAATGTGTGTGTATATTATAAATTAATTAAAAAAAATTCTAAACATATAGTACCTTGTAATTAGGATGAATATTCTTCCATCCAATTTTTCAACATCTTCTCCCATCCAAGGAACATGAGATTTGAGATAATTTGGAAATATATAGTAAATAAAGAGAATGCATTAAGAAAATCAATATTCTTCTCAATGGTACAACAATTCCATGCCTAGAGTGATAATAAACATATTGCACAACAAAAAGGAGTGGAAATCCCCAAACTTCATACTTGGACTAAACCTCATGTATGACCTCCATTAATTCATGGAACCTGATTGCGGCTGAAGGAAGAAACTAAATCTTGTAATGATCCATAATCAGGAACTTGAAGCTGCTGCTGTTGCTGTTGGTGAGGAGAGAGCGTTTGACAGTGCATGGAGCTGGTGTTTCCTGCTGGATTATTGCTGGATGATGGGAGGAAATGGCTTAGGAATTCATGAGGTAAACCGGGAACCATCGAGGCCGACGATGACATAATCGAAGGAGAAAACATCCCGGCACCACCATGGCCTCGAAGAGTCGTCGGAATGTGGTGGTTGTGCTTTCCTTCATATGTTGTGATCACCACTGATGGGTCTTGAAACGATCTCTCGACTCGCTTCTTAACGCCACATTTTGGGCTTGTGCATCTGTAGTAACTTCTACAAGTTTTCACAATTATGTGATGAGATATTGCTTCAAGTCATTGAACAACAATGGAGAGCTATCCATGCTGAAATTTAACTGGTAAAAGGAAGATAAAATTAGGGTTTAGAGAGATATGTAGGAAGCATGAACCTTGGATAGGGGCTATTCTTGACGGCCTTCTGTCCGTACTTCCTCCACCTGTAACCATCTTCAAGATTATCAATCTCACTCTTTGTGAGGAATGCAAACCTCGGCTCCTTTTTCTCTTTCTCCTTCTTTGTTGCCTTGTTCCTGCATAATTACTGGTTTTGTCAATAAAAAATGTCTCTCGTGTATTAGGGTTTTAGTAGCTTGAGCTTTCCCCTTGAAATTGATGTTTATCATTTTTTTTTTAAAAAATCTACTGTTTGGTCAAGGAAACAAGCTCATTTATGTTGAAATTTCTTCCAATAATGAAAGAAATCGTTTACTGTTTAAGTTGAAGAAAGATTCCCACAAACCTTTCAGCCTTTACCAAGAAGTGAAAAAGGTGAAAAAACCTACACTTTCTTTGACCTGTCATCTCCATGATCTTCAGGCCCTTTTGGCTTCTTCTCTTTCTTACCATTGCTTGAATCTTCGTCTTCCTTAGAGGAACAAGACACTGAGTAATTGGGTGTTGATGGGTTTTCTTCAGAAATATTATGGTTCTGATTATGATTGTCATCCCCCACTGAATTCTCTGCAGAAACGCCAATTTTCTTGGTGTTAGTAGCAGTACTGTCATCCATGTGACTAACAACATCTGATGAAGAACAAGAGACGTCTACAACTCTCGAAAAGGAGTTGTAGTCGATGATGGAGCCGCCATTAAAGCAGTCGGTGAAGCTCATGTATGAAGGATCGAAGGCCTGTATCGCTGCTGGTGTTGGAGCTGCAGCTCGGTTGTAAATGGAAGGATAGTTTTCGTCAAAGAAGGGAAAAGTTGATCGGTTGAATCCCTGGAAAGGATCGTAGTCATGTTGTGGATTGTTTTTTTCATCTGACGACATGCAAACAGAAATGAAGAAAGAAAGAAAGAACAAAAATTAAAGAAGATGAGAAAGAAAATGGATTTTTGATTTAAGAAACTTTTTTTTTATAAATATATTTGTGTGTGGTGTTAGATTATTTAGCTACTTTTATTATTAAGTCAAATTATGGTTTTGACCATTGTACTATATTCATATTTAGTATTTAGTTTATGTATTTTAATTTGATATAATCTGGCCCTCTCTTTTTGTAATGTTTTAAAAAAGAAAAATCCCTCCTAACTTTATATGCTGGATTTTGTTGCGCAGGAAGGACTGTATAAGAAGAAATTTAAATAATTTATACAAAATAATTAACGGTATTAATTAGTTAGATTAACTAATGATATTATTGAAATAGATAATAAAATTAATTTAAATTAAAGTATTATATGGGCTAAATTCTAAATTTTGAGTATAATAGAAGGATCAAAACCATAACTTGACCTTATTATTTATTTTTATTTTATTATTTATTTGTGTTGTTGATTATGAGAGATGTGTAAAAGGAATGGGTAGGTTTGGCTATTTTCCACTCTCATTTAAATGTCCACTTAAAAAATCTAAATCTCATCGACCAAGGTTGGTTCAAGTGATAAGCAGTTTGATATCACTTAACTATGTCTCAAATTTTGTGTATAGAGAAAATTTTCGTTGAAATATTCACCCACCAAAATTAAGTGCACGATAAGGATTAATCATTAATCTAAATTTGCTAAAGCAAATCTCTAGAAAACCGAAAGAAAAAAAAAATCTCTAAATTTCACCTATCTTTTTCATGGATGATTATAGCTTCTCAAATCAAATAATTGAATATATATTCAGAATGTGTTTGTCAAAATTATCAACCCATCGAATATATACAGTTAATACATTATATTCTTTAAATAAGATATATAATTTAAATTAAGTTATTACGAATAAAATAATCTTTTATAATAAATTTTCTAATATCTAATCCAAATTAAGATATCAATAAATAAATAAATTATTAATAATTATAAAAATTATTTTTATACTCAAATAAATACTTTAATTTATAATTTTAATACCCTTAAACTTTCTAGCTTACTCCTAGAAAACCCTCTAATCCTGAAATCAGGAAAGAAAAGCTCTAACTTTTATACGTAAATAAATCTTAACCATTAACACAGTCCAATTTTACTTTGTGTTGATGAGAATAAATTTATTTTATCGGTTGTCAACGGTTATTTCTTTCATATTTAAATAGAAGTGCAATTTGTACGACTCAACCGTGAGCTAATAATTGATCCGTGTAAGGAGAGAAAAAGGAGGTAAAAGAATATGGCTAGTATAGGTGAGGAAATGGAAAAGGAATGACTCCTTCCCATCAAGTTTGTCTGATGAGATTTTATGTTATCCTTTAACGACTAGTGCCAGGCCTATGATCATCATGTCTCAGTAGACTATACAAATATAGCTGTCAACTATTTGATTTCCTTTGTCAAAGACTACGTCAAAGAATGATGAGTATGGACTCCGTAGAATAATCCTAACGGAGGATGGTTTAAGAGATAATGTGGTGCTTCTGAGTGAATTTTAAAGGTTCTATTCAGAGAACGGAGTCTACCGAGGATCTTTATTGACAGAGAGTTTATAGTTACTTAAAGATTTTCTTTGAAATTATAATAGTTTTATATGTCATTAACCTATTTATTTAATTATTTCAAATATCTAAACCGATAAAGTATTATCAATTGTTGTATTTAAATTTCTTATTCTAAATGTTTTCAAAATAAAAATATATATAACCCTATTTAGATAGGGACTTTAAGTGTAAACATGTAAGGCATTTTTTTATAAAATATTTTCATATTAATTCTTTTATTTGTTTATTTTTAGCTCACATATAAATTTGATACTTAAACTGTGTATTTCCTTTCAAATTGATACTTAAAAGAAATTTTACTCTAATATAAACATTTAAATTTTAATTTCATCTATTATTTTGATATTTTTGTTAATAATATTAATTTTCGATGATGTAATAATATAAAATTATATCATATTTTAATGATGATATCATCATATATATATATATATATATATATATATATATATATATAATTTTTTGAAAACTTTAAAATTAGAAAGATGCAGTTTTCGGTAAAAATAAGTTAAAAAAATATCGATACATAAAAACTTAAAATTTCATTCTTCACGTGAACCTTAAAACTCTAAAATATAGGTCTGGGTTTAAACTTATCTCATTAAAAAATGAAGAATATATTGAAACTTTAAATAAAAATAAATTAATTAATGAGTTATATTAATATATTAAAGAAAAATTGATAAGAACAATTGATAAATTTTTAATATATTTTTATTTTTATGTTGAATATTTATTGTTAACTTTAAAATTTTAATAGCTTTCAAATATTTTTTGAAATAGATGATGTCATGATTAACATATTACATAATTTTATATTATCACATTATTATAAATTAATATTGTTAATAATATCAAAATAATAAATGAGTTAAAGCTCTAATATTAATTTAGAAAAAATTATTTAAATATTAATTTAAGAAAAGATATATAATTCAACTACTCAATATGTAATTAATAACAAATGATTATTTTATAAATACACAACCAATATAAAGTTAAAATGGAAAAACAGGAGTCAGCAAAAGTTATGTGTGCAGTCACAATCAAGTTTTGGAGAAGAGGCTTACACGTATCAGAAATTGGGCACCGCCCTTTGACCGCCGCTAGCACGTGGGAGATATTTCTACTTGGTTGCTTTCCTTTTTTTAATTTTTTTTTTAATTTTGAGAAACGATATATTTAATTTAAAATCCTTTAAAAATAATTAAATTTAATAATCAACCTTTAAAATAGAGTCGAATTATTATTATTTAAACAAAAAATTATTTAGTAAAATATTAAATTTTGTATTAATCAAAGGTGATTACAAGATGATATATGTTTTAAGGATTATCAATCATTTGACAATGAAAATTTAAACACCCTTACAATTTCTAGTACTCGAACTTGATATCTCGAGAGATAATAATCTTTCTTTTAACCGTTATGGTATTGTGGTTCGTGTACTAGAACATTAAATATTAACGTTTTTAACGTAACATCTCATATGTCAATTTATGTATATTTCATGCAATTATTTACATTTTTAAATATTTTATTTTATGTTTTCTCATTTTTAAAATATTTTTAATTATTTCTTAACCTAATATATAAGATAATAATATTATGTAAGCATTAAGTACATATAAACTATCATGTGGACTACTAATTTAAAACCATTAAAGTTTAATTTTTTTAACAATTTCTATATAGGAGAGGAGGAAGGAGAGTTTTTACTCTAACGAGTATGAACTCACAACCTAAGGAGAATATTTAAAATATTATATCAAAAGAATATAAATTTAAGATCTTAAATTTGAATAAAACTAATCTTTTAAAATATAATTTAAAATGATATCATTGTCTCAAATTATTATTAAGAATCATAATCACAATTATTCTTATTCATTCTTAGTGCGCGACCTTATAGGTTTAGTTAACGTTGGCAGTACATAAAATCACATTTGATCCTACAAGTCATAAGTGTCATCTAACAAGATATTATGACTACCCAAGTTATATAAAAGCTCATGATCCGAGGCAACTTAACTCGGTTCATGTCATGATCATTTTATCTTACGATATCTTGATAGAATATAAGAAATGTAAAATGTCAACCTTATATTATCGCTCTATCTTCAAGTTACTCAATTATCAATTTGATAGAGAATCAAGTACATGATATTAACAAAGCATATCCCTTAATCTATTCCTATTGTTAGCTAATTATATCCCTCAATCTATTCCATTTATTTCTTGATCGTAACCATAATTAGGATAGTTATATTTTGTATAAATACCTATAATTTCTAATAATATTTTCAAGCTTTTCAATTACAAATTAAGTGATTATTCTATGTGGTTCCAGAGCAGTAATCCAATCTTTTTCTCTCCCTTCTTTCTTTTCTTACATCAATTTTTCAATGGCCACCAATGATCAATCCATTTTTCCCAACAATGTTGAACCTACCAAGTCTTTTATCATTGTCTCTCTTTCTCGCATTCTCGCATTCTCTCCCACTAATTACATCTCATGAAAAATTCAACTTGAAGCCACAATTATTGACTATGATCTTCATAAATTCATCGATGGTTCTAATCTTGCTCCTCCTAAAACCATTACCCAAAATGAAACTATCATTCCCAATCCCGCCTACAGCAGTTGGTTTCGTCAAGATAAACGCATTTTCAGAGCCCTTGGTGGTACCCTTCCCAACTCCATTGTCTCTCTCATTTCACAATGTTTTACCACTCATGATGCTTGGCAGACTCTTGCAAAAACTTATTCCAATCCCTCCAAAGGTCACCTTAAGTAAATCAAAGATCATCTTTGCAGTATTACCAAGAGTACTCATTTAATCTTTGACTACTTGCAAGAGACTAAACGTTGCACTGATCAACTAGCCTCTCTGGGTCATCCTCTTAATCCTGATGATATAGTTAATAAAATTCTTGGTCAACTCAATGATCCTGACTATGATAGCGTCATTGGTGTTGTTCAAAACCGTAAATCTCCTATCACATTTGAAAAGTTACATGAAAATCTCATCAACCGAGAACTTTCACTCAAACACGAATCTAACTAGTCCACAACCTTTCCTTCCATTATTAACTATGCAACCAAACACAAAAATTGTAACTACTACACGTCTTCCTACATCTCATGACCGCCTTCTCCCCACTCCAAATCAATCCCATTTTCATTCCTCTAGACCTACTCAACCTTTCAAAGCTAGATATCAATGGTGTCGAACTCGAGGCCATTATGTCTCGCAATGTCCCATTTTCTCCCATCAGTTTCCAAATGCCATACCACCTTTTCAATCTCACCCTGTCCTAAAAGGTTATCAACTCTCAATCACTCACGCGTATGCTAAAACTACAACCAATTTACCCTTAAATGGTCGGTTTCTTGATAGTGGTGCTACTCATCATGTTACTAATGATCTTGAAAATCTTACACTTCACTCCCCTTATGATGGTACTGAGGAACTTATTATTGGAGATGGCCTCGGGTCTAAACATCTCCAACACTGGTTTCACTTCTACTACTAAATTTAATCTTAATCATGTTCTTTATGTACCTTTTGTTGCTCGCCATATTATTTCTATTTCTATTTTTCTTTATGATAATAATACTTCTACCACATCCTTACCAAATTTTTATCATGTGAATGATCTTCAACGGGGGAACTACTTCATCAAGGACCAACTAAAAATGACATCTATGAATGGCATTCAACTCGCCCCACAGTTCACTCTGTCAATCTATCATCCACTAAAAATTGGCGTCATCGCTTAGGTTATCCATCTCATTCAATTATGCTTCATATTAGTAATGCTTTAATTTAACATTCCTAAATCTATCTCGTTTCACTGCAATTCATGTGACTGCAATAAAAGCCATAAACTACCATTTTATCAAAATACCATTCAATCTTATGGTCTTCTTAATGTTTTCTACAGTGATGTTTGGACCTCTCCAATTCTCTCTTATGATGGTTACAAATATTATCTTATTTTCATATATTATTATTCCAAATGTATATGGTTTTATCTTTTCAAACACAAAAATGATGCCACTACTGTTTTTACAAAATTCAAACTTAAGGTTGATTTTTTAAAAACGTCTCATAATTAAAATTTTAGTGACAATGGTGGAGAATATATTGGCTTAGACCCCACACTTGAATCTCACGACATAACTCATTTCACTTTCCCGCCTCATACTCCTGAACACAATAGTTATTCAGAACGTCATCACGGTCGTATTGTTAAAACCGACCATTCTCTTCTCACTCATTCCTCTATGCCATGAAAATATTGGTCATTGGTTGTTGTTATTGCTTGTTATTTAATTAATCGAATGCCTACTCATACACTTAAACTTCAATCTCCTTGCCCTAAACTTCCTGGCCATACACCAAATTATCTCAAACTTCGTAGTTTTGGGTGTCTTTTCTATCCATGGCTACGTCCTATACATCACAAACTTGACCATCGTTTATCTCCTTGTGTTTTTGTTGGTTATTCTGCTACCCAAAGTGCATATTATTCTCTCGATATAATCTCAAACAAAATATATGTTTCTCTCCATGTCAAATTCATTTAACACAATTTTCCTTCTTCATTCTTTTTCATATTTGTACCACCGAACACATCTTTTGATACGGATGAATAATGTTCAATCCATCTTCCCGTAGTTTTCGATAAATCTTATACACCACCACTCAACATACAAATCCAACAAGCTTCACTCTCTCCACTCTCTCCTCCTTCACAAGAATCTCTTACTTCATCTTCTTTTCTTATACCTCAACCTCCACTTTGGACAAACACTTGCTTACAAAATAACCCATTAATAAAACGAACCTTCATGTTTCCCTCTAACCTTCCTCCATTGAACCTACCATCATCACTCAAGCTCTCAAAAAATTCAATTTGACGCAATGACATGCAATCTGAATAAAATGCTTTGATTAAAAATAATACTTGGGATCTTGTTCCTCCCTCTCCCTATCAAAATCTCAAAATCTCATTGTTTATACAAAGGAATCATATTTCTATATTTAAAGAACAATAATTTTCAAAAGATAGCTACATCCGTTAAAATTTTAATATATCAAACATATGAACTACCTTTTTACACAAACCAAGCGACCTCGATTGTAAATGAATTATTATTATTCTTTGAGATTCCGGGTTCGAGCACCAAGAATGTCAGGGTGTGAGCATCCAATGTAAAAAGTTTGGGGATTAATTTAGAATAAGGTTCATAGTTTGAGGATGAATTTTGAATGGTCGAAAAGTTCAAGGACCAATTAGAATGAGAGTCATAGTTTAATGATGAAATTAAAATGTTCAAAAGTTTATGAACCAAATTAGAATAAGAGTCATAATTTAGGGATATATATTGCAATTAACTCCTCTATTTATATCGCTCAAAAATGATAAATTGTGAAATGAATTTAAAAGGAAAAAGTATAGAACCAACAATCATTTGGCCTAACGGGATAAAATATTATATTATTTAAGTAAGATTAAAGGTTTGAATTTTGATATTTGTGAATGAAACAAATTGAGTTGGAGGATCGCACTTATAATGAACCTCTATAAAACTCAATCTAAATTAATCCGTGATTAATTAGAGGGGAAAAAAAGAAAAAAAATCTAGAAACTTTACCCTAATAATTTTATTTGCTAAAACGTAGGAAAAGGAACAACTTTTGTTATAAAGTTGATTAAAGTTCCTAGCAAGCTTAGATTTTGATGGAAATAGTATTTATTAAATATTTTTAGTTTTGATTGTATTACATACCTAAAAATTATGATTTTTAATTCAAATTGGTACCTAAACTTTTAAATATTTTAATTTTATCCTCAACTTATAACTCCCATTTTAAATCAGTCCTCAAAATTTTGAATATTTTATTTTCATCCTCAAATTATGACTCTTATTTTTTAACTTAGTCCTCAAACTATTTAACATTTCATATTCATCCCCAAAATATAACCCTCATTCTAAATTAGTTCTCAAAACTTTTTAGCATTTCAATTTCATCCCAAACTATCGATATATGCTAATCACATCTCCCGTTAATAAAAAATTGCAATTTCAAATTATTATATGTTTTAAACAAATAAAATTTAGTTTAAAATTTGGTAAATTAATTATATATTTGGATGAATTTGAGGATGAAATTGGAAGAATCAAAGTTTAGGGACCCATTAAATGAGAGTTATAGTTTAGAGATAAATTTATAATATTAAATAATTTAAAGACTAATTTAGAATCATAATTATAATTTTAGGATGCGTATGTGAATGATTCTTTTATTTTATTATCATTTAACAATTACACTTACATGCTTATGCAGATGATGTATTTAAACCCTAAACTTTTAAACATAATTTTAGGATGAGTAATGTGAGTAACTCTTATTCTTATTAGAAAGGTATTTTGCTTTTGGGCATGATTGGTGTTATTGTCTTTCAAGGAATATCATGTTAAATCGACTCAATCACACTCCACCGTCGGCATCATTTAAGCGTGGAAATGAACATCCTCTTCCTCTACAAAAGTCAAGTCATCAACACTCACCATGCATACATTTTTATTTATATATTTATGTCTAAGGCCAAATAATCAATTTGTTTTGTATCATTAATAAGAATTGAGGACGTATTAAATATTGAAAAGATAAATTGGAATTATTTAATTAAATTATACTTTTAAATTAATTATATTTAATAAAAATTAAGAGTCGGATATTAATATTTATTTTTTAACTGAAATTGAAACTTCCTCTATTAAAGGAAATTTTATTTATATTCATTTTGGGACATGAAATGTGGTAAAAGGTGGGCGATTGGATGGAAAATGAATGATGTGAAAAGATTCTTGTTGAATGTGAAGTAGCTAGTCATGAGTTTGGCCGCTCACCCACGTAATGGATTATGACAATGTATATCACTAATCAATCCGCTTCAATAGTAAAAGAAAATATTAATCTTGTTAGAGGTTTCAAATTCAAATAGAAGCGTTCAAAGACAAAATTAGGATGAAATAATGGGAGGGGTCAAGTTGCTTATCTTGAAACTAATAAGGTTCTAAAAGGTAATTAAACCAAGAAAAATAGGGGATTGGGGCTTAATTTCACTAATATCAAAATTGACATGTCTTAAAAAGTAATTAAACCAAAAAATTAGAGGCAAAATTTAATTTCATTTAACTTTAAAACTGATAATGTCTTGAAAAATAATTAACCAGAAAATTTTAAGAGGGTCAAGACTTAATTGTAATGGCTCCAAAAATTTTAAGGTCTTAAAATACAATTAAACCATAAAAGTTGGGATGGGCCATGTCCTCCTTTCGCCCCCACGTGGTTCCGCCACTGGCAGTGTTTGCAGTATGTGTGTTGTCAATAGATTAAGAAAGTTTTGAATAGATATTATCTTGTAATCACCCTATAATTGCTTGCAAATCCAAGAAGAAAATTATATAACAATCGAATTCTTTTTTTATTTAACAATTCCTATCTAGAAGGAGGGGAAGAAGAATTTTACTCCTAAAAATTGAATTCTTAAACTAACTTCACTACCATAAATATGAATAAGAAATTTAAGTAAATCTAAAACTATCCATTTTACATATCTATATAACTTTTATATAAATTAATTGAGTAAACTTAATGCTAAAAGGGAATATTTTTTTAAAAGTTCTGATTTCGAGTAACTACGTATACAAGATGCTATACAAGATGTGTGTAACTATAATATTTAACCTTGTACCCTAAATTTACCCATATTCAATTACCGGAAAGTTTTTAAATTATTATTTATTCTACCCATTCTGGTACGTCAGTTGACCTATTGGTTCTTCTTCAGGATTTAGTCGGCAACCAAAAAAGTGGAATGGCAAGTTAATGTGCCCAAATGGAAAGTGTGAAAAAAGAGTCCTTGCATTGATATTACACCTTAAACATAACATAGTGGGTTTGGTTGATTATGTGTCATATTTTATTATGTGCGTGTAATTCAATGTGTGTTTTGTATGTTGTGTGTGAATATGTCAAAATTATTGTCTTGGTATTTAAATAATAAATGTTTGAATGTGTTAATCACTATGAGCTACCTTTTTAAATTATTGTCTGGTTCTATGTCTGGATAATTGAAAAGAAAGACAAAGAAAATGAGCTATAGGGTTCGTGTGTCTAAGTCAATTAGACATGAACATAAATTCACAAATATTACATTCAACAAAGCAAAGCAAACACATAGTAATCAGAGAGATTAATAGATGTAACTACCTACCATCTGAATATCATAACAATAGGTTCCTATAACCTTGCGTCTCCTTACAACCATATAAGATGGAGACCATCCTACAAAAAGGAACACGAGACCTCCAAAGAGGACTAAAAGGTAGGAAAACACAAAGGGAATTTATCCTCCAAAGAGGAACCCGAGTTAACCTCTGAAGAGTAACTCAAAACAGAAATAGGATAAAGGATTTACCTTTTAAGAGGAGTCTGAGTTATCCACCAAAAAGAAACTCAAAACAAAAAGTAAATGGAAAAACAGAAAGTACTCGCAATCAGAAATCATATAACATCAACATTACATTAGTCATCACCCACTCAAGGTGATCCATGAAAAACTAAATCGTATATAATCTTGAGTTAATCATAGAGTGTAGCACTAGCTAAGAAACAAGCATCTCATAGCTATCATTACCAACTAAACAATGCGCGTTCTACAATCGACAATACTAGGTCTTATGGTGATGAAAGCTACGATATATAAACTCTATAACTCTACATGAGCACTAAAAATACTTAAATGAAAGGAACCACTAATGTCACCCCTAAAGCCTAACTTAGAAATTACGATCAAGTCATAGAGATCAAATTGGTTACCAATATTTAAGTGTTTAGAACTTAATAATACATTAAGAAATAAATACATGTCCAGTTAAATATATTTTGAAAAATCTATATTTCATACTTTAGTTTGAAAATGAGACAACATCTCGATTACCCTATCGATCCTATGTCTAATCTAAAAAAGAAGACATGAAAGAAGTAAGCTGTAAGCTTAGTCTGTCCTCTAAATGCAATCAGACATCACATAAAATCATAAATATTGCGATCAATAAATCATTTCAAACAACATAGTAATCAAGTAAATTAATAGACCTAACTACCTATCATCCAACATCATAACAAGAGAATCTCATAACCCTCGTGTCTCCTTATAAGTATACATGATGGAGACCTTTTCCCTCCAAAGAGGAACTTGGGGACCTCTAACTATGGATCAACATAAGAAAATAGGATGAGGACCTTAATCCAAAGAAGAACCTGAGTTATCCTCCAAGGAGAACTCAAACAGAAAATATGATAAGGATCTTACTCTTCGAAAAGGAATCTGAGACCTTAGAAATAGTCTCAAATAAGAATCTTCCATCATATCATCCCAAACCGCAAGTAATTGGAAAGAATTAAACATGATTGCATAACGAAATGGAAATAGAACATACTCTCAATAAAAAATGTACAATATCAACATTACATACATATATCACGCGCATTCAAGGCGATCCATGAAAAATAAATCATATATAATCTTACAATAAACATAGAGTGTAACACTAATCGAGAAACACACCTCTAGAACTATCATTACCAGTTAAACAATATGTTTTCATGATTGACAAAATCAGTGGATGATGGCTGATGGCGTGGATGGTGATGGTCCCTGCGATTATGTGGCTTGCTACGGTAGTGACGATGACTAATGCTAGGTCTATGATTCCAGTTTAGGAATTATGGTAGGCGAGTTGTTGGGCCTTATCAGATTGGATTTGGGTCAGCAAAGGGTTAGGCCGATTAGGGTAATGGGTCATGTAGTGTAATTGGGTATGGGTAAATGATTTTCGGCTTGCTGTAATTGAACTTTTACAACAAGAGTAATATATTATCTTGTGATGGCTGATGGCGTGGATGGTGATGGTCCCTGCGATTATGTGGCTTGCTACGGTAGTGACGATGACTAATGCTAGGTCTATGATTCCAGTTTAGGAATTATGGTAGGCGAGTTGTTGGGCCTTATCAGATTGGATTTGGGTCAAGCAAAGGGTTTAGGCCGATTAGGGTAATGGGTCATGTAGTGTAATTGGGTTATGGGTAAATGATTTTCGGCTTGCTGTAATTGAACTTTTACAACAAGAGTAAATATATTATCTTGAAAAATCACAATCATTTTTTCGATGATATTCATCAATGGATTAAAATATATTCCTACAAATTTAGTATTTTATTATTTGATAATTTGTCATGAATAGATCCTAAATAGATTTTATATTTGTTATGATTTGGTTATAATAACATCAAGGTGCAAACTACTGAAATATAGCTTTTGGTTGGTCGAGACTGATTGCATCAAATGTTCAAAAGTTGTTCTACACCATAGAAAACAAAGCTACTAAAGAAGTGCTTTTGCTTTTGGTTATACTCATTAAATAGTCTCGTATATACATCATAGTATAAAAATATATATTGTATTTTATTTTATATATAAAACATCATTCACTTGTGAAAATTTCCTATTTTAATAGAATCAAAACACCGTCTAAATAATTGTATCTTATATATTTAAAAATAATTATAATAATATCCCTCTCTATATTATATTTTTTTCAATTAGATCTCTATTTTATTAATAATTAATTATATATATGTGTCGGTTAGGTCATTAGGTGCAGATTTTATCTCAAATGTCGGATTGAGTTTTAGGTTGGGTGTAGAGACCCTAAATATGAGTCAAATCAAATTTTAGGTGGAAGGTATATTTTTATCGGATCGAATAAATTAGGTGGAGTTTTTATCTCAAATGAAGGATTGGAGATCGAATGATGGTTCCTAATCTATCGCTTCTTTACGAGTCTGAGTTTTTAGCATACCTAGTTCTATGAAATTTAAATTTTTGCATGATTTGCATTTATTTTATATATGTTTAAACTTAATGGTTTTTTACTTGTTTTCGACATTCGATTTCTTCTCGCTATTATTATACTATTATTATTATTATTATTATTATTATTATTATTATTATTATTATTATTATTATTATTATTATTATTATTATTATTATTATTATTACTACTACTACTACTACTACACTTTTTTATGTATGCAAGCCAATTACAACAGCCTAAAATTGGGCCCCAATTACATCATACCCAACCCGAAGCCTAAGAGGAAACCCACATGTGAGTGCCCGAGCCACCTAGGGTTTTTCTAAACTCTTCTTTTGGTATTCGCACAGCCGCCTCCCAGTTGAATCTGATTTTAGATCTAACAGTCCAAATATTACAAATTAGAGTTTTCACCCTAAGTTTCCACCACCACCACCGCCGCCAGTCAGTGTGGGTCGTCGGATCTAGACCCATCCAACATCTAGATCGAGGAGATGCTGCCGCCCGTTTCACCCACTCCCCACCCCCTCTACCACCAATCTAAAGCCTTGCCATGTCAGAAACAAATCAACAAGCTCCACACGCAAACCCCTACTTTTGTAATGATTTCATAGCAAAAAAAAAAGCAAAAAATATATAAATAGGGTTTATATAACCTTGAATATCAATGTAAAAGGGGTTTTATCCCCTTAGTTTTCGACAAACAATATCAGAACATTCAAGGTAGTTTTTTTCTTTGTTATTTTTTGGTGTTCAAAATAAAGAGGGATTTAAAAAAAACGAAGCCTTTTTTTTAAAACATAAACTTTTAAGATTTATTTTAATGTGTGTTTTTCATTTTCGAAAACAAAAAATAGCCAAACACTTTCGAAGCCTTGCATGTAATCGAATCTAAGTTGAAGGGCTAGATATATTACCTTAGTAGAGGATCGAATCGGGCCAATTCATCGTCGTCAAGCTCGTGGGAGCCGAAAGGTGGCCTTTTTAAGGTTGTTTAGGAGTTTTTTTGGGTAATTAAACCCTAGATCTAGGCTTAGGAGAGTTAGACGAGCATTTTGGGTTATTTTGGCTCGATTTAGGAATTCTACCACTATTTGCGACAGCCCGAACAACGGAGGGACGAGTTGTGGTGACCGATAGTGGGCGACCCAGAAAAAAAGAGAGAGAAATAGAGCTTTTTAGGGTTTTTTTAGAAAACTCGTTAAATGAAAAAAAAATATAAGTTGTATATATAGACAAAATTAGGGAAAATTGCGCTTAGGTCCCCTTAACTTACGCGTGTTTTTTGCAAAATAATCGTGTATGGACTGTTTTTCATAATTTATCCATTTATGTTTATGCTTTGTAATTTTTGGTTTAATTGTTGTTTAGTCCCCCTAGTTTAGCCGTTTTTACATGTTAGTCACATGTAGGGACTGTTTTTATAATTTACCCACTTTTATGCATGTTAAATATTTTTAGGGTTATTTTTATTTAGTCCCTATATGATTAGCGTGTTTTTACATTTTGGTCATGTATAGTGACATTTTTAGTTTTTTTTAAATAAGGATTGTTTAGTAATTTACCTTTTTTATTCGAATGTATATTTGAGGCTTGAAAAAATGGAATATTTAGTAAATAACCCATGTAGTTTATGCATGTTTATATTTCAAACCAATCTATTTTTTATTTATTTAATTTATCCATGCAATTTTAATTTAATTAATTTAGTCCCCATGTTTTATTTATTTTTATTCTTTGTAATTTTAGCACTTAATATTTAAAATACTTATTTTAGTCACTTGTATACTTTATTTTATTTAATTTTGGCATGATGGTTTGATTGTTTGTGTTTTAGTCCCATTTTTATTTTATTTTAATTTTTGTATGTTGTTTGCATGTTAGTCCATTTAGTCCTAATTAATTTTGCATGATACCTCATAAGCATTACTGACTCAAATCGAAATAAATTAACTAAGGGAATATTCATTCATTTTAATATTGTCGTAAGTGATTGTCTTAATATATAGAAAGTTACTTTCGGTAATTTTAAAATGAAAGTCTATCTCATTTAGTGACACGAAATAAATTGAATTCATTTTTAAATACGGGGATTGGGAAAAAGATCATGTTTTTTAATTAAATTCATCGAGAAAAGACTGTTAGATCGAATCTAATGTCTCTTCTCAGTATTTTTAAATAATTGAACATCCTTATTCTCATTAAATATTGGTGAAATAAATAATTAATTACTTGCTTGATATGATTTTAATTTGCTTTATTTTTCATGTGCTTTCAATGGTTTTCAAATAACATTTGAATCGATATTAGAATAGTAATATCTTTTCATTTCGGTTGAAGTAATAAATTACTATTTTAAGGCATGAAAGGTCTTTTATTCTCAATTGGAAATAATTAGATATTATCATTTTTTTCTCTTAAAATTATTTTGGGTGTTGTTATTTTGAATTAATAATGAACTTTAGAATGGAATTTTAATATTCTTTATTTCGATTGGAGTAGAATCGATTGCTTTAAGGCATGAGAGATCATTCTTCTCGATATGAAATAATTAAAGAATATCATGTTTCGTCCAAAAATTCAAAGAATATTATTTGTAGGGGATCTTAATTAAATTAGACTCGAACTTGTAAATTTCATTGCAAAGACAACTAATTAATTGTCAAGGTACCGATTTAAGGCATTGTGGGGTTAATTCTTCCCCATACGTAACCGACTCCCGAACTCAATTTTGGTAACGCATACCACAAGTTTGTTGTTTTAATTGAAATTAATATTTTATTAAAATGGCAAATACATTTTTGGGTACCCAACCACACTCTAATAAAATATTGGTGGTGACTCATTACCACATTTTTTCACTAATCGGTCATCAAAAATTATTTCGAAACAAGAACCCCTTTTATCCCTTTCTGGAAAAAAACTGTTTCGACAGCTTGGCGACTCCGCTGGGGACTTTTTTTTAGAGAGTCCCATTAGTCAACTAATTAATTGTCTCACAAATTAAAATTACAAGTTCTCTCTAATTGATTTTTTGATCCCTTGTGTGGTTTGAATAAATTTTTTACTCTAATTTAATTAACCACTAAATAGTTGTAATGATTTGTTTGTTAGTGTTTTCAGAGAAAATAATTGTTCAAGATTTTGAGTTCTCTGTTTGATGTTGTTTGATTTATTTTTGCTTTTCCTCACACATTGCACAGCTGCATTTGCATACATGAGCTAAAACTCCGCTCCGTCTTGTTAAGTAGGAGTGAGAAACTACTCTCTCATGTGGTTTTCACCTTCGTATGGGATAGTGAATCACTCTGGGGCTCACGCCTTATAGTCCTCATGATGGTTTTCACCTTCGTATGGACATAAAGAGGGTCCCCTCGAATTGAACTCGATCCGAAAGCTTGTGATGGGCCAGGATTGAGGTTAGGATTTCTTATGATCTAGGTAAGGCTATATATGGGTTCTAAGTACATGCTGGGTTCGGTTCTAAAGTAAGTGGTCCTTGAATTGTCCTGGTCGATATCTCCTTGGGTTGCCGAACCTCAATCCTGATTAGGATTTCTAGATGACATGAGGTTAGGATTTTCTATAAACAAAGCATGTGGGTAGAAATCCTGTTTTAGTAGGATCTACTAAAGCATGTGGGGTAAGTTTTATCGATAAATTATATTATATCTGATTCATTCATTTATAATTACTGGCTAATTTTCTCTTATCTTTATTTTTTATTTTGTTCTCATTTTGTATTGTACTATTCATCCCATTGGTGTTGATCCATGACCGATGTCCATATAGAAGGCTAGTAATATGGAACGAAGGATTCAAAATGAGGTAGAATACAATGCAAACGTCTTGAGATGGTCTGAGCAGTCCCAACTATTGAATGGAGATAGTTTATAGCCTAGATATATGTCAGATCTAATTGGGTACACACACATCAATGTCTGTCAAAAGAACCTAAGCAAGTTGAAAGAGATTTGGGGAAAGTGGCAAGCATCAGATAAGTAGTTGTTTTATCAACTCTATGGTGACATCTCGCATCTCTTAGTCATTCTGATTGACCGAAATCTGTTTAGAGCTCTGGCCCAGTTCTAGAACCTCACCTATAGGTTTTTAACTTTTGGCCGAGTCGACTTGACACCTACCATAAAGGAGTACCACGCCTTGATTCGTTGTTCGAGATTCCAAGCATACAGGTGTGCACTAAGCTCCCAAATACTCATTCCTTCAAGAAGAAACTACTACTGATGATCGGCATGAGTGAAGAGTGGGTCATAAGAGGCATCAAAAAGAAAGGAGATAGCGAGTACATTAACTGGACCGCTATGAGCGAAGTGATTGACCATTATCCTGACCGAAGAAAGAATATTTACATGTTTACTCTGGGTATTTATGGGCTAGTCATATTCCTGAAGATTTTGGGGCACGTTGATTTATTAGTGGTATAATTATTTGAGAGACTGGATAGACATGTAGATCCCGTTCTAGCTATCTTAGCAAAAACCTTCCGTTCCCTGAACTATTACAGACGAGAAGAAGGACGCTTCATAGGGTGTGCACCATTGTTGTTAGTATGGATCCTCAGTCACTTCAAACACATCGAGAGGGCACCCGATCGAGTCTTCTTTGAAGGATTTTCGCTTCTAAAAGATCTCTTTTCCTGAGAATGGCCAGTGGGTTTCACTGAGGAGAAGTGGATGGTCATTTTCAAAGATATTTGAGACAGTGATATTTTGCAGCATGCTTCATAGAACGTTTTCTCAGACATACTGTATATGTGTGGAGAAAGAGATTGGGTTTCATTGCCATGCATATAGGGTTATGTAGGGTATGCTCCGTTATTGGTTTCCAGGCAGTATGAGTCGAGGTAATTTATTTCGGCAACTTGGGATTTATCCATGTCTAAGTTTGCATTCAGATGAGAGTAGTACAAGAATAAATTCAAAAGGGTTGTTGATGCATGGAGGCACACTTGTAGAGTAAACCACTTTACCTTTAACTTCAGACTGTCACAAGAGTACGATGAGTGGATAAGCAATAGAGTTAATGATAATATCTCAATGGTCAATCCTGAAAATACTCAGCTTATGGAAGAACATCTCAGATTGGTATTATCTACGCTAGAATAAGCCAGGCTTGATTTCGAGGCCAAGAGGAAATAGGGGAATAGAAATAACAAGGATTAGAGGATAAGACGTACCAAAAAAATTTGGAAATCTATATCCAAAAAGGTCGGGTGACCGAATCGAAAAAATAGAGAAGCAACTTAAATTGGACTTTGAAGATCTCCAGTTATTTTACTAGCGAATGGTCAAGGCTTAGATGGCCACTAGGTCAAGTAAGTCTCCTGCTGAATAGAGACAAGAAGTGGTAGGTTTAAAAAGAGGAGTCAGAGAAAGCAGGGAATAACTTAAGCATAGTAGACATCGGGCGAAGCTACTTTCAAGAGAAAAAAGTGCACTAGAGTAATAGTTGCAAGAGAGTCAATCCCAGAACGAGAAATTAAAAGATAGAATATTGAGTTTAGAGACAGTTTTGCAATGATACCAAAGTTGAGAAAACAGTTCAAACCGTGCGAAATTCTAAAACTTGAAGAAATGTGTGAATGAACTCGAGGCCATGGTTCAAGATATTCACAGGAGAGCAAGTGAACTACCATTAGTCCCCTATGAAGGAGTTATAAAATGGTGCAATTATTGGGAACAGACTCAGTGGAGAGTTAAGTAGAGGGATGACCTCATCGCGAGCTACTTGCAGTATGCTCAAGGAGTGGCTTAGTACTTGGTTGACTTATCACATGAAGATGATGTTGTAAGCGAATGATTGGAGCCTGAGACTGAATAATCTCAGAGGATTTTAGATTTACTAGAGCACATCCAACAATTAGGAGAGATACCTCAGATCTATATGTGATATGTTTAAGCCTTGTAATCAAACTTTGTTTCAAATATAAAAAGTTGTTATAAGGAATCAACCCAGAATCAACACCATGCATTGCATTTACGTTGCATCTACATTGCATTTACTTTTCACATTGCATTTTATTCATTAATGGTCATATTTTTTTTACCTTTATTAGTAAAATATTAATAAAAAATATAGTGGTAGAATTTCTGAGAGCCAATTGAAGTTACCCGAGATATGTTTCTAGAAAGATCAAAAATGATGAATGAAATATTAACACATGTTAGTAGAATCGAGAGAATCCAGGGGCAACTCGTAAAGACCCAACAAGATATGATCGATCAAGTAAAAAGGTTCCAGAGTGAATCAAGAGAACAAATGTCCAAATTAATGGAGATGATAAATGTTGTGATCCATGGAGAGAAGCTACTAGAGGATCTCGTTGTAAAGACTTTGAATAGGATTTTGAATATTAGTGGTTGAGCCAAAATGATAATGACAGGTGATTGGGGACCTATTAAGGACCAGGATATCTCTAGCGAGCTTCGAAAATCAGATGCGGTCTTAGAAGGCCCCACTGAATCAACAACGAATGAAGAAGTGATGAAAGATAAAGGTTCCCTTGTGAGAAATAAGCTTTACTCAAAGAGGAGGGGTATAAAAGAGGACTGAATGCTGATCAAGAAACCTAAGAAGGATCAATCTCTCTTGATTCAATGTTCTAACCCTTCACAATCATTTAGCCAAGACAACCAAGCTTTATCTCTAAAGCCATCACTAAGTAGCCTCTAGTCAAGGGGATTAGATGAGAATAAAAAGAAATCGTAGGATTTTCAGTTCCATCCCTTCCATTTTTCATGTGAAAAATTGCATTCGGAAATGCTCACAACAGGCTTGATTACACCATGATATGACTAGCCACAGTGGCCTTCGAACGAGAAGTGGACCTATAAGGAGCTTCCTTTGCTAAACTAGACTGGAACCCCATATTGTTCAGATAAAGTTCTTAATAACCTTGTGGGAAAATTCTAGGATCCTTTAGAGTAAGAAATTCTTAGGTCCAAGGTAGAAAAGAAAAGAGTTAAGATTCAGTGCCCGAAAATCTTTGCCCCAACAGTTATTAATATAGTCAAATCATGTGAATGACACATAGAGCAAGAGGATGAGAAAGGAAATCCAAGAAAAAGGACTCAAATGGATCTAATCTGAGACTGGCCCATAGGTTTAAGAACGAATTGGGAAGATGCAACCTTAAAGAATCCTCAAACACCTATATCAGATTTCCCGATGACAAGTGGGGCTTTGGACAGTTTAGAGAGTTGGATGAATACTCCACCAATTACAGCAGCAATGAATGCTAATAGCCGGACCAAAACTATCATCACCAATGAGAATCGTTTTGGATCTAAATTTGGGCCCAATTTCCAACCAGGGAAGAAAAGGCTGAAGAGGCAAGAAGAAGAGAAAGAGGCCAACCTGAAAGAAGAATGTATTCTTTTGGAGTATCTGAAGAATACTTTCCAGTTTGGGGAGGTTAATACCGAACCATAATTAATGGATGTAATTGAGGAAGAAGATCTGATAGAGGATACAGAACTGCACATCAGCAAGATGCCTGAAGATAACGGTAATGAAAATATGTGATTGGTATATGACCACGTTTCCCATGAAAAAGAATCGAACAATCAGACTACATATGATCTTCTTGTAGTTTTTAGATGAAGTTTAGAGTAATATTCAAAATTAATTGATAACTCCGTAAAAAGACTCAATTTCCAGTCTCTTCACTTAAGTTATTGCTCGTCTAAACAATGTATGCACATCATTTTAGTTGCATATAGGTTATGTTAGCGTGTGGTGGATAAGTTTTGCTTAGGCAATATTTATTTGGTTTGACTGATAATGCTAAAGAGAAAGGGTGGTTTGGATTGCGTTTGTGCAGGAAACTTACAGAGGAAGAACATTTCAGTCATGACAACGTAAATTTGCAAAGGCCAACGGAACATATGAGAACGTGAGGAGCAGATTTATCTCTCGAAGCAGGTGTGATGAAACCACCTATGTAACACGCCAATTGGATGACCTACTTCACGTGCAAGCAAGCCTTAATTATTCTGACAGTCGCCAACCACCTTTCCTTTTTAAGTCTGAACCTTTAATAACAGTTATTTAAGGAAACTCCAAAAGCATGCACAACCCTAGGAGATCTTTCCTTATAAATAACCAACAGTAGCCGCTAAAGGGAAGACAATGAAGAGGATAGAAGAGCTTTATCCAAGGCGTGAGTGAGCAACATCAGTGCTTCTTCACCACTTACCCATCGACCTTCCTTGGTGTTCTTCATAGCTAGACTTTAGCAGAGCGGTGATCTGGTCTCGAGAGAGGCTGATCACCAAGGTAGGCGCAGTGCTGATCAGAATCATCGCGACAGAGCCCCCGGTTTTGGGAGTCATTTTTCCTTTGTTTTTAACTCTTTATCTATTTGGAGTTGTATTAAACGTTGAATCTTGGATGATTTTTGATAGCATCAAGATTGTCTTACTTGATGTTAAACTTGTTTTACCTGAACAATATTTTTATATTTTATGAATGATGAATTATGTTTGTTATTAATTATTTTGCTCATCGTTTAAATATTTTACCTTACGCTGTAAGAGTATTGAGAAATCGCCTGGGGTTTTGGTAAAACATGTCTTGGTAATATAAGAGCATCGAGAGATAGCCTTTTGTATAGATAGTGATTCTTAAATTAGAGAGAATTAAGATAGATCCACGTGAGCAATGGAATGAATCCGGGATGGTGAAGTTCTAACTTGTTACCTTAGAGATAAGGAGTGAGTTTCAAACGACTAAAATGTATAGATGCTAGAGTAGGATAGAAAACACCTATAGTTTACGCTGAGAGGTATTGCTACAACAACAGTTTGACACACCAAGGGTTACAGTTAAGCTGAGGAGTATTGTCATAGAAACCGTCTAAGAATACCTAGTAATCCTGTTGGGCAGCTTTAGCAAGTCATAATAATTCATTCTAAACTCAGAATAATTGTTTTCAAAGCAAAAGTTTAGCATAAGTGCTTTGTGATACGTCTGAATATGTGGGGTTGATTACATTATATTTAGATCAACACTTGTCTTGTTTTATTTTTGCATTTTGTATACTTATTTTGCCTCGGCCAAACTTTCCTGCAATCGTTAAATCACTTATTGTTTTATTAATATTAGTTCTTAAGCTGACACTTAGTAGGACTTAGTTTGGGGACACTAGTTTTAGTTGTGGTGAAAATATATTTCTCGATCAATCTCTGTGGATACGATACTCATTTACCCTATATTACTTGAATTGATTATGTATACTTGCACAGATTTTCTTGTCTTAACATATAAATTTACAAGCAATCAAGTTTTTGGCACCTTTTCCGGGGATTGGCACCTGACGAAATTTTTAGCCATAACAAGTTCTTTTTTTTGTCACCTTATATTTATTTAATCTAACATAGTTTATTATTTTCTTTTGTAGGTTCTTATTATTGAATGACCTTGAGATCTGCTGGTAAGCCTTTGGAACTATTCAACCTTGAAATTGAGCAATCACTCAAACAAAGGTTGTGTGCCTAAAGAACCAGAGAACAATTAAACCAAATCCAAATGCAAAACAACATGGGAGATTTAAGACATGATGCAGCTATCAATCTTCAAGTTGCAAGGCCAAGAGCAATACGAGATCATTTGAACCCGATTCTCGATGACCTCAATACAGGCATAGTGGCACCTGAAATACAAGCCACTCATTTTGAACTTAAACTGGTGATGTTTAACATGCTAAACTCTATTGGACAATTTGGTGGTTCACTCAATGAGGATGCTAGGCAGCATGTTCGTGCTTTCCTTGAAGTATGCGACTCGTTTCGACAACAAGGAGTACATGAAGACGTGCTAAAACTGAAACTTTTCCCTTGCTCCCTACGCGATAGAGTAAGAGCCTGGCTCAGCGGTGTTCCTTCTGGGGTCAATGGAGATATGGGCAGATTTATGCAAAAGTTTCCTACTCCGATACAATCCACCCAATATAAATACACACCTTCGCAATGACATTGATAGTTCTCGACAAGGAGATGATGAATCAATGTACGAATGTTGGGATAGGTACAAAAGCCTACTTTGTAAATGTGTTAACCATGGTTTTCATGATTGGATGCAAGTGGTGATGTTTTACAATGGTGTCAATGCACCAACTTGAATGATGCTAGATGCCTCAGCAAATGGCACCTTACTGAACAAATCACCCGAGAAAGCTTTTGACATCCTCGAAAGGATAGCAAATAATTATTATCAATTTCTAAATACAAGATTGGGGACCGTAGAAAAACATATGGAGCTTATGAATTAGAGGGTAAGGATTCGGTAGAAGCTCAACTTTCTGCCATAACCAATATGTTGAAAAATTTGCAACGTCCTAATGAGGTAAGAGAAGTCAAAGTGACCAATAACGCATGTTATTTTGTCAAGACAACCATCATGAGAGTGAATGCCCGGAAAACCATGAGTCAGCCAATTTCGTGGGCAACTATAATCGGAGAAACAATAATCCCTATTAAAACACGTACAATCCTGGTTGGAGATAGCACCCAAATTTTTCATAGAGTAATCAAGGAAATAACAACAATCAAACAACAAATTACAGGCCACAACAAAATAATTCTGACTATCAACATTTTCAGAATCAGTATCATCAACAACCCTGGCAAAACAATAAAGGTATAACTTCTTCCTCTAATAGAAATTCCAATATTAATTCTTTGGAGCTGTCATTGCAGGAATTTATGGCCTCGACGAAAGATTTCATGGCCTCCATAAAGACCTTGATGCATGAACATTCTGCAATAATTAAAAATCAAGGAAACTTGTTACAAAGCCAAGCAACAATTTTGCAAAGCCATAGTTCATCCATAAGAGCATTGGAGAATCAAGTAGGAAAAATTGCTAAAGCACTACATTCTCGCCCACAAGGAAATCTCCCTAGTGATACGAAGATCACTAAACATCATGGGAAGGAACAATGCAATGTTCTTACACTAAGGAGTGGAAAATAGGTCAACCAAGATGATAAGTTTGGGGGAGAACACCTGAACAGTCCTCGCCATGGGATAACACAACCAGAAGATTGAGCTAAAAATGTTGAACGAGAGGAAGCTCTTGAAGAGAATGAAAGAACTGAAGGCTCAGAAAGGCATCGTATAAACAATGAGAAATTCATGGTCAAGGCCAAATATTTTTCAGGAACAGCAGAAGACAATGTGAGACATTCACCACCATTCCCTCAACGGTTGAAGAAGTATGATGATGACATCTAGTTCAAGAAATTCGTTGATGTTCTCGACCAGTTGTGTATCAATGTACCCTTGCTAGATGCCATCGAGCAAATGTCTTCCTATACCAAGTTTCTTAAAGGCATTATTACAAAGAAACGAAAGGTAGAACGTGTTGCCACGGCAACAGAAATCTGTTCAGCAGTGAGCAAACTCCCACCAAAGCAAAAAGACCCTGACAACTTTATAATACCATGCTCAACTGTTTAATGACTTCATAGGACGAGCTCTTGTTGATTTGGGATCAAGTGTGAGCTTAATACCAAAGTCCATAATTATGCAACTAGACGGGTATCACGCCTGTCCAACCTCAGTCATCTTACAACTAGCCGATCGGTCATATATGCGGCCAGAAGGCATAATAGAAGATGTCATAGTAAAGGTGGATAAATTCATATTTCCAGTTGATTTCCTCATCCTGGATTGCGAAGCCGATGAAAATGCCCCGATCATTCTGGGACAACCCTTTTTAGCCACTAGGAGAATCCTAATAGATTGTGAAAGGGAGACTTCACAATGCGAGTAGGAGAGCAAAGCGTCACCATCAATGTATTCAACTCCATGAAATATGTGGACGATTCAGAAGAGTGCCAATGCATTAGAGAAGTAGAGGAGAAGACAATCCTTGGACGAGGTGAATCTATAAGACTCGATGAATACAGCGCTCTGTACCAAGACCCTACAGACGAAATACACGAACAAGACATATTTGGCCCAAGTGAATTATTTTCAGAAGACGATCCAGAAAATCATGATCTTGACAAAGAAATCTAAATAATGAATTCCCTGAAAACGATACCAATGCACGATACGGAGAAAAGAAAAAGAATCAATCGAGACTTCTTCATAGTAGATCAGGTATGAAATTCGAACCCTTAGATTATGATGAAGTTAAGTCCCAAGAGTCATCCTTGCAACATACATCGAAACTGGAACTTAAAACTTTGCCATCACACTTGAAGTATGCTTATCTAGGAGTTGATGAAACTCTACCAGTGATAATTTCTGCCAACCTAACCTCCGAACAGGAGAATAGTTTGTTGAATGTTTTGTCATAACAAAAGAAAATCTCTCGGATGGACAATGACAGACTTGAAGGGAATCAGTCCGACCATATGCATGCACAAAATGAATCTCGAAGATAGCCATATCACTTCGGTGGAACCCCAAAGAAGGCTCAATCCAATCATGAAGAAGGTAGTCATGAAGGAAATTATAAAATGGTTGGACGCAGGAATAATATATCCTATATTCGATAGTTCATGGGTTAGCCCGGTATAGTGTGTGCCAAAAAAGGGTGGTGTGACCATGATTAGAAGCAAACATGACGAACTCGTCACCTCAAGAACAGTAACAGGCTAGCGCATATACATGGATTACATGAAGCTCAACAAATCCATAAAGAATGACCATTTCCCCCTTCATTTCATCGACCAAATGCTTGATAGGTTAGCGGGAAAAGCTTTTTACTACTTCCTCGATTGATACTCAGGGTATAACCAAATAGCCATAGCATCGGAGGATCAAAAGAAAACCACTTTCACATGCCCGTATGGTACCTATGCATTTAGACGAATGTCGTTTGGACCGTGTAATGCTCCAGCTACATTTCAAAGATGCATGATGGTAATTTTTTCAGATATGGTGGAAGAATGTATGGAAATATTCATGGACGACTTCTCTGTCTCGGGTGATGATTTTGACCGATGTCCCAGCAATCTATCCAAGGTACTGAAACGATGTGAAGAAGCCAACCTAGTGTTGAATTGGGAGAAATGTTATTTTATGGTAACATAGGGAATAGTGCTGGTCATAAATTTCATGTCAAGGCATCGAAGTCGATAAAGCCAAGCTGGACGTGATGGCAAACCTTCCCCCACCCACCAATGTGTAAGGTGTATACAGTTTCCTTGGACATGTATACTTCTATAGGCGGTTCATAAAAGATTTTTCTCAAATCTCTAAACCCTTATGTCTTTTGCTTCAACAAAATCATCTATTTGAATTTACTAATGACTGTTTGAATGCCTTCACAGATTTGAAGAATAAGCTTTTGACAGCACCAATTGTTATCCCACCATACTAAAACGAACCTTTCAAGCTCATGTGCGACGCAAGTGACTATGCAATCGGAGCAGTGCTAGGACAACGAAAAAGTAAAATCTTTCATGTCATATACTATGCGAGTCATACTCTTAATAATGCACAAGTAAACTATACCACCACTAAAAAAGAACTCTTAGCAGTAGTATTTGCATTCGATAAGTTTAGGCCATACTTAATAGGCACTACGGTAATTGTGCATACAGATCACTCTGCCATTAAATATCTTATTAATAAAAAAGATGCAAATCCTAGACTAATTCGATGGATATTATTACTACAAGAGTTCAATTTAGAGATTAAGGATAGAAAAGGTATAGAGAATCAAGTGGCAGACTATTTGTCTAGGCTAGATAACAAATATGATTGTCCTGACATAACAGAAATTGAAGAGGATTTCCATGATGAGAAAAATATTATTTGTCACGGCTACGCCGTGGTATGCGGACATAGTTAACTTTCTTGTTAGTGGTATTGTTCCTCCTGATTTATCTAGCCAGGGCAGAAAGAAGTTTCGACATGATGTGAGACATTACTACTGGGGTGAACCGTTCCTATTCAAGAAATGCGGAGATCAAATAATCTAAAGATGCATTCCAGAAGAAGAACATAAAGATATTCCACACCAATGCCACTCGTCACCATATGAAGGGCATTTTGGTGGAATGAGAACAACAACGAAAGTGCTTCAGTCCGAATTTTATTGGCCAACCTTGTTCAAAGATGCACATGAATTCTATAAGTCATGTAATAGATGCCAACGAACAAGAAACATATAAAAAAGGCATGAGATGCCATGGAAAAATATTCTGGAAATTGAAATCTTCGACGTACGGGGAATAGACTTCATGGGACCTTTTCCCACATCTTTTGGAGATTTGTACATTCTCTTGGCAGTGGATTATGTATCAAAGTGGGTTGAGGCCATCGCAACACCTAAGAATGATTCCAAGATGGTGTTAATATTTTTGTATAAAAATATATTCACCAGATTTGGAATACCACGAGCTATCATTAGCGATGAAGGCACACATTTTAACAACAAATTGGTTGCTAAGGCACTAAAGCGATATGGAGTACGACATAGGATTGCTATGACGTATCACCCTCAAACGAATGGACAAGACAAAGTGTCTAATCGAGAAATTAAATAGATTCTAGAGAAAATGGTCAATCCGAGTCGAAAGGACTGGTCACCGAAGCTAGATGAAACACTATGGGCCTATCGCAAAGCATTAAAAAAACCATTAGGAATGTCACCGTTCAAACTAGTCTATGGAAAATAATGTCATCTGCCTGTTGAACTTGAACATAGAGAATATTGGGCCATCAAAAAGCTAAACATGGATGCTCAGCTTGCTAGAGAAAGAAGACTCTTGAAATTGAACGAAATGGATGAATTCAGAGCACACGCATACGAGAATGCCCGCCTATACAAGGAGAAAACAAAACGATGGCATGACAGAAAAATATTGCCGAGGCAATTCAATTCTAGACAACAAGTTCTACTCTACAATTCACGTCTTAAGTTATTCCCAGGCAAGTTAAAATCACGATGGTCAGGACCATTTATAGTACACCAAGTCCATAACAATGGAGTAATTGAAATCTAGAACTAAAACGATGATTTCATCTTCAAGGTGAACGGGCAGAGACTCAAGGAGCCCCAATCATGCGCGACAAACCGGCATTATTGGCACATGATGCCAAAGAGTTTTCTTTATTTACTTAAACAAAATTCATTACCTAGGCAACAAAATTTTGAATTATGTACATAAAAAATTAAGTTATTTTCTGCTTTCATTATCCGTTTTATTTTATTTTCTTTATTTATTGCATGCATACACATCAAACGTGGCAGTATGGGGAGTTGGAGCATGCATGAAAAGAAAAATAAACCCTAGGGTGCATGGTTTTGGCAGCAGAATAAAGAGGGAAAGATACCTTTTCCACCACTTTGTCCAATCATATATTTCTCATTAAATACAAAAATCTTTTCCCTCCGTGGAAGGACAAAACTACCCCGAAACCACCCATTACTTTCCAAAGAAATAAACTGCCCAAATTCTTCATCTTCAACATGCCTCATTCTCTCACTACCAAACAAGAAAAACTTTCTTTCTCTCAACGAATTCCTCCCCATCGCCACCACTAATTGCAACCAAGTACAATGGTAAGATCAAGGAAAGTCTCAGCCTCAACACAAAGTTTCGAACGTTTCCAAACAACCGAAGCAGAAGCATGCTTTAAAATCATTCTGAAATGCCATGTATATTTGGAAGATGGGTTTGTCTCTCCATCCGAGGATGAAGAACCGTTTGGACCAGAGGTGATGGACGTGATAAAGAAACACAACTGGGAGAAGTTTGCTCGCCATCCCAAAGCCGTAGCAGCGGCGATGGTAAGAGAATTCTACGTCTATCTCGAAGAACTGTCCAACCACACAGTGTACTTTCGAGGGAAGCTCATTCGATTTTCCCCTTCAGCACTCAACAGATACTTTAAGTTGGGGAAAGTGGAGGAGCAACACAAGTGATTCGTGGCTAAGGTAGATCAAGAAACGTACAGCGGAGTGCTACAGGATTTATTCTACGAGAGGGCCAAGTTCGAAGGGAATGCCCCAACGAGGAAAAAAATAGATCACCGAGCCCTAAAACTAAACATGGAGTTATGGAACCATTTTCTAAAGGGCAAGCTGATGCCAACATCTCACAACACCACTGTCCTTGTGAAGAGATTGATGCTCTTGCACTCGATCATATATGAGAGGAAGATCAACGTTGGAGAACTCATCTTCAAGCAAATCCATGAATGTGCCAAAAGGAACTGGGGTAACTTACTGTTTCCCATCTTGATAACGGCACTATGCAAGAGGAAGAAGGTTCCTGAGGAACCCTTCGAGGATTTTATTAAATCTAACAAGTGTATCACCAAGAAGAAAGTACCCGGTTGATGAATTTTGATGACGACGCCATGCATGCAGGTTTGGAGCGGGGAGTGAAATTAGTTACCGCGACTAGAATGGTTTTTGTAGTCATGCACACTTGAGAAACGCGAGAAAAGATAGGACGCCTGGAGGACCACATAGAAATTTACTTCGAGTATGTCAAGGCTAGGGACATGCAACTCAACGTCTTCTTCAAGTAGTTGCTCCCGAACTCTAAAACCAGACTGTTGACCTTCCCCAATTTCATCCTCAAATACAATGCGGGCAGCAGCACATTCTATGCCTCGACATCGCATGTCCCTCCAGAAGCCTCCCAGGAGTGCCCACTGATATGCCACCACTGGCAACCTATGTCACACCCGTACCAGAGGAAGGCCAAGGTTACACAGAAGAGTTCCTCAGCTCCTCCTCCTTTTCCACCTCCTAGAGCAATCAAGATAGCCCACCCAACTTCTTCCCCGATGAAGAAGCATCAAAGCAACCTGAGCATGATCCTATACAGTCCCCTATCAGTCAAGCAATACCGGTCCCAGCAGTATATCCTAGTCCAGCACCAGTTCCAGTACAACTAACTCCTACTACTGAGCAGTCAACTCCAGTACGTGCCTTGACCAGCAAGAAGTACTACAAAAGAACAGCAGGCCGTATACTTCAGCAATCTCCCTCGATGATAGAAGCAGTAGACTCGGGATCAGAGAGTCCCTCTCATCCTAAACGACACCGAACAAGGGCGTCCAGTCAAGCTACCCTACCATAGTGAGTTTTCATTTTAGTTTTCATTTTTTTTTTGTATATGAATATAACATCATGTAGTTTTAGTTTTCATGCATTGAGGAGAATGCATCTCTCCAGTTTGGGGGAGGTATTGTACCATATTCTGCCATATTTTGTTAAAAATTGGCTTATGATAATTGGTTGAAAATTTTGGTTGTCATGACATAAGCAGATTAAGATTATTATTAGGAATGAATTAGGGGTGCCCGATGATGAATGCATAATTTGATTGCCTATGCCAGAGTTATTGTTAAGACTGTCTAAAGAAGAGAACCAACCCTAGGCCTGATTCTTTGAAATTTATAAACATGGTTGTAGGTTGTATTTACTTCAGGGTATCTGTAAAAATTTTGGAAAAGAACTTTCTGCTTGTAAGACTTCAAAAATATTTTAAGGGTAAAGTAAAAACTCCCTAGTGTTTAAAAACTTTAAAAAAAAGGGACACTCCTCTATGAAAAGGCATAAACAGAAAAACTCCATAAGAAATTAAGAGTAGCCAAGGCATATGAGTGAATGAAAGTAGTCACAGGATGACTCTGCCTGACTAGCTTAGGGGTGGAAAGTATGCTCCCTTTCACATAGAGTGTGGAACGGTAGGTGTGATGAGCTGACTCCCCTATAAAAATAGAAAGTTGATAAATAACTATAGAAAAGAAGCCTGACTAGGGAAGGGACTTGACTGATATGACTGTTGAACATGTTGAGGCCAAACATTTTTGCTGAGGGCTGAAATCTCAAACCATATGATTTTCTTAATACTGCTTTTCCATGACAATTTTGATTTTCTCCTAGCTATTGTACATTGCTTGAGGACAAGCAATGGCTTAAGTTTGGGGGGTGTGATAACTCCGTAAAAAGACTCAATTTCCAGTTTTTTCACTTAAGTTATTGCTTTTCTAAACAAAGTATGCACATCATTTTAGTTGCATTTAGTTGCATATAGGTTATGTTAGCCTGTGGTGGATAAGTTTTGCTTAGGAAAGATTTATTTGGTTTGACTGATGCTGCTGAGGAGAAAGGGTTATTTGGATTGTGTTTGTGCAAGAAACTTATAGAGGAATAACATTTCAGTCGTGACAACTTAAATTTGCAAAGGCCAATGGAACAGATGAGAACGTGAGGAGAAGATTTATCTCGCCGAGGAAAAGTTTATCTGAAGAAGTCTGAAGCAGGTGTGACGAAACTGCCTATATCACACGCCAGCTGGATGACCTACTCTACGTGCAAGCAAGCCTTAATTATTCTGACTGCCGCCAACCACCTTTCCTTTTTAGGTTTGGACATTTAATAACGGTTATTTAAGGAAACTCCAAAAGCATGCACAACCCTAGGAGATCTTTCCTTATATATAACCAACAGTAGCCGCTAAAGGGAAGGCAAGGAAGAGGTGAGAAGAGCTTTATCCAAGGTGTGAGCGAGCAACAGCAGTGCTTCTTCACCGCTTACCCACCGACCTTCCTTGGTGTCCTCCATAGCCAGACTTTAGCAGAGCGGTGGTCATGTCTCGAGAGAGGTTGATCACTAAGGCAGGCGCAGTGCTGATCAGAATTATCGCGACAGAGCCCCCGATTTTGGGAGTCGTTCTTTCTTTGTTTTTAACTCTTTATCTATTTGGGGTTGTATTAAACGTTGAATCTTGGATGATTTTTGATAGCATCATGACTGTCTTACTTGATGTTAAACTTGTTTTGCTTGAACAATATTTTTATGTTTTATGAATGATGAATTATGTTTGCTATTACTATTTTGCTCATCGTTTAAATATTTTACCTTATGTTATAAGAGCATTTAGAGATCGCCTGGGGTTTTGGTAAAACATGTATTGGTAATATAAGAGATTGAGAGATAGCCTTTTGTCTAGATAGTGATCTATGTGAGCAATGGAATGAATCCGGGATGGTGAAGTTCTAACTTGTTGCCTTAGAGATAAGGACTGAGTTTCAAATGACTAAAAGGGATAGATGATATAGTAGGATAAACAACTCCTATAGTTTACGCTGAGAGGTATTGCTACAACAACAGTTTGACACACTAAGGGTTGTAGTTAAGCTGAGGAGTATTGCCATAGAAACCATCTAAGAATACCTAGTAATCCTATCAGGCAGCTTTAGCAAGTCATAATAATTCATTCTATACTCAGAATAATTGTTGTCAAAGCAAACGTTTAGCATAAGTGCTCTGTGATAGGTCTGAATATGTGGGGTTGTTTGCATTATATTTAGATCAACACTTGTCTTGTTTTATTTTAGCATTCTACATACTTATTTTACCTCGATCAAACTTTCCTACAATCGTTAATTCACTTCTTGTTTGATTAATATTAGTTCTTAAGCTGACACTTAGTAGGGCTTAGTTTGGGGACATTAGTTCTAGTTGTGGTGAAAATATATTTCTCGACCAATCTCTGTGGAGACGAACTCACTTACCCTATATTACTTGAATCGATTATGTATACTTGCACAGATTTTCTTGCCTTAACATATACATTTAAAAGCGATCATTAACCTTTATGCTTTTGCCCGTGAGCATTAAGGAATATATTTGGAGGGATGCTATGTTAATTGTACTTTTATGCAATTAAAGATGCTTTCTTTCATTTCTCGAGTGGCAATCATTTTATACATTTTCACATTCTCTGTCATTCTTTACATTTTTTATCATTTTTGACACTTATATGATTATTAGTATTCTTTCGTTCATCTCATACTAATGTCTATTACTTTTCTGAATGTATATATTCCAAATTTTCTTTGTAGGTGTCTCAATCGTTAATAGCATGAATGTTTCTGAATTCTAATCGTGAGATAAATTTCAAGCGGCATGTGTTTAGTAAAAACCTATGAGAGCAAAAATGAGGTAGAATATGTGGTTTCTATCAAATTATTGAGGCTGATGGTAAAGAAAGATAATTAGGACTTATCTCATGGACAAGAATTCGAGATTCTGAGTCTGAGAACGAATAAGAAATGAGATAGTTAAAGATTTGCAATACTTTGTTAAGAATTAGCTGAACTGCTTCAAGTTCTTGATAGATTATTAATCCTCTATTTTTCAGCCTTCAAAAATTCATTGAGATGTGCATTGGGGGCAATATAACAAGTCCGAGAAGAAGTGGAGACTCATCCAGTTCTAGGGCAAGAAGCTCGTCAATTACGAGACCCGATAACCATTGATCCAGAAGTCATGATGTGCTTTGGTATGGAATACTCGAAGGCTCAGACAGTACATGTTTCCATACTACTTGGTTAATATCCAAACTTGTTCCCCTAAAGCGCTTGATGGAGTCACCAGCTTTGACAGGCAAATTGACAATGACAAATATTGTTTGACACCATACATGTGAGCCTGAAAAGTAATAAAAAAAAGTGCCAAAGAAGATTTTCTGACTAGTAGTGCGTCTGATGAGTATGAGTCCCTGAGTTCCTATTGTGCATATCCATTATGGAAGAAATTGAATCAGATGACAAATCATGAGAGCTTTATTCTGATGAGGCGTCCAATGATTTAGGACGAGGAATTGAGACAATGCTAATTTCTCCAAGAAAATGTTTATTATCCTCTTACTAGTAATTGGAGTTCTTTAGCATTGATAGTGTGATAAAATTCGAGGTTTACGTTATAGGGATAAGAGCGGCCAGATAAAGGAAAATGGTTGAAATTATGTGGAGAAGATATTGGGAATCGTTATAAGAAATTGTCATTCATCATGTATGCAGGTTAAACGTTAATATGTACTCGGATGAGGAGCAACGTTGTTTTTTATTTGGTTTTTAGCCTTACTCCTTGTGGTTGAGATTTCATTACTTCAAGTTTTGACAAAGATAGAGATAAGACCAAGCTGAATGTGCTCAAGCTCAACACGATCATTTTGACCTTATTGACAAAAAAAGGTCAGAAGGTACCTTTCATGGATAGATGTGTTAGAAGAAAATAAAGTGAGCTTTAAAATTTTAAGATGGTGATCTGGTGATTGAAAATATCTTGCCAATTCATAAGGATTTCCATGAGAAATAGGTGTCGAAGGGAGAAAATACCATATGTTGTCAATAAAGCCTTTTCTATAAAAGTGTTACTTTTTATAGAGATCGATGAAGTTGAATTGAGTGGCCCAGTAATTTTGATTCTTGTTAAAAATAGGGCACTCGAAAAAAGAAAAAAAAGAAAAAAAAAGAAAAAGAAAGAAAGAAAGAAAAAGAAAGAAAGAAAGAAAAGATAGATAAGAAAGAGAATAAGGAAAATTGAAAAGGGGCACAAGACGAGAATCCACAAAGATCGTTTTAAAACCAAAGAAATGATTTTTAGCTGAAAATCAGAAAGAGCGGCTCAAATACATTTTGATAGGCACCGGGCAAGTAAAACACCCACAAGAGTCCGATATTTTTAGAGGAGCTTCACTTCTACAGATATTTTGGCAACATTTGCGTTTTTCTAGATAGAAGCTTACCTCAGTGCTCCAAATTATATCAAGTTGATTGGTTTGGGAACATTCATGTTGGTGATGCTTTAGGCATTTGACTTTATTTCTCAATTTTTATCCTTTCCATGATTGTCATGACTTTGTAAAAATTCAAAATTCCTCATTTCAATCCCCAATTTTGTTCATTTACAATCGTCTTATAAGTAGGTTAGCATGGTTCAAAGGAAAACGAAAGATTTCTTGGCATTACTTTAAAATGATCTTTTAAAGTGCATAGAATCCGAAGTAGTCCAAAACCTTGACACTCATGTTAATTCGCTAAAGAGTGTATGCCAATGAGTGATATGTGAGTTAAATTCATGTACATAACTACGTGGGGATAGTTATTTGATCCATATCAAAGATGTTTCTCCAAGATGTTTCTCCGAGATTTTTGGATCTGGGCAAATAAACAAGTTGATTTCTTGAGAATGATAGAGATCTTAGAATCTGTTGAGGCTTATTCTACATGTTAGAAGTTGTTGAGGCTTATTCTACCTCAAGTAAGAGTAATATAGGAGTAAGGGAGATTCTCCAACTCTTGGAACAGAAAAATCCTGACATATTAGAAAACTCAATAACAGAACTTCTCATACTTTGTTGTGACATCATCAATATCAGTAATAGATCATGAAGTAGATAGTCGCCTCGATAGGAAAGGCTTGTGGTTTTTGATAAGAAATGCAAGAGTGTGACCAGTCAAGGATGAATTTGGCACCCAAATAGGGACGAGTCACGAAAGTACCCACTTTGGGACATGACCATAAACTCAAATCATGTTGAGGTAACAAGGTTCAGACCAAGAAGACATTGAGAATGAGTCTCATAACTTGAAGTGTAAGTGGCAGACCCTGAATACAAGTAGAGCTTACCTTGTAAAGCAAATCAGTCGAGCATCAACTAACGGTAGAATACCGGAAAAATAACTCTGATAGCGGAATTGAGTCAAAGTCAGAAAAGGGCATCAGGGTCATATTTCTGACCATAGAAAGAATTCAAGAAATAAAACATTTATTCTGAGATTTTAATACATATGAGAGGCAAAGAAGACACAAAGAAATAAGAGGATCAGATGGCTCTTCTAAATTGCAAGTTGCTATACTGATATTCGACAAAACCCTAGAGAAGATTGATTAAGAGGAAGAAGACATGGTTGTCCACTTTGGAGTCAATAGAAAATTGAATCAACATTTGTGCATGCATGAGAACATCATTTACATAAAAGAAAATGCATTATATTGCATTCGTATTTCACACATAAACGTATGGTTTTTACAGATCTTTCAATGAAAATAGAATATTCATGGTATTAAAATCCCAATAAGTGGAAGATAGAATTCAAACCTTAAATGCAGGGAATCATGTTTATAGAGGTAGAACCTAAATAATAGGGTAGGCCATATCCACATAGGAAGCAATACTTGAAAGTGGGCATGTCGCCCAACCATTAAGTTGTTTTATAAGTTAAAAAATGAGAAAAGTTTCTCATTTAAATCTGAAAATGGAAATTGTTAAAAAGTAAGGAAAGTTTCTTACATATTAAACTATTTTCAAAATTGGTAAATCCCTCGGGCCATCAGTAAGTCTTTCGAGCATGATCCTTAAATCCTTCGGGTTGTCTGTAAGTCTTTCGAGCAAGATGATAAGTCCTCCGGGATGACAATAAGACCTTTGGGTTGGATGTTTTCACATGTATGTCGAAAAATGAGAAAGGTTTCTTATTTAAATCTGAAATTTGAAATTTTTGAAAAGTAAGAAAAGTTTCTTACCTAGTAAACTATTTCCAAAGTTGGTAAGTCCTTTGGATCATCAGTAAGTCTTTCGAGCATGATGTTTAAATCCTTCGGGTCATCTGTAAGTCTTTCAAGCAAGATGATAAGTCCTTCGGGCCTTGCATAAGACCTTCGGGCAAGTTTTTTCACATGTCTCTCGAAAAATGAGAATGGTTTCTCATTTAAATCTGAAAATTGAAATTTTTTAAAAGTAAGAAAATTTCCTTACCTAGTAAACTATTTCCAAAGTTGGTAAGTCCCTTGGGGCCATCAGTAAGTCTTTCGAACATGATGCATAAATCCTTCGGGTCATCTGCAAGTCTTTCGAGCAAGATGATAAGTCCTTTGGGACATCCATAAGACCTTCAGGCAGGATGTTTTCATGTGTCTGTTGAAAAATGAGAAAGGTTTCTCATTTAAATCTGAAAATTGAAATTTTAGAAAAGTAAGAAAAATTTCTTACCTATAAACTATTTCCAAAATTGGTAAGTCCTTCGGGTCATCAGTAAGTCTTTCGAGCAAGATGCTTAAATCCTTCGGGTCATCTGTAAGTTTTTCGAGCAACATAATAAGTCATTCAAGCCATCCATAAGACCTCCGGCTAGGATGTTTTCACATGCCTCTTTAAAATAGAGAAAAGTTTCTTATTTAAATCTGAAAATTGAAATTTTTGAAAAGTAAGAAATGTTTTTTACCTAGTAAACCATTTCCAAAATTGGTAAGTCCTTTATACCATCCATAAGTCCTTCAAGAAAGATGTTTTTACATGATTTTTTTAAAAGTAAAAAATCAATTTCGAAAGTCTCATTTAGTTCTTTTCTGAAAAATTTAATTTTTGAAAAAGTAACCAATTCAAAGTCCCAAAAGGGAGAGGTTCAACTGACACTCAAGTTGAGGTAGATTCCCATATTTGGTGGTTGCAAGACAAGTATCCACAAGAAAATTTGATTTTCAAAGATTATCTTGAAATCCCAAGACTTTCAAGTATGACGTTTTCGAATCCTCAAACACATACTAACAAGGGTTAATGTTTAATTTTCATATTTGATATTCTTGAAGACAAGATAAGCAAATCAAACTTGATTCAATCTTCCCTAAGTGACAGCGGAATGAATCAACGTCCCCATATCTGATTTTCCCTCAAGAAAAAGCAGAACAGATCCCTCTCTTCCAAGATTTGATATTTCCTGAGTAACATTAGAATAAATCTGCCTCAATTCAATCTTCCCTGAGTAATATTAGAATGAATCAACATCCCCAGTCTGATTTTCCCTCAAGAAAAAGCGGAACAAATCACTCTCTTCCGAGATTTGATATTCCCTTAATAACAGTGGAACAAGTCTGCCTTGATTCAATCTTCCCTGGGTGACAGTGGAATTAATCAACATCCCCATATCTGATTTTCCCTCAAGAAGAAGCGGAACAGATCCCTCTCTTTCAAGATTCAATCTTCCCTAAGTGATAGTGGAATGAGTCAATGTTCCATATCTGATTTTCCCTCAAAACGAAGCGGAACAGATCCCTCACTATATTTCAAAACATGAAGTTAACCGGACGAAAACTCATTGTCTCTTTGTCTTTGCCCTATTTTTATTGACACAAGAATGGGCAAAGAGGGGCAGCTATCGACACTTGATTTTGTCCCGCTATTATTATGCTATTTTATTATTATTATTATTATTATTTATATTTGTAGGCCAATTACAATAACCCAAAATTGGGCCCCAATTACATCATACCCAACCCGAAGCCCAAGAGGAAACCCACATATGAGAGCCCCAACCACCTAGGGTTTTCTGAACCCTTCTTTTGGTCTTCGCGTAGTCGCCTCCCAGCCGATGGATATGATTTTAGATCCAACTATCTAGTTATTACAAAATTACTCTAAGTTTCCACCCGCCGTCGCCACCACTCAACATGGGCCGTCGGATATGAAACCCATCCAACGGTCCAGATTGAGCAGTTGTTGCAACTCGTTTCACCCACTCCTAGGCCAACGTCACTGCCACCAATCTGAAGCCCTGCTATGTCAGAAACAAATCAGCAAGCAACCCCAACAAGCACCACACATAAACCCTTACTTTTGTAATGATTTCATTACAAAACAATATGTAAATTGGGTTTATATAAACCCCAAATACTAATGTAAAAGGGGTTCATCCCCTTGGTTTTCGAAAAGCAATAAAATCATAACATTCAAGGCATTTTTTTTCTTTTATTTATTTTCGGTGTTCAAAATAAAAGAACGATTTTTTAAAAAATAAAAAAATAAAGCCTTTTTTTTAAAAAACAAAAACTTTTAAGGTTTTTTTTTCTTGTGTGTTTTTTCTATTTTTGAAAAAAAACACCAAACACTTTCGAAACATTGCATGTAATCGAATCTATTACCTTAGTAGGGGGTCAAATCGGGGTCAGTTCATCATTTTCGGAGCTCGTACGAGCTGAAAGGATAGGGTTTTTTGGGGTTCTTTAGGGAGTTTTAGGTCATAAAACCCTATATCCAAGCTTAGGAGTATGAGACGAGAATTTTGGGTTATTTTGGCTCGATTTGGGAATTTTGACCACCATGTGCGGCGGCTGGACGACGGTCGGGGATGAGTTATGGTGGTCGATTGTGGGTCGGCTGAGAAGAAAATAAGAAAGAGAATAAATCTTTTTTGGTTTTTTAGAAAACTCGGTTAAATGAAAAAAAAACTAATATGTTGTATATATAGAACAAGTTAGGGGAAATTGTGCTTTGGTCGCCATAACTTGCACGTGTTCTTGTAGAATGGTCATGTGTAGGGACCATTTTCATAATTTATCCATTTCTATTTATGCTTTGTAATTTTTGGTTTAATTATTGTTTAGTCCCCCTAGTTTAGCCGTGTTTTTGCATGTTAGTCACTTGTAGGGACTACTTTTGTAATTGACCCACTTTTATGCATGTTAAATATTTTTAGGGTTATTTTCTATTTAGTCTCTATATGTTTAGCGTACTTTTATATTTTGGTCTTGTGTAGTGATATTTTTAATTTTTTTTAAATACTTAGGGATTGATTTAGTAATTTTACCCATTTTTACTCGAATGTATATTTGAGGCTTGAAAAAATGGAATATTTAGTAAATAGCCCCTATTTTTATTTTATTTTAATTTTTGTATGTTGCTTGAATGTTAGTTCATTTTAGTTCTAATTAATTTTGCATGATACCCTCATAAACATCACTTGAATCGAATCGAAATAAATTGACTAAGGGCAATATTCGTTCATTTTAATATTGTCGTAAAGTGACTGTCTTAACGTATAAGAAAGTTACTTTCGATAATTTTAAAATGAAAGTATATCTCATTTAGTGACACGAATTAAATCAAATTCATTTTAAAATTAAGGAATTGGAAAAAAGATCATGTTCTTTTAATTAAATTCATCGAGAAAGATTGTTAGATCGAATCTAAGGTCTCGTCTCGAGATATTTAAATAATTAAACATCCTTATTCTCATTAAATATTGGTGAAATAAATAATTAATTATTTGCTTGATATGCTTTTAATTTGCTTTATTTTTGCATGCGCTTTCCAATGGGTTTTCAAAATAATAACATATGAATCGATATTGAGAATAGTAATATCTTTTTATTTCGGTTGGAGTAATAAATGATTATATTAAGGCATGAAAGGTTGTTTATTCTCGATTGAAAATAATTAGATATTATCATTTTTTTCTCTTAAAATTATTTTGGGTGTTGTTATTTTGAATTTATAATGAACTTTAGAATGGAATTTTAATATTTCTTTATTTCAATTGGAGTAGGAATCAATTTCTTTAAAGTATGAGAGATCGATTCTTCTCGATAGGAAATAATTAAATATTATCATGTTTCATCCAAAAATTCAGAGAATATTATTTGTAGAGGATCTTAAATTAAATTAGACATGAACTCGTAAATTTCATTGCAAAGCCAACTAATTAATCGACTAGGTACCGAATTAGGGCGTTGTGGGGGTGCTAATACTTCCCCACACGTAACCAACTCCCGAACTCGAATTTTGGTAACACATACCGCAACTTTGTTGTTTTAATTAAAATTAAAATTTTATTAAAATGACAAATACATTTTTGGGTGCCCAATCACACTCTAATCAAAGATTGGTGGCGACTTTTCGAACCACGTTTTTCATTAACCGGTCATCAAAAATTATTTTAAAACAAGAACCTCTTTTTCCCCTTTCGAAAAAAAATCGTTTCGACAATTTATACGGACTCTTCACTTTTCCATCATCACAATTGAACATATGAAGTAGATACGGAGATAAAATGGATAAGCCATTATATATATTATGCAACTTATCTAATTTTTATGCAAAATTTAGGTGAAAACTATGCTAGTATATGCGGAAGAAAATTAAGGAAAAAACTCAGGTATGAGTCTCTGAACTTCCCAAAATTCACATAATAGTTTCTGAACTTTAAAAAGTTGCGATTTTAGTCCCTAATTTTGAGACTAAATTGATGAAACTCAGGTATGCATCAGTCAGCCGTATAATAATTCTGATTCCTGTCATCTAAAGGTCTTTGTTTTGAATGGTTTTTATGCATTTGTGGTGTCTGTAAACCAGCGTCGGGTCATTTTTCTTTTCGGGTTCTGCTCTAAAATTTTCTATCATTGTAATATGGTATCTCGAGATAAGATCCGTCTATACAATATAAAATTAAATTTAAAATTAAAATTTTAAAATTTTAAAAAATAACCAAATCTATTTTTATGAAAATATCTAAAACATTAACCTTTAAAAGGTTTTCACGTAGCACCTCACATGATATTCATGTATACTTTAGTCTTTATGTTAATATAACACTCCTCTTCTTATGTCATGCCAATAAAATTATTTGTAATTATAATTTTTTTTAAAAAAGAGTTCAAACAAATTATTAAAAATAATATAAAATACACATGAATTATCATACAATATATCATATCAACACCGTTTATAAAATTTATTTCTTTTATTTATAACCTATATTCTTAAAGAAATCATATTCTTAACCACTAAATTAACATTCCAGTGAATTAAGCCTTATGAGTTGTTCAAAGTTAAGCCATAAATAACTACTTGTGGTGGTATAAGTCCATTGTCAAAGTGATGAAATCAATAAACAGATGGAATACCAACTAAATATAAGCTATGTATGACTTAGTTAATTGATTAAGTTTAAATTTAAGTTTTAGTGAAATATATATATATATATATATATGACTTAGTTTAAGAAGTCTCGGATTTTCTCTTCTTCTCACCTAGGAATAGATGGAATACCAAATATATAGTTTATCCTATACTTTCGTATAATATAAAAAATTCAAATTGATCTTTGTAGACACACGTTTAGTCAGGGTTTTTATTTTTATTATTGTTATTTATTTTATTTCTATTTTATTTTATTATTTTTGCAGGCCTTACAAACCCAAATCAAACCCAATTATAAGGGGCCAATCGGCCCAAACCCTAACCCAACACAAACTAAACTAAGCCCAACTTTTAGAGTTTGTTTGAAACCATAGGGTTTCCAATCGCCGTTCGCCCCAACCGTGCTGAGAATGCAACTATTTCAACTACTCCACCATCATCATCTACAACAAAACAAATCAACATCATCATCCATAGTAGAAAATCCAGCAAATCCCTTTTAAATTCAAAAAAATACCGAAAACCCAGGAGACATCATGTCTCGGTTCTAGACTTACCAAACACTACCAAATCCAAAAAAATGGCAAATAGATGATATTAAAAGGGAGGAGATTTTGAAGAAAAAAGGGATGAGAAAGAAAATAAGTTTGAAAAGGGGTTTTTAGAGAAAAAACAGAGGAAGTTTGAACGAAAAAAGGAGGGGAGAGATACAAAAAAAATAGCATATTTAAAGGGGGTCGGAAAAAAAAGAGGCATTTTATATATTTATAGATATGTAGTATTAAATATGTAATATATTTATACATGTATTTTGAGAAAATTTATATGAGTAATATGTTTTTAAATTTCCATAAATTACGTGTATATAATAAAATCTATATTTATGTTTTGTAATTATTATTTTATGTACATGATATACTAAGGTAAAGTATGAATTAATTTTTATTACATATTTTTATGTATCGTTTTACTGTTAAGTATTATATTTTTTTTATATTTATGTGGTGCATGTGCATATAGGTTTAGGGTTTGATTTGAATTAATTTTCATGTTATCCTCATAAACACTACCTATCTCGAATCAAAATAATTTGACTAAGGGTAATATTCGTTCATTTTAAGATTGTTGCGAAGTGATTGTCTTAACGTATAAGAAAATTGTTTTCGATAATTTTTAAAATGAAAGTGTATCTCATTAAGTGAAACCTTAAAAATTTACTATACGTAAAAATTGGAAATGAGAGAAAAAAATGTCCATCTATTTAAATTTATCGAGAAAAGATCGTTAGAACTTATAAAAGGTCCGATATCGATGTCTTTAAATAATCGAACATCATTCTTCCTTCTAAAAGGATTGGTAATTCATATTTAATTAATTTTTTTATCATCATTTATGCATTCGAATTAATAATGGATTTTAGAAGGAAATAGTACTATTTCTCTATTTCGATTGGAGTAAGAAATGATTGCTCTAAGACATGAGAGGTTTTTTCTTCTCGATAGAAAATAATTAAATATTATCATTTTTCGTACTAAAATTCAAGGAATGTGTTTAAAAAGAAGGCTTAAATTTAATTTAATTTGTTTTATTTTATTTTATTGTTATTTATGTATTGAAATTTGGAATTAATAATGAATTTTAGAATGAAATTGTAATATTTCTTTATTTCGATTGGAATAGGTATTGACTGCTTTAAGGCATGAGAGGTCAATTCCTCTCGATAGAATGAAATCGGCCTTAGGGCGTATAAATCTATAATTTTAGGTAATTTTGTGTTTTCGATGATTGACGCCTGAACGTGGCTGCCGACCGGTGAATGAAGTCCCTCCGGTGAGGGATTTTACAGAGAGTTGAGAGCTTTTCTCTCTATAAGAAAGAAACCAGATGAAGAAATGAGGAGGGAATGGCCCTTTGGGCCGGTCTTGGGGTTTAAATACCCTCCCCGAATGGCGTCGTTTTGGGGAAGGGCTTCTGGTAATTAGTACATGACACTTGTGGTCCCTGTATTTTGTAAACTTTGCAAGTTGGTCACTGAAATTAGGTTTTTACATATTTTAATTAGGTTCTTGCATTTTATTTTTTTTTATTTTAGTCCCTGTCTATGTTTATATATATATATATGGTAAAATTACATGTTTAATCCCTATTATCTTATTAATTTATATTTTAATCTGTATAATAATTTAGGATAAATTACATTATTAGGACATAATTTTTGTAATATTTAAAATTATGTCCATTAATTTTAATATATTATAATTTAATCCCTTTAATTTTAAAAATTTAATATTATTTTAGGATATTTATAACTTAGTACCTAAAATATGTAACCTTTGCACTAGTAACCTGGTATTTTGATATTCTCATATTGATTGTATTATTTTATACAATAGATCATTAAATATCTTCTTAATTAATTAGGAGGTATTTTAAAATGGTTATTGGAGTGAAATGATATTCCTATTGTTTTGAGATTATAAATTCAAATTAAATACAAATTTATTAGTTTATTGCAAAGAAAAAATTAATTAATAAACAACGGTACAAATTTTGGGCGTTGTGGGGGTGTTAATCCTTCCCTACACGTAACTGACTCTCGAACTCATTCTCTGGTAAGCAAACCCTTTGTTATATTATTTTAATATTATTCTTAGTAATTTTATTAAAATAAAATAACATTTTGGTGACCAATCTCACCTTAATAAATTATTGGTGGCGACTCTACAAATTAGTGTTCTATCTTATACCAGAAGATAAACACTTACTTTTTCGAGACAGTTACACTTAGGTGTACTATTTGTTTTTTTTTTCGTCGCTGGGCAGAGAAACATCTCGACAGCTTGGCGACTCTGCTGGGGACATTTTTAAAAGAGATTCAAGCCACCAGTTTATTAATTGATTGTCTTTGCAATAAAATTATAAATTTGTTTTAATTTTGTTTTTAATTCCTTAATTATTTTAGTAATTATACTAACTTGTTTTTTTATGTTTACAGATTTAATTAAAGTCTTTAGAATAGAATAATAGGTTGTACATTATTTTATTTATTTATGTTTTTTCTCACTTATTGTGCACTGCATTCATGACATGAGCTAAAACCCAACTCTTATCCTATTTAGCTTGAATGAGAAACTACTCCCTCGTGTGGTCTTCACCTCTGTATGAGATAGGGGATCATTCCTTGAGCTCACACCTTATGTTCCTCGTGTGGTTTACACCTCTGTATGGACATAAGGAAGTGTGTTCCTTTGAATTGAACTCAATCTGAAAGCCTGTAATGGATGAGGATTGAGGGTTTGGTAGTCCTATGGGGCACCAAAAAATGACAATTTGTTGACCCTTTTTACTTTAGAGCCAAAACCCAGCATATAATAAACCTAGAACTTAAGTCTAGTCAGAGCCCAGCCGATTCAGTCTCGTAGACTTAGCACACAAGGAAAATCATGTTGAGTCTTTTAATTTACTTATCATTACTTTTCTGAATAAATGCATGAGACCTATAAATCATGCGGTTAGATTTATTTTTTCAAACAAAACATGGAACTAGAAAGCATGAGGTCATGATGTGTATACAATGCATAAGATCGTTCATTTCCATTAATTGGTACAAACCATTTTTCTTATCTTTGTCTATTCTGAAGATACATATATTAATTTTTCTGCTTGCATTTGCATAATCATGACATAATCAAGAGTGTTGATTCAAGAGTGGCCATCAAAATCAAAGGTTTTCATTATGGACAAAGAGTTTCAGGATCAAGTAAACTATAATGCATCCAATGACTGGTATCTTGAAGAAGCTCTCAAAAAACTTGAAAGCTATGTACCCAAAGATCCTTTTAGAGTGGTACTAAAAGCATTTTATGGTGAGAGCATCAATAGAAGTAGTCAGAAGGGAGAGAGTTTTTATGAAGCTCAAGCCCATTTTTGGAAAACTGAAAATAAGAAATTGAGCACAGAGGTTGAAGTTGTGCTTAATGATTTTAAAAGAATCATTCAAGCCTTTAACAATACTGGCCTAGGAAATACTCCAGAAGAATGAACAACATGGATTATCAAACTAAAAAATGATAAAGAGATATATGATGATCAAGCAAAAAAATTCTCCTATGACTTACAGATTACAGAAGAAATGTTCAATACAACCATCATCAATTTGGGAAAATGTCAAGCTAAAAATCAGATATTGAAAAAGGTTATAGACAATATGGAAACCTCATATCTGATCTATCAAAGTGAGATTAATGTTGAATTAAAAGCCACTAGAGCCAATAACCACACATTAATAAAGATGGTAGAAGATTATGGAGATCTTGTACAAGAACTTCTTGAACACAAAGGTTCTCTTATGAAGGAAAATGAGCAATATTGTCTACAATTTCGAGAAATGACATGTAAGATTCAGGAAAAAAAGATGACATGAAGAAAGTTGTTGCCCAAGCAAGCAATGTGGCCCACAAGCTAGTGGACTTAGCTGGTTTTAGAGGGGAATTGAAGCAAAATGACAACTCAACTCTTGAGCATAAATGGAAATTAACCTGGCTTTTTAAGGAAATAGAGAAATTAGGAATAAAAGATATCCCTTATATGTAAAGTTTTGCTTGATGTTTCGAAACTTTTGTGTTCATTGAAAGTTGTTTTAAGATGATCACTCTTGAATTACACCTTTGTTCATACATACATATACATTTATTTTTATATTTACATTCACACTTTGCATAGCATGATAACATGTGTCAATCATGAAAACATGGGAGTAATATGTGAGGAATTTTTAAATCAGAAGTTCTGAAAGTGCATTCGAAATCGGGGCAGGTCTCTAAAAGATTGAAAGTAATTAATGGAATATTAGCACGAGTTGGAAAGATTGAAAGAATCCAAGAGCAACTTGTAGAGATTCAACCATAAATGTTTAAAGAAACAAAAATGTTCCTAGCTGAGTCCAGGGAACAAATGTCTAAGCTGATGAGTATGATGACTACTCTACTACATGGGGAGAAAATGTTAGAAGACCCTATTGAGCATGAAAATATGAAAGCCTTGGGAAAAAGTTTGAATCTTAATGATACAGTTACGGCTATGATGATAAATGACCAAGAACCTGTTATGGAACTCAGAAATCTAACTCAGCTTCAAAGATCGGTAAATATGACAGAGGACATGGAAATTGAAGTTGGTTCAAAGAAAAGAAACATGGAAGAGAACCATGTCCCATTAAAAAAGGCTAAAAAAGGCAAGAAGAAAAAGAGAATGACACATCTCATTACAATCTCATATTCAAAGTTATTACCCTTTCTCTTTGAAAGTGGTCTTGTAACACTCACTCCTCCTAGTACTTATTTACGCCCAGATTGGCAAAATGTCGAAGATTCATGCAATTATCATTCTGGAGATTTCAGTCATTCTACAGAAAATTACATAATTCTGAGATTAAAAGTCCAAGACCTTATAGCAGAAGGGTTGTTATGTTTCGAAGATGGGAAACATAAACTCCTCAGAAACTCAAAACTGGTTGAGAAAGAGAAATCCTCAAATCATCATTTCTCTCATGATGTTGGTCAAAAATCAAACATTCAAAGCAAACATTTTGATTGTCAATCACAAGGTCTTCAGGAAAACAATAGTAAAGAGACATTATTGTCAAGGGAATTTCTATCTCGTTTTCCTTCAGTTTCATGCAGCAAGTTATATTCCGAGTTACTCAAAGCCCAGCTTATTTCCCCATGTCTGGCTAAACCTTTGATACCTTCTTACCCAAGATGGTATAATGAAAAAGTCTTTTGTGAATATCATGATGGAATCTGAGGACACTCCATCGAGAATTGAGGTAACTTCAAACGACGAGTTCAAGACCTTTTGGTTCATGAAATCATAAAGGTTGATGCTAACACTCAATCCATTTTGATTAAAAATTGAGAGTCAACCCCCAAAATGAAGTTGATAGTGTTAAAACAAGTTAAGTTCATATAGAAGAATACATTAAAAGGAAAAAGGGCAAAACCAAGGAAGGTGAAATATGTATGGTCGATTCAACTCTCAATACTTCTCCGATGCTATAGAATGAGAAAGAAACGAGAAATAAATAAGTCAAAGGAAAGGTAATTCGAGATTGGCCTGCAGGTCTAAAAATAAATTGGGCAGATACAATCCTGAAGACACCTCAGACACATATATTAGATTTTCTGAAAACAAAAGAGGCAAAGGGCAATTTAAAGAGTCTGCCAATCACATCTGCAATAAGTGTCCAAAACTAGGACAAAATTGTTATCACCAAGAAAAAATATTTTGGAACTAAATTTGAGCCCAATTTCCAGTTAGGGAAGGAAAAGACGATGATGGGATTTGACAAAAAAAAAAGAAATTTGCATATCTGAAGGCTCATCCAAAGAAGCTACCCAATAAATGATAAAGAAATAGGGGCAAATATAGACAAAGACCCTGGTCTAATTACATATCCAACATTCAAGAAGTAATGGGACAATTAGATAAATAAATGGAAGTTGTTATCTACCACTATTATACCTTTCATTTTCAGCATCCTGTTTGAACGTGTTTTTGTTCCTTTCTCCGCCTTTTGTAATAAATAAATTTGTATTGCTTTTAAGGTTATGAGCATTGAATCAATTTTACAATCTTGTAGTTCTTTGAATATCACTGGATTAAAAAACTCTTTATGATTAGAGTTATACATCTTTCACAAAGTATCAAGATTGAAAACTGGTAAAACAAGAACCTTGATCTTATCTCAGATGAAATATACCCTACCATCATTTTAAAAAGATAATAGAGCCTTCTCTTATTGAAAGAAATTAGACAAAAGGTTTGGTATTTATATATAGGAGTGTCTAACATGGGGAATCTTAAGTGTAACATTGCAAAACTGGCTAGATTACTCTTTTATTGATGACGTTCGACGATGAAACCTTTACAATTAGGTAAAGTCAGTTGCATGGGAATTGAACTCTAACGATGAGATTTTCTAATTTCCACCAAAACACTTAGACTATAACATGTTCTTCTTAACAAGCTTAAGAAGTCGGAGTCGTATACCTATGTTATATTATTATATGCAATAAAGTTGTCTCTCTAGAGCAATTGGTTAATAGCCTTGGCTTTATGGATAAGTTTCAACTAGCCCAATGAAGGCAAGTTTCAATAAAATTGAATTCAGCTAGCCAAAATGGCAAAAGGTTACTAAACAATAAGTTATTGTAAGGGAATTAAGGGATACCTGTTATAGTTAACTTCACACACGTGCATACAGAAATTTCATTTTTAGACTGATATTTTCACACTAATTTGGTTAAGTGGAAGATTTCATAGAACTGAAATAGAGGTATTCTAGAAAGTATAGTAATTGATTATGCTAGTTGTGTCATTTTGTCTGCATCCGGTTAAAATATCAAGTCAAGAAAGTGAGGCATGTGGCAATGTTCATAAAGAGTGAGAGATGAGTGACATCTTAAAAAGATGAAACCATAGAAAATAGGAAAGCCAACATGAAACTCACCCATAAATTTTGATACTTGTCAAGGAACTATAACTCTGAAAACATTAAAAACTTGTTAATCCTTTTGATATTCTTTAAACTCATACTTATGATTTGATTCTATTGTGAACCTGTAAGGGGCAAGATTTTACAAAATTCTTTCATTCTTTGATAAATAAATGAGAAAAAACATTTTCAAACAGGATAATCTCAAATGAGAAAGGTTCTTGAAGCAAGTTGATACCTATCCTACCTCTATTGAAGAAAAAGCATGAACAAGGCCAGAATGATGAAGCATTTCACATTCTTGAAAACAAGTGGCCCAAGAGACCAAAAGTCTGGGGAATTGGACTTATAACATTATTTTGTGATAACCAGTCAAGAAGAAGATGATCACCTCATTCGAAAGAAAGGCACATATCTCGGAGCATTCTAAAAAGGCAAGAATGCAACTAGACAAGGAAAAGATAATTACCTCCTTCGGAAGAGGTACATATCTTAGATATTTTTTATTAGGAGGAATAATCACTCCTTAAGTTTGTAACAACATGAAGAGAATCTTGAGCTACTTGACAACATTGTTGTTAGTAACACCAAAATAAGAGCATTAAAAAATAAACAGATTTGGGCATCAAGAAAGCCACAAGTACCCATAATGGGGCATTATCAAAGTTGGATCTCATAAGGATCACGAGATTCAAATTCAATAGACATTGAGAGTAAGCCTTACAACTTGGAATACTAAAAAGTAAATGATGTGACATATTGAAAGCCCATTTTAACCAGAAATAGAATGTGGGGCATTTTGAAAGCTCATTTCAGGCAAAAATGATCCATGTGGGCATTTTGAAGGAAAATATTGGGGCGAAAGCCCTTATCAGGGAAAGATAATTAATTTGAGAAAATGAAACACAAAGGTATGAAGAATGAAAATGGTGAAACAGTGACAGTTGTATTAATCTTATAATTTCACCTATATTGATGCTGACAAGTCAAGACATCCCATTTGTATTCCCAATAAGATTTGTTCTTAAAGTGTCCTTGTGATGTCATGCAAAAGCTCTGAACATCATGCGAAAAATTCCCTAGTTAAAATATAGGTAGAAGCCACAAGAAAGAAAGAATGTGTTGTCAAATGTTTTACTAACCAGTGATTATGTTGCTGAACCAATATTACGATCATGTGGTTGATTTAAGATGAAGTTTGTCTTCAACGCCAAGATTCAGAAGAAATGAAAATGATGAAGATTTCTTTCTATGGAAATGGCACTGGAATTTTAACAACAAAAAACTAGTGGAGCCAACTAAGATTGAATGATTTGTTGTTAAACATCTCGACATGATATGATCTGAATGGTTTTGTTCGAGATCTGATTAGATGTGAAGACATGAAAGGAATTAGGATAAATCCTCCTTGTGATATGTTTCAAGAGTCAAATAAAAACAAACATTGCTCTCCTAACTAATCTCTGCTAAAGTTTCGTAAAGATGATAGATTCTCTTTTCAAAGATGAAAAGTTTTATTGGATTTCTACACAAGTGTAGGTGAAGAAAGCCGGTGTTATCAAGAACAAAATGGGGCACCCAGATCATAATACTGACTATGGCAATAACTCTATTTCTTTTGAGACTTTCATGTAAATCAAGTGAAAGAAGATACAAAGATACAAGTTGATCAAATAATTTTTCAGAAATGCAAGTTTGATAACATAAGTTGTTACACTGATATCTAAACCCTGGAAATGAATGATCAAGTAAAGGAAAATTGAATTCGTCACTTTGGATCTATATTCATGCATTCATAAGATCATCATTTGCATAAAAAAATGCATTACATTGATACATTTGATTGCATTTGCATAGATACATTTTCACATAAAATGCGGGAGTCATACAGACATTTGAAGAATAGATAAATGCAATCCACAAATGAAGCATTATTTTGGGCATTCCCAACCAACAAGTTGTTTCAAAAAAATGAAAAATGATTTTCAAAATTTATCATTTAATGTTCAAGAAAAGTAAAACCTCCAGGTCATTTCTAAAACCTCCATGTAGTTTGTAAAGCATCCGTGTAATTTGTAAAACCTTTAGGTAATTTGTAAATCCTTCGGGTCATCTGTCAGTCTTTCGAGCCAGATGATAAGTCCTTAAGGCCATTCATAGGACCTTCACAAAAGAGTAGTAAAGTAATGCCAATTTCAACCTTCACGGAAGAGTAGTAAAGTGATTCAATCCAACCTTCACAAAAGAGTAGTGAAGTTAATCATTTTTCAACTTTCACGGAAGAGTAGTGATGTTAATCAAATTTCAACCTTCACAAAAGAGTAGTGAAGTAATGCCAATTTCAACCTTCACAAAAGAGTAGTGAAGTAATGCCAATTTCAACCTTCACAGAAGAGCAATGAAGCAATGCCAATTTCAACCTTCATAGAAGAGTAGTGAAGTAATGCAAATTTCAACCTTCACAGAAGAGTACTGAAGTCAATAATTCTCAACCTTCACGGAAGAGTAGTGAAGTAATTCAACCTTCACAGAAGAGTAGTGAAGTAAATCATTCTTAGCCTTCACGGAAGAGTAGTGAAGCAAGATCCGATCAAAATTCGATCTCCACGAAAGAGTAGTGGAACGAATTTCCCATCAAAGCATGAAGTTCACTCGACGAAAACTTATTGTCTTGTTATCTTTGCTCTATTCTTGTTAACACAAAAATAAGCAAAGAGAGGCAGCTGTCGACAGTTGTTTTCGTCCGAGTGACGTTTCTATTATATATATTATATTATTATTATATAATATTATATTATTATTATTAAATTATTTACAAGATCGGAGGCCCAAGTTAGAAAACAAGGTCCAGAGACCCATCTACGACCAGGATCAGTTTATAATTGGTTCAAGCCCAATAACCCGATCTAGGCCCAATCCCAACGGACCCGAGAAGACCCAAATGTTGCTAGTGTTTCCAGCACATTTCCTCTAGCCGCCAACTCATCTCCACCATTAGATCAAGACGCATATCAAGGGCCTAGATTTGTCCAGTAGAAACCCTAGGGTTTCATTACAACCCTTGGACCTATTCCGGCCGCAGCCTCCAACTGCTTCAACCCACTGTTGCCACACCTTCACCGCCTCACTAGAGCTTACCAGAATGATCCATAAGTAGAATATGGATCGCACACATCATTGGTCTATGGTGAGTCACCACCGTAGGTCCAGTAACTCAACTATAGGGATCATTATTACAGTCAATCTTTAAAGCCTATAAAAGGCGATCGAACCTCTAAGAAACAAAAAGAATAACAACAAAAAATAATGAAGAGACAGAGAAAATAGAGAGAGAAATAGCGAGAGACAAAGGGAAACATAACAACGAAGCCAAGCAGTAGCAACAAAAAAGATAAGAGAATGTTTACATGCGTTCATCGGAGCATTCACGTGCCTCCACGTGCTATCGAAGAATCGAAATACCGAAGGTATTTCTTTAGATCTACGAAGTTCTAGGGCTTTTTAGGGGAAATGGAGGCCGAAATCGGCCTTAGAACGTATGGATCTATAAATTTGGGTAATTTAGTGTTTTTCGGCCATCATGGGTGGTGGCCGGTGACGGCAATCAGTGCCTGAACACGGCTACCGGTCGGTGAATGACGTCCCTCCGGTGAGGGATTTTAGAGAGTTGAGAGCTTCTTTCTCTAGGAGAGAGAATCCAAATAAAGAAATGAGGAGAGAATGACCCTTTGGGCCAGTCTTGGGGTTTAAATACCCTCCTCAAACGGTGTCGTTTTGCGGAGGGGCTTTTGGGTAATTAGTACGTGGGTAAATTACACATGTGGTCCCTATATTTTGTAAACTTTGCAAGTTGGTCACTGAAATCAGGTTTTTACATATTTTAATTTGGTTCTTGCATTTTATTTATTTTTATTTTAGTCCATTCCTGTGTTTATATATATATTTAGGGTAAAATTATATGTTTAGTCCCTGTTATCTTATTAATTTATATTTTAATCTGTATAATAATTTAGGATAAATTACATTATTAGTATATAATTTTTGTAATATTTCAAATTATATCCATTAATTTTAATATCTTATAATTTAATCCCTTTAATTTTAAAAATTTAATATTGTTATACGACATTTATATCTTAGTACTTAAAATATGTAACATTTGCACTAGTAACATGGTATTTTGATATTCTTATATTGATGTTATTATTTCATACAATAGATCATTAAATATCTTCTTAATTAATTAGGAAGGTATTTTAAAATGGTTATTGGTGTGAAATGATATTCCTATTGTTTTGAGATTATAAATTCAAATTAAATACAAATTTATTAGTTTATTGCAAAGACAAATTTTGGGCGTTGTGGGGTGCTAATCCTTCCCTACACGTAACTGACTCCCGAACTCATTCTCTGGTAAACAGACCCTTTGTTGTATTATTTTAATATTATTCTTAAGAATTTTATTAAAATAAAATAACATTTTGGTGACCAATCGCACCTTAATAAATGATTGGTGGTGACTCTACAAATTAGTGTTCTATCTTATACCAGAAGATAAACACTTACTTTTTCGAGGCAGCTACACTTAGGTGTACTATTTGTTTTTTTTGTCACCGGGTAGAGAAATGTCTCAACATATCCCAAATTAATCAAGACGAGATTTTTTTAAATCACTTAAAAACAAGATTTGTTTTTTTGTAAAAAAAATCGTTTCGACAATCTTAACTAGTAAAATTAAGATGGTATAATGATAAAAAGATGTCTCTAACATTTGACTAAATAATCACTTTGATCATATTCTTTTTATAGCATTTTAGTCTGCCAACGTTTTATTGAAGGTGAAAAGTCTCATCTGTGGATGGAATCTGTCAGTCAATAAATAGTCAATGCTCCAAAATAATTATTATTTTATCTTAAAATGAAAGGTTGGGGTCGAGATCAAAATACTCTAAAAAATAATAAGAATTAAAGTTACTATTTAAACAAACTTTAAGAGTTTTTTACCTCAAAATGAAACATCGAGGATCAAAATGATTATTTCATTGAAGAGGCAGTTTTTGGCATTATTCCAATTAAGATGAATTTGTCGTTACTCTCCTTTTCTATTTCTTTCTTTGTTTCTCTCCTACGTTTCATATATTCTTTTAATCATTAGCAACTATATCAATTTTAGAATGGTCATCGGCTAATTACTTTTCTATTTCCATTTTTTTGTTCCTTTCTTCTTTACTCTTTCTTCAGATTTTGTCGTAATTTTTTTGGTTTTTTACATATAAGTGATGTTAGTTTATTTTGTTAATAATTTTCTATTCTCATATGCAAATGATGGATGGTTTTGTTTGCTCTTATAATATGTTCATTTTTTCATTCTTGTAATATATTTTTTTTTTTTAGAGTTGGATCTAATTTTATCTCTCTAGTTAACATTTATTTGATTTTTTATTAATATTCCTTTACTTTGGACTCTCAAATTATTTTTTTATTGATAAACACTCACAATCACCAAAGATATATCACAGTTGAGTTTAGATTTTTTTTTTTTTTTTTTGCTTCATTTGGAAAATTTGGCTTTGCAGAAACGAAGAAGTCTTTAAAAGTAAGAAGTTCTCTTCGGAGTCGATTTTCGATCTTGCATTGTTTCGAATCGGTTTTTGGGTAAACTCGGTGGCATCTGTGTTGGATTTTTATCGTAACCCTTCTGTAGTCAGCACACTAATATCCCATTAACATGGCTTCGTGCTCACTTGACTCCCTGCTGATCATGATCATTCTGCTGCTGGCGATTCAGATGATCCTTTCTGGTATGTGCTCTTTGTTCGGAGGACTGGGGTTGACTGCTATAGGTCTCTTTGTTCGGATGATCACTTTCCTTGTATGACCCTTTTTAGTGGTTAATTTGTGCATTTTGATGGTTGTAGAAAAATTTGTTAGTTAATATAATTTTTGCATTTCGGTTAATTTGGAAATATTAAGGTAAGAAAGAAATCCAAAAATCAATGTTTAATTAAACATATTTTCTTCAAGAACATAACATGACAAGAAATACATGCAAGAATCATTCTAGAAAGTATGATCAAGAGAAGAATTACCTTGATTGAGATGAAAATAAGCTTGGATGATTGAATTCTTGAAAACCAAGGAGAAAATGCTAGGGAATTTTCAGCAAAAAATGAAGGAAAGACGAAGCAAGGTTGGCGTCAATTCGAGAGGAATTTGATCAAATGAATAAGTGTTTGGCTACGTAGTTAAAAGAAAGCCGAAAGTTAGTTATAAAATTGTTAAAATGAAATTTAAAAATCAAGGTTTTGAGGGGAAAATTGATCTTGGTATATTTTGTTTTTGGAAATTATGAATATTGATCATTTTATAATTTAGTCACTAAAGTCTTAATTAAATTCAATTGAATCCTTATTTTAAAAATCTAAACTATCTTTATAAAATCACACTTAATATTTTCAAATTGTATTTTCAAAAATATTTATATCATATTTATTCGAAAACTAAAATTTTCTAGAAATTACAAAACTTCACGCAGATACCCAAAAATGAACTTGCTCCTATTGACCCCGAATTCAAGACATTACAACTCTCTCCCCCTAACAATAATTTCATCCCATAAATTACCTCATGAGAAAAATGTGGATATTACGATTTCATCACTTCCTTAGATTCCCAAGGAAGCTACTTCCTGGATGTTTTGATTAGCCACAATATCTTCACCAAATGAACCTTCTTGTTTCAAAGAACTTTCTCTGCACAAGCTAAGATCTCAAAAGTCTCTTCTTTGTAGGAAAGATCGAAATGAATCTTAATATGCTCTACGAAAATGAAATGTGAAGGATCATAATGATATATCCTAAGCGTCAACACATAAAAAAATATCATCTCTCACTAAGATTTATCAAATGCAACAGAGTACAAGACTTCTGACTATACAATACTTCAAACGAACCCATCTGAATATTATATTGGTAGCTATTGTTGTAAGCGTACCTGACTAATGGCAAATACTTCTCCCAAGAATCACTGAAATCAATGACACAAGCCCATAACATGTTCTCTAACACTTGTATCACTCGCTCGGATCGACTATCGATCTATGGATGATAAATCATACTGAAATTAAGCTTCAAACCTAAAGCTTTTAGCAAACTCTTCAAAAACCTCAACGTAAAACGTGAATCTCTATCCAAAATAATCAAAAAGCGAAACACCATGCAAGAACACAATCTTAACATGTACAACTCAACTAATCACAACAACGAATAAAACATACATACGACTAAGAAATGCGCACTCTTAGAAAAACATTTCATTATTACTCAAATTAAATCCTTCTTTGACGGAGTCAAAGGCAAACCTGAAACGAAGTCTATAGTGATCCTTTCTCACTTTTATTCTGGAATACTAATAGGCTGCAATACACCAGAGGAACACTGATGTTCGACATTCACTCTCTGACAAACCAAACATCTTGAGATAAACTCGATAACCTCACACTTCAACCGTAGCCACCAAAAAATCTCACGTGGATCCTGATACATCTTAGTACCACCCCAGATGTATAGAAAATGGACCAATATGCACCTCGAACAAGATCTTGCGCCTCAACTAGAAATCATCATGCACGCATAACCTACCACATAAACAAACGACATCATCGACATCAAATGCAAAACTACCACCTCTACCGTCTCGAAGGATAAATTGGTGACATGTGTCACCTTCTTATTAGAAGGGAAAATTTTATTTAAAGAAATTAAAATTTTAAAAATATCCTTCAATCATGTAGTGACATATATCACCATCTAATTGGATATTAAATTTATTTAATTGAATTAAAATGAAGAATGAATTGATACAATGTGTAAATATTAAGGATCAAATGTATAATTATACAAATTTTTAACAGTCACATCACCTCCATCGTTGAATATTAATTGCCAATGACTTGATTGAAACACTTAAATAGTTAGATGATCTTATTGACAAAATTTAAAAAACTAGTAGTCATAGGTATAATTTACCCAAAAATTAATTGAATAAACTTAATTGATTTAAAAAAAAAACTAACTTCAATCACTCTCATATAAATATGGGATTAGTACAAAGCAGAATCTAGAACCTTAAAGAATAACAACAATTCCTTTATCATCAAGGTTGCTTGGTTCGTGCTTAAATAAATTAATTTTAAACCTTTAAATCATACCAATCAATTAAAATATCCCAAAAAAAAATCCAATGTCATTAATTATCGTTCTAATAACATTAAATGACACAATTAGTATTGGATTTCTGTTTAGGGAATCCACGAGATGACAAATATATCTTATAAAAAATGGAACGTGATAATGAAGGTTGTGATAAAAATACATGTGATTTTCCAAAAAATAATGATTTTTTAAATTTTTTACGTGTCAGATACCGCTAGAGAAAATATTACATATCTAGTACAATTTACAGAAAGTCGCAGCCCATGCACTGCTCCTTACGACACATGGAGCCACGTGTTAAAAGGTGCGACCCATGAACCGCGCCTTTCTGAGATGGATGTTAGATCCGTAAAATTTTCTGAAACAGTACCTAACATATAATTAATTTCTGTTAAAATGATATTTGTTTAAAAACGCCATGAAATATTAAAGAAGTAACTAATCAATTATTATATAATAAAATTAAGTACTATGACCATAAATTATCAAAATAATGACTCAATTATCAAAATAAAAAGAATTAAAAATATAATAATAATAATAATAATAATAATAATAATAATAATATTTTCAAAAATCAATGATGAAAATAAAACATATTAAAATATTTGTTATAATTATAACTCGTTTATTTTCAATTATTTTATTAAAAATCAATTATAAATTATGATAAAATATTTTTCGTTATTATCATCATCATCTACCAATTAATGGAGTATACATATGAGTTATAATTCAAATTAATCATTTATTCTTCTATTATTTAAATTAATTAAGAAAACTTAGGGTAAAATGTTTCAAAAAGAAAAGTATAAATACATACATACATGAAAATCTAAAGATTTTTCTTTGTTTTGTGTTACTCTCTAAACTTGTAACAAAATTCAATAAAAAAAGGTAAAGGTAAAAAATATCACTTATATATTTAAAATATTCTTTCTAATATTAATTTTAAAAAAATATAAAATAAATATTAAATTCTAATTTTATTAAAAATGAATACACATTATTAACTGTTGTTAAAAAATAATAATTAATGAATAATAATTCATTTGATCTCTCAATTATAATTAATTTTTTTAAACAATTAATTTTAAAAGTTAAGAAATTTTTCAAAAATATATGAAATTTATAATTTTTTTAAATTATAAAATATTTATTATTATTATTATCATCATCATCATCATTTTTAAAAAGAAATACTAGTTATAAAACTTTTATAAAATTATTCATATTTTAAATTACTTACCCTCAAAGTTTTCCTATATTAAACTATATATATAGGATTTTGAAAGAGAAATACTAGTTATAAAACTTTTATAAAATTATTCATATTTTAAATTACTTACCCTCAAAGTTTTCCTATATTAGACTATATATATAGGATTTTGAAAGGGTAAAAAATGCATCAAAAAGTGTCAAATAGTAATTGGTAGACATAACTGTATTGTGTAATTTCATGCAAAAACTAAAATTTTTCGAGTTATAAAATAATTTACAAAAACATATTTAAAGGTTTTAATGCAAAAAGTTTTTTGCACACAAAAAATAAAGAAAGTTGACGGTTTTACACAAATATCAACCTAATAAAAATTAAATAACTATTAGACACCGTTTCAAAAAAAATTTACAAATCTAACACCTATCCCAGACTTTCAACACATGATGCCAGGGTAAGGCGCGATGAATGAGTTGCACATTTCTGTAAAGTGTGCTAGATCCATAATATTTTTTAACGGTGTCTGACTCGTAAATAATTAAAAAATCAGTGATTTTTCAGGAAAATCACCAAAAATACATGTAATACAATGGTGCAAATAAGATTGAAATTTAAACGTGAATGTATTTATATATAATGATTTAAGTGGTAAAAAAAAAGGTTGTTAAAATATTATATATATAGTGTGAATAATATTTTTTTCAATATTTAATAACTTAATCACTTATATTATCATCGATAATTGATTTAGACATAATATTTGTACCTATTATATTTTATATTTTAAATCTAAATATTATTTTATTTACAGTAAATTATACGGGTGGCCACTCAACTATTGTCTCTTTTATTTTAACCATCGATATTTCAATTTCGTCAATCAGATGATCAAACTATTTAAATGTTTCAAATAAGCCATCTGTCGTTAACATCTAACAGAGTGGGTGACGGCAATTAAAATATTTTGGTATAATTACACATTTAACTCTGTTACTTATATACGTTTGATTGAAACATTTAAATAGTTAAATGATATAATTGACGAAATCAAAACATCGATGGTCAAAATGAATGGGGACAATAGTTGAGTGATCCCGCGTAGTTTATCTTTTTATTTATCATATGCTAATATTTAGCTCAATAGTCATATTAAAGAAATGATTCACACCCTTATTACTTTAACGCCAAATGTGTCTAACCTCACTCACCCAACCTTCTCTTAGAAGTTCTTTACAGCCTTTCACTAACACTTTGTTCTGTCGGGAAATAAACGAGTAACAAGTAATTTCTCTATAACCAGATTAGTGAGAATGTGAAATAAAAGCGGAAAAATAATACCCGAAAAATCGATAACGAAGTTCAGCCAATTGTGCTTACGTCTCCGGACTACTGTAGATCTTTTACTAAGAGAGAAAATTTACAGGTGTTTATAAAACACTCACTGCTCACAAGAAAGCTCTCTAGTATTGGGAGAAAGAAAAATGATTTGGGATGATTTTGAAGCCAAATGGGCTAGGGTATTTATAGTTGAAGTTTAGGAACTAATCTTGTAAATACCCTAAAGTGTGCAGTGGCTAAAATGTAATTAACCAAAAAAATTTAATTAAAAATTGGGGCACCGAATTCGGTGCCCCCAATTATTGAAAACTCATGCATGCCTACCCCTTTTTTCTGACTTTTCACGTTCAACAATCTCTCACTTGAAGACTAATTTTAATCTTTCTTCACACCTCAATCAATGCAGCAACTTTTCTATTCTTGTTACTCTAGCATGCCAACTGAAGCTTAACACAACTTCATTTTTCCGTGGTCATTGTCTTTGTCAACATGTCTACCGGATTTTGAGCTCCACTAATCTTTTCAAGTTTCAAAATCTCATCTTCCAGAAGAGACCGGATAAAATGATAGCGCAATTGTATATGCTTTGTCCTGGAATGAAAAGACGGATTCTTTGCTAGATGCAATATAAGACATTGTTTTCTTGTTTCTTGCCTAACTCTTCCAAGAAACTTTGGAGCCAAACCATCTCCTTGTTGGCTTCCGTAACAACGACATATTCTGCTTCAGTTGTGGAGAGAGCAACTATTTTCTGTAGTTGAGAAACCTAACATACTGCAGTACATCCTAGTGTATAGACACACCCTGTAGTGCTCCTTCTGATGTCAACATTTCCGACTAAGTCAACATCTACATAGCCTGTCAGTATCGTATCTCCACCTTTGAAACAAAGTGCTTTGTTTGTAGTACCCGGCAAATATATGAGGATCCATTTGACAGCTTCCCAGTATACCTTGCCTGGATTATTCATGTACCTGCTAACAGCTCCCACTGCATGAGCAATATTGGTCTGGTACAAACCATGGCATACATCAGACTTCCAATTACTGAGGCATATGGTACCTTAACCATGCATGCACGTTCTTCCTCCATCTTTGGTGATTGTTCTTTGGAGAGTCTAAAATGAACACCTAAAGGTGTACTTACTGGTTTAGCATCTTGCATGTTGAACCTGGAGAGTACTTTTTTGATGTACTCAGCCTGGGATAACATCAAAGTCCCCGACTTTGTATCTCTCTTGATCCTCATCCCAAGAATCTGCTTTGCAGCGCCCAGATCTTTCATAGCAAACTGCTTCGAAAATTTTTGCTTTAAGTTTATAATCTCTTGTATGTTTGAGCCTGCAACAAGCATGTCATGAACATACAACAATAAAATAATGAAGCTGTTGTCGAACCTCTTGATGTAGCAACAATGATCTGCTTGGCATCTGGTAAAACCAATGCTACTCATGAAGCTATTGAACTTCTTGTACCACTGTCTAGGAGCTTGTTTAAAACCATACAAGCTATTCTTCAACCTGCATACCAGGTTTTTGTTTCCTACCTCTATGAATCCTTCTGGATACCTCATACAGATTTCTTCCTCCAAATCACCATGAAGGAAAGCTGTCTTTACATCTAACTGTTCAAGATGTAAATTTTCTACAGCTACAATTTTCAACATCAGTCTGATTGTAGACAATTTTACAACTGGAGAGAAAATTTCATTGTAGTCAATACCTTTCTTTTGCTGAAAACCTTTGACAACCAATCTTGCTTTGTAGCGTTTGCTTCCATCGTGCTCTTCTTTGATTCTGTAGATCCACTTGTTATGGAGCGCTTTCTTGCCTGGTAGTAATTCAACTAATTCTCACGTCTGATTTGACATAAGCGAGTCCATCTCATCTTTCATGGAAGACTCCCACTTGATTGAATCCTCCACCTGCATTGCTTCATCATAGCACTTTGGTTCACCATTGTCAGTCAGCAACAAGTAGTGCAAAGAAGGTGAATAACTTTGGGTTGGTTTAGGAATTCTGGAGGAGCGTCTTACTTCCGATGTGCCTGGTTCTTCTTGAATTGCTTCAAGACTGATCTGAACATCATTTCCAGAAATTTCCTCGAACTCAGAAAATTCATTTGTTTCAGCTTTGGTATTGGAGCTTCTTGATTCTATAGTTGACATGTCTTTGTACATCACATTCTCATTGAAAATGACATCTCTACTTATGATGATCTTTCGATTTTCATAGTCCCAAAACTGGTAGCTGAACTCATCACCGCCATAACCAACAAAGGAACATTTGTTAGACTTAGCATCAAGTTTACTTCTTTCAGCAGAGTCTATGTGTACATAAGAAATACAACCAAACACTCTTAAGTGTGAAAGGTTTATTTCTTTCTTGCTCCAAACTTCCTCTGGTGTTCTATCATCCAAAGGAACTGAGGTCCCAAGGTTGATCAGGTAAGCTGCAGTGTTGATAGCTTTAGCCCATAGAAATTTGGGTAATCTGGCATGTATCCTCATGCTTCTGGCACGTTCATTCAGAGTTCTGTTCATGCGCTCTGCTATGACATTCTGATGCGTGTCATGGGAACTGTTATCTCCATCTTGATCCCATTATTTGCGCAGAAATCTCTGAATCTCTTATTTATGTACTCTCCTCCATTGTCAGACCTCAACCGCTTGACTTTCAGACCAGTCTCATTTTCCACCATGGCCTTCCATTTTCTGAAGGTATCAAAGACTTCTGATTTATTCTTCAGAAAATAAACCCACACCTTCCTTGAAGAATCATCGATGAAGGTGACATAATATAATAAGCCTGCAAGAGATGGAACTGGAGATGGTCCCCATACATCAGTATGAACCAACTCTAACTTTTCAGCCTTGGGTGTCTTACAAATCTTTGCAAAGATGGCTTTCTTTTGTTTGCCAAAGATGCAATCCTCGCATAGTCTAATATCTACATTCTTTAGATCCGGCAGCTTCCCTTTTGACAAAAGTGTCTTCATCCCTTTCTCGCTCATATGACCAATCCTTTGGTGCCATAGGTTTGATTTTCCATCAGCATCTGCTGTAACAATGATATTCTCTAAGTTTGAGGTTACATAGAGAGTATCAGTCTTCTTACCACGAGCAATGATGAGTGCTCCTTTGGTAATCTTCCATTCATAGCCTGAAAAGGTTGTACTATATCCTTCTCTATCAAGCTGTCCTACAGAAATCAAATTCCTTTTGAGGCCAGGTATATGTCTCACTCCTGTCAGCTTTCAGGTGGTCTGATTTGGCAGCTTTAGTCGAATGTCTCCTTTTCCGACGATCTTCAAGGTTTCATCATCAGCTAGATGAACCTTCCCAAAATCACCACTAGCATAGTTCTCCATGATTTCTCGGAATGAGGTGGAGTGGAAAGATGCTCCTGAATCACAAATCCATGATTCAATCGGACTGTTGACGCTTAGAATCATGGCATCACCTGTCTCCTCTGTCATGTTGGCAGATTCCTGTGCGCCAGTATCTTTCTTCAGTGCTCGACAATCTCTTTTAAAGTGACTCTTCTTGCCATAATTATAACAGGTATAGTCTTTCTTTCCTGTTCTTGATTTTCCCCTTCTGGATTTGGATCTGCCACGATTTGAATTTCTTTCTGAAGTTCTCCCTCTAGACTCCATGTGCAAGGATGAGGAGGTTGATGCTTCTCCCGATTCTCTTCGTCGAATTTCTTCACTCAATACCAAATCTTGAACATCGTCGAATTTCAATTTGTTATTTCCCGACGAGCTGCTGACTGCTGTAACAATAGCATTCCAACTGTCTGGTAGAGATGATAAGAGAATTAAAGCTCGAACTTCATCATCGAATTCAATTTCCACGGAACTCAACTGGGTTGTGATTGTGTTGAGTTCATTTAGGTGTTGTGTCGCCAATGCCCCTTCCCCCTTCCACAAATTGAATAATCGTCTCATCAAATGAACTTTGTTTGAGGCCAATGACTTCTCATACATACTGGAGAGAGCCGCCATAAGACACGCCATAGTCTTTTCCTTTTCTATGTTGAAAGCAACATTGCGGGATAACGTCAATCGGATAACTCCTAGGGCTTGTCTATCAAGAAGAGCCCAGTCTTCATTCTTCATACTCTCTGGTTGTTTTCCTGAGAGGGGTTGATATAGATTTTTCTGGTACAGAAAATCTTCAATCTGCATCTTCCAAAAGCTAAAGTCCGCACCATCGAACTTTTCAATTTTTACCTTCCCTTCGTCTGCAGCCATCGCTCCCACTCGAATCTGGCTTCGTTTGGATCGTTTCTGACAATTCTTGCGAACCACCGTGTATTAGAACACCTCCGCGACAAATTCGTATCGCCGATAATTTTGTTACTATTCATGAAATTCACTATTCATGTGAATAGTAATGAATAGTAACCTCGCAAAAATTGACAAAATTCACAACCAAAAGCTCTGATACCAGTTGTCGTGAAATAAACGAGTAACAAGTAATTTTCCTATAACCAGATTAGTGAGAATGCAAAATAAAAGTGGAAAAATAATACCCGAAAAATTGATAACGGAGTTCATCCAATTGTACTTACGTCTCCGGACTGCTGCAGATATTTTACTAAGAGATAAAATTTACAAGTGTTTATAAAACACTCATTACTCACAAGAAAGCTCTCTAGTATTAGGAGTAAGAAAAATGATTTGGGATGATTTTGAAGCTAAATGGGCTAGGGTATTTATAGTTGAAGCTTTGGGACTAATCTTGTAAATACCCTAAAGTGTACAATGGCTAAAATATAATTAACCCAAAAACATTTTAATTAAAAATTAGAGAACCGAATTCGGTGCCCCCAATTATTAAAAGCCCATGCATGCCTGCCCCCTTTTTCTGACTTTTCACGTTCAACATTTTCGGGGCCCCTCCATTAGCTCATCGTTAAGTACGTTGACCACCCATTTCTCATCATCTCCACAATTAACTTTGTCGCGCCTAAAGATTTCGCTGAAATAAGCTCATGTCTTACTCCCCATATTTCCGCAAATGCACTACTTGTTCTACCAATTCACATCATAAATCCACCTATCGAAATACCTTTATCATCGCGAATTATCCCTCGTGCCGATGCTAGTCCTGTGCCTATTTTGTATGCCCCATCCGTGTTAAGTATCCAATACGGTTATTTAGTCACTTGTCTGCATATTGTCGTCATTGCCTTTTTTGTATCTCTTGTCAACTTTTGTGCATAATGAACCACCCTACTTGGAGTTTCTCTCTTGTTTGTGAAAACCAGTTCATTTTTGCTCTTCCAAAGACCTTAAATAACGGTTGAGAACCTATTATGTCTCCATTAACACTGCTTGATGGATAGTTTCTCTTCACCATTCCTTGAATTCTCTTATTTCGAATTGATCGTCTATTAAAAATACAAAAATTGTAGGTATCTACATTCATGAATTATATTTATATTATAAGAATAAAATTTAATTATAAACTTAATATAAATATAATTTGATTCAGTTCAATTATGATACTTACAATTTTTAATCTCATGAATCATTATCCGTTCAAATATTACAATTCGATTCAATTTTGATTTATCGAAATTTTTTTCTTATCCTAATAAAAAAATTATATATAAAATTTTGAATCTTGTGTTTAATTTGTACTTTTACTTGTATCATGTAAGAAATATAGTGATTTTATCCCAAGATTATACAACAATGATATTGTAATTATTTTTAAACGGAATTTTTATTTAATTAATTAATATCATAAATTTAATTATGATTTAATAATAAATGGGAAATTCATTTATTTTTTATCATTTTGGGGTGAATATAAGGTAGTATTTCTTCAAATGTTCTCAATCATTTGATATTGAACGTTCATACCCTTGCATAAATAATGCTCGAACCCAAAATAAAAAAATAACAACAATTCTTTAATTATTTAATAATAAATGGGGATTCATTCTCTTAAATAGAAACAAATTATCTTAAATTTTGTTTAAATTTAAATTTAAAATTTTAGGATAAAGTACACAAATGGTCTCCGACTATAATATATTGCTTTATTGAGTCACTCGACTATTAAAGTTATTGTAACACCCCAAATTTAATGAAATTAGGGATCAAATTTCAAGTTTTTGAAACTTACAGTTCAGTTTAGAAGCTGTAGGAAGTTTAGGAACTTAACCCTAAATTTTCCTTTTTGTCGACAGAGAAAAAAATAAAAAGAAATTGAGTTGGTGGCTGCGGGGATTCAAACACTTCTTCTATAATTGCCCATGCCTTAACCATTTAAGCTAGGGTATTGTTATGATATTTTTTAATTAAAAATCAATTTTAAAGGTTAAAAATAGATTAATACTCCAAATCCCTAAATGTTTCAACCCCAACCTATCGCCTCTTCATCTCCGATCATAGTTTGGTCAGTCGTGGCTTACACCGCCACCATCGGTGTGCTCGCCATCATCTAACGACTGCAAACCAGTCGTTCCCAAGCCGTGAAGTTCAACCATTTACCATGGAGAGAGCTACGAAGTCTCATCAAGAAACCAATCGATCGCTACTGTTTTCGTTATTTTTTGGTTAATTTCATCACTGTTGCACTGCACGATCACCACCATTGGACTCCCTATGCAGTTTTGATCAAAACCCCCTATCACTTCGTAAGGTGGTCGCGCTGTTCGACGAAATTAAACTGTTGAAGCTTCGACGGAAAGGACCCAACCATTTAGTTATTCGCGATTTTCTACCGCCTCACTCTTCGGTTCTACTCACCGCCACTTCCACTGAACTCCTCATTGTCGTCCGACCAAAGCTGTCGTCCATCGTCGCCGTTCTCGCCGTCCTTCGTGGGTAAGATTCTGATTGCTTTTATTCGAATATTTTCTCATATTTTGGCTTGACTGGATGTTAAATTGAGTTGATTTTGTTGTCTTGGTCCTTTCAAAGTAGTCAGCTGTCGAATATGACCCCGTCGCAGTCATCATGTGCCACTACGCACCGTTGCGTACGCGTGGGGCTCTCCCACACTTTAGGGAGCCTTCTAGAATGGTCCAATCATACCGAACTGGCCCGAACCAATTTGAACCGATCTAAACCGGGTTTGTTTGACCCGATCAAGTCAACTCACCTGAGTAAATTTGAATCGGTCTGACCCTTTAACCTTGACCAAAAAGTTAAATTTTCTGAAAAGTCATATTTTACGTTTTTCGATGTCCTGAGTTCGAATCTGAAGTATGCTTTGCCAAATTTGAGCCAGGTAAGCTGATTTTTCATTGATTAACCTCCTGATTCAATCAGTTTTTCGCAATAAAGCTCTGTTTCTGATGTAATTTCGATTGATATATATCCAAGACATTATGGAACATGATATTAAAGTTCGAGGCGATCAAATGGAGTTTAATTGGTTAACTGATATGGCTAAAAAATCGAGGTAATACATTATTATCTTATGTATGCTTTATATAACATGTTGGCATTGGTTAATGCATAGATGAATATGTTTGGTTACATGTATGTGTAATTAATATATTTGTAAACTCGATCCAAATGCGATGAAAATCAATTAAATTGATTAAGACTTAGATTACACGTATAAGACACTAAAAGACTAATAAGGAATAATTTCAGGTTCAGTGATTAACCGATAAAGCAATCAACCTCAGAATCTTTAAATTATACATTTTTTCTTTAAAAGCTTTAATATCGAAATCACCTGGTTTAGAAATTACGAGATTACCCCTATGAGGTAAAAATTGATATGGACTGACCCTAATAGTGAAAGTGCCATGTGAATTAATAATTAATCCGACAAACTACTAATTTACCTGTTAAATTCCTGATCTATTCAGAAAGTCACTGATAATCGGATCCTAACATCCGAGAAGGTACAAGACCTAGAATTATTGATTTATCAGCAAATAAATAAAGACTAAAACATCGGGAGAACTATTTATGTTTGAATTGTTCAGAAAATTGAATTGGAAAAACTGGATTAGAGGAAGTGACCAAAATACCCTTGAAGTGTAAAATGACCCAAAGTACCTTTACGCCTTTGAATGATTAAATACCCTCAAGCTCCGAAATGAATAAATTTACCTCGAATATCAGAATGATTTAAATACCCTCAAGACTTGGATTAAGCAAATGCCTTTGGATGGCTTCTGAAGATACCGATGAAGTTTTAAGTGCAGTAACACCCTTGAGGTTTATAGAGTATGACCCAAGTAGGTCAATCATCCCTAATACTGTTATAATACGAGAAGTAATTAAATATCACTTAAATACTTGTTCGTAACCTCATGATCCATCCAAAGATGATTCTGAAGGTGATCAATTTGATCTACAGTGCAGTTAGTTTTAAAAAATGAATAATAGTGAAGTTTTCTTTACCTACATACTTGATAAGTATCACCTTTGCTAGGATTTGTACAGTGTGATTGGAATTGGAAACCTGTTAAGATGCTTGAATTATGCAATTCTATAAAATCACTGCATACCCTTATTAAATTGATTTATCAAATTTCTCAGAAATCAAATAACTAAAATGTCCTTATGAGCCTGATTGATGGAAGCACTTGAGAAATGTCTGAATCCTATATAATTTTGATGCAATAATTCTTGAATACCTTGTTGATATATTTGAATACTATGATCTTGATAAATCACTTCTTGAATGACTGGAGAATCCGCTAGTTATCAAACCCTTTTTATAAGGATCTCATTTCTGAAGTTCAACCAGTTTGCAGAAGTTTTGTGTTTCTCCCACTTGATAATTGCTAAGTACCTCCGAAAAATAAATGGATCCTCTAGTGTATTCCATATGTGTTTTATCTTTTAACTATTCAATATATTGATATACTAATGTATTGATTTACTATTTATGAACTATTGCTACATGATATATGCTCTCTGGTTACCTGTTTTCACTGGAAAAATATAATCGTACCTGATTTATGAATCATGGAATCTATTATTTACTGTATGAATCGATTATTGGGATATTGTCTGGGTATGATTTTGAAGTATGGATTCATCTCTGATCAAGCTAGTAATTCCTTACGGACCTAAGGTATTCCTTGGGTAGGCTTTAAGACCCTCAGACACTCTCTTAGTATGGAGATTGTATTTTGGTGTACGGATGGATGACATTCATGTGAATTAAATAACTACATTGTCATTTTTACAACATTCTACTGGATCATGATTTTGATATTAAAGTTACTACTCAATATGATTTCTATTAGATACTGTATGGGTAGGAGTCTGGAGTATGGAGGTTCAACTCTGATCAAGCTGACAATTTCTTACGGACCTAAGGAGACCCTTGGGTAGGCCCATAGACCCCAAGGTACTCCCTTAGGGTGGATCATTTGTTGTGTGCTTAGGTAAGTCCTCATGGATGCAGTTCTGAAAAAACTGCATATATGTGTTCAGTTGGAGGGTATTACTGAGGTTTTAAAATATGTTTTAAACTACTACTGTTTTTAAAGGATCTATAAACATTTCTTCGTTTTGTTGGAACACACTAGACATCCTATTATGATCTCCTAAACCTGATCATCTAAACGTTTCCTCTGAACTGGAAGCTTCATGTCTTTTACTTGAAAAAATATCAGTGGGACCTCATCTCATCACAAAAACATGTAGAAGCCTGAATCAATAAGGAAATTTTTATGCTTGCATATTATTTGCATGTCCTTCAACATTCATTTGGTAGTTCTGTATTATTGAGTTTCCCAAAGCTCACTCTTTTACTCTCCATTTCAAGTTAAAAGAATTGATCCATTGCAGCTATCGACATCTATAATGAGAGTTCCTTTGGCTTGGGTTGAAGAGTACGGTACATGTGTAACTAGGGGCATATATATCACATTTGATTTTTATACTAAGTCTGAAACTTGTATTTTAATTATAAATTGTTTTATGATTTTACGCGTTTTAACAGAATTTTAATTTTTCCTAGATTTTTACTGTGGGTCGCTCCGGTGGCCCTAATATGACACCCCGGATCGGATCACCCGCATCAATCTGAGGGTGTTACAGTTATAAAATGGTCCCTCGAATATATGGTGTTACTTTGTTGAGTCCCTCTACTATTAAAACTTACAAAATGGTTACCCCAACTATTCATTATGTTTCAGGCTCGTCTTTTTCTATTAAAAAATTGATGGTAAACTGAGCTAAAAGTTAACCTGCTGACTGAGATATGATAAAATATGATCTCATAATCTCAAACGACTATCATATCTCAGTCAACAAGTTAATGTCCTGCTTAGACGACCGTCAATATTTTTAACAAAAAAAATACGAGTTTGAAACATAATGAATAATCGGGTGACAATTTTATAATTTTTAATAGTGAGGGACTCAACAAAATAATACATTACAATAATGAGATCATTTTATAACTTTTAATAATAGAAAAACTTAATAAAATAATATGGAGAGAATAAAATAATAATTTACCCAAAATTTTGTTATATTATAATGATAAATTAAAGGGTTTCGTTTTCCTGAAAGTTATTACTTCAGCGCTCAAAATCAGTCCACAATTTTATTTATTTATTCAGAAAAAAAAGAAATGAAAAGAAACTGAAACCTTCCGTGCTATATATAAACAGAACCATAGACTCTCCCAAGAAAAGAAAGAAAGAAAAAGACTGTTGTTTGTTTGTTTGTTTATTTGGTTAATCTGATAAGCCGCTGATAGAGCGAGAGGGCGATGGGGAGTGATGGCATGACCAGTGGAAGTGCCGCCGCAACCAGCTACGGCGGAGTACAGATACCGGCATCAGTGAAGAGAGTAGTGCAGAATCTTAAAGAGATTGTTAATAATAGCTGCACGGACTCGGAGATCTACGCCGTCCTTAAAGACTGTAATATGGACCCTAGCGATGCAGTTCAACGTCTCCTTTCTCAAGGTTTTCCCTCTTTCTTTTTCTTTGTTCTTTTTGTGTTAATGATGATAAAAGTTATGTGTTTTTGCTTCTTTTACGCCCCTTTGTTTGTTTGCTCAGAAAACTGAAGGAAAATAGAATGCATAACCTTTTTTCCCCTCTAATATGGTTCTTGTAATATTTTATAGGGAAAATATTTTAATTCTTTTAAAATAATTTGTCTCCCAATCTATCTTCTGTTTTTTTCTTCTTTATTTCTGCTCCATATGATAGTTGATAACTTAAAAATTAATAATTTCTCACTGTTCGAGTTCTTTGACTTAAAAAGCGTCAAATCTGCTTCTACTTAAAAATTAATAATTTCAAAAGTTGCTCTATTACGGCTAGAGGTTTAGCTATTTTCTTGCTGATGCATGATTCGTTCTTGACAGCCAAACGACTGAAAATTTAGTAACTGAAGTCATTGGAATCCTTTAATTATGTGCTTTATGGGATTCCACTCTTTCAAGTATAATGGAAGAACAATGTCAAACAAGGCTTTGACAATTTTTGGTGCTGTTTTCGAAATTTAAGAGATATTTAGTAAATTAATAGTTTTCATTTTGTAGATACTTTTCACGAGGTAAAAAGCAAACGGGAAAGAAGAAAAGAGGTATTATTCTGTTTAAAATGTGCTTAGTCTTTTTCTCCTTTATTGAATTACTCTTTTTGTTTTCTTTTTTATCTTTTTGCGATATATCTCAAAATAATGCATGATTTTTTATTCGACCGGGAATGTGATAGGTTATCTTTGGTTTGGTGCAATTATATATATGAAACTTTGGTTTTGACTCAATTATTAGCAGTTTAAAAAACAAATAAATCCAGTTATTTTCATGTTGAATAAATATAATTGTTGGTGTACGCAATGAGTAAAATGGTGTCCGCTCAATAATGGTGTTATTAGTTTCTGAAAATTGAACTTAAATTATAGACTTATTACATTTATTCAGTTTCACTTTCAGCAGATCAAGGTTTATGTATCAGTTTTCTTGTTTGATCGAAGTTCATGTGTAATTTCAGGATTTATTCTTTTCTATTTCATGCTTCGAAATATGATTTGTCTCTTGATATGTTATCAGATGAAAGAAACACAAGAACTAAAAGCTCGAGTTGATGGTTGTGCATCTAATCGTGGTGTGAGAGACAGTAGTGAACATTCTTTCGGGCGGAGTGGATCGATATTAAACAGCTGCAATGGTACGGTCCTTGGAGAATGTATGCATTGGTGACACTAGCGTCAAACTTTGTTCTTAATATCTTATTCTGTTCCTTGTGGCAGAGCTTGGTAAAGCTACATACAAGAAAGAAAATGACTCAGTTGCTTATATGCCACATTCTGCTTCTTCAAACTTACATTCAACTGGACAAACTTTGAATGATCAACTTTTCCCGCCAAGGTTGGTTCTATAATGATGCAAAATTGTTGCTTATCATATGCCCTTGTCTGGTTCTTAAGTCTTAAATAAAGATAAATTACTCTGGCTTATCAATATTTTTATTTGCACGACATTTTCAATTATTATTCACCATATGTACAGTTAATGCATTCTCAGAATCCATCTGTATGACTCATGATACCTATTGGCTATTTTTTTATTTTTCTTTGATAAACTTTCCTCATTTGATGAATGGATGTAGTTATATATTTGTGTAACTTTCTTTAGTTTGCTACCTGATGAAATGATTACTCTTCATTTTTAGCCTATATTTTTCTTCTGCAGCAATTCTTTTGATGGTGACTATAGAAGACAATCAATAGGATCAGGTGATGTGATTGATTCATCTATGCAACCATCTTATGGATCACGGTCTTCTTGGGTGGGGAGCACCGTAGAACATGCTGCCATGGCTGATATTGTAAGATTGGGTAGACCAAAAAGTAAAGGCTCACAAATGTCATGTGAGACCCCTTATTCCCTTGAAGATGCTGTTCCACCAAACTCAACCATCTACCAAATGAAACCATCTCTTGCTACTTCAGATTCAAAATTAGGAGCAGACCAAGATTTGCATTTTTTGGATTCAAACATGACTTTTGAATCTGGAAAGAAATCCAGTCAGCATGTTTTTGACAATGAATGGGCTGTTAATGAGCCAATGAAAGGTTCTGATGATATTGGTGGTACGATGTATTCAAATCAATCCAACTTACATAGTAGCAAAACTAACTTGTCAAGTAGGTGCTGGTCAGATAATATTCTAGTATCAGAGAGCAATGTTGGCTGGAAGAATCTTAGTCATAATCATGTCAGCTCTGCTCAAGCATCTAACAAACGAATATTTACAAGTGATTCTGGAGGACCATCTGAATATGATGATGACCTGTGTAAGGATACCGATTCTTATGGGCAAATTTGTGAACGCCTGGAAGGTAAAATTTTAGGTTCTGAGTTTGTTTTCTCAGTTGATTTTCTTTATTTGTTCATATAATCAAACTATGAAAGGTTTTTGTAACATAAGTGCACGAGATGCTATATAATAATCATGGATTCATCTGATCCAGTGTTTGTACTCTGATGGTTATAGCTAACTGTAATGTGTATATATCTTCACATTAGAGTGAAGAACGAAGATATCCTTACAGAATTTATCTAAGATTTTCTTTTGCTCGGTATTGCAACAGTTTTTATGCTTGCTATCATTTCATTTGCTATTTTAGAACATTTTAAAACTTTCACTGCTTATTAGAACCTTTTTAGTTTGGATAGGAAAATGATTGTCTAGTTATATGCTCTGTGCCCTAAACCTTAGCCTGTAGAACCATATGTAGAATGTATGAACTTGTGATAGATACAGAAAAGGGAAGTCATAAATTGTAAATTTACAGTCTTGTTTGGTCCTTTGTAGAAGAAAAACACGAAATGGTGCAGTTTTGTTTTCTTCAACTCCTTGTCCTTAATTTTTTTAATGTACAGAAATGGGTTGGGAGGAGAAGGGAAAAAAGCTCTTAATGTTTTTATTGTGTGTTATTTGAATGGTTGAATGAGAACTACCTTTTTGATCATTTGGTTATATTGTGTTTATTTTATGCTTGCAATGATACAAAAGTTTATTTTTGGATGTGTATTTGCTTTTGACCCCTCTGGTATCTAACCTCTGTAGCAGGTAGAGGTTATAATGCATCTGCTCCAAATCCTTCTGCACCTTTATCCGATGATGCCGTTAAAGCTGCATCATCAGTTGCTGTGAACTTACGACAACTAAGTTTAGGGAAGGAAGAGGAGGTGGTGACTTTGAAAGAGGATAACTGTGGAGTGGTGCTTCCAGATTATTTGCAAGCCCTTTCTGCTGATTGCTCACATTTGAGCTTTGGTACCTACAAATCTGGCAAGAGTACAGCATTGCCCCAGTCACAAACATCTAGTTCCTTGACAAATAACTTGGAAGAGACCTTGATGACTTCAAATTGTTGTTCAACTTCTATGCATTCAGACTTTAGGTATGCATATCCTTAATGAGTTCCAGTTTTGGCTTCTATTCATTAGTTCATGATATTTGAATGCCTTTCTTTGCAGGAACCTGTTATATAATGATAAAGAGCAACTTGACTTTGATTTTGATAGTCATAGAGCAAATGTAGATGCTAGGAACTATAATTCACCTAATTTTTCACAGTCAAATCTTAGGAAACTAGATATTCCTGATGCAGCAACTCTTGGGAATGATTATGTCTCCTTTGCATCTATACCTAATTCAAGTTTCAAGAACATGGAATCGTCTTCCTCTTTGTCTTCTGTGATTGATCCAAATGCACGGAATCTTCCTATTTTGCCAAATGCAGTGGTAAATACTTATCTCTTTGCACTTAAATCTTTGTCTCATTTTCTGCTATAGTAATGGCGGACTTTTATGAAACAAGAGAACACAATTATTTTCTAGGGTGTGCTGTCACAGAGAACAGGATTACTTACATTTTATGAAGATGCAAAGCTTGAGAGCTATTCTCTCTTTCAATTATAAATATTTTTCATCAATTACCTTTCTTAATTAATGTCGGTTACCTGGCAATGCTCAGCATGCTGTATATTCTCTTTAACACCTACTACATTCTTACAATAGCCTTTTCTCCTTGGTACTCATTTTTGAAAATATGGTTTATACTTGCTCGTGCCATTTATTTTTTAATTATTATTATTTTTTGGAGCTTTGCATTGATCTTGTTACTTTTGGGTGCCAGCAATCACACTCCAACTCTATGCCAAGTGATATATTGGCAGCGGCTATTCAGTCTAGAAAAGCAAGAGACTCTGCTGCATTTCTAACATCAGCATCAATTTCATCTAGATACATCAGTTCTGCATCATCAATGAAGAGTCCAATTGAACCCATGTCTCAGGTATGAAATCAAGAATCTTTCTCCTATGTGGCTCCGAATTTTCAAGTTTAAACAAGTGTTAAGAAGGTGTGCTTGGTGTGCGAGGATGTGTTTTTTTGTGAGGCAATAGGCATAAGAAAAGCCTGCCTTGTTGATTCTCTTGATTTTCTTTTATTTAGAAGTTTTTTATTTAGTTGTACATTCACTGGTAAGAGGAGATAGTATCAAACGCTCTTCTCCTTAATATTGGAATATTTAACTACAGACATGGATTGGGATAGCAAGGAAATTATGCCATATCGGCCAACAAAAATTTGCATGATTTGTAGATGAATTAGAGCACTCTTTTGAGTCTGTTATTTATCATATATCATAAGCTTATTTTATATGTATATACAGTATACTGGCTACTGGCCATACATTCTAGGAATGTTCCCACCCTAGACTTGTCTCTTGGGTTAATTTCCTGAAATGTGGGAGGGATAGGCATTCGTTTCAACCTTACAAATGAAAGATCTTTAGACCACTTATTAACTCTATTATTCCTTTGCACAAATTTCTGGGTATTTTCATGTAATTGGTGTCGAGTTTTAGATAAATTAGAAACTACTTTTTTCATTATTGAAAAACCAACACATTTTATCATTAGATTATGTCTTGATTTGAAATGTATGGTGAATCTGGCCTTGTATTTCCATAAAACAAGGATTTGTGTGCCCTGTTGCTGCTTAAATGAACATAAGAAATTATATGTTTATTCAAACTGGTTTGATGATTCAGCTTTTAATTTTGGAGTATTTTTCTTTATCTTAGTCTTCCTCGCAGGTCCTTCATGGTGCCAACTCTGCCACTGGACCCTTACTCAAGGAGCATTGGTATGGATATTATCCTCAAAATAGCTACATGGCACCATCTGCTTTGCGACAAGCATTTCCAGATGGTGGCAATGTGTTCCGTGAACCTCATATAGATATGATGTATGATCGCCAACACTATGGAAGTGCTAGTATGTGCAGCAGCTTGCCTTGGTCGAGTTCTTATGCATCTGGTTATCGAAGTTTAGAAAATCCTTCCCATGCTCCTGGAAGTCCTCTTCAAAATCTATTGTCTGGTTCGGTAGGCAGCAGACTTGCTTATGATAACTTTTTATACTCTCAGTACAGCGATGGTGGATCTAATTTCAACCTACCTCAACAGGTAATAACAATAAGCCTATTTGATGATATGATGCGTACCATACTGCTTATAGAACGGACATTTTTCGTTCTTTTTCTATTATATCATTTGTGTGTTACCAGAATGGTGGCACTGCTGCATGGGATTATAGACATGGATCAAGAACCATATCAACTATTCCGGATAACGCTAATTACAGTTTACACGGGCAAAATCACCTGCTTGCGGGATATCAACAGGGTCAGCAACAATCACAGCAGCAGCTTCACGGAGCTTTGGGATACCCCGGTACTTACGGTTCTCATGCAGCAATGGCAATGGAGCAGCAGCAGCAAAATCGCCGAGATTCGGTTATAAATGCTTCGCAAGGCCCATCATCTAGGCAGTTACCTCAGCCATGGCAGCAGCATAAATATTAACATTCTTTTTGTGTGTTTTTGCCTTTTGGTTATAAAAGCGGCCGAGTAGGATTATGTTATGATGAGATTTCAAATGTATTGGCTTGTTTTTGAGTGCTTTGGCCATGTCCAATTGTACACATACTTGAAAAGAGAAGCACTTGGATTAGATTTTTTTTTTCAAAGGATTTATCAAAATTCATTTTTTGAGGAAATTTAATATCTAAAAGGGAAAAAAAGTAAATTGTATGGGACTGGTTATTATTATGCAAGAAAGAACAATTAGAAGAATAAAGTAAATTGAAAAGGAGAGAATTCAGCTGGCAGTGGCACTCCAGCCACTGATTTCTTCCGAGCTCAAACCCAATCCACAAAGACAAAAACAAAACAATGAAGTAGTAATTGGTGCAATGGTTAAAGATGTATTTTACATTACATTTCGAGTTCAAACAAAATATAGGTTTGAATATTACTCTAGTTTCTTAGCTCTCTATTCAATGTCATTAGGCTATCATGGGTTGATTCAAATTTTAGGAGGATCACGACTTAACTTTAATGGTTTCAAACTTTTTAAGGGTTTAATTTAATTGTACTTCTGTAATTTTTATTGTTAATTACATTTCGTTCCTTTTAAATTAATATTTTAACTCTATTTCTACTACTAATAATTAGTCTACACTATTAAAAAAATTTATTTGCATAGAGTAATAAAGGTAAATAACTTTTCTAATGAATTGGCCTAAAATATTCCAAATGCCACCTCGTCTTAGCAAATTGTTGAGACTGGAAAGATAATTTCCTCGTGGAACAGTTGGCTGCCAATGTACTCTATTCCCCCTTTATATTTGCTCCATCGACATGGCCCAGCTTTCCCATCTGTTTTTTCCAGGGGGCTACACCCTTTTCATTCCTCTCTTAACCACCCCCGCCAACGGTACTAGCGGCGCAGCCAAAGAAGATGCTGAAAATGGGGTTTTCTCTTCGACTACTTCCAGTATCATTTGCCGTCTTCTCTTGGTAATTCTCATCGGAACAATCTCCGTGTGGGCAAACCACGAAGCATCAAAAGGATTCGAGGTAACCATAGTCAACAACCCCGCCGACAATGTCTCTCCCGCGGGGCGACGCTTCCATCTTTTTTACGTATCGAACGACGAAGCCACTCGAATCATCTTGAACACAAGCGCGGTGGTCGAAAACGTTCTTTACCCCAATCAACCCCACCTAACAAAGAAGCCAACTCACCATGTGGTTCTTCAGCTGGCCGCCGCCGGCTACAACCCGTCGACGAACAAAATCGGGGTCGTCAACATGAGCAAAGGCAATGAATCTGTTTATGTCATCAGTTTAAGTCCATCGATAATGGAGGAAAGTAATGTCAAGTACAGTGTCATATCAGCCATACAACGTGCCATGGCTCGTATATGGCTCTGGGATGGCGAGTCCAGTGCCGCTCCACCTTGGCTCATCGATGGCATGGTGGAGTATATATGGACGCGCGTCAGGTTCAGCCACCGTGACGAAGAAACAACACTGCATTTGGGATCGAATATCCGAGAAGAACAGCTTTGTTCTATTCTTTCTCGGGTATGTTCCAAATCGAAGATGAACACGAGTGCCGTATGCAGCGATCATCGGCAATGATCAGGATCAAGAGGTGTTTGCAGGGAAGATGATAAGGACCCGAAGCTCGTGGCAGGGGTTTTGGGTTATTTAGAGAATCGACACAAAGGGTTTGTTCAAGGATTGAATCGGATTTTAAGACATGGGTGGGGTTGAAATTTGAACAACATTATTTTAACTGTCGTTTTTGGAACACTTTCGGATCACATGGATCGAGTTAAACACCGCCATTAATTTAAGAACAGCGATGGGATAAGGATGAGGACATACCATTGTTATCGCATGATAGAAGGTGAACAATTATTCTCAACAATTATCCAAAAATGTATGATGAGATGTTATCCTAAATTCAATAAATTTAAGATTTAAATTAAACATTTTCAGTTGTTTATTATTAAAGTGAACGTGTATTAATGTTTTTTTTATGAACTTTTTCCATGGGTATTGATGATACAATATAAGAAAGGGTGTCATTGATGTTGAAGTTTATCCTTTAAAATTTACAAAGGGACATTTGGTTTGTTGAAAAGATTATTATCCGAAAATTAATATTTTTTGAAATTTTAATTTTATATTTAATTTGTCGGCCTTTTTTTCAAAAAATCATCAGTGATTGGTATATTTACCGATCTAACACCGGTCAGATTATATTTCCTGATCTAACATCCGTAGCAGTAAACGCACTCCTTGTCTCGCGCTATATGTTGATTTGGCGCCACGTGGGGTATAGCGCGCCTCCTGTACCGCGCTATACGCTGACATGGCTTACACGTAGGTATAACGCGCCCCTTGTTCTGCGCTATATGCCACGTAGGGGTATAGCGCCACCCCTGCTCAACGTTATACCTGGTAAGAAGGTCCGCGCTATACCTTTTATCTGAATAATTACATATAGCGCGGTGCAGGTACCGCGCCTTATAGGGTTATAAATACCCTTCCCTTCCGCTTAAGTTTCTCACATCTCCTCACATCTCTCCTCTAAACTTATAAATTAATACAACAATTCCGTCAACGAGTAATAATTCTGGTAATTTTCTCATATTTAATTTAGAAGTTCGTGCGATTTTTCGTTATAATTTTTTATTATACTTATTGTTTATTATGATTATTTGAAAAAATATTATACTAATTATTTTCAATTAATTTTTGAAAAGCAGGAGCATACGTCAAAATAGTTTTGCAGTGCAGGTAATAATATAAAATTATATTATTTAAATTATTTACGTTGATGTGTAAAATATTTATTGTGTTATATTTTCGTTCATATATAATTTATTTAATCAGGTTTGTTTCAATTTTTTTTGCAGATATAATATTACCGCACTTTTAAACTCAAAGAATGACGCGATTTTCAGCTATTGTTTATTATGATGGTGAAATTCGAGAAGATGAAACCGACATTGTTTTCATATCAAATGAGCGTATTAAAATATCATTCAAGAGAAACATAACTCTTGAGGAGCTGATAACGAAGATTTCGAGGAAGATTCATGTTGGAAGTAGTACAAGAATGTCGTCGTTGCAGTACAGATTTCCAACATCATTGTTGCCATTAACTTATACAGCGTTTGAACTTTCGAACAATGATGATGTTCAAATGATTGTTGAAGCTCAAAGTAATTATTCAGACGCCGCTATTGAGATGTATGCACATTTTGTTTAAGTGCGTGTTGTTCGGGGTCAATCATTAAGCTCCCACTATGGGCTGGCTGAACAAGTTGATCAAGTTGACAACCCAACTACAGTAATGTATAATGATTTTAATGTCATAATGGGGAGACATTCATCCGCAACTCCTTACGATATGTACCGAGATGGGTCCACGAACAATTTGTATGGCAACACCGCGTCCAATTCAAGGGGAAGGCATTCATCTGCAAATTTCTTTGACCATATGGAGATGTCATCGACGCAATCATCTGTGCAGTTTCCATTTGACACGATGGCTTCAAACTCCAGGGGGAGGCATTCGACTGCGAGCTTTTTTGACGTCAATGTCGATATGCCTTCCAGTTCAAGGGGAAGGCATGCAAGTAGTAGGTTCTTCGACCTAAATGTGGAGAGCATGGAAGAACCATCATCTCCACCAGAAGAACCACTTCGTGAGCCTGGTGCTGAGACTGGACTATTCATTCACCCAAAATCACCACAATTCAACTCCGACGATGATGAAGTTCTAGGAAATGTGGTACAAACTGACCCTCCTGCACATATGTATGAAGCTAATTATGGTGCAATGTACGGGCCAGAATTTGCGGATATGCCTCATCTCGGTGACTATGAATATTACTCATCAATAAATAATGGTGAGTTATATTTAGGCATGGAGTTTTCAAGCAAAGAAGAAGCGGTGATGGCTATAAAAAAATTACAATATCTGTAATTCTGTTGAGTCCAGAGTCAATCGATCGACGACTGAAAAATATGTATGCTATTGTGCCCGACGCGAAAACGGATGCAATTAGATGGTTTGCGTATCGAAAATGAAGAGGAAAAACAACATATGGGAACTAACAGTATACAACGGTCCTCACACATGTTGTGCTGGAGGGGTCAACCAAGATCATCCCAACTTAGACTCTGAAATGATATGCCAAGCCATCATGCCCATGGTAAAAGCAAGCTCTCATATAGTTGTTGTTGTGTTGATTTCAGCTATACAATCGCAGTATGGGTACACTGTCTCCTATAAAAAAGCTTGGTTGGCAAAACAAAATGCCATTGTCAAACTTCATAGTGAATGGGATGCATCTTACAACAAACTTCCAGGTTGGTTTAGGCTGGTGCGGACGTTGAATCCTGGGATAATTGTGGACTTCGAAAGCTCCTACGCATACCATAATGATCGAGTTCTTCGCGATCGAAGCCAATTCTACCGGGTTTTTTGGAGTTACCCACAGTGCGTTAATGCTGCCAAATACTATAAGTTTGTGGTCCAGATCAACGAGACTTTCTTGTATGGAAAATACAAGCAAGTTTTATTATTGGCAGTTGTCCAAGATGGCAATCATAACATTATTCTAGTTGCTTTTGCTCTTGTCAAAGGTGAAGATATAGATTCTTGGGCTTTTTTCCTCCGAAATTTACGTGCATATGTTATCACAAGGGAAAACATCTGTGTCATTTCAGATCGCGGAGATGGGATCAAAGCAGCAATGGAGTCTTTGGGTCCAATGTGGCAACCACCCTTTGTCCAACATAGGTATTGTCTCCGACACATTACTCCGAACTATCATGGAAGGTACAAGAAGAATGATGAGCATCAATTAATTGTGTGCATGGTAAGTGAAACTGATGTAGTTTGTTTTCTTTCAATCGTTTTAATTTTGCAAAGAAAGAAAGTTAGTAAGTTATACATTTTTTATCAGGTTACGAACTACTTCCTCGAACGTTTGAATTAATTCTTCAAGATTTACGGGTGAAGAACGAGGAAGGATACGACTACATCAGCCTCATCGATAAAAAAATATGGACGAACGCATATGATGGTGGATATCGATATGGACACATGATGACCAACTTGGCTGAGGCAATCAATTCAACCTTAAAGGGTGCACGTCACTTACATGTAGCGGCTTTGGTAAAAACTACATATTTTTGTTTGGGGTGCTTTTTGGGTGTTTTTTGCGAAGCTCGGGGGACAAGCTCAAACCTTGATGCAAGGCAGTCATGTCTATCACCCTAGATTAGTTGCAGATCTATAGAAAAAAATTATTGCATCAAATGGAATGTCTGTAACAAGCTTCTCTAGATAGCATGAAATGTTTCGTGCCACAGAGTTGCCGCGACCTCTTCAAGGGATTGAAGTTGTGTCGTTAAGAGTAAATCTAAGGGACAGAATGTGCGACTGTAGGTTTTTTCAAGCTCTGAAGTATGTATGCTCTCATGTGATAGCAGCTTGCTCGCATACACGTCAAGACTATAACCATTTTTTGGATCCCATATACCTACTATCTGAAGTTTTTAAGGTATACGAATTTGAGTTTCCCCCCATAGGTAATGACAAAGACCCTGATGAGGTTCAAGATTGGCTTCTGATTGTACCAAATCCGAGTTTATTGAGGGAGCGTGGTCGTCCAAAATCCAATCGAATTCATTGCGATATGGATATTCGAGAAAGATCTAGACAAGATAGAAGATGTGGCCATTGTAGAAACCCAGGACACACTAGAAAAACATGTCCACTTCTGTTGTCATCAAGTAACAATTGATGAGGAAATGATGTATTTGTTTATCAAATAATAATTCTTGTACTTTAATTTGCATTTACTTCAAGTTAATGTCATTCGATAATCGCTGATGAAGATTAAAAAAACGAACACAATCATTAAATTTTATCAAACTAATAACAATTTGGTATTTAAATACAACAAACTTACAATAAGAATTAAATGGTAAATGATAACCAAATTACAATAACTGATATTAAATGGTAATAAACAAAATTAACTGAAATACATTAAAAAAAGTCCAACAAATTTAACAAAAAAAGTAAGTATTAAATCATAAATAATAAAAAATTACAATTTAACAAAATAAAGTAAATACAAATATAATAAAAAAATCTATCGATGCCTACGTCGCGAATGTGTTCCGCAGGGCGGTGGTTGTCGGTCTCGAGGAGGATTTCTTCGTATCACTGGTTCTGAGTCCTCGCTGTCATCATCATCGTCGTCGTCGTCGTCGTCGTCCTGAGCAGGTACATTAGGTTGATGAGGAGCTGATGACGATGAAGCACCTCCATAGAATAAGGACCCTGGAGGTGTATGACTGACTATCCCACCGGCCTACGAAAACTGGGAAAATTCATAAAACCCAGACATCGTTGAGTGTGAAAACTGTACAGGAAGTGTCTGTACTGCGGCCATGGGTGATGAGGCTGAACCCTCCAGATATCTAGCATATGAACCCCAAGTCGGATCTACAAACATGGACCAATAATAGCCTTCAGGAGGGGTCATCTATGACGGCGACGGCGGCGGGGTCATAAAACCAGGTGAAGGCGGCGGCGACGACATCTGGTAATGGAAAGGTTGTGGCATCATATATGGTTGCGGCATCATAAATGGCTGTGGTGGTTGCCGTGAAGGTTCTGTTGGTGCAACTGAGGATGAACCAGAAGCATCTGCTCTCCGTCCACGAGTCGGGGGACGATGGTGCTGTGTCGGTGAATGTCTCTGTCGACGTCGCAGAAAGGTCTGCCCTCGTGCATCCTCGGGAAGCAAAAACGGTTTCCCGTTACTGTTGAACCACTCATAATAACCTTCAGCAACACTCAAGAGGTCAAGTAAAATGGGCTCTCTATGGGGAAGGAGTCGATGTCGATCATCCCATAACACGACCCACTCATGATGCCTCACCAGCCAATTTGTATCTGTCTTGCCGCGTCTATCTAAGCTATGCAACTCGTCCATATTGCGAGGTGCTTCCGGAATTGGTTGAAAACAACCAAACTGCCGGAGCACGCGATCAGTAGAGTGCCACTCGACGGTCGCATAACAAATCAAATGGACTATCGCCATCCAAACATCTGATGGGCCCCTCAACTCAGGTGGGATCACCACCCTCACATCATTAGTACAATATGGCACCCATTCAAACGAAAACAAATATATATAATTTTTATCAAAATAATAATCAAATTATATAACTATAATCTAAAATCGATTTTTAAACATTAAAATTCATACTTATGTGCCAACCTGTTGATCGATGAGCACCCTAATTTTTTCTAAATCATCAGGTAGCTCCTGATGATTTTTCCTATCAGTAGACCACCTATTCAAGAAAAAAAATTATTATACGTTGTATAAAATTATTAATATAAAAAATCAGTTTTATAATTACCTTAGAAGTAGTGGAAATACGAATGGGTTCTTCATAACGGGACATAAAAATGGCAATCGATACCATGCCCAAGACTGCAGCAGCATGAGACATCTATTGATAGCATTACGTCTGTAGTCAGTGGCTCCACACATCTCCCTGTACTGCAAAGCCAAAACTGTCGAGCCCCAACTGAATGATCCGGCCAGACCAAAGTCGCTAAGATGTCGCAACCACATGCAGTGAACTAGGTTGCGCGATTTGTCCGGCATCAGCAAACCTCCTATCAACTGCAGTATGCATGCCCGTGCATACATCTTAACTTCATCCTAAGAGGCGTCTGCGCTCAACTCCCGAAAATTGGCATCTAACCAATTTAACGGTATCCTACCTCCGATAAAACTTTCCGGGACACGTCCTAGATTATCCCGGCACAAAGTAGTCCAGGAACCCTGCGAGATCCATGATATCACATCTCCATCAACTGGAAGCCCTAGGTGCATAGCAACATCCTCAAGTGTAATCGTGCACTCTCCACACGGAAGATGGAATGTGTGGGTCTCCGACCTCCACCGCTCTACTAAGGCAGAAATAAGGTCTAGTTCTATCTTACAGTGACCCTGATATCTACCTATGTAACCAAATCCAGACTCTACTAAATACGGCAAGACACGACTAGGTATCACTAACTTAAGATTCCTAATAAAAGGATCTAATACACGGTCCTTCTCCTAAAAAATTTAGGTTTCAAATTGAATATAGAAATTAAGTTCATGGACCATAATGTATATTTGGCTTTGATTTTTTCAAAGCAGTAACCACTACAATTGTAAGTACAGTAAAAATAATAATACATTTTAATAATTATAATTAGAATCAAGGGTAAACTACATTATTAGTCACCAAACTATTATCACTTTTTTAAAATTTGGCCACTAAATTGTTTTGATAAAATCATCACCAACATTACATTTCATTTTTCTATTTAAGTCATCAATCGTTAAAAAAATTAACGACGACATTAGTATGAAGTTTTTTCTATATTCATTTTTTCTATTTTCTTCTTGGTAGCATATTTGTTTTCATTTTATTTGACTAATAAGGTGGTTACATTTGTCACCACCTTATTGTGAGCATTAATTTTTTAAAAAGGACAAGTGAGGACAGATGTGGAAAGAGAAAAATGACATGAGAACTTGAAAATAAAAAAAAAGTATATTGTCAAAATTCATCACTAATGTATAGTAGAATAATCACTTTGTTCCTTTTTTTTAAGTAGTTTATCCTTAAATATTTCAATTTTTTATTAAAATGATCTTTTTAAAACATAAATCATTTGTTGATTAATGATCAACGCATATTTATTAAGCATATGTGAAAATGCTACATCAACAACAAGTGTTGTTCGTTAGTCAACTAGCAGTTTCTATTTAAATAATACTCATTTTAACTAAAAGTGAAACGTTAAGGGCTAAAGTTCTTAAAAAATGAACATGGATCAAAATGACTAGTTAGACAAATGTTAAAGGTAGATTTCAACATTGTGCCATAGAAAAAGTACATATCATCAATGTAGCTAATATTTTAACGGTCGATAATTAAAATAGGAAAAAAATTGTAACGTTGGTAACAATTTTACCAAAACAAAGTTTGGAGACCAAACTAAAAAAATGATATATATAATCATAAATAACACAAATGGCCATATTTTAGTAGCTAAGGTGATTACAATGTAGTATATGTTTGAAAAACTCTTAATCATTTGATAATAAATGTTAATGCACCCTTGCAAACATCCTGTTCAAATCCAGGATCTCAAGAGATAACAATCATCCCTTTAATCACTAAGATCACTTAATTCATGTGATCACTATTATATGAATAATGTAACATCCCAAAATCCAGGCTAGTGACTAAAGTGTAAGATTTTAAAACTTTGTGATAAATTTTGATAAATTGAAAAGTTTAGGGATTTATTTGGAATTTTTTGGTATAGGATTGATTAGTAAAGATTGAAAGATGGAAGGGTATAAAGGTCTTTTAATAAGAAAATGAATTTAAAATTCATAATTGGTATATTATATTTACACGTGGAGAAGAGTTATATGAAAAGTCTAGAATTCTCTATCTTCTTCATCTTCCCCACCATGACTCCATAGCTAAGGTAAGGGATCTTTAAGTTTGCTATTTCTTGTAATTTATGATTGGTTTTGATTCTTGGAGTGTTAGGGAAACTTGAGAAAGTTTAAAGAGAAGTAGAAACTAAAAGATTTATAAGTTATAGGTGATTGAATAAAAAGGGTTTTTGAGTGAATTGATGAAAAAGAATTAGTAAATGGATTTTGAAGTGAAATTTGACTTGTCATAAGCTAGAATAAGAAATCTAAGGTGTTGGAATAGGATTTGGGGCATGTTGATAAATTGGTATGATTTTTAGTTTCAAGTGATTATGTGGGATTTTGGATGTTTAAGTATGTTAAAGTGATATAAGTTAGTTTTAATAGGTGTGTTTGAGTTTAAAGGCCTTAAAGGAGATAGAAGTGTGAGATTTAAGTAAGTTTTGGTAAATTTTCGAATTGAAATAGGAAATTTCTGGGCAAGGGTATCGGTACTGAATGAACAATATCGATACTTCAAAGAAAAAATAGGTAATATTTGGGTTTGTGTATTGACACTAGAAGAACATTATTGACACCATAAGGTAAAATTGTATGAATCCTTAAAACAGTATCGATACCAAAAGAGTAGCATCGATACCAAGGGTATCGATACTAATGGACAAGTATCAGTACCATTTTTAGAAGTCGAATTCCATAATGAACAGTGCATGATAATATATTTTCTTCTAATGAAATGTTTTATAGTTTCTTTATTCCATGATTTTATTTTATAAAAGCTAAGAGTAAGCTTAAATGTTTTAATGTTTTATTTATATATTATATGCCTCACTAAGTCAAAGACTTAGCGTGTGAGTGTTTCACATGTAGGTTCAAAGAAGTAAGAAGATAAAAGCTAGGACAAGCCAGTTAAGACATCACATCTCTCTAGTGAAGATCATATCAGAAACAATTTAGCATTATGTCATTTTGTTGTATTGAATTTAGTTGGCATGTAGTTAGATGTTTAAATTGTATATGCTCTGATAAGATTTTGTAAAAACACTTTATTGTATTTATATAAATTATTAAGTTTTATTTTCAATTTGAGTTGAATTTTTCATATTTCCTTTTTATTACGGGTTCCACCATTTTGATATAAACAAAAGTTTTAAATTTTTAACTACTTTTTAAAAGGTCAATGATTTGAAAAGTCAATGTTACATCTCATATTCGTATCCGCGTCGGATACGGGTTGGGGGTGTTATATATAATGGTATCAAAGCTATGGTTTAGCCGATTCTAGGCTTAAATTGAAGTCAAGTGTGTTTTAAAAAGTATACATGCCAACAAAAAGTGAAAATTTTCTGATCTGATAGTGTAATGAATATGTTGTCTTAGCTAATAGATTTAAATATTATTATCTTATTAGATGTCTGATCACGAGGGCTCTCGAAGTGAAGCGGGAGATGAATGACATAAAGGTAGTAGCAATTCACCTGCCCTGGCCAGGCAAGGTGAAGAGAAAACACCTCAATGAGTTCATGTGCAAGATCAGGGAGTATTTTTCATGACGTTGGACACTATTCTGACGTGTTTCCAACTTCATGCTCCCTCAACTTCTAGAATGAATGTAGCAAAAGAGTTGAAAGGGTTAAGATCACCTAAGTTCAAGGGTGAAGTTGAGAAAGGTCCTGCTGCTGCGGACCTTTGGCTTAATGACATGAAGATCATGTTATAAGGTCTCCACTGCTCTGAAGTGGAAAAGTTAGATTGAGTGGTTTCGTTGCTACAAGGGCAAGCTCGGGTATGGTGGAATAATGTCACCCTGACAATGTCAAGTGATCAAGTGACATGGTTGTTGTTTTTAGAAGAGTTCAAAAACAAGTACATCAGTGATTAGTTTATTAGGCAAATAAAGCAAGAATTCATGAGTTTGAAGCAAAGGAATTGCACTGTGTATGAGTACGAGTGCGAGTTCAATAAGTTGAGTAGATTTTCTAATGAATTAGTTCCGACTGAAAAGGATGCATGCGATTGGTTTGCTGAAGGCTTGCATCCTAGACTGAAAGAGGTGTTGATAGTTTTGAATATGTCCTCGTTCCAAGAAGTGGTTAATCGTGCTAAAGCTCTAGAGAGAGCTCAGAATGAGAGGTTTGGAGAATAAAAGGCTCAGATGACTAAGAGAGTTGGTGCTTCAACGAGCTCAACACCATCAAAGAGAGGCAGAGATTCTGGTTTTCAACCTCATACTAAATCTAAGTCAGTTGCATCCTCTTTCAGAGGATTAAATCCGATGAGAGCAAGACATACTCAATTATTAGGGTCTAGGACTGAAAGATCTAATTAAGGTCGATCGATGCAGTGTCAGCATTGTGGGAAGAAACATTATGGAGTATGTCAAGTGGTCTTCGGAGCATTCTTTAGATGTGGGGACACCGAATATTTTATCCAGGATTGTCCATTGATTATGGGAGAGGTTGTACAAATCGAGCGATCTGCTATGGTATCTCAAAGAAGCAGGGGATGATGAAGGAATCAGTCTGAGTCATCCACTTAACATGAGATGCGTTCAACTGCTCGGGTCTACAACATAAAGACTAATGAAGATCACGATGATCTAGAGATCATTGCATGTACTTTTAAATTTTTTGATAAATTTGTTTTGGTACTGATTGATTAGGGATAAACTTATTCATATATTAGTATCGAATTAGTGAGAGAATTGAGAATCCAATTAGAAGCAGTAAGTAACGATGTGATAGTGACTAACCCTTTAGGGCATAGTGCTCGGGTGAATCAATTGTGTCAAGGGTGTCCCATAAGGATTTAGGGAATTGAATTCTCTACTAATCTGATGGAATTACCCTTTGATGAGTTTGAACTAATTTTTGGAATGGATTGGTTGTATCATTATCACGCCAATGTTGATTGTAGATTGAAGAGAGTAACTTTGATAAGTCCTGAAGGATCAGAAGTGATTGTAAGTAGTGAAAGATTTAATTTGTTAAATAATGTAATATCGGTGATGTCGGCTAAGAAGTTAATATTACAAGGATGTCCAGCTTTCATTTCCAATGTGATAGACACTCGAGTTAAGGATAGAGGATTAGAGGATATTTTAATGGTAAGAGAATTTCTCGACTTGTTGAGTTGTCGGGATTACCTCCAGATAGAGAAGTCGAGTTTCAAATTAAGGTAATGCTTGGAACAACATCGATTGTAATGGCTCCTTACTGAATGGCCCCAAAGGAATTGAATGAGTAAAAGACTCAGTTGCAAGAGTTGTTAGATAAAGGATTCATAAGACCTAGTGTGTCACCTTGGGGAGCTCAAGTGTTGTTTGTTAAGAAGAAAGATGGTTCGATGCGTCTCTGCATTGATTATCGATAACTCAATAAGGTGACAATAAATAACAAGTATCCTCTTCCAATAATCGACGATTTGTTTGATTAGTTAAAGGGAGCTTCAATATTTTCTAAGATTGATTTGCGTTTTGAGTATCATCAATTAAAGATTCAAGAAAGAAACATTTCTAAGACGTCTTTTAGGATGAGATATGGTCATTATGAATTCATTGTTATGCCGTTTGGATTGACTAATGCACCTGATGCGTTTATGGACCTTATGAATAGAGTGTTTTAACCCTATCTTGATCAGTTTGTAGTCGTCTTCATTGATGATATTTTGGTGTATTCAAAGTCCAATAAAGAGCATGATGCACATCTTAGAGTAGACCTACAAACTCTACGATATAAAAAGCTCTATGTCAAATTGTCTAAGAGTGAGTTTTGGCTAATTGAAACGGAATTCCTTGGACATGTGGTATCAGCATAGGGGATTCGAGTAGATCCTTAGAAGATAAAAGTTGTATTATACTGGGAAATTCCAAAGAATGTATCAGAAGTTCGAAGTTTCCTAGGTTTTACAGGTTATTATCTAAGGTTCGTCAAGAAATTTGCGATGATATATTTACATTTGACTAAATTTTTAAGGAAATATGTATCTTTTACTTGGACCCTTTAATGTCAAAACAGTTTTGAAGAGAATTTCAACGGAAGCTCCGATATTGGTCCAACAAAATCTGAAAAGGATTATGTGGTTTACAGTGATGCATCCCATAATGGATTGGGATGTGTATTAATACAAAAAGAAAAAGTGGTGGCATATGCATCGCAATAATTGAAACCACACGAGAAGAACTATCCGAAGCATGATTTGGAGTTGGTTGTAGTAGTGTTCGCTCTGAAGATATGGCGTCACTACTTATATGGTGAACGTTGTTGCCTCTACAAAAATCACAAGAGTTTAAAGTATTTGATGACACAAACATCGTTAAACTTAAGACAATGAAGATGGATTGAGCTTATTAAAGATTATGATGTGATAATTGATTTTTATCCCGAGAAAGCAAATGTGGTAGTTGATGTTTTGAGTCAGAAGACATTCGCAGCTTTGCGAGCTTTAGATGCAAGATTGGTATTAAATGGAGATGGTGCATTGCTTGCGGAGTTAAGGCTTAAGCCAAATTTATTGGATCAAGTTAAATATTTACAAAGTAAAGATGATAAGTGTTTGAAAAGAATGGAGCAAGTGAACAATGAGAGGAGTAAGGATTTTAAAGTTAAGTCCGATGGTAATCTGTATTATCGTGAAAGGCTTGTGATTCTAGACAATGAGGAGTTAATGAATGACTTATTATCAGAAGCTCATTGTAATTCGTTGACTATGCACACAGGTGGAAACAAGATGTATATGGGTCTTAAAAGTCGATTAACTAAGTCAGCGCATTTCATTCCTATTCGAGCTGATTTTTCTATGGACGAGTATGCTGAATTGTATATCAGAGAGATTGTTCAACTTCATGATGCGCTTTTTTTGATAGTTTATGACCGAGATCCACGGTTTACTTTAAGATTTTGGAAAGCTTTACATGGAGCCTTAGGGACTCGATTGAACTTTAGTACATCTTTTCACCCTCAAACGGATAGACAGTCTGAGCGGACTATCCAAATTCTGGAAGACATGTTAAGGGTATGTGTTATCGAGTTCAAAGGATCTTGGAAGAAGTATTTTCCTATTGCAAAATTTGCTTATAACAACAGCTATCAGTCAAGCATTAAGATGGCTCCCTATGAAGCTTTATATGGGAGAAAATGTCATACACCATTGAATTGGTACAAGCTCAAGGATTGGGACGTTCTTGGTACTGACTTGATCAATGAGGTAGAAGAGAAAGTTCAAGTGATTCATCATAATCTTAAAGTGGCAGCCGATAGATAGAAATCATATATTGATCTAAAGAGAAAAGAGATTGACTTCAATATTGAAGATAAAGTATTCCTGAAAGTTTTCCCTTGAAGGAAAATGTTACGTTTTGGCCGGAAAGAAAAACTTAGTCCCAAATTTATTGGCCTGTACGAGATTGTTAAGAGAGTGGGATCAGTGGCAAATCAGTTAGCTTTGCCACCGGAAATGAAGAAGATTCATGTGTTTTCCATGTTTCCATGCTTAGAAGATATTGATTCGATACTTCTCATATCATTGTACCGGAAGAGATAGAAGTTCAAGCTGACCTGATTTATGAAGAAGAACTGGTGCAGATTTTAGAATATAAAGTTAAACAGTTAAGTAATAAGACGATTTCATTAGTCAAAGTGTTATGGAGGAATCACAAAGTAGAAGAAGCAACATGGGAACATGAAGAAGATATGCGTAGACAATTTCCCCATCTCTTTATGCAGTGAAAATGTGAGGATGAATTTTCTTGAGGGGGAGATTTGTAACATCCCAAAAACTGGGCTAGTGACTAAAGTGTAAGATTTTAAAACTTTATGATAAATTTTCATAAATTGAACATTTCATGGATTATTTGGAATTTCTTGGTGTATGATTGATTAGCAAAGATTGAAATATGAAAGGGTATAAAGGTCTTTTAGCAAGGAAATCAATTTAAAATTCATAAGTGGTATATTATATTTACACGTGGAGAAGAGTTGTATGAGAAGTCTAGAATTCTCTATCTTCTTCATCCTTTCTTCCTCCTCTCCACCATGACTCCATAGCTAAGGTAAGGATCTTTAAGTTTGCTATTTCTTGTAATTTATGATTGGTTTTGATTCTTGGAGTGTTAGGGAAACTTGAGAAATCTTAAAGATATGTAGAAACTAAAATATTTACAAGTTATGGGTGAATGAATAAAAAGGGTTTTTTAGTGAATTGATTAGAAAGAGTTAGTAAATAGATTTTGAAGTGAAATTTTATTTGTCATAAGCTAGAATATGAAATCTAAGCTGTTGGAATATGATTTGGGGCATGTTGATAAATTGGTATGATTTTTAGTTTTAATTGATTATGTTGGATTTTGGATGTTTAAGTATGTTAAAGTGATATAAGTTAGTTTTAATAAGTTTCTTTGAGTTTAAAGGCTTGAAAGGAGTTAGAAGTGTGGGATTTAAGTAAGTTTTGGTAAATTTTCGAATTGAAATAGAAAATTTCTGGGCAAGGGTATCAGTACTGGATGAACAGTATCGATACTTCAAAGTAAAAATAGGTGAAATATGGGTTTGAGTATCGATATTGGAAGAACAATATCGATACCATAAGGTAAAATTGTATGAATCCTTAAAATAGTATCGGTACCGAAGGAGTAGCATCGATACCAAGGGTATCGATACTAATGGACAAGTATCGATACCATTTTTAGAAGTCGAATTCCAGAATGTAGATTGGGTATCGATACTGAAGTATAGTATCGATACCATAGTGAGGAAGTATCTGTTTTGGGATTAGAGTACCTATATTATTCAGTTCAAAATTGTAAATTAAGTGTTTCATTTAGCTTAAGTTAATGATAATTGATTAATATTAATATGAGCTCCGATATTCATTTATATCGTATTATTGTGTAGATATTGAACGAATGCAAGATCATGACGATTCGACGTTATAAGAGCGTACAAGAGTGATAAATGTTTTGCTTTGACTGTGTGAGGCTAAGGTGAGTGCATACTACTATATATATATATGGCTTTATGGAAAGAAGACTTGCGATGAGTCTATTTCCAATGCTTTGATTGAAATAATATTTTGAAAGTTTATTAAATGTTTTGAATACATGTTTACATGAGTACATAATATGATTTTGATTCCATTACTACATGAATATGCACTGTTTACATTTCATACCATGTGATATTGAACTGCGTGATTATATGGATATGAGATATATGCTATGTGAAATGGTATAAATGGTAAAGCCCAAAAGTACATGATATGAGAGCTAAATGTAAAATTAGCTTGCTAAGAGTCGAGGGTTCTACATGGTCCTTCAGGATAATTCTACGTGATCCTTCGGGACAATTCTACGTAGTCCTTCGGGACATATCTATGTGGTCCTTTGGGACATATCTACGTGGTCTTCGGGATATTTCTACGTGGCACTTCGGTGCTTATTCTACGCGACACTTCAGTACAATTTATATGAGCAGTGGTGACTGTATTAGTGCACAACCTCAATGCACTCACATACCTTAATTTCTCAATAATGTACCATGGGCTATTGAAAGAAATAATATGAATGAATAGTGCATGATAATATATGTTTCTGCTAATGAAATGTGTTACAGTTTATTTATTCCATGATTTTATTTTATAAAAGGTAAGAGTAAGTTTAAATGTTTTAATGTTTTATTTATGTATTATATGCCTCACTAAGTCAAATACTTAGCGTGTGAGTGTTTCACACGTAGGTTCAAAGAAGCAAGAAGATAAAAGCTAGGGCAAGCCAGTTAAGACATCATATATCTCTAGTGAATATCAAATCAGAAACGATTTGACAATATGTCATTTTGTTGTATTGAATTTTGTTGGCATGTAGTTAGATGTTTAAATCGTATATGCTCTGATCAGATATTGTAAAAACACTTTATTGTATTAATGTAAATTAGTAAGTTTTATTTTCAATTTGAGTTGAATGTTTTCATATTTCCTTTTTATTACGGGTTCCACCATTTTGATATAAACAAAAGTTTTAAATTTTCAACTACTTTTTAAAAGGTTAATGATTTGAAAAGTCAATGTGACATTTCGAATTTATATCCGAGTCGGATATGGGTTGGGGTGTTACAAATAAACTTATATTTTATAATTTTTAATAGTTTGAGATAATTATAAAATTAGATATTTTATATTAATACTTTTAAAAATATTTTAAATTAATATTTTATTTATTTATGATATTACTATCACTTAGTTAATATTCTCTTCGTCCTATTAAATTTATCATGTTTCATTTTTAAAATTGTCTCAATTAAAATGTCATACTAGAAAAGTCAACAAATAATAACATTTATATTTTTTTATCTTTATATTTATCATTCTTTTACGCCTATTAAAATAAATTTGTCAAATCTATTAATCAACTTTTAAAGGCAAAAGGGTAACTTTTGCCCTTGTAGTGGAATTAATTTATCAATTTCGCACCTATCGTGTTTTCACATCAATTTAGCCATCGAAGTTACTCAATTGCATCATTCTATATCCAATTATTCACTTAAAATCCTAAATTAAGGGTTTTAAGTTAGAGATTAAGGTTTAGGGTTTAGGGTTTAGGGTTTATAGGTTATAAGGTTATTATTTAAGATTTAGGGTTATCAATTTAGGGTATAGAATGATGCAATTAAACAACTTTGAGAGCTAAATTGTTATGAAAATGTGATAGGGGCGAAAATGATAAATTAAGTCTACTACAGGGGCAAAAGTGACCCTTAAGCCATTTTTAAAAATAATTTTATTAATTCTCTCTTTTATATAACTTGGCATATAGTTAAGTTTATGGATGGGTATGAGTCGGATCGATTCAAATTTTTGACCTATTCGATTCCGACCAAAGAAGTACTACCCTTCACCGATCACCTAACCTGCCTCCGATTTTGAAGAATTTCACCCAACCCGACACTCTACCTGAAATTTGATATAAAAACTTGATTTAACTTGACCCGATCAATTTCAGATTTTCATTATTTTCTCACATATTCCCTTCTTTTCTCGTCATTTCTTCAATTTTCATACTAGCCAAACAAATAAACAAACATAAAAAAACTTAAAAATAAAACAAACTGAACACCAAGTTAAATTAAAAAAAACTGAGATTTTTAAAAGTAATCCTAAAACAAAACAAAATAAAAATAGGAAAAGAAAAAGAAATTAATCCACAAATAATACATGCAATACGTGAATCTTTGTTCAGATTATGAAATCCTCGTAAAATCGAAACAAACGTCAAAAAATAAAAAGAATCAAAATGAAAAACGAACAAAAGAAATGAAGAATGAAAAAAGAATAAAAAAAAAGAAAGAATAAAGGAATAACATAAAGAAAAAGGAAAGAAAGCATAAAGGTGGGGAAATGCAATGGGAAATGGAATCAAAACTTTAAATAATACATATATATATATATATATATATATATGATGACATTTTGAAAATATTCTAATTATTATTTTATATTTATATCAGGTCGAATCAGATAATTATTACTTTAAATCTGACTTTAATTCGAATTTGATATTCTCTCTCATATAATCTGATCCAACCCGAATTCAATTTTTAAAAATCCCCGACTCTTACCCATTTTTTAAATAATTCTATCATATAAAATCAGATCAGTCAAAACCCGTCAGACTTAAATTAAATGTCCATCCCTAATTAAATCTATTTCCTAAAATTACATAGATGACCAATAAAAAAACAAAAATAATAAGACGGAGATAATAATTCTCATTAAAGATATCACGAAATAATCAAATCAAAGCTGATATTTAATTTTAGATTTTATTACATTTTTCTCTTGCATAAGGCCATTTTAACAAACATTTATTGTATTTCTGTCGTATTAGGTCAAGACAAAGCCCAGGAAAATAGAGAAAAGTGAAAGAATATATATAAAGTGGGAAGGAAAGTGTCGAGGAGGTACCAAAACCAAAGCCCGCCCTCCTCCATAAAATCTGTCTCTCTCAATCTCTGTCTGAACCAAGTCTCTTCTCTTTTCATCCCCAGGAAAAGAAAAGCTTTTTTTAAACAAAAATGGAGATCAACAACAACAAGGACATGGGGGAATCGAAGTCCATGAACAAGAAGAAAGTTATTTTGTTTTACTGCGTGGAATGTGAAGAGCTTGCCCGTAAAGTTGCTGCTCACTCCCAACTCTTTACCCTTCAATCTATCAACTGGAGGTCTAGTCACTTCTTCTAAATCTTTCTTTTCTTTTCTTTTTTTCTCCTATGAATGATAAATTTCGAGTTTCTTTCCGTTCTTTGGATTCTTTTTTGCATCTCTCTAGGTGGTTGTTTTACTTTCTTGTTCTTTGTTTAATATGTTTGTAGAAAGCTTGAATCTTTAAGATTAAGATCAGATTGGGTGTTGGGATAAGTGGCAGCGAATTTCTTGAACTAGATTATAATTAGTATTTGTATTTTTGGTTTCTTAGAAAAAAGTATAGAAAAAAGGGGGAAAGTTCTGCTTTTTATTTGGATGTGAACTCAGGGGTTATCTTTATTTTTTGCCACTTTGTTTGTATTCTTTAGTCAGTCAGCTGTAAACATATACGTAAGCTGGTCAGAACTTACCAATTGGCCATTGTGTTCAATAACATGGAAAATCAGCTGATTTTCATATTTTGACCTTGCCCCAAGAACATGTTAACCTGTCTTGTCTTCTTTCTTTCAAGTCCTTCATTGAAACTGGGCCAATATGGTGATATGTGCAAACTCCTTTATCATTTCCAGTTGCTTCGATCCCAACTATCCTCTTCCAATAACAAACACTGTTTCCATTGCATCAATGATTCCGATAAGATTTATATTGCTTTTGCAAAATAATTGTTATCCTCAGTATCTGCCTTGCTAACATCTCAGTGATGTTTAAATTTTGCATTCTACAGGTATAAGCATTTAAATTTTCTCTTTATCATAGGTGATGTTTTAGAATATTCCAGTTCATATGATAAAAAAATTTAAGTTGCTAGGCTTTATGCTCTTCAATTGATTTCAGTAAGATATATATGAATAGTTCTAAACAAAGAGTGTCACTGACAGGAGCTTTGATGATGGATTTCCAAATCTTTACATAAACAATGCACATGATATCCGAGGTCAGCATGTTGCTTTTCTTGCATCGTTCAGCTCCCCAGCTGTTATCTTTGAACAGCTTTCCGTCATATATAATCTTCCAAGATTGTTTGTTGCTTCCTTCACTTTGGTATTGCCATTCTTTCCAACTGGCACCTTTGAGAGAATGGAAGAAGAAGGAGATGTAGCAACTGCATTTACCATGGCAAGGATTTTATCAAACATTCCCATATCTAGGGGTGGTCCAACAAGTGTTGTCATTTATGACATCCATGCTCTGCAGGTTCGTGTTTCTTGTGCAATGAAATTGATCAACATATTTATAAATTCCTATGTTATGATATTTATATATTTATTTCTGAAGTGGCTTATCAGTTTCATCGGGAAAGTTTTATCTAATTGTTAAGACACTTTAATGTTTAAACATCACAAGAATCATAATTGTTTAATCTCGTAAATTTGAGTAATGTTTAATCTACCAAGATACCTTAAATCAATCACTTTTTTTTGCTGCTCTTATTGCACAAATCATTATATATCTTAAACCAGTCACTTCTATTTCTTATATACCGAGTCTGTGTTGTATTGGCAAAAGACAATAGTTACACGAACAGGATCGGGCGGCCAACAGCGACACGTGTGCCTTATCCCATTTTTCTTAATGAGTAAAGGCAAAAGTTGGATTATAAACCTTTTACCAAGCTAGTATCTCACCAATGTAGGATACTAGCCACTTTGCATTATTTCATTTTGTCAACAATCTCCCACTAATGCAAAAAAGTAGGGATCTTGAAGAAGGAATCAAGAGAAAAGGGAAACGGTAAAATTAGTCATGTATTTTCTTTGGGTCTTATACCTTATTACTCAAAGGTTGGAATATAAACCTTTTACCATGCCAGTATCTCACCAATGTGAGATAAAGACACTTCTTTGCATTACCTATCTTACCAACATAAAATACTTCTTGATTTTTATTGAATATCAAAAAGCCTCTTATATAGAGGTTACATGAAATAAAAGACTCACTGGAATTTAATCTCCAACCCTTGTGGAAATTTTGAGCACAGACTAAGGATTGCTAACATTAATGTTATCAAAAACGGGGCTCATTGTTGGCCATGGATATGTGATTGATTCCAAGTTGTCTTACTTAAAAATCTGTGTTCATGCATTTTAATGTGGATCCATTGAGCAAAAATGTTCATCTGTATTCTCAAACATGATTATTTGTGATTCATCGGTTGAGGGATGGAGTTACCATTGACAATTGGTTATTTACTTTTCTCACCAACACATTGGCTTTAACAACACAAGGATTCTCTTATTTCTTTTCATGGTTTCACTTGTTCCTTCAGAGCAACATCAAAGGACAGGCTTGTGTTTTGTGATCTCTTTCAATTTACGGCATTAGCCCTATGAGCATGAAATAGTTTATTGGTTTATCAATTTTGTTACAATATTTATGTCTGTAATCAATGGCTTTCTCTGTTATCATCTCTCTTTTATTAGGAGATTTGATCGTTATTTGTTAATTTTCCTTTTAATATAGGAAAGATTTTATTTTGGAGACCACGTGTTGCCATTTTTTGAGACTGGGATTCCTCTTCTAAAGCATCGTCTTCATCAGCTTCCTGATGCTGACAAGGTAAGTATATCATCTCGAAATATTCTCTAGCGCTAAATATATATTTTTGTCATCATTCTTCTTGTCAATGTCATCTTCTACATGATTTTTCCAAACTTAATGCCATTAACGTTTCTTAGGAATGGTCTCCTATTCAATTCAATATCTTTTTTCAGATAGTTATTGCATTTCCGGATGATGGAGCTTGGAAACGATTTCACAAATTGTTGGATCATTTTCCAACGGTCAGTTTGGAAGCTTATGTTATATTCTGGTATCGTTCCTGTTTATAATATGTAGATTCAAAGTACATGGTAATTGATTGGCAGGTTATCTGCACAAAGGTTCGTGAGGGCGACAAGAGGATAGTTCGACTCAAGGAAGGAAATCCTGCCGATTGTCATGTGGTGATCGTTGATGACTTAGTGCAATCTGGAGGCACTCTCATTGAGTGCCAGGTACTTGTAGTCCAATAACCTCTTCATACACTTTTTCCCTTAATTATTTTGCTCTTAGAAGCCGGTGTCGCCTCGATTTTCAGACATGACATGATCATGTACATATATCAAAAGAATATTTGCCATACAATGGGCGTTTTACTTATTGGCATTCTTCTGGCTTTGGACTTGAATTAATCTGCCTGATTTGTTGGTTCATGGAACTTGGTTCTTCTACCAGAAAGTTCTGTTTGCTCATGGAGCGGGAAAGGTGAGCGCATATGTCACACATGGTGTTTTCCCGAAGCGTTCCTGGGAGCGATTTACGCAATTGAGTGACAGTAAGTACTTGCCCATCCTCATCTCGTGACTGATTCAACTTTAGTAGTTATTGATTGATATTTGATTCCCATATTGCAGAGGGGTCAGAGAAGGGATTTGCCTACTTTTGGATCACAGATTCTTGCCCCCATACTGTGAAAGCCATCGAGAACAGAGCTCCTTTTGAAGTTCTGAGTCTTGCGGGATCAATTGCTGATGCTCTACAAATTTAATCAAATTTCCAAGAGTCTTCATATGAACTCTCTTTGTTCTCTCTGAACAACTCCATTTCAATAAAAATGGTGTTGAAAATTACTGATTTAGACATTTCTGTTGATTTATCAAAACCTAGAACATTATATTATATCAAAGGAGACGTTCGATGCATGCGGAAGTTTAGAACAAGTTTATGAATCTAGAATGAAGTGAGGTAATAAATCTCAAGAGTTGGCATTACAAACACATTATGCTTCGTCAATTTTATATAAATGATAACATATTCTTGCTCCATTGTGGCATGAGATAAAAACAGAAGACGGTATTTCTAATATCCGTACATACATAAATATTGACAAGAACAAAGTTCATTAAATTCCTGTACAGTTTATGAACACCCGTATCCTTGGCAGTTAGAGTTCCCCAACAGATTTTACATACAAAGGAACCATGCTTCAACATCGACATCAATGACTGAACATAGAACCCAGAGGAGATCCAAGCACAGGTCGACAAGCACCACATGCAGTTGCAAACAGACTTCAATCCTCAGCATCATGTTTCCGCCTCATTCTTCGACCCCTAGTTCAATAACAATTTCTTGCTCTACATACAATAAAAAAAAACTTCTGCCTAATTTAATCTTTTACTTCTCAAGTGAATTGACATGGAGTGCCCAGAGCTGAAAAGCAAACACTGCACATGTCACAAGCTTTAACATACATCTCTCCTTTAATTTGTCTTCCAACTTTATACACTTACAAAAATACACTTATCAACTTGTTAGCATCCTTAGCCCCTCCTTTTTTAAGGCTAAAGGTGAGACTTCCAAATTTATTGTCAACTAAACTCTGGCTTCTCATCCAGAAGGCCCTTGGGGCTCTCCAATGAATCCCCAGAATAAGAACCATCTGGTTTACGAATACAGATGTTCAAATTGCTAGAGAGGAAGTGTTCCTGCACCATCACAAACTTATAAGTACAAACAGTTCTTAATTGCTGTCTCTAAATGACACTATCTGAATGAATTGGTCTACATTAATCTAATGTTGGCGTAGAATTTCAGAGTTAAACAAGGATAAATGCAAGTAAAATTCATATTAAAAACTTCGACTACCTGATCACCAGTCTCTTGGCCCTCTGAATGGAACAGGATTGGTCGGCATCTCTTGTCTTCGTTCATTAAGCTTGAATTTTGGAAATGCGCCACAAGGGCAGTTTTGCCCTGGATTCGAGCATAGGCCAATGATGCCACCTTCTCACTGTTGAACTTCTCCCATTTCTTACCATTAAAAGCCTGCAGAAATTTTCCATATAATTAACTCTTCTACCAAGATACATTCACAGAAGCATAAAACTCAACATATTTCTCTTATACGGATAAGTTCCAGTATGTAATCCCCTTACAACCAGAAAATAGTTTATAGTACCATTTAATATAAATAAACTAATTTGGATAAATACACACACATACACATTTATTCTGATGTTAAAAAATACTATTTATTGATTGATAATATATTCTACTCTTTCTTGACACACTTAACAAAAGACCAAAGGCTGAACCTGGTAGAAGGAGACAATATGTGAAGGGGAGATCATATTGATGAAGGCGTAACCTACATTGCACTTGTTCTGCAATCAGAAAAGTCGATTGTTAATCACCAATAATTCAACTTGGCCTAACCATACAACATGCCAACTCCGTGTGAAAGTACCTTGAAATCAATTGGCATATAAAGAAAATCGTATGTGCCCTGGTGATTTTCATCAATGGCAGCAAGCAACATCTTTGATGTATACCTAAAGAAATAGAATAAAAGCAGAAACCATCAAGAAAAAACAGCATTTTACTATGAACCCAAAGCATTAAGTTCTTCACCATTCATAAATTTGTCTTACTTGTTGGGGATATTTTTAATCATCAAAGTGGTCCTTGTATCTTCTCCGTTTATTATTTTATCCAAATCAAGCTGATACTGCTTCTTGTTATCAATCTGGTTTCCATTATTTTCAACTAGCCGAGTTCGACTGCGGTCAGCCAACCCTTCAATGCCAGTTGTGCCTTGTCCAGGATAAGAACCATTTCCAAGGAAAATAGCACTGTGCCTTGGCATCGACATCATTCTGAAACTAGGTGAACCATTTTCAGTTACATTTCCTACGTGAGCAACACCAGCACCGATAGTTCCACGGGCACCAACATTCATCAAAAAGCTTCCATTGCTACGATTTAAACCAACACCAGCGAAAGGAACAGGGTTCATAAATGATGTTTCAGGTGACTCTGAGAGATAGTTGAAGTGTCTATCAAGACGCACACCAGAAGGAGCAGATCCCACATGATTGTGGTTGCTTGAACCGAGAAAAGAGCCATGTCGACTCGTATATGGAAAACCTTGTCCACTTCGTGAAAAGGGTGCGTCACTGGTGGTGTTGGCCAAGCAGAATTAGCACGCTCAGAGTAAGGAGTGGGACTTCCCCATAGAAACTGAGGACCGGTCAATGTTCCAATACCAGGCGAACTTGAATTAGATTCACTGAAGGCAGAGATTGGTCCAGGGCTTGCACTTATCTTTTTCTCGGAGAAGGATCTAGAACATGGGTAGGATACACCTTGCACTGCTCCGGTATCAGTAAAAATTGGGTTTGTATTATTTGACTTTCCTTGATCCTTACCAATAGGTGCAATCTTTGGAGAGTTAGGCACATGAGGAGGGAGAATTGAAGCTAGTCCAGGCAAATTATTGTTACTTACAGGGCTGAAAGATCCCAAACCAGGAGACTTGCTAAAAGCATGCAAAGGATTTTGTTCAACAGGGCTTCCAAAGTGTGCCCAATTACCTGTCACAGCAATGCATTACATGGAATGATTGTAGAAAAACTGGTTGTATGAAGCATAAAGCTGTTGAGTGCACAAATGCAGAGCACCTAAGATATTATTTACCTGGAGGAGAGTTAGCAACAGGAGAACCTATGTGATGTCTAAAACTTTGGGATTCATCGTGTTCCAGCTCCTGAGTTAGCTGCTGCATCAAACTAACAAAGAATGGACATTAATTTTAATTTTTTTATACCAGTGTAAAAATACACCTAGAAACAATGAGGAAAGTGCAATTAATTTTAATTTTAATTTAGCATGTTGTTGAGCTCATAGTTTCCAGAAGTATTAAGCACTCTAAGGAAGAGAATTTGCTAAAGTATCTAGAGAGCCACAACTACTGCTCCTGCTTTCTCCACAATTTTCAAGTACTGGCAATTCCTTCTCATTTTGACTAAAAATGAAAAAAAGGAAAATGCTTTCACCATCTTCCCCATTCTCTTTTTTTGATGTTAACTACACAGAATGTATCTTCATTCCTAACACCTACCCTTCACGTTCACACGTTCATTCCAAATTTCTCTCCCACAGTCCCATATCATAAGCACATTAACAGCCTCATATTAAGTGTTTCAGAAATCAGATCCTTCTAAAGATTATCTTACAGAAACATCTACTGGATATCAGATGATATAAAGCAGTTCTAATTAACACTTACTTTCGACGAGCTCCACCAGGACGACTAGGTTCAAGCTTTATGCGTTTCCCAGCTATGTCACTCCGGTTCAATGCTTTAAGAGCTGCCTCTGCAGCTCTAACATCATAGAATTCTATGAATTTATGGTGTCGCTTATGTGGAGTTTCCCTGATCTGTATTCTCACAACCAAACAAGTCATCAGCAAGTCCCGAAGACATGTCAGAATGGTGAATGGAAGTGGTAAGGAGTAAATTAGGAAAAAATTATACCTCTTTAACCTCTCCATAAGCCCCAAATATTTGGCGAAGGTCATCATTTGATACAGATGGATCCAAGTTGAATACTACAAGAGTTCCTTGGTTTATATCTTTCTCTGATGGGTTATCCTGAAACATTATAAGAGAAAAATGCTTTTAAATTTGTTGACGGAATCAACAGTGTCAAACATATAACAAAACATGCCTAGTCCAAACCTTGGGAATTGAGAAGTGAATGTCCAGTTTTCTTCGCCTTAGCGGCTTATTTTGTAATGCACGCATTGCAGTACGTGCAGCTCGAATATCATAATATGAAATCATTACAAAACCCCTATGCTTGCACGCAGTGTACAAAGTTCTGATATCTCCATATTGCTGCAAGATGCGTAGGAATTTCAAGATGATAATTAGTAGCCTAGTATTAACAGGAATGAAAACTCTTATTTGCACATAAATGAAGAAAAAAAAAGAAGGTTCCAGAGCCCAAGAAATAAAACTTTTATCAGCAAAGAGATCTATTAGGCAGAATACTAACTAAAGTAAATAAGAATAACAGACTAATTTAGAATACCTCAAAGAGAGATCTCAATTCAGTGTCTTCAACATTACTATTGATATTTCGTACAAACAATGTTCTTGAAGGGTGCTCACCATAGGGATGCTCCCCAGCCACCGTTCCCACACCATTTGGAAGAGGGTAATGACCAATCCCATTTGCAAGAATCCCTTCAGATAGGTTCATCTTCGACATACCAATAGTAAGGCTCTCTTGAGGTTCAAAGTCCAATTCCATTCCCCCTCCAGTACCAAAACGTCATACTCTTCCAAGTCCTCCAACTGACTAGGCAACTCACTTAAGTCGAAATCATCCATTATGCCAGCAAGGAGGTCATCTTCATCACCAGGAAGTAAACTTCCAATTGCATTTGTTTCAACATCTTCGAGTGAGTCCTTTCCATCATTCTTAAGTTCTAGCTTGCGCACCTCAGACGAATTATCAACAGAATGACCAGAATGTTCCGCATCACCAAAGTTCACTGCATTTTAGCAAATGAATACCTCAGTCCTATTCTAAGTACGTCACAATATAGCATATGCAACATTTTTATATCAGTAGATAAAACGTACATTTTTCATGGGGAAGGACAGGTAATGAACTAGAAAATAAGCTTGCATCACTTGATGAATGATATGTCTCAGTTTTACGTGGGATTCCCCATGCAGCAGTTTCCCACACTCTAGAAATGTTGACTGAAGGAGTTTTGGATGGTCCTATAATAAAAGAATTCCAAAATCAATATCTAGTAAGACTAGATAAGCAAGATGAATAAGATCACATGCATGTGTATCCTAGATTTAATCAGATGATTAAAAAAGTTATACCCTCAGATTGACTTGATATCCAACCGTTTGACCTTTGCTCCATTCAGCACTTTCTGCATGCAAAGAATTCCAAAAAATAACTATCAAAATATGATATTGCAAACTAATTCAGCATATATAACAGACTATGTGAGGCCTTAGAATAGCATAGCATATTGCAAAGCAGTCACTAAATTTTCATATTGAATTCCAATACATACAACAGTTCCTGATCAGTTCAAGTAAACTAGCAGTCAAATCAAATGAAACTTTTGATTCCAGTTTCATAATCAATTCGCTACCCTTAAACTAAAATATTTCCAATGAATTCTTGATCACACAGCTTTTCTTGTAGTAAACATTTGTTACAGTAATTCACTTTTTAGTAGTCAATCATGCAATGATTCTTTTCAGATAAAGATAAGTCCAAATAAAGCAAGCAAAGTTGTCGAGATCAAACAGAAAATTCAAAAGTCATCAACAGTATAAGCTCTAAAGAGCTGATAATCATGATCAAATAACAACAGTACATCATTGCAGCAACTAAGTCAACACCCAAAACATGAAATTATGTGAATAAAAATGAAAAACAGCACTTAACCAAAAGATAAAAAAATCATCAAACCCCAACAGCCAACAATAACTTCACTTACAAACAAAATCCAAAGAAGTCTGAGAAACAAAATCAACCCTTTTGGACACTTCCCAGAAACACTTTTATCAACATCACTCCCTACTTTGTTTCACCGGTATTAAATCAAACACTAGAAAAATAAATAAACAAACAAACAAACAATTATCCGCCTAAAAATAAAGAAGAAGAAAAATACCTTTTTGACAAGAAAATGGAATACAAAAGAAAGTAGTTAAAGGAAGTGCATTGAAGAAGTAAACTTGAGTGGCCTGATTCCAAATAAAGTTTTTGCCTTTGATGACCCAAAATTATATATACACAGACCGGTAAAACAATAAACTGAAAGAGAGAAACAAAGAGAGTTTCGTAGAAGCAGAGATATTTCTTCCTTGTACACTTCTACTTCCTTTTCTCTCGCCGGGAAACTGGAAAAATATACATATAATAAACAAAAAAAATGGGTTTTTTTACAAATTAAAAGAAGTGTATTAAATAGAAAGTGTGAGAGAAAAACATGATTGAAGGGAGAGAAAATGAAAGGAAAAAAAAGTTATTTTTTCTCGAGCACTCTGTTCTTCCGTCATTGAAAAAGAAAATAAGCAGGGTTTAAAATTTGGCTTAAAGGGCAAAAAAAGGATTCTGCTGAATTTGAATTTTGTTTGGCGTCCGTTGAAACATATAGCACCAAGATACAAACAAAACATAAATTTGGTTCATTTCTTGTTACCCTTTATATTCCCGTTTTATTACGAATTTACCCTCAGTTTTGTCTTCGGTGACGTGGCTTCCGGTCATTGGTGAGAATGAGCGCAGGTGATTATTGAATGTGGATTGGTGGGGACCAGTGACGTGTAGTTGCGTGTCGGCAAAAGTGGTTGGATTCAGCTGCTCCGCTCTAGAGTTGAGATGTTCGGATCAAACTCTTATATATTGAATCTTTTTTTTTAATAAACACTGAATTATGTTAATTTAATATGTATGGTTAATAAATTTTTAAATATTATAATATATATATTAAAGTTATTAAATATGTTATAAAATAGTAATACTTTTTTATAAATTTAAGGTTTATTTTGTAATTATTTAATAAATATTTTATATTTAAAAATTGTATTAATTAAAAATATAACTTTAATATTATTAAATTATCTTTAGTACTTTACTCTTTTATATTTTATGTTTGTATTTATGGTGTTTTAAGATTTTGGTTTGCTCTTTGTTCAAAGAAAAAAAAATTGGTTTGCTCAATATTTCTTTATCATTCTATAAAGTGTCTCGTTCAATAGACATAATGAATTCTTATGAAATTTTTTGTGACTATTTTATCATTTCGGTTTTCTTACCACTATTTTATCATTTTGATTTACTCATCACTCTTTTATCTTTGGATTTAATATTTTTGTTTTTATATGTACTTTTTTTTGTGACTGTTGTCTCATTTTCTCTTTATATTTAGGTGTATTGTAATTTTTAATCCTTTCGTATCTCATTATTACATTCAAGATTTATTACTTTTTAGATTAAAATATGTCTTATTGTTATATTTATAATTTATTATTTTTAAATCGTCAAATAATAAATAAGTATTAGATAAATTAAAACACGTCTTTAATAAATTAAAATAAGTAATTAAACCTTTCTTATTTACACTTTCATTATCCAATTTAACATTTTTATTATTTAAAATAATTCAAAAAAAATATTTCAAAAAATAATTTAATAAATTCGAGTATTTAACAAATGTGAATATTTCATATCAAGTTATTAAGGGTATGAAAAAATCCGTTTGAACCGATTAAACCAAATAAACTCAAAATTCTCATTTTATTTATTTATTTCGATTTATATGAATTAATCAATTCGAATTGATTTTATGGATCCAAAGCCAATTAACTGATTTTATTTTTAATGTGATTAATAATTTTATACCAAATACAATATCATTATATATAACCCAACCCAACTCAATTGATAATATAAAACTAGCCCAAAAATGAAATATAAACTAAACCCAACCCAAATATAATTAGATTACCTAAATCATTTAATATGGAATAATAATAATAAAACCACAAAATTCAAAAGTGTTCTAACCTAAACCCACCGCCCACGTCAAACTTTAAGCTCGGATCCATGAATTAAACGATCTTAATAGTTAAATAATTGTTATTTTTTAGGTTTTCAGTTCAAACACGATGTCTATATGGATGTATAAATATTTATTGTCAAATGATTGATAATCTTTCGAACATATATTATCTTCTATTTACCTATTAATAAAAAAACGCACTTTGGGCTTTGATTGTGTATGTGTTGCAAGTGACCTATTGGATCTCATGTTGCCCACATCATGTCATGTAGACCCTGAGAATTCCTAAATGTTGAAGTGTGATATCTGCCTAATAAAATCTTTCTTCTAATGAAAAGATTCTTTTGTGCGACAATCTCTACCACTTAGAAAAAGAAACACATGTATGTATATATATAGCAAGAATGATATATAAGCCTAGATATTTTATTTTTCATATAAGTGTACACATATATACCATATATATATATTATTTCATATAATATTATATTTTGTGTTAAGAGAAACGAGATAGAGAATGAAAGTAGAATGACTCTGCTCTTCTTCATCCTTGTGATCGGCGGTGGTACTAATCTTGATATTGGTTGCTGACCGCTAATATTCATTATTTTTCTTTTTCTTTATTATAGTGTCTTTGTTTTTTCTTGTTTTTTATTCTTAATAATTCTGCTTCTTTCGAACGTATTCTTTTGTCTTTATGGCACGTTTTTTCTCTGTCTCTATGGTATGTTTTCAGTTGTTTGGTCATTGTTTTCGTTTATTTTTTTCAAGGTTGGATTTGACATCGTCACACATAATCAAGATGACACTTATTTGTTATCATGATGATATTTCCTGCTTTAGACCCTCATATTGAATTTGGATATGCAATTTGAGTTCGTGGATAATATTTTCACATTATTTGATTCTGATTTGCGGTATGTTAGTGGCCTTTTAATAGTTTTATTCACTTTTGCGGTTTGTTTGCCGATGTAGTCAGATCTATTCGTATTTATCTCTTGTTCGAGTTTATTTGTTTAGGTTTTTTAACCTTTTCTTTGTATGGTACTTGTGTGATCTTAAGTGACCAGCTTTCTTGTGTTTAGGAAAATATTCTTATTATATATTTAGTTTACAGTTGTGATTGTAAACCTTCATTGTAATTTGGATATTTTCTATTTTTAATAAAATTAACGGATTCTATAAAAAAAGTATGAAAGTAGACTGAAAAAGTGAAAAAAGAAAAATAAGTTTTAAACCACATTCAATATATTAAATATCATATTATACACATATACTTGTAAAAATTAATATTGTTTATATAATAGTATCAATCAAGTCTATGGTGTACAAGTAAGGGATATGATATTATCTCGGACAATTCCTCTCTATTATAGAATAAAATGAAATTTATAAAAATATAAATTGTTTTTTATGGAAACAAGTATAATTCGTCGATAGTTGACGTTTTACTTCTTCTAGTTTGAGCGGAGAGTCTCGACCGGAAAAATAACGATTGTATGTTGATGTTTCTTTATTAGATAGAGGAGTAAGACAGCATGATAGAGAGAAGAAAGTTCTCAACCAAAGAGTGTGAAGATGATTCCGAGAGAGAACCTCTCTTAATTATGTTTGAGAGTATTTATAATGGCTTTAGCTGATGATGTCGAACTATGACTACTTGTATATCAACATGCTCAATAAATATGGTTGCCAAATTTTAGATTTTTTTTTGTTAGGCCACGTTGAACTGTCAAATGTGTTGTCTAAACTTCGGAATGAATCTATCCAGAGATCTTGGTAGGAGAAGAGTCGACGGTTTCTGAAGGTAACCTTCGGAGGTATAACAAGTTATCTTCTCTTATAAGAGAATGTCATAAAGTGGATTGGTCTGAAACTTATGGTGGAAAATATAATGATAATTTCTCAATTTTGTTCAATAATGAAGGTCTCTCAACTGTAACATCCTTAATCTAATCCAGTCGAAAATGGTAACTTTTAACCTAATTCGAAAATCGTGTATTTAACTAATCATATTATGGATTTAGGGTATAAGTTATCGTCATAGTATCACACATGTACATTGAGGGACCAATTTGATCAATACGACATGCTTTAGGTCATTCCATAACATCATACATCAATAAGAGATTAAATTGTATAATTTCAAAGTTTGTTCACTATTGGTGTTGATATTGCTCATTTAAAATCGATATTATTCATAGGTCAGTACAAGTACTAGTAAAATGGTGTTGATATTGAACTAATTTCTCAAACTTCGATGTTAAATATGAAACTAATACTAAGGGCTCAAAATGCCATACTGTGCCACTTAAACGACCACCAAAATCAAACCATAATTTTTTTATAAACATGTCTAATTTTTTAAAAAGGTCTATATTAAATAAAATTTATTATGCAAATAAAGTAAATCATATATACAAAATGAGAGCTCATAATTAATACATAGTGTAAATCAAAAGGGTGATAATAATAGAATTTAAAACTAAACACAAATAATTTCATATAAATACATATGACCTCTAAAGAAACAAGTATTTTACTTCGAATAAAAAGTGCTAGAATCTCTCGTCGACAGTTTTTCTCAAACACGAACAAAATCTACTAACCTACAAATGAAAACAATTTGAACGTTGACTTTACAAACTCAGTGATACACACCCACTCCATTATATTGAGTTACTAAAAATATATTAGAGGTTATTGTAATATCTTAATTTCTCATAACCAAGTTTGTATACATAAATTTCATTGATGATATCATAATTTTCATACGTGAATTACTTTCTTAGTGTATATCTCAACTTACAAATATCAGAACAAGCATATACAAAATTATACATGTGCTCAAATCATTCGGATAGTCCTTTCCACTCAAGGTTACTAATCAAGTATTCGTAAGTGTTTGAAGTGTATTCTAAAGCGCCATAAATAGTCTCTAATAAGATAATATCATTTGTCTGCGGTGTTTTCTCGATTAGTACTAACTTTCATAAGTTTTATGAACATTTTGAATCTTATTCACTTAGAGTAAGCCTCGTAACACTTTCTAAAATTTATACAATAAGCATAGAATATTTGAGTTCATTAAAGAACCTTTACCAATATTTCATAGCTCTTGGTATCGATACTTAATTGGCTATATCGATACTCTACTTAGGGTATTGATACTATAAGAAAGTATTGACACTAAATTAGTACACCAAAATTATACCGATCCAAACAATATCGATATCAATATGAGAATATCAATACTATATGAACAATATCAATACGTCAAGACTGAGTATCAATATTGCCTTCAAAATTTATCCAAAATTTTAGTGTAATTTCATACTATATTGATACCTTATGAATGATATCAATACCAAAACCTATGAATGACAGTTTTGGACCCGAAAAATCGTTCAAAAAGGGCTTTAAACTCTATATTCGATTCCCTACAAGATTTTTAAAGTTCATGACATTAATAATATATCAAATAATATCATTTTCCGAGTTTAAAATGCCACCCAAATCATCACAATACATTTATCAATCAAGATACTCTAAAAAGCATACATTTGTCACAAGTATCATATTTATAAATCACATAATGCTAAAATTGTTGGAAAATAATAAAGTAAATAAATAAAATTGATGTTATTTATAATAAGTCATGTCACTTGGTGAATAGACTTTTTTTTAAGTTACATTCATTCAAATATTACCTATTAGCTTTTCAACAAAAATATTCATCAAATGGTCTTAACTCTTCATCAAAAGGTTATAACCTTTTGATTCATTTTCTCTCCACTATAAATATGTTAGTTGAGGCACATGTCTTAGAGACATAATATAACTTAGAATTTTGGAATAGGAAAACACTTAAAAAAATCCTTCCAAATTTATTCTTTCTGATGATAGATAAAGACAAGATTGTGATTGATTGTTTACTACAGTTGTGTTTACTATTTGATCGTTTGTTGTTGTATCTCAGGAGATCAACATCTAATGTAACTCAAAACATTGAGGAGAGAACAAAATTGTCTTAAGAAAACTATTTATACATGCATCAATAAAATTCTTCTTCTATTTATCTGACTCTAGTCATTGTCTACATACGAGTAAATAATTTCATTCCTCTATTTAAATTTTATATTTATTTAACATTGTTCAATTCAATAATAATATATGTTTATTATTATTATTTTTATCTCGGATTAACATTTTATCTAACAAAAATTAGTTGCTAACATTTTCTCGAATGATTATTTTGGCTCACATTCTTTTTTTTTTTGAACACTTTAGCCCTCGATATTTCAATTTCTGGTCAAAATGCTCCTTGCTGGATGAAAAATGTTAGCTATCTAACGGTCAATGCATTTTACTAACTTAGGTTTTTCATATATGCTAAGCTGTTGATATATCACATATCATGTCACATAAGGTGATGATGTGTTATATTCATGTCACTATAGGTGATTATAGCGTATATATCACGTCACCCAAGATGATAATGTAACATGAATTAAGTCAATAACTAATACAAATAAAAATATCACATCAATAATCTACATAATGCGTTAGTCAACCAACATTTTTATTAAATAGAGTTATTTTAATAAAAAAATTAAAACATTAAAGACAAAATACTAAAAAAATAAGGGTTAATGGTGTACAACCTTCAAACAGACACCAAACCTAAATATATATATTTAACATTTTGAGTTGGAAATTGATATTTAAAAGTTTTTCTTTTTAAAAGCTTGCGTCAAGTCGATGAGTTGGCAAAAGAGAGTGGGATTTGTACTTTAGGTGCAACCGACGGTGAGTGTTGGGAGCATCTTCAAAGAATCGTTTCCCACCCTATGCTAGTCCCTACTTGAAAATTATTTAAAAAACGTGGCAATTTTGATCATCAAGTCTGCTGACGTGGCCACGTGCGCTGTGCACTTGTGAGGGACGTTAAGGATTATCTCTGTCTTCCATTGCATACGACATGCTACCGTATTTTACTTCCCTATGTACTCCCTTCATCAGACACCGTATTTCTTACGTAGGATAAGGGTATTTACGTCATTAAATGTTGATTCTTTGACCCTTCTTGTTTTCTTTATAACATTTTCATTACATGGATGGCTTCCATGTCACAGATCCATCAATTCTTGACATTTTTTTTAAACAAGGTAATTGGATTTCATTAATAAAAGAAATTAAAATTATAACATACTTTAATATATAGAGAAAAATAAGACAATAGTTACCGAAAATTTATACATAAAATAAAAATATTAAACTTATAGTTACAAATAAAAACGAAATATTCCATTAAGAATGATGCCTAACATTAAAATAACACGGTAACCTTCATAAAATTTTTTGTCTCTGTCGAACGAGACTCTTTATGAAGTGATAAAGGAGTGGTGAGTGAACCAAATAATTTGGGAAGCTGATTCGCTACACAATTCTAATTATATCGACAAACAACCTTTTATCAAATAGGGGATCTGACAATATATGACCACAAACAAACCAATCAGAAAACAAATGTCGTGAAATATTTGAGCAAACACCAACACGACCGTAGAGGTATGCAAAAAAGGTACAAAAAACCATAAGGAAAATACCCCTGGGAACATAGATAAAATATGCCACGTGAGAAGATAGAAACATGTCATAAGGACGGAGATTCTTATTTAAAATAGAAAAAACTCATAAAGAAAAAAAGAAAAACAAGAACATAGTATAAAAAGAACAAAAAGTTAATATTAATCATTGGCGACCGACAACTGATACTAAGATTGATGTCGTCGCTGACTAAACAAAAATTAAAAGAAAAGAGAAAAACGACAAAAAATATTGAAAAAAATTTAAGTTAGAAAAAAAAATCTTACAAAAAAAATAGTTTTAAATAGTAACGACGATCAATTCTTGACAGTTTTATTTTTCATGTATATCAATCATGTTTATATATAAATATAAGGTAAACCATACTAATGGGTCACATACCTTTTAGAGTGTTTTGTACTTTTTTTTAGTGTTTTCTATAAATATAGGGGCCATCAAAACTTAGAGAAATTATGATTAGGTCCTTTGAAATTTTTAAAAACTTTTATTTGGCCTCTTAAAATATTTGAAAAATTAGTCTATCCTCTTAAAATCGTTAAAATCTCATATCAATATATATTTATACAAGTTTATAAATTAAATTAAATTGGTATTCTCATAATATAAATTATATATAGTAAAACTCTATAAATTAATAATGTTGGTACCACGTAATTTTATTATTTTAAAAATGTATTATGTTGGGATATTCGATGAAGCTCAATCGATCAACCGAATGTTAGCCAAGAGGGGTTGAGTTGGTATTTGTGTTAGGGAGTAAGGAGATTAAAAAGATAGAAAAATTGGCACAATGATTTATAGTGGTTCGACTTCTCAACCAAGTCTACATCCACTACCTTAACTCCTCAATAAGGATTTTCTAACAAATTCACTAATTTGTTATTCTTTCTTTTTCACATGATAAAGTGATAACCTTTACACTCCTTAGCTTTACACAGGATTAGCTAGAACCACTCCAATTTACAAAAGGTATAAAAAATGTGTAAACAAGAAAACCTCACAAGGTAGGTGTTTACAAAATTAAGATCACTAAAAACACTAATATTTACAAGAGAAAGGAAAATAGGAATAAAAAGCTGTTCTCTTGTGTTTGATTTCTTGGATAGGTGTTGTAACCCTTCTTCAATTGTCCTCAACTTATTTTTATAGGTTGGAATGTGTTTTTGGCAGTTTTTAGCCGTTAGCAATGATTTAGAGTCATTGAGGATAAATTCTCTGCAAAATAAAACTGCCCAAGACAGGGAGTATCGGTACTCCTTTAATGAGTATATGTATTTCCTTTATAATTTTTAAATAAACTAGTTGTTACTAGTCATTGGGCTTGATCAATATCGATACTATGCTCATGGTATCGATACTACTGTGTAAAGTATTATCGGTACTTCCATGGGTATCGATACTTATTTTGTATTATGGAATTTGAGCAATTTGGAAACCACTAGTAATATCGATACTACCTAGAGAGTATCAATACTTCTCTTACCTTTGGTATCGATACCACGTGAACAATATTGGTATTGTTCATGCAGTATCTATATTATAAGAACAATATCGATACTACTTACCTAGAAAAACATTTTGTGCTCAAATTCTATTTTAATGGAATTTGAATTATTTTTGAAAACTTTTGAAAACTTTGAACAAAATCAATTCAAGTTCAAAAATATTTTGCCTAATTTGTTATATCAAAATATTATAAAATATAGTTCAACATATTAATTAATCAATAAATTAATAATTTATTAATTTAAAGAGATTTTTTTGGATTCAACAAACATACATTATTCTTCATGAATAAAACATATACATTGTATTGACTAATTGAATGATGTTCATGTACAATGTGACTAATTAAATATAATACATACTCTTAAAAAATAAAGTTCATTGTAGTACATAGTACTAGTTAAAACTTAATGCAATTTCATATATGGTATGGAAATCAACCATTATGCAAACAACATCAAACATTCCTAATTAGTCAATCTAAATCAAAACCAACCAACCATGGCTTCACATTTAAAAGGTGTCCAAAAATCAACCATAACAGATCAAATACGTAAAGCACTATGTGATGCACTAAAAAAAGATTTACAAGAGTGGATTGATGAAAATTTTCATTTGAAATTTGGTCAAGGTACAATATCAAACACACTCAAGCGATCATTTAAGTACCTTTCAACTAACTTAGAAAAGGGAGTGGTTATCAGGCGACACGAACCTGTACAATATCCAGAGATGGAGAATGTTCTTTATAAGTGGTTTCTCCAATACCAAGAATGTGTAAATGTAATACCCCAAACATCGTGTCAGTGACTACAGAGTAAGGATTTAAAATTTAGCGGTTTAATTTTAATAAATTGAAATGTTTAAGGATTGATTTAGAAATTTTTGTTTATGACATATTATCAAAGATTGAATGATGGAAGGGAAAAATGGTCTTTTGGCATGAAATGAATTTAAAATTCATTTTTAATGCTATATTATCATGTGAGGAATAGGAAAAGGAAAGAAAAGCCTAGAAGCTCTTCATTTTCATCTTCTCTTCTTCTCTTCCACCGTGAACTCTATTTTCAAGGTGAGAAAATTTTGAAGTTGGTAGTTTCTTGCACTTTTGATTTGGTTTTGAGTCTTTGGGTAGTATGAAAGCTTAAAGATGATTAGAAGCTATGGGATTGATTAATTAATGGTGAATTTGGTAAAATGGGGTTTTAAGGAGTTGATGAAAATTGAGTAGATTTTGGATTTTAAAGGTATAATTGACTTGTAAAAGGTTTGAATAAGGTATTTGAAGTATTATAAAGGATTGGAAACATGTTTGAAGAATGGGTGTGCTTTTTATTTTAAGTGTTCTAGTGAAAATTTTGGATGTTGAAGGTAATTTAAGTGATGTAAATTGTTTGTAATCAGTGTTATTGAGTTTAAGGGTTTGATTGGAGTTAGAAGTATGATATTTAGGTGAGTTTTGGGTAAAATTCGAAGTGAAATGAGTGAATTATGGGCAAGGATATCGGTACTGGAAGAACAATATCGATACTGTATGAATCAAATGAGCAGAATCGATACTCAAGGGGTAGTATCGATACTGTGGGTATCGATACCTATAGTATGTTATCAATATTGTTATTGAAAAGAAAATTCCAGAATACAATTTGGGTATTGATACTGAGTTAGGTATCAGTACCATAGAAGCGAAGTATCAGTACTGGTATAAAGTACCGATACTGTTCAACATGAAATTGTAAATTAGGGGTTTTATTTAGTTGATGTAAATGCTGATGGGTTAACAGTTATTTTAGATCCATTAATCATTTTGGTTATGTTAATGTGTAGATTTCGATCAAGAACAACTACCAAACGACTCAAAGTAGTAAAGAATTTAGCGAAAATGAAAATGATTTTGCCTAGGACTTAAGTGAGGCAAAGATGAGTGCAGCTTACTTATTTTATATTCGATATGAGGACAACTTACGATGAGCCAACCTCAAAGATTTTCGATCAAAATTTTTTTGAATTATTTTATGTAAATTTTATTTTTGTTACTTAAATTGTATTTCATAAGCATTGTTTTGATTTCGGTACCATGGGTATATGTGTTCTATGTGAATGAATGATAATTTGCAGAATGCTATGTGAATACTTATATGGTTAAAGCCCAAAGTATGTGTTATGAGAATTAGAGTTATAATTGCCATGCCAATATTGATGGTTATACGCGGTCTTTCGGGACAATTCTATGTGATCTTTCGAGATAAATCTATGTGGCACTTCGGTGCATATTCTACGTTGCACTTCGGTGCATATTCTACGTTGCACTTCGGTGCAAATTCTACGTGGTAGTTTCGACTACAATTACAGTGTACAACCTCAAAGTACTCACATACCTTGAGTTCTCATTGATATGCATTGGGCTAATTAAACAAATTGATATGGATTGAAGGTGCATAACATTATATGTTATTTATATGAAATGTATCATGTTTTCTATATTCAATGTTTTCTACGAAATGTTTAATCAAGTGTTTTATTATTTTGTTATGCTCATTTATGCCTCACTAAGTCAAAGACTTAGCGTGTAAGTGTTTTCACATGTAGGTTCAAAGAAGACAGAAGAGTAAAGCTAGGTTGGGACAATATACTTTGGTGAATATCAGATCAGATAAATTTGAACAATAGGTGGTTTATGTTACTTCGAAGTTTTGTTGGCATGTACTACAAAGGTTTAAATCATAATGCTTTGATAAGTTTTGTAACTATACTATTTTAAGTTTATGTAAACATATTAAGTATTCATTTTCATTGTGAAATCTTAATTTTTGATATTAACTTTTGAATTGTAATACCCAAATTTTGACTAGTGACTAAAATGTAACTTTTGAAAGTTTAGTGGCTAAAGTATAAACTTTGAAAAGTATAGGGACCAAAATTTTTAATTTGAAAAGTTATATATTTTAGCCTATAAATGAATAATTTGGATTAAAAACAAAGATTTTAGTGGGAATCAGATTTTTTTGTACGAGTTTTGTGTTAAAAGCTATAAAGTAGTAAAGTTCGGTATTGAAATCGAATATTCGGATCGAATCGAAATTTTACAAAAAATTAAAGGATGTTAGGAAATGGTGGTAAATATTATTTTTAATATTTTAGATCAAGAGGTTTAGCTCAGAACTGTGCAATTTTTCATATTTGACCAAAATAGTGGAATTTTAGTGATTAAAATACAATTTTTGAAAATTGCATGGCTAATTTCGAAAGTCAAAGTCAAGTTTATTCATCTTTGACTAAGATATATTTTAATGGAAAAGATGACAATGGCAATTGGTAATTTTTAAGTTTCATTAATGGAAAAAATGGAATTTTTTTTAAAAAAATTTCCTATCAAGTTGAATAAAAAATTCCATTTTATTATATTTATGCCATATGTTAAGATAATTATAATTAGAACACTCAAGAAAGATGAACATTTTATCTCAGTAGCAAGCTCTCCACCGAAACTTAGATTCTTCAAGGTAAAGAAATTTTATTTTAATTTTTGAAGCTATTTTCTTGAGAATTAGATTTCGGTGTAGTTAGGAAAAATGTTCTACGTTCAATTCGCTACATTTTGACATGAATATCACTAGGGTTTATGTTCAAGTTCATCTTGAGTTGATGAAGGAGATGTTGATTTCTTGTGTTTTAGGGGTTATGAAGAGTTAAGTTGTAACATCCTCATTATCGGGTTAGTGACTAGATTGAAAAATTTCAGAAATTGGTGATTAAAGTAGGATAATTGAATAGTTCAATGACTTATTGGAAATATATGATGAAGGTTTTTTAGTAATTATGGAATGAATTAAAGGGTAAAATGGTCAATTGGCAAGTAATTTTTTTTTATTTTCCATTATTAGATAAAGGAACCACGTGGAAAGGGAGAGATTTCTCCAGAGTTCTCTTCTTCTTTTTTCTTCTTCTCGTGGAAGCCAAGAGAAAAGGTAACTTTGATTTAGCTATTGATTTCTTGAAATTTTAATTTGGATTTGAGTCTTTGGGGGTTATATAAGCTTAAGGAAAGCTTATATAAGTTTAAAACACCAAGAAGAGAGAATTAGAAAGGAATTTCTATTAAGAGTTTAGAAATGAACTTTTGTTATAGAAAGGATTTTGAAGTTTTAAAGATGGATTTGACTTGTCAAGGGTGTAATTAAGAAGTTAGAAGTAATAGAATTTAATTTGGAACATGTTGGAAATTTAGTGTAATTCTTGAATTACATATGGAGGATATGATTTTGAGGTTAAAGAGATGATTAATGAATAGAAATTAGTTTGAATTTGTGTATGTGAGTTAATAGTATAAAAGGGGATGAAATATGAAGAGTTGAGCTAAAAAGAAAGTGAATCTCATGCTCTAATTGGAATTTTTGGGTTGTGTGCATCGGTACATCTTCAATGTGTACCGATGCACTCTCAAATAAATGAACATTGAATGAAATGAGTGCATCGATGCATTGGGAGTGCATCGATACACCCCTTAAAATGGAAAATATCGAATGTAAATTGTGTATCGATGCATGGGGTAGTGCATCGATACACATGTTAAGAGATGCATCGATACACTATAAAATGTATCGATGCACTTCAAGGGGAAATAGAAATAGACCTTTCTTTTGGTCATAGAAATGATAGATTAGAGTATATCAATTGGATACTGATATGTATCAATGTATGATTATGTAGATATCGAACACGAATAAGTTCCGGAACAATTATCAAGTTAAGATTCGATTGAAAGAAATGAAATCATAAAAGAGGATCAGAACTTAGTGACGCCAATGTGAGTGCATATTCGATGGTATATGATGGTTTATGGAAATAAGACCTGCGACAAGTCTATTTCCTATAGTGTTGCGTATGAATTTATGAATAGTAACCTATGTTTAATATGAGTGTATGCATGCTTTTTTATATGAATTGGTTTGTTATTGTATGTTCTATGTGATTTCTGTAAAGACAACATTAAGTGATGATAAAAGAATATAAAATAAGTCAAGAAATTAAATGAGTATAAAGGATAAGTTATGTGATAAGATCAATGTGTGATATATGAATATGAAAATGGTCTATGTACATATGTGACATGATATATTACTAATGCCCATGTTATGTGTAAAGAGAGCTAGAGATATAGTTGGCATGCCATGAGTCGAGGGTTCATAGGTCATTCGGGACATACAGTGGTCCTTCGAGACATTTCATAGTGGTCTTTCGGGACAAATTCATAGCCCTTAGTGGGACCCCATATGAGCTGTGGTGACAACATAGTGCACAACCTTAATAGACTCACATATATACAGTTCTCACATGTATGCATGGGCTAAAATAAAGGATATAATACGAGACAAATGCTATGTGATGCTATATGTTTGTTAGGTAATATGATGTGTACATATATGAAAGTATGATAATAAGATGATAAAGTTATGAACGTGAAGGATGATATGTGTGCATATGGATATGTATGTATTTATGTTTGATGAATAAGGTGTTAGATAACTTAGAATGAATATATGAAATGTGCATATAAGGAATTAGTATATATATATGTGTGTGTTATACTTGTATGTGAAATTTAGTAGAAATTGTTCAAGCATGATTACGAGTCAGAGTTTTATTATATGTTTTATGCTTCACTAAGTCAACGACTTAGCGTGTGATTGTTTCACACGTAGGTTCAAGGAGATTATAGCATGATAAGAGCTAGACAATTTAGTTTCTCCTTGCTCAAGATCAGATTAGAAAAGAAATGAATACGATTATGTATTTGTTATATTGAAAGTAGTAGGCATGTACCAAGTGATTTGTATTGAATATGCTTTGAAAGGATTTGTAAATCCAAATGTTTTAATTAATACAAGTTCATCAGTTTTATTTAAATGAGAAATTGAAATATTTTGCTTATTTTGTGATAAAGAAATAATTGAAAAGTCAATGTGACACCTAGGACTCGTATCCGGGTCGGGTACGGGTTGGGGGTGTTACATTTAATGGTATCAGAGCTAAGGTTTAGCTGATTTTAGGCTTAAACCGAAGTCAAATGAGGTTTAAAAATGTGTACATGCCAACTCAAAGTGAAAATTTCTGAGCTGATAGTGTAAGGAGTATACTGTCTCACTAATAAAATAAGATTTGTATGATATAGTAGAAATTGATTATAGAAATTATTGAAGTGAATCGATAGTTGAAAAATATGATGGTGATATCAATTCAGCTGCCCTGGCCAGACAGGATGAAGAGCGAAAACCTCATAAAATGTCTTATAAGATTAAAGGTTGATTTCAAAAAGTTGAAATTATATATGAATAATGATAGAAAGTTTTTTCACTGTTTTGAATCGGAAAAGTGACATGGAGTAGTTTTGTTATTTCGTGGATAAGATAGAATATGGTGAACAAGTGTCACCATAAGAGCGTTAAAAGATCAAATGATGCAGTGAGAATTGGTAGAAGAGTTCAAGAATAAGTATATTAGTGATAAGCGTATAAAATGTATAAAGTCAGAGCTTATGAGTTTGAAATGAAGGGATATCATTGTGTACAAGCAAGAGTGTTTATATGGTAAGGGTTTGCAGTTAAGACGGAAAGAGTTAGCGTTGGCTAACCAGATTACTTAATAAAAATGTACTGAAATTATAAGATTATAAGATATTGTCAGGATATGATAACCAAATATGAAATGGATCTGGATATAGTTGTATATTTGGATCATAGTAATGTGCTATAGTAAAGGAAAAGAAGTAAGGATTTGTATATTTGAGTAATGTGAGGATTGATAAGAAGAGTTTAAGAATGGATATATCGATGATCAGATTATAAGACAAAGGAAGTCAGAATGTTGAGTTTGAGCAACGGAAATTACAGGATGTATGAGAATAGAGGTGAAATTGATAAGTTAAATAAACAAATTTTGAGATAATTTCGATTGGAAAGGATGTATATGATTGGTTGACTAGGGCTTGTGCCCTAGATTGAACATATGTTATTAACTAGCTGTCAAAGTAAAGGTGATAAAGTTATAAGATTCGAAGAAAAGATAAAGTTGAGATAATCAATTATGATGTGGATCTGAATGTAATGGTGTATGATGATCAGATAACCATGATGTAGATGAGGAGAAAAGTATTTGTATGGTGCTTTAAGGAAAGAAAATACAAGTATAAGAGATAATAAAAAAATGAAGTTCTGTATAAATAAATTGGGTTATCAAAGTTACGAGGATGCAATGAAGATTGTTACACAGAGATAAGTATAAGTGATAGGACAAGAGTATATGAATATGAAAGGAATGATATGATTTATGTATAAGTAGATTTCAATTCTGAACGAATAAAGGAATAATGGAATAAAGAAATGAAAAAGGATTAAGTTTAAAGGATCAGTTATGATAAATATTATATGGAGGTGTAGATGACAAGTTTGATAAAGAAGTAAGAAAGTGTGCAAGGTGATGTGAAAAGATTGTTTGATTCTGTAAAATGTATGTTTAATTACATTTGAAGAAGATTTAAGGTTATGTTTTGGATCAAATGGTGATGAAATAAGAATTTGGGTATTGTGGTGAAGTAACTATAGATTAATAATGAAGCAGTTGATTCATGATTCTGAATGGAAAGGATAGAGGTTACTCGTTATTGTTTATATGATCAGCGACAGTAGATGAATGTATAAAGGAACGAATGTGGATGAAGAGCAATAGAACATATGTATTGGTAGTGTACTTATCGATGAGTGCAGTGAAAATTTGAGGACGAATTTTCTTAAAAGGAAGTGACATTTGTAACATCCTCATTATTGTGGTAAGAACTAGATTGAAAAATTTCAGAAATTGATGATTAAAGTAGGATAATTGAATAGTTCAATGACTTATTGGAAATATATGATAAAGGTTTTTTAGTAATTATGGAATGAATTAAAGGGTAAAATGATCAATTGGCAAGTAAGATTTTTTTTATTTTCCTTTATTAGATAAGGAAACCACGTGGAAAGGGAGATATTTCTCCAGAGTTCTCTTCTTCTCCTTTTTTCTTCTTCTCGTGGAAGCCAAGAGAAAAGGTAAGTTTGATTTAGCTGTTGATTTCTTAAAATTTTAATTTGGATTTGAGTCTTTGGGGGTTATATAAGCTTAAGGAAGGCTTATATAAGTTTAAAACACCAAGAAGAGATAATTAGAAAGGAATTTCTATTAAGAGTTTAGAAATGAACTTTTTTTATAGAAAGGTTTTTGAAGTTCTTAAGATGGATTTGACTTGTAAATGGTCTAATTAAGAAGTTAGAAGCAATAGAATTGAATTTGGAACATGTTGGAAATTTAGTTTAATTCTTGAATTACATATGGAGGATATGATTTTGAGGTTAAAGAGATGATTAATGAAATGAGTTTGAATATGTGTATGTGAGTTAATAGTATAAAAGGGGATGAAATATGAAGAGTTGAGCTAAAAAGAAAGTGAATCTCGTGCTCTAATTGGAATTTCTAGGTTGTGTGCATCGGTACATCTTTAATGTGTACCAATGCACTCTCAAATAAATGAACATCGAATGCAATGAGTGCATCGATGCATAGGGAGTGCATCGATACACCCCTTAAAATGGAAAATATCGAATGTAAATTGTGTATCGATGCATGGGGTAGTGCATCGATGCACATGTTAAGGGATGCATCTATACACTGTAAAATGTATCGATTCACTTCAAGGGGAAATAGAAATAGACCTTTCTTTTGGTCTAAGAAATGATAGATTAGAGTATATCAATTGGATACTGATATGTATCAATGTATGATTATGTAGATATCGAAAACGAATAAGTTTCGGAACGATTATCAAGTTAAAATTTGATTGAAAGAAATGAAACATAAAAGAGGATCGGAACTTAGTGAGGCCAAGGTGACTGCATATTCGATAGTATATGATGGTTGATGGAAATAAGACTTGCGACAAGTCTATTTCCTATAGTGTTGCGTATGGATTTATGAATAGTAATAAGTGTTTAATATGAGTGTATGTATGCTTGTTTATATGAATTGATTTGTTATTGTATTTTCTATGTGATTTCTGTAAAGACACCATTAAGTGATGATAAAAGAATATAAAATAAGTCAAGAAATTAAATGAGTATAAAGGATAAGTTATGTGATAAGATCAATGTGTGATATATGAATATGAAAATGATCTATGTACATATGTGACATGATATATTACTAATGCCCATGTTATGTGTAAAGAGAGCTAGAGGTATAGTTGGCATGCCATGAGTCGAGGGTTCATAGGTCATTCGGGACATACAGTGGTCCTTCGGGACATTTCATAGTGGTCATTCGGGACAAATTCATAGCCCCTAGTGGGACCCCATATGAGCTGAGGTGACAGCATAGTGCACAACCTCAATAGACTCACATATCTACAGTTCTCACATGTATGCTTGGGCTAAAATAAAGGATATAATACGAGAAAAATGCTATGTGATGCTATATGTTTGTTGGGTAATATGATGTGTACGTATATAAAAGTATGATAATAAGATGATAAAGTTATGAACATGAAGGATGATATGTGTGCATATGGATATGTATGTATTTATGTTTGATGAATAAGGTGTTAGATAACTTAGAATGAATATATGAAATGTGCATATCGGGAATTAGTATATGTATATGTATGTGTTATACTTGTATGTGAAATGTTAGTAGAAATTGTTCAAGCATGATTACAAGTTAGAGTTTTATTATATGTTTTATGCCTATTAAGTCAACGACTTAGCGTGTGATTGTTTCACACGTAGGTTCGATGAGATTATAACATGATAAGGAGAAAGACAGGTTAGTTTCTCCTTGCTGAAGATCAGATTAGAAAAGAAATGAATACGATTATGTATTTGTTATATTGAAAGTAGTTGGCATGTACCAAGTGATTTGTATTGAATATGCTCTGAAAGGATTTGTAAATCCAAATGTTTGAATTAATAAAAGTTCATCAGTTTTATTTAAATGAGAAATTGAAATCTTTTGCTTATTTTGCGATAAAGAAATAGTTGAAAAGTCAATGTGACACATAGGACTCGTATCTGGGTCGGGTATGGTTGGGGGTGTTATATAAGTGATTTTAAAGAATTGATTGTAAGAATTGATGAAGAACCTAAGGATAAAGTTAATGAAAAAAGTTTAGATTTTGAATCTGGCAGTGAGTTTGAAAATTCCCCAGAAATTATATAAAAATGATTTGGAGGTTATTTTATATATTTGTGTTCATATATAAATATAGTTTTGTTTAAAAAAACGGGGATCAATTTCAAGGTGTATACAAAAAGATATGAATTTTTAACCGAGGAAAGGTCAGAAAAAAGGGCAGCAGATTCTGCACAAAATAGATTCTGTTGATCAACTTTGAAAATTCACCATAAATTGTACAGAATGAATTAGAAGGAGTGTTTTATATGGATAGATTTGTATTGGAGTTAGTTTTCAACGAAAGAAACAAAATTAAATTCAAGTGTGTATATCAATACATAATATTGATTATTTAAAGATAGTGCAAGTTGTCTGAATATGAAAATTTTAGAATTTAAGTTGAAATGGATTAGAAGATGAAGAGTAATGTTTAAATGTTGAGTATATTTTTGGATGCTTGAGTTGAAGTTAAATGGAAATAGACCATTTTGAATAAATTGGAAATATTTAGAAGAATTCTAAAAGAATTAATTTTAATGGTTAGATGGTGGAATTCGAAGGGTCTTATAAATATTGGGGACTTGTTTGCAAGTTCTTAAATGTAGAAGTATTATTTGAGTAAATTATTGAATGCTGGAAAATTTATTAGTATGCTGAATTTTGAATTAAATATTGAGTTGAGGTTGAATTACAAATTTATAAAGTTAAGTGTTGAAAATAGAAAGTTTAGGAAAGTTTGGGTTGAAATTTATAATGTTTTGAATATTGAAGATTTGATTTGGGTATTTTATTCAAGTGCTGGAATTTTAGTAATTAATGTAAAATGATCATAATGGTGAAGGACCATTATGAATTAAATGGAAAGGTTGAGGTGAATTCTAAAAAAAATTCATAATTTGTGGCTTATTTGTGTAATTTAGCAAATATGAAGATTAAAGATGAAAATAAATATTCATGGATTTGGAAGAGTGTTTCAAAAGTTGGAAATTTAATAGAAATATGATTTAGTTTGTATCGATTTTTATTTTGTAGATTTTTGAATATTAAAATCAACTTATATTAGTACGATACTAATATGTAGTTCAAACAATTTTTATGTTATAATTTGATATTGTCAGACTACGATAAATCTAGCAATTCGAATGATTTGAAAGGAAAGACAAAGCTCGTGACTAGGATTATTATATACAAGTTCTATAGTGAGGCAAAGGTGAGTGCAGTTTATTTATTTTATTATTTTGATCGAGAACGACTTGCGATAAGTCAACCTCACCTTGTTTATTTCACAATATGAATTATGTTTTGATTATGGAATTATATCCATAATATTTTTAATAAGTTTATGATGATTTTGGGTATAAACTGCCCATGTCACATTTAGTATTATTGCCTCACTAAGTTATATTTAGCGCGTGATGATTTTCATGCGTAAGGTATGATTTAGATACGGATGTTTTACGAGGAGCTTTCCAAACATCATGTGCAGATCATCTATAATACCAGTATCAGTAAGACATCATTGAAGATTCTTTTTACTAGTAGTGGCATGTATAATTATGTCAGCAGTTTCTATTTATCTTTGTAATAGTAAACTAGAACTATTTTAGGTTATTTTACTTAGATTAATTTTATCTGTATTTATGCATGAAAATACTATATTTCATTATTATGTTTTTAAAAGATTTCTCGAAAAGACATGGTTTAAAAAATTACTGATTAACAAATGAATTTATTTTCTTGTGACAAAGAAATAAATTATAGTTGAGATATACTTTAAAATGATTTTTAAAGTTAGAATAAGAGTGTTTTCAAATGAAACAAATTTTTAGGCAAATTTTAGTTCAGTAAATGTCTTTAATTTGATGCAATATCTTTGACTCGTATATTGAGACGTATACGGGTTAAGGGTGTTGCATGAATGAGGGCTTCACCACTAAAATAAAAGTAAAAATTTAAATTTTAAAAGGATTTTCAAAGAGTGAAAGCATTGAAAAGTCAACGTGACACCTTAGATTTATATACGGGTCATATACGGGTCGTGGGTGTTACATTTGTTGGTATTATAGCCAATTTTAACTGATTTTAAGTTAAAAAAGAAGTAATTTATGTTTTAAAAGATGTACATGCCAACGAAATATTAAAAATCTCTGACCTGATAGTGTAATGAGTATGCTGTCTTTGCTAATATAGTTAAGTGATTATATCTTAATAGATATCGGACTACAAGGGCTCCCGAAGTGAAGTGATAGATGGAGTCAATGAGGGTAGTAGCAATTCACATGCCTCAGTCAGGAAAGGTGAAGAACAGACGCCTCAGGGAATGCCTTGCAGGATCAGGGAATATTTTTCTGGATGTTGGACGCGATTCTGACGCGTTTCCAACCTTCTGCTCCCCTAGCTCCTAGGATGAATGTTGCTAAGGAGCTAAAAAGTTTAGGAGCACCTGAGTTTAGGGGAGGAGCTGAGAAAGGTCCCGTTTCTGTGAATCTTTGGCTTAATGACGTAAAGATTATACTGGATGTCTCCATTTTTTCCTGAAATGGAGAAGCTAGATGGAGTAGTCTCATTGCTACGAGGTTAATCACATTTATGGTGGACTAATGTGACGATGAGAGTGCCTAGTGATCAAGTGAAATAGAATTTATTTTTGGAAGAGTTCAAGAACAAATGTTGGTGATCAATTTATTATACAAATAAAGTAGGAGTTCATGAATTCGAAACAAGAGAGTCACACTGCATATGAGTATGAGTGTGAATTTAATAAATTGAGCAGATTTGTAGCTGAATTGGTCCCGACTGAGAAAGATAAATGTGATTAGTTCGTGAAGGGTTTGCGTTCCATATTGAAGGAGTTACTAATAACGTTGAATCTTTCTACATTTCAAGAGGTAGTGATTCGAGCTAAAGATTTGGAACGAGCTCAGAATGAAATATTTAGGGAACAAAAGACCTATTTGACTAAGATAGTGGGTGCCTCATCGAGTGTATCACAATCGAAGTAAAGATTAGATTCAGGTTTTCAACCTCAAATTAGAACTGAGTCAGCTGCATCCTCAGGCAAAAGATCAAATCCTGTGAAAGCTAAGCAAACTCAATCAACTGAATCAGGAGCTGGAAGGCCAAGTCAATATCAGCATTATGGCAAATATCATAGTAGCGTATGCCGAGTTATCTCTGGAGCATGTTTTAGATGTAAGGACACTGGACATTTTATTTGGGATTGCCTATTAATGACCAGAGAGCCTAAAAAATTAGAGAGATCTGCTACTGTACCTCAGAGAGGTAGAGGACGAGACAGGGGAAGAAATCAATCTGAATCAGCCATTCAACCTAAAATGTGCTCGACTGCTCGGGTATACAACCTTAAAACTAATGAAGATTGTGATAATCCAAAGATCATTGCGAGTACTTTCCAATTAATTGATAAACATGTTTTGGCATTGATTGACCTGGGATCAACTTATTCCTATATCAGTAGTAAACTGGTGAGAAATTTGAGAATCCAATTAGAAGCTATACATAGTGATGTGATTGTGACTAACCCGCTAGGGCATAGTGCTCGGGTGAATCAAATTTGTCAAGGGTGTCCTATAAGTATTCATAGAATTGAATTCCCTGCTAATCAAATGTAATTACCCTTTGACGAGTTCGAGGTTATTTTTGGAATAGATTGGTTGTATTGTTAGCATGCTAATGTTGAACGTTGATTGAAGCGGGTAGTTTTGATACGTTCTGATGGATCAGAGGTAATTGTGATCAGCGAGAGAATTAATCCATTATCTAATGTGATATCAGTAATGTCGCCTAAGAAGCTAATATTGTAAGGATGTCAAGCTTTCATTACCAACGTGATTGATACTCGAGCCATAGATGAGATTGGAGGATATTTCGACAGTCTGAGAATTTCCAGACATGTTTCCAGATGAGTTATCGAGACTACCTCTAGATAGAGAAGTTGAATTTCAAATTGAGGTAATGCTTGGAACGACACCAATTTCTATGGATCCTTATAGAATGGCCCCGAAAAAATTGAGTGAGTTAAAGGCTCATTTGCAAGAGTTATTGGATAAAGGATTCATCAGACCCAATGTATCACCTTGGGGTGCGCCAGTGCTATTTGTAAAGAAGAAAGATGGTTCGATGCACCTATGTATTGATTATTGGCAGCTCAACAAGGTGACAATAAAGAATAAGTATCCTCTCCCAAGAATCGATGATTTATTTGATCAACTTAAGGGAGCTTCGGTGTTCTCCAAAATTGATTTGCTATCTGGCTATAACCAGTTGAAGATACAAGAAGAGATATTCCAAAAACGGCTCTGAGGACCTGATATGGTCATTATGAGTTCGTAGTAATGTCGTTTGGATTAACTAATGCACCAATAACATTTATGGATCTTATGAATAGAATATTTCAACCTTACCTTGATCAGTTTGTTGTCGTCTTCATTGATGATATATTGGTTTATTCAAAGATGAATGAAGGACATGACGCCCACCTTCGAGTGATTCTTCAGATACTTCGTGAAAGAAGCTTTATGCTAAGTTGTCTAAATGTGAGTTTTGATTATATGAAGTTGCATTCCTTGGACATGTAGTGTCTGCATAGGGGGTTCAGGTGGATCCTCAGAAGGTTAAAGCTATTATAGATTAGGAAGTTCCAAGAAATGTTTCTGAAGTACGGAGTTTCATGGGATTAGCAGGATATTATCGAAGATTTGTAAGGGACTTTTCGATGATTTCCTCAACATTGACAAAACTGTTGAAGAAAGATGTGCCATTAATTTTGACAGATAAATGGAGAGTTTTGAAACTTTAAAGAAGATTTTAACGGAAGGCTCTAGTGTTAGTACAACCAGAATCGGGCAAGGACTATACAATTTATAGCGACGCTTCCCATAATGGTTGGGATGTGTTTTGATGCAAGATGGAAATGTGGTAGCATATACGTCGAGATAGCTTAAGCACATGAAAGGAATTATCCAACACATGATCTTGAGTTAGCAATGGTGGTGTTTGCACTGAAGATATGTCGCCACTATTTATATGGTGAGCGATGTTATATTTACACTGACCACAAAAGTTTAAAGTATTTGTTGACTCAAAAGGAGCTAAACTTGAGACAAAGAAGATGGATCGAGTTACTTAAAGACTATGATGCAATCATAGACTATTACTCAGGAATGTTAATGTGGTAGCTAATGCACTTAGCTGAAAGACTTTTTCAGCTCTACATACATTAGATTCCCGATTATTTTTAAACGATAGTAGTGCTCTGGTGGTTGAATTAAAGCTAAAACCTTTATTGTTAGAATGAATAAAGGAGTTGCAAGTGTTTAGAAAGAATAAAACAAGTGGTAAAAGGTGAAATCAAAGACTTTGAAGTAAAGTCTGATGGATTTTATACTATAGAGACCGAGTTTGTGTTCCAAGTGATGAAGAGTCGAAGAAAGATATATTCTCTGAAGCGCATTTTAGCCCATTGACTCTGCAACCAGAAGGGAACAAGATGTATCAAGATTTAAAGAGTCGATATTGGTGGCTAGGCATGAAAAGAGCTATTACAGAGTTTGTTGCAAAGTGTCTAACTTGTCAACAAGTGAAAGTTGAACATCAAGTGCCTTCAAGACTTTTACAACCGATCTCTATTCCTCAACGAAAATGAGAAAGAGTTACGATGGATTTCATAATGGGGCTACCATTAACACCATAAAAAGGATTTAATTTGGGTAATTATTGATAGGTTAACGAAGACAACACACTTCATTCCTGTTCGAATTGATTAAGCAATGGATAAGTATCTTGAATTATACATCAAGGAGATAGATCGACTACATGGAGTGCCAGTTTCAATAGTATCTGACAGAGATCAAAGGTTCACTTCGAGGTTTTGAAAGTCTTTACATGGAGCTTTGGGTACCCGATTGAACTTTAGTACAACTTTTCACCCTCAGACAGATGGTTAGTCTGAGCGGACTATTCAAGTTTAGAAGATATATTAAGGACAAGTGTAATAGAATTCAATGGATCTTAGGAAAAGTATTTGCCTTTGACAGAATATGCTTATAATAATAGTTATCAATCGAGTATCAAGATGGTGCCCTACGAAGCTTAATATGGAAGAAAGTGTCGAACACCATTAAATTGGTTTGAATTGAAAGATCGAGACATAGTAGGGCCAAATCTGATCAAAGAAGTCGAAGAGAAAGTGAAGATTATTCAAGATAATCATAAGTTAGCCGCTGATCGACATAAGTCTTACTAAGACTTGAAGAGAAAGGAAATTGAATATCAAGTAGGTGATTAAGTATTTCTCAAAGTATCACCCTGGAAGAAGATTCTCCATTTTGGACGCAAAGGAAAATTAAGTTCACGATTGATTGGGCCCTATGAGATCTTAAAAGAAGTTGGACCAGTAGCATATTTGTTATCATTGCCACCAGAAATGGAGAATATCCATAATGTTTTTTCATGTTTCGATTCTCAGAAGATCTCAATAAGATCCTTCTCACATCATAGCATCGGAAGATATAGAAGTCTAATATGATATGACCTATGAGGAAAAAAGTGCATATTTTAGCACTTGAAGCCAAACAACTAAGGAACAATATGATTCTGTTAGTTAAAGTTCTTTGGAGAAATCACAAAGTGAAAGAGGCGACATGGGAGCGGGAAAAGATATGAGAAGATAATTTCCTCATCTATTTGTACAGTGAAAATTCAAGGATAAATTTTCTTAAGGGGGAGAATTGTAATACCCCAAACATCGGGTCAATGACAAAATAGTAAGGATTTAAAATTTAGCGGTTTAATTTTGATAAATTGAAATGTTCAAGGATTGATTTGGAAATTTTTGTTTAGGACATATTATCAAAGATTGAAGGATAGAAGGGCAAAATGATCTTTTTGGCATGAAATAAATTTTAGAATTCATTTTAAATGCCATATTATCAAGTAAGGAATAGGAAAAGGAAAGAAAAGCCTATAAGCTCTTCATTTTCATCTTCTCCTATTCTCTTCCACCGTTAACTCTATTTCCAAGGTGATTTTTTTTTGAAGTTGGTAGTTTCTTGCATTTTTTATTTGGTTTTGAGTCTTTGGGTAGTATAGAAGCTTAGGAAAGCTTAAATATGATTAGAAGATATGGGATTGATGAATTAATGGTGAATTTGGTAAAACGGGTTTTTAAGGAGTTGATGAAAATTGAGTATTTTTTGATTTTAAAGGTATAATTGATTTGTCAAAGGTTTGAATAAGGTATTTGAAGTATTAGAAATGATTGGAAACATGTTTGAGGAATGGGTGTGATTTTTAGTTTTAAGTGTTCTAGTGAAAATTTTGGATGTTAAAGGTAATTTAAGTGATGTAAATTGTTTATAACCAGTGTTATTGAGTTTAAGGGTTTTATTGGAGTTATAAGTATGAGATTTAGGTGAGTTTTGAGTAAAATTCGAAGTGAAATTAGTGAATTCTGGGCAAGAGTATCGATATTGGAAGAATAGTATCGATACTGTAACACCACCAACCCGTATCCGACCCATATACGAATCTGAGGTGTCACATTGGCTTTTCAAAATGTTTACATTTACAAAATCCCATAAAATTTAAAACTTTTATTAAAACCACAATACAATCATTTATATAAATACTATCAAAATGATTACAAATCGATCAGAGCATATATGATTTAAATGTAAGTACATGCCAACATAATTATTACAATAAAATGACATACTGTTTTAAATCACTTTTGATCAAATCGCTTCAAAGGAGATGATGCCTTCCTAAATCTTAACTCGATTCTTTCCGTTTCTTGGTACCTACGTGTAAACCACTTACACACTAAGTCACAGATATAGAGGCATAATATAGCATATAACAATGAATTCATGAAACATGCACTCCTATCATTTCATCATGACAGTACAATTTGTATATATATTTACTAAACTATAACATATATAATCATGAAATGCACAAATGAAACCTATCTTCTTATGAGGGTTTTAATTCAATTTATCTTTTGGGATGCCCATGTACATTCTTGAGAACATGAGGTACGAGACTACACTGAGGTTGTGCACATGTGCTGTCACCACAGTTCGTATAAATTCCCACTAGGGGCACTTAAACTTGTCCCGAAGAACCACTCCTTAAGAACCATATACATAGTCTAATGGACCAAATAAGTGTACCGAAGTACCGCATATATGTTCCAAAGGATTACATATATGTCCCGAAGGACCACTTCGAACCCTTGACTCTTGGCATGCCAATTACACCTACAGCTCTCATATCATATAACATGGGTTGAAATATGGATACATTTCTCATTTTCATATCTCTTTTATCATCACTCATATAAACACATCGCATACTTCACATATCCACCTATGATCACTTGTCTTATAACACATAACTTGGATTTATTCTCTTATGGTTGCATACATATGCATTTATAAGTTATGCACATACTCATTATAATCATAACATATATATATACATGAATATGAATTAATGAAAGGAAATATAGGAAATAAACTTATCACAAGTCTTATTTCCGTAAAACAATACCGATACTAACTATGGTATGCACTCACCTTAGCCTCACTTGATTCGAATCAATTCTAGATCTGTATCTCTCTCTCGACCGTTCCTTATTCTTCGATTGTTTCGGAACTGGCTTATGCTCGATATCTACATAATCATACATTTATACATATATCAGCATTCCAAATATCATGCTTCAATCCTTAATTCCTTGGACTAAAAGAAAGATTAAATTTCATTTTCTAAATGAATTAGTATCGGTACCCCCTGTAGGGTATTGATACAACCCTAGCTGTAGTATTGATACCAATCCTGACATCGATACCCATTTTGCATTCGAAATCCTTGTTACAAATTTTGGTACCGATACTGACCTTATGGTATTGGTACCCCTGGTATCGATATTAACTTCCAAGTATTGATACCCTATGAATGCCTTCGACAACTTCAAGCTTATGGTATAGATACTGTTTAACCAGTATCAATACCCATATACCAAGAATCATTCTTTTACTCTTGAAGTATCAGTACTGGATGAAGCAGTACTGATACTCATAGCCCATATTTCACTTTTTAAACCTGAAAATTAACCCATATCAGCTTAAATCCTTAATGTCTTAATCCCTTTATACCCTTAACTTAAGTACACATACTCAAACCAATTTCTATTCATATAAAACATCTCTATTTTCAAAATCTCCTCCTATAACTTGAATTGAAGAATCCCACCAAATTTCCAACATGTTCTAATTTCAATTCTAACACTTCATACTTCTTAATTAAGTTGATGACAAGTCAATTCTATTCTCAAACTTTATTTACTAATTCTCTTCCAAGATTTCACTTATCCCCTCTTATCTTTAATTATTCTAACTCCCTTATCTTTTGATTTTAAGATACCTTAAGTTTTCCCTAATCTTAAGTATCATCTAAAGAACATAAACTGAACTTAAATTCAATGAATAATCACTTAACAAGGAACTCACCTTTTCTAATTAGCTTTCACGCTTGAAGGAAGAAGAAGGAGAAGAGTTCTTTGGAAAATTTTGCTTTTTACCTCCCTAGTTCCACGTGGTTTAAATATAACCACTACCGAATTAATTATTTTCTTTATCAAATGACCACTTTGTCTTTCTAATCATTTTTTTGCAATTCAATCTTACATAAATTTTTCATATAAGTCCTTGAAATTTTTAATTTATCTACTCTAGTCACTAAAGTCTGAAGTTTTACAATTTGGTCACTAACTCCGTTTTTAGGATGTTACAAATCTTTCCCTTTAAGAAAATTCATCCTCAAATTTTCACTGCACAAAGAGATGGGGTACTGATTTCTCATGTCCTCTTCACGCTCCCACGTTGCTTCCTCCACATTGTGATTCCTCCACAATACTTTGACCAGTGGAGTAGTCTTGTTTCTTAGTTGCTTTACCTCATGAGCTAAAATTTGGACAGGTTCTTCCTCATTAGTCAGATCAGGCTGAACCTCTATCTCTTCTGGTGATACAATATGGGAGGGATCAGACCTATATCTCCGAAGCATTGAAACGTGAAAGACATCATGTATCTTCTTCATTTCATATGGCAAAGCTAATTGATATGTCACTGGTCCCACTCTTTTAACGATCTCATAGGTCCAATAAACCTGGGCGTAAGCTTTCCTTTTTGTCTAAATCTTAAAACCTTCTTCTATGGAGATACTTTTAAAAACACTTTGTCTCTAATTTGATACTCTATTTCTTTCCTCTTCAGATCCACATATGATTTCTGACTATCAGCTACTACTTTCAGATTGTTCTGAATCCCTTTTCTTTCATTTCCTGAATTAACTCTGGACCAAGAACTTCTCTATCCCTAAGATCATTCCAGTTCAAGGGTGTACGACACTTCCTCCCATATAGAGCTTCATAAGGAGCCATTTTTATACTTGACTGATAGCTATTGTTGTAAGCAAATTCAGCAAAGTGGCAAGTATCTTTCCCACGATCCCTTAAACTCTATTACATAGGCTCTCAACATATCATCTAGAACTTGGATAGTCCGTTCAGATTGTCCATCAGTTTGAGGATGAAATATTGTGCTAAAATTTAATAGAGTTCCCAACTCTCCATGCAAAGTCTTCAAACCTCGATGTAAGTCTAGGATCTCGATCAGAAACAATTGAAACAGGTATACCATGCAATCGTATAATCTCCCTGATATACAGTTCAATATATTTATCCATGGAGAATCAGCTCGTACCGGAAAAAAATGAGCTAACTTAGTTAATCTATCCACGATTACCCAAATAGAATCATCTTTTGTTCAGAGTCAAAGACAACCCCGTCACAAAATCCATCGTTACATTCTCCAATTTCCATTGAGGAATAGACATTGGTTGTAATAGTCTTGACGGAACCTGATGCCCAACTTTGACTTGCTGACAAGTCAAACACTTGGATACAAATTTGTCATATTCCTCTTTATTCCAGGCCACCAATATCGATTTTTGATATCCATATATATTTTGTTTCCACCAGGATGCATCATCAATGGACTACAATAAGCTTCTGTTAACAAATCCTTCTTTAACTCATCATTATTTGGAATCACTAATCTCCCTCGGTAGTATAGATTCTCATCCGATTTAATCTCATAATCATTAAGCTCTCCATTCTTTACTTGCTGTAACATCTTCAATCATTTTTCATCTTTAGTTTGCAGTTCGTTAATTTGATTTAACCATGATGGTTAAGCTTCAATTCTGCACATATTGCACCCTCTCCAGCTAATGAAAACCTGGCATCTAAAGCTCATAAGGCTGCAAATGTCTTCCGACTTAAAGAATCCATTACCACATTTGCTTTTCCAGGATGGAAGTCATTACCACATCATAATCTTTTAGAAATTCTATCCATCTCCGATGTCTTAAATTCAATTCTTTTTGGGACATCAAATACTTCAAGCTTTTATGATCGATATATAAATAACAACGCTCACCATATAAGTAGTGACGCCAAATCTTAAGAGCAAACACCACTACAACCAACTCTAGATCGTGCGTTGGATAGTTCTTTTCATACGGTTTCAATTGTCTTGATGCATAAGCCACCACCTTGCCCTCCTGCATCAATACACAACCCAAGCCATTATGGGACGCTTCACTATAAACCACGTAGTTCTTGCCAGATTCAGGTTGAATCACTACTAGAGCTTCTGTCAAAATCTTCTTTAACATTTTAAAACTTTCTTGACATTCCTGAGTCCAAGTAAAATTTACATCTTTCCTCAACAACCTAGTTAAGGGTAAAGCTATCATCGAAAAGTTTTTAACGAATCTTCGATAATAACCTGCTAACCCCAGAAAACTTCGAACTTCTGACATATTCTTTGGAACTTCCCATTGTAGAATGGATTTAATCTTTTGGGGATCGACTCGAATTCTTTCTGAAGAAATTACATGTCCAAGGAATTTCACTTCATTCAACCAAAATTCACATTTTGATAATTTAGCATATAGCTTCTTATCTCGTAAAATCTGCAAAACAATCTTCAGATGTGTACCATGCTCTTCTTCTGACTTCGAATACACCAATATATCGTCAATGAATACCACTATGAACTGGTCCAAATAGGGTTGAAATATTTTGTTCATCAAGTCCATGAAAGCAGTCGATGCATTCGTAATTCCAAACGGCATAACAATGAATTCATAAATACCTCGTTCTCAAGCTCCCTTCAACTGATCAAACAAATTGTCAATTCTAGGGAGGGGATACTTATTCTTGATTGTCACCTTATTGAGCTGCCTATAATTAATGCAGACACATTGAGCCATCTTTCTTCTTGACAAACAAAACTGGAGCTCCCCAAGGCGAGATGCTTGGTCTAATTTGTCCAACAGTTCCTGTAACTGAATCTTTAACTCCTGCAATTCTTTTGGAGTCATTTTGTATGGTGTCATTATAATGGGCATTGTTCCAAGCATTATCTCAATCTGAAATTTTACCTCCCTATCCAGAGGTAAACCCGACAACTCTACAGGAAAGACATCTGAGAGCTCTCTGACTATGGGAATTTCTTCAATCCCTTTCTCATTGGTTCTAATATCAAGCACATTAGCAATGAAACCCTGACATCCTTGTAGCAATAATTTATTTGCTGACATCACTGATATTACATTTGCCAATGGATTCCATCTTTCACTGAATACCATAACTTCCAAACTTTCTTAATTGAGCAACGTTACCCTCTTCATTCTACAATCAACATTAGCATTATAATGATATAACCAGTCCATTCCTAATATCACCTTGAATTCATAAAAAGGTAATTCTATCATATTAGCAGGGAATTTAATTCTATGAATCTGTATGGGACACCCTCAACACACTCTATTTACCCGAGCATTGTGCCCTAACGGATTTGTCACTATCACTTCATTACTAGTAGCTTCTAATTGAATTCCCAATTCTCTCACCAATCAACTAATATATAAATATGTATACCCCAGATTAATCAACACAAAAACACATTTATCATACAGTAGAAAGATACCTGTAATTATCTCTGGATCATCACGATCTTCATTAGTCTTGAGATTATACACTCGAGCAATGGAGCGTATTTCCTGTTGAGTAGAGAACTCTTGCTGACTTCTTCCTCGACCTCTACCCCTTCCTCTATGAGTCATAGAAGCAGACCTCTCTGGCTGTGCATGCTCTCTGGCTATCATTGGATATACCCAGATAAAATATCATGTGTCCCCACATTTAAATCAAGCTCCATAAATAATTCTAAATATTCCCGGAAGATTCCTTCCAGAGTGTGAACACTGTCTAGCTTGGCACTGGTTAGATCTCCCAGTTACCGATCCCACAGACTGAGCTTGTCTGACCATCATTGGATTTGATCCTTTAGCAGATGATGCAACTGACTCTGATCTTTCCTGGAGTCGAGAACCATCATCTCTACCCCCTTTAGATAGTGTAAAACTAGAAGAAACACCATTCTTTTAGACGTCTGAGCTCTTTGATCTCCAAACCTTTCATTTTTAGATCTTTCCAGAGCTTTGGCACGATTAACTAATTCTTGAAATGAAGACAAATTCAACATAATCAATATCTTTCAATCGAGGATGTAAACCCTCCACGAACCATGCACAAGCATTATTTTCTGTTGCAATAAGTTTGGTAACAAATCGACTTAAGTTTTTGAATTCACACTCATATTTATATACCGTATGATTCCATTGTTTCAGATTCATAAACTCTTCTTCATCTGTAAGATAAAATGATCTCCTATGTACTTATGCTTAAATTACTCTAAAAACAAGGACCAAGTTACCTGATCACCAGTCATCCTCAAGGTAACATTTGCCCACCGTATTCTCGCTTGCCCTCGGAGCAAGGAAACTACTCCATCCAGCTTCTCTGTATCAAAACAATGAAGCCCGTCAAGCATTATTTTCACATCGTTGAGCCAAAGGTCTGCAACAACAGGACATTCCTCGAATTCACCCTTAAACTCTAGAGCTCCTAATCCCTTAAACTCCTTCGCAACATTCATTCTCTGAGTTGAAGAGGCAGGAGGTTGGAAACGCGCCAAAACAATATCCAACGTCCTGAAGAAAATATATTGATCTCCTACAGGCACTCCAAAAGGTGCATGTTCTTCACCTTGCCTGGCCAGGGCAGGTGAATTACTACTCTCAGCGGGCCTATCATCTCCTCCTTCACTTCGAGAACTATTATATCCGGACATCTAATAAGACACAACCATATAATTCTATTAATAAGGTAGCATACTCATTATTATATCATATCAGAAGTTCTCACTATTTTGTTGGTATGTATACAATTAAAGACATTATAAACTTGGGTTTATGCCTAGAATCGGTTAAACCATAGCTCTGATACCATTAAATGTAATACCCCAAATCGTATCCGACCCAGATATGAATCCTATGTGTCACATTGACTTTTCAAAATGTTTACTTTTACAAAATCTCATAAAATTTAAAACTTTTATTAAAATCACAGTACAATAATTTACATAAATACTATCAAAATGATTACAAATCGATCAGAGCATATATGATTTAAACTGTAATTACATGCCAACATAATTATTACAACAAAATGACATACTATTTTAAATCACTTCTGATCTGATCGCTTCAAATGAGATGTTGTCTTCCTAAATCTTAACTCTGGTATTCCCGTTTCTTAGCACCTACATTTAAACCACTTACACGCTAAGTCACAGACTTAGTGAGGCATAATATAACATATAACAATGAATTCATGAAACATGCACTCTATAATTTCATCATGACAGTATAATTTGTATATATAATTACTAAACTATAACATATATAATCATGAAATGCACAAATGGAATCTATCTTCTTATGAAGGTTTTAATTCAATTTATCTTTTGGGATGCCCATGTACATTCTTAAGAACATGAGGTACGTGAGTACACTGAGGTTGTGCACATCTGCAGTCACCACAGCTCGTATAAATTCCTACTAGGGCACTTAAACTTTTCCCGAATGACCACTATGTCCCAAAAGACCGCTCCTTAAGAACCATATACATATTCTAATGGACCAAATAAGTGTATCGAAGTATCACATATATGTTCCAAAGGATTACATATATGTCCCGAAGGGCCACATAGAACCCTAGACTCTTGACATGCCATTTATACCTACAGCTCTCATATCATATAACATGGGCTGAAATATGGATACATTTTGCATTTTCATATCTCTTTTATCATCACTCATATAAACACATCACATACTTCACATATCCACCTATGATCACTTGTTTTTAACACATAACTTGGATTTATTCTCTTATGGTTGCATACGTATGTATGTATAAGTTATGCACGTACTCATTATAATCTTAACATATGCATACATTAATATGAAATAATAAAGCAAATATAGGAAATAGACTTATCATAAGTCTTATTTCCATAAAATAATACCTATACTAACTATGGTATGCACTCACCTTAGCCTCACTTGATTCGAATCAATTCTAGATATGTATCTCTCTCTCGACCGTTCCTAATTCTTTGATTGTTCCGGAACTGGCTTATGCTCGATATCTACATAATCATACATTTACACACATATCAACATTCCAAATATCATGCTTCGATCTTAATTCCTTAGACTAAAAGAAAGACTAAATTTTATTTTCTACCCGAAGTAGTATCGGTACCCCCTGTAGGGTATCGATACTACCCTAGATGTAGTATCGATACCAAGCCTGGTATCGATACTCATTTTGCATTCGAAATCCTTGTTTGAATTTTTGTATAGATACTGACCTTATAGTATCGGTACCTTTGGTATCGATACTACTTTTCAAGTATCGATACCCTATGAATGCCTTCGACAACTTCAAGCTTATGGTATTGATACTGTTCAACCAGTATCGATACCCCTATACCAAGAATCATTCTTTTACTCTTGAAGTATAGGTACTGGATGAAGTAGTACTGATACTCATAGTCCATATTTCACTTTTTAAACCCAAAAATTAACCATATCAGCTTAAATTCTTCATGTCTTAATCCCTTTATGCCTTTAACTTAAGTACATATACTCAAACCAATTTCTATTCATATAAAACATCTTTATTTTCAAAATCTCCTCCTATAACTTGAATTGAAGAATCCTACCAAATTTTCAACATGTTCTAATTTCAATTCTAATACTTCATACTTCTTAATTAAGTTGATGACAAGTCAATTCTATTCTCAAACTTTATTTACTAACTCTCTTCCAAGATTTCACTTATCCCCCTCTTATCTTTAATCCTTCCTAACTCCCTTATCTTTTGATTTTAAAATAGCTTAAGCTTTTTGTAAGCTTAAGTATCATCTAAAGAACATAAACTGAACTTAAATTCAATGAATAATCACTTAACAAAGAACTCACCTGTTCCAATTAGCTTTCACGCTTGAAGGAAGGAGAATGAGAAAGTTCTCTGGAAAATTTTGCTCTTTGCCTCCCTAGTTCCATGTGGTTTAAATATAACCACTACCAAATTAATTATTTTCTTTATCAAATGACCACTTTGTCCTTCTAATCATCATTCTTTGCAATTCAATCCTAAACAAAATTTTCCATATAAGTCCTTAAACTTTTCAATTTATCTACTCTAGTCACTAAATTCTAAAGTTTTACAATTTGATCACTAACTCGATTTTTAGGATGCTACAGATACTGTATGAATCGGATGAACAGAATTGATACTGAAGGGGTAGTGTCGATACTGCGGGTATCGATACTGTAATTGAAAAGGAAATTCCAGAATGCAATTTGGGTATCGATACTGAGGTAGGTATCGATACCATATAAGGGAAGTATTGGTACTGGGTATAGAGTACCGATACTGTTCAGCCTAAAATTGTAAATTATGGGTTTTATTTAGTTTATGTAAATGTTGATGGGTTATCAATTATTTGAGATCCGATATTCATTTTGGTTATGTTAATTTGTAGATTTCGATCAAGAGCAAGTACCAAACGACTCGAAGTAGTAAAGAGATTTAGCGAAAGTGAAAATGATTTTGCCTAGGACTTAAGTGAGGCAAAGATGAGTGCAACTTACTTATTTTATATTCGATATGAGGATGACTTACGATGAGCCAACCTTAAAGGTTTTTGATAAAAAATTGTTTGAATTATTTTATGTAAATTTTATTGTGTTACTTAAATTGTATTTCTTAATCATTGTTTTGATTTCGGTACTATGGGTATATGTGTTCTATGTGAATGAATGATAATTTGAAGAATGCTATGTGAATACTTATATGGTTAAAACCCAAAGTATGTGTTATGAGAATTAGATGAATAATTGGCATGCCAAGAGTCGAGGGTTCTACGCGGTCCTTCGGGACAATTCTCCGTGGTCCTGCGGGACAAATCTATGTGACACTTCTTTGCATATTCTACGTGGCACTTTGGTGCAAATTCTACGCGGCAGTTTCGACTGCAATTACAGTGCACAACCTCAAAGTACTCACATACCTTGAGTTCTCATTGATTTGCATTGGGTTAATTAAACAAATTGATATGGATTGAAAGTGAATAACAATATATGTTATTTATATGAAATGTATCTTGTTTTTCGTATTCAATGTTTTCTACGAAATGTTTAATTAAGTGTTTTATTGTTTTATTATGCTCATTTATGCCTTACTAAGTCAAAGACTTAGAGTGTGAGTGTTTTCACACGTAGGTTCAAAGAAGACAGAAGATTAAAGCTAGGTTGGGACAAAATATCTATGGTGAATATCAGATCATATCGATTTGAATAGTAGGTGTTTATGTTATTTTGAAGTTTTATTGGCATGTATTACAAAGGTTTAAATCGCAATCCTCTGATCAATTTGTAACTATACTATTTTAAGTTTATGTAAATATATTAAATATTCATTTCATTGTGAAATATTATTTTTCGATATTAACTTTTGAATGAGGGCTTCACCACTAAAATAAAAGTAAATTTTCAAATTTTAAAAGGATTTTCAAAGAGTAAAAGCGTTGAAAAGCCAATGTAACACCTCAGATTCGTATCCGGGTCATATACGGGTCGGGGTGTTACAGTAAACATGTCTGGAGAGCTAATTTTGGAGAAGGTAAGAGAGACTATGAAACTTTTATACCCTTAACAAACTCCTGAGTCACATAAATTTTCTCAAGGTTGGCTTGAGAAATTCAAACTAATACATGGCATCAAGTCATTTCGTCAATTTAGAGAGAGTGGTTATGTTGACATAGAGGACATTGAGAACAAATTGGTGGCTATAAAAGAAAAAATAAACCAATATCCTATGAAAGATGTTTTTAATATGGGCGAAACTGGTTTATGTTACAAATTATAAGTTGATCATTCTCTTACAATGAAACAACTTGAAAAAAGAAAGCAAAGAAAAAAAAAGACTTACAATTATTATTTGTTGCAAGAGTGTTGAGTTAATCGATCGACGGAATCGGCCAAGAGGGGGGTGAATTGGCAATTAAAAATTTTGTGGAAGCTTTTGCAGAAAAATTGAAAGTAATTGCACAGCGATTTACAGTGGTTCGACTTTCTCAAACAAAGTCTACGTCCACTACCTTAGCTATCCACACTAAGGATTTTCCAACAAATTCACTAATTTGTTCTTTTTTTTGAGGCCAAAGAGATAACCTTACAAAAATTCCTCAAGAGTATACCCCAACTCTTGAGAACACTCTTTTTCCCAAAGAGAAGATTACAAATTTGCAAACTTACAAGAAAACCTCACAAGGTAAGATGTTTGCACAATTCTAGAACAAGAAAAGAGCACTCAAAGATAATTACAAATGAGCACAAATGGTGTTCTTGAAAGCAAAATGAATATTGAAAGGAAAATTGGCTTGATTTGCACAAACTTGGTGTTTGATGCTTTCTCTTGTTTCTCTATAATTTCTTGTTGATCAAGGGCTTCAGAACTTGTTTAAATACACCTTGAATCTCTTCTGAACGTTGGGGATGATTAGTGAAGATCATATAGCCGTTTTAGTGTGAAAATAATTAATAAAACAGTTTGGAGCGTGGGGGGAATCGGTACCCCCTATGGGCAATCGGTTCCCTATGTGTAAATTCAAATATTTCGACCGTTGAACAGGGGGGAATCGGTACCCCTATGGGGGAATCGGTTCCCTCCGAGCATTCTGGAAATCTCGGAGCCAAACCCTTCAGGGGGGAATCGGTACCCCCTTGGGGGGGGGGAATCGGTTCCCTCTGAGCAATCTGGAATTTTTGGCTTTGAAATGGTTCGAAATACTTTGAAAGATTATTTTGAAATGTTTTAAGATTAAAACTTATTTTTACACTTAAGTAAGGATTAAAATGATTTTTGAAATATTTTGAGTAATGTTTTGATATTCGATAATTATATCGAATATACTTAGAAAATCATTTTGGAAAATCTTAAAATTCATTTAACTTAATTTGTTATATCGAAATATCAAAATGTTTTCAACAATCTCCCCCTTTTTGATATAACAAAACATTTTAGTAATTTTATGATTTTGAAATCAAGTTTTGAAATTACTCCCCTTACTTTAACACTTCTCCCATTTATCATTTTTTAAAAACACACTTAAAACACACTTCTCCCCCTTTTGTTAAATCAAAAAAGACTCAATGAACGTGAAAATATTAAGCCAATTGATTAGGTATATGTATGCATAAGCTGCTAAGATCACAATTAAGAGAAACGTTAGCCATTAGTTCCGTAATCAATATTCATAATAATGTGATATGGCAAATTGGTTATATTGCTATAATGTTGTAAATGATGCAATACAAATAAACACACCAAACATATAAGTTCACACCATCCATAAATCCAAAATCCAACAATCCACAAAATCAAACATTCCAAAATATTCAAAATGTTAAAACAATAAGTTTGGAAAACAAATTAAAACATAGAATCAAACATCTGTAGGAGGATCGGGAGGAGGAAAATGAGCTCGCATAGCAGCCATTTCGTTAGTGAGGTCATTAATACGTGCATTGGTTGCTTCATTATTTGCACGCATTTCCCGAAGAATTTCTAATTGTTGAGCTCCCATTGTGATAAATGGGACTCTATAGAAATAAAGCGCGAATCCATGGTCGCATATCGGTAATCAAATGTCTCCATAAAAGATTGAAAATATGGAGGCATTTGAGTCGATTGTTGTGCTTGCTCTTCAGGCTGCTCCTCGGCCTGCTCAGGTTCAGCTTCAGCTTCATCGATGTCTCGCATTAGTTGCTCAAGCTCGAGATCTTCGTCAGCTTCGGGTGGAGCTCATGAAGAACTAGCTCCCGGAGTAGTTGCAGAAGATCGAACCCATTCCCCGGTTTCCTTATCCTTAATCCATCCCGCTCTCGTTAAGAAAAGAAGGTTAATTTGTTTCTTAAGAGGAAAAATGACATCTAGACTGACTCTAAGCCCAGCTTTGGAAAACAGATTACTCAAAATACAACCGTAAACAAGAGATGAACAAAGTTTTTTTATTAGGAACAAGATTTACGGTTTCAACAATTTCAGCAAAAATAATCTGAGGTAGGTTGATTTTAATATTGTTTTCGAAACAATGTAACCACCAAAGATCTAAGGCTCTAAGAGTAGAATAACGACCTCCAGATGGTCGAAACCACCAAGAAATCATTAGATGAAGAAAACGTTCATGAAGGTCTAGAACACTTGCACTATCCCTTCTTTTATAACGAGATCCTAAACCTGTTTTTCATTGAAATCCCTTCATTATCTAATCCGAATGTATTGGCTATGTAAGCCGAGTCAATATAAGAATTGTCCTAGAAGGTAGGAACGAATTCCTATGGTTTCGGTTTCAGTTTGGTCTTTAACACAAACGACATTAGAATAGAAAATACGAACAGTTGATGGTAAACGATGGGTTCAAGGTCAAAGAGTTTATCAAATTTCCACTCTTGTAAAAGAGGAAGATATTTAAAATTGATAGCTAACATAGCTTGACGAGAAGGAATACGTTCTTCCCGGATTTTGTAAGAGTCGAAATATTGATAATACCAAAAACGATGGTTTCTAGGACCAGGATGATTGAAACATGAATTTTGGATAGTCAAATTAGGATCAATAGGATTAGGATTAGAAATTGGAATAGGTGGAGGATCTGGAGGTGGATTTGGTTGTCGTGTGACGACTAGATGAAGACCTAGCACGTTTAGGATTAGACATGGTTTAGGAAATCAGAATAGAATTGATAACCTGCAATTTTAAAAACAAATGTATGCAATTCAATTAATCCCAAAACAATTGAGTCCTCAATATTTCAAGGTTCTCTAAATCAATCCTAATGGGCAAAGTTTTTGAAAAACTTTTGAAAAATATGGTTTTGAGAAAAATATATGTATAGTTTTTATAACAACAACATAATTTAATCAAAACACAATAATTTGAAAATTAACATTTTTTTATTTCGAAAATTAAAAAAAATTGGAAATTCTTGTGTTTTTGATGAAATTAGTTGTAACATCTAGTTTTTAATCACTAAACAATCAATGCCCGATCACTATTTTAACCTAGAACTAATTAAAACTAATCCTATGTTCAAAATCAATGTAATAGAGTTTAGAAAAATTACCTTGAAAGATGAAGATTGAGGGGATTTTGATGTTGTTTGCACGATTTAATGATTCCAACAGGTTTAGAAGATGATATTTGAAGCAAATTCCAATTAATATCGTTGATTTGAGGCAAAAATGGAGATTTGAGAGATTTAGAGGTGAAGAACGGCGGAAGAAGAAGAAAAGGAGGGTTTTGGGGTTTTTTTTTTGGTGTTCTGCCCGATTTAACAGAACCCCAGGGGGTATCGATTCCCCTGTGGGGGGAATCAGTTCCCCTTCAAAGGGGGAATCGGTTCCCTCATGGGGGGATCGATTCCCTCTGCACCAAAATGCTAAAATCCAACTTTTAAGCACATAAAATGCTAAATTAATCTTTTCTAGTGGTATAGGCAACTCATATATTGAAAAATAATTATGTTCAAACAATTAAATTAATCTTTAAACATTATTTGAACATAAAATTAATTTTCACTAAGAATCATAAACTCCCCCTAACTAATAGCAAGAATGCAATCAAAAATTATTTTATAAGCATTTTTCAGTATTTATTAAAAGTGCTAAATTATTTTAAACACTAAGTGAAGATAGGTTAGTTAAACCTAATTCTCTTCTAAGTGTCCAAAACCTTTCCTTGTCTAAGGGTTTTGTAAAGATATCCGCTAATTGATGCAAAGCATCAACATATTCTAGAACTACATCTTCCTTACTGACATGGTCTCTAATGAAGTGATGTCTTATTTCAATGTGCTTAGTTCTAGAGGTTGGATGGGATTTTTTAGTGAGACAAATAGCACTAGTATTGTCACACTTGATAGGAATGGTACCTACTTCAATTCCATAATCAAAAAGTTGTTGTTTCATCCATAAAACTTGTGCACAACAACTACCGGCTGAAATGTATTCCGCTTCAGTGGTAGATAATGCCACACAGTTTGTTTCTTTGAAACCAAGAAATCAGCATATTTCCAAGGAATTGGCAAGTACCGGAGGTGCTTTCCTATCTAATTTGCATCCTCCATAATCCGCATCAGAAAAGGCATGCAAGCTAAAGCTAGAGTCTCTAGGATACCAAAGTCCTAAACTAGGAGTGTCCTTAAGGTATCTAAAGATTCTCTAACAGCTAGTAAATGTGATTCTTTAGGACATGATTGAAACCTAGCACACAAGCAAACACTAAACATAATATCGGTCTACTTGCGGTTAGATAAAGCAATGAGCCAATCATGGATCTATAATTTAACATCCACACATTTACCTCCTTCATCTAAGTCAAGCTTTGTTGAAGAGCTCATTGAAGTGTTATGAGGTTTCCCATTTTCCAGTCCAAACTTCTTGAGCATATCTTTGACGTACTTAGCTTGATTAATGAAGATGCCATCTTTTTTTGCTTGATTGGAGTCCCAAGAAAAATGAGAGCTCCCCCATCATACTCATCTCAAACTCACTTTGCATTAGCTTAGAAAATTCTTGGCAAAGAACATCATTAGTAAACCAAATATTATATCATCAACGTAAATTTGAACTACTAATAAATCTTTACCTTTTCTCTTTAAAAACAATGTGTCAACCTTTCCTTTTAAAAAACCTTTTTCAATTAAAAAATTTGACAATCTTTCATACCAAGCTCTAGGAGCTTGTTTTAAACCATAAAGAGCTTTGTCAATTTTAAAACATGATCCGGAAAATTTGAATCTTCAAAACCTGGAGGTTGTTCCACGTACACTTCTTCTTTTATAAAACCATTTAAAAATGCACTTTTAACATCCATTTGATATAATTTAAATTCATTGAAACATGCAAATGCTAAACATTCTAATTGCTTCCATCCTAGCTACGGGAGCGTATGTTTCATCATAGTCTATGCCCTCTTCTTGAGTATAGCCTTGAGCAACAAGTCTAGCCTTGTTCCTCACTATATTACCACTTTCATCAAGTTATTTCTAAAAACCCATCTAGTACCTACAGTAGATTTATTACTAGGCCTTTCAACTAATGTCCATACTTTACTTCTCTCAAATTGATTTAATTCTTCTTGCATAGCCATAATCCAATGTTCATCTTTTAATGCTTCTTTGATGTTCTTAGGCTCTATGCATGAAATAAATGCAATATAATTACAGATATTTCTAAGAGAAGATCGAGTAGTTACCCCTTTTGATGGATCACCTATAATTCACCATCCTTGACATAGTTGTACTCTCTTGGAAAAGATACTTCCCTTTCTTCACTGGTTGGATTCTCGAGGGGATCAGAGTTTCCTCATCTTTTGTTTCTTCCTTTGATGATGATTCTCCAACGTCATGTCTAACGTCATTTGCTTGTACAATACCTACATCATCATTAACAGAAGAATCCTTCCTCGGAAGGGGATTATCATCGAAAACAACATGTATAGACTCTTCTACAACTAAAGTTTTTTTATTAAATACACGATAAGCTTTAGAATTTAAGGAATAACCCAGAAAAATTCCTTCATCACTTTTAACATCAAATTTGCCAAGGTTTTCTTTACCGTTGTTTAAAACAAAACATTTACATCCAAAAGGATGAAAATAGCTAATGTTAGGCTTTTTATTTTTGAGAATTTCATATGGAGTTTTCTTTAAAATTGTCCTAATCATACTCGATTTACAACATAACAAGCGGTATTTGTGGCTTCCGCCCAAAATATTTTGGCAAATTATTTTCACAAAGCATGGTTCTAACCATTTCTTCTAAAGTTCGATTTTTCTCTCAACAACTCCATTTGTTGAGGGGTTCTAGGTGCTGAAAAATTATGCTAATACCATTAGAATTACAAAACTCAATAAATCCAAGATTTTCAAATTCAGTTCCATGATCACTTCTAACACTAGTGATAGAGTAACCTTTTTCATTTTGGATTATTTTTGAAAATGTGATGAAATTTTCTAATGCTTCATCTTTAGTACTTAAGAATAGAACCCAAGTGTATCTAGAATAGTCATCTACCAAGACAAATGCATATTGTTTTCCTCCCAAGCTAGTAGTTCTAGTTGGCTCAAAAAGATCTAAATGGATCAATTGTAATACTCTACTAGTTGATACATCATTAATAGATTTAAAAGAAACTCGTTTTTGTTTTCCTTTAGCACAAGCATCACAGATTTTATCATTATCAAATTTAAGCTTAGGCAACCTCTACTAAGTCTCCTTGAATTAACCGTTGCAAAAACACTCATACTAGCATGACCTAGTCTCCTATGCCATAACCAACTATCATGCTCATCCTTAGCAACTAGGCATAAATTAGTCATATCAATAGAATCTAAATGCACCATGTAAATGTTTTCTATTCTATGACCAACAAGCATAATCCGATTAGATGCAATGTCAATGACTTTACAACCATTAATTTCAAATAAGACATTGAATCCTTATCGCATAATTGACTAATACTCAATAGATTATGCTTTAATCCATTCACATATAAAACATTCTTAATTTGTATGGAAGAGGTATTACCTATTGTACCAATACCTTCAATGTGACCTTTGAATTGTCTCCAAAAGTCTCTCCTCCATTTTGGCGTTAACCTCAATGAACCGGCTTTGTCTCTGGTCATATGTCTTGAGCATCCACTATCAAGGTACCATGAATTTGAATTTGTTTCCCGTGCCTTGTAGCAATGCTCTTTTCCCTACAAACATAGATTAATTTTGATTTTTGGTACCCAAATTCTTTTGGGTCCATATTCATAGTTTCCAAAATCCTAGTCCCCTTAGGTATCCATTTGTGTAGGATATTTTTATCTTAGTAATGAGTTCTTTAGGAACCCACATACTTCTAATGATTTTTCCATTAGAGGTTCTTTGGGGACTTCTATGATTGTAGTTTCTAAAACTTTTTCTAACAAAGTTGGATTTTGAATTTCCACCTTTTTCAAAATGTTTGTTCAACTTTATCAAAAGAAGTTTAAGATCATCATTTTCTTTTGATGATCATCATTGATCTTTGAAAGTAAATTTTGCAAATATAAATTTTTCTTTTCAAACTCTTCTAGTTTTGATTTGCAAATCTTTGATTTTACTTTCAAGATCGTTGTTGGTTTTGGATATGAGTTTGTTTTCATTTTTCACTTTTGAAACATCATTTTTATATTTTAAAAACAATTTTCTCATAATCCGAAGCCAACCCATTGTACTCCTCAAATAACTCATCATAATAAATCATCAAAATCGGATGAGTTAGAGGTTACCTTAGAATCTTCCCGAATGCCATCAAGCACAAGTTTGCTACTTCTTGTTCCTCTTCATCGGAACTTTCTTCATCGCTCCATGTAGCCAAATGAGCCTTGTGCTTATTCTTTGATTGACCCTTTTTCTTTAATTGTGGGCAATCATATTTGACATGCCCCGGCTTTTTGCATTCATAGCAAATGATTGGGTCCTTCTCTTTTGGTTCATTTTTGAGACCTCGTTTCATTTGAATTTTCTTCCTTGGTAAGTCTCATCATTTTCTGAACCGTTTGGCAAACAATGTCATTTCCTCGTCATCATCATCATTATTAGAATCACTCTCATCTTTTGTGGATTTGAGAGCAACTCCAATATTTTTCTTCTTCTCCTTTTTCTTTGGTGTCTCTTCAACTTTATCAAGGTCCACCTCATCTTCAAGCATCATCTCATGAGTGAGGAGTGAACCGATAAGTTCTTCAAGAGTTAAGGACGATAGGTCCTTAGACTCGATGATTGTCGTCTTCTTTGATTGCCATGATTTTGGGAGGGAGTAGACTAACTTCCTCACAAGCTTTTCATTTGAGATGATCTCTCCATATGATTTGAGACCATTGACAATCGTTGAAAATCTATCCGTCATAGCTTTGATGTCTTCATTTGGTTTCATCCTGAAATTTTCATAGCTATGCGTTAGAATACTAATTTTTGATTTCTTTACCTCATCTGTACCTTCATATGTGACTTGAAGCTTGTACCATATTTCTTTGGCGGTTGTACACGATGAAACTCTTCCGTATTCATCTGGTCCAAGAGCACAAAAAAAAATATGGATGGCTTTGGAGTTGAGCTGGAACATTCTTGTCTCTCCTTCACTCCACAACCTTGGATGAGTGAGAGGTTTGATGTATCCTTCTTCTACAGTATTTCATGCTCCCATGTCACTTTCTTGAATGAATTACATCATTCTATTCTTCCAATAGGCATAGTTAGCTCCATTGAAGAAAGGAGGCTTGTTGACGGGCATCGAATCGAGACCGGAGTCGAAGTTTGAAGCAGAGGCCATTGAGACTTTAATAATCGATATAACTCTTCCCGAATCGACTCAAGAGGCGATTAAACCTTCAAATGAGTTAGGCTCTGATACCAATTGTTGAGTTAATCGATCGACAGAATCGGCCAAGAGGGGGTGAATTGGCAATTAAAAATTTCGTGGAAGCTTTTGCAGAAAAATTGAAAGTAATTGCACAGCGATTTACAGTGGTTCGACTTTCTCAAACAAAGTCTACGTCCACTACCTTAGCTATCCACACTAGGATTTTCCAACAAATTCACTAATTTGTTCTTTCTTTTGAGGCCAAAGAGATAACCTTACAAAATCCCTCAAGAGTATACCCCAACTCTTGAGAACATCTTTTTCCCAAAGAGAAGATTACAAATTTGCAAACTTACAAGAAAACCTCACAAGGTAAGATGTTTGCACAATTCTAGAACAAGAAAAGAACACTCAAAGATAATTACAAATGAGCACAAATGGTGTTCTTGAAAGCAAAATGAATATTGAAAGGAAAATTGGCTTGATTTGCACAAACTTGGTGTTTGATGCTTTCTCTCTTGTTTCTCTATAATTTCTTGTTGATCAAGGGCTTCAGACCTTGTTTAAATACACCTTGAATCTCTTCTGAACGTTGGGGATGATTAGTGAAGATCATATAGCCGTTTTAGTGTGAAAACAATTAATAAAACAGTTTGGAGCGTGGGGGGAATCGGTACCCCCTATGGGGAATCGGTTCCCTAAGTGTAAAATTCAAATATTTCGACCGTTGAACAGGGGGGAATCGGTACCCCCTATGGGGGAATCGGTTCCCTCCGAGCATTCTGGAAATCTCGGAGCCAAACCCTTCAGGGGGGAATCGGTACCCCCTTGGGGGGGAATCGGTTCCCTCTGAGCAATCTGGAATTTTTGGCTTTGAAATGGTTCGAAATACTTTGAAAGATTATTTTGAAATTGTTTTAAGATTAAAACTTATTTTTACACTTAATTAAGGATTAAAAATGATTTTTGAAATATTTTGAGTAATGTTTTGATATTCGAATAATTATATCGAATATACTTAGAAAATCATTTTGGAAAATCTTAAAATTCATTTAACTTAATTTGTTATATCGAAATATCAAAATGTTTTCAACAAAGAGGATGACTCAGAAAAAATTCCTTTATGGGTTATTGGAAAGTACGCAAAGCAACGTTAATTCAAAAATATTAACATGAGCAATTTAAATTGTCAATATCATTCCAACACAAGAGCATGGATGACTAGTGTGCTTTTTTGTAAATATGTTCATTGGCTCGACTAGACGATGTATGGTAGAAGAATTATGTTACTAGTAGATAATTATCCAACCCATCCAAAAATATTGAAGGGCTAGATAATGTTAATTTGTATTTTTTACCACCCAACATGACATCAAGAATCCAACCATTAGGTATGATCATTGAAAAAAATAAAAAAAAATATAATGTCAACAGTTCTGTTAAAATTTAATGACTGGATAACAAATTGAAACCTAAGTAAACGTTATATATGATTTTGAAAAAAAAATAAAGTTTAGATACCAAAACAGAACAAAAGTAACAGGTTAGGTAATAAACATGTAGTTTACCATTTATTTTTTATAATGATTAAATTTTTATTATAACATTTGAATATATTAGTTATAATTATGTTGATACCTTGTGGTTGCAAATTAAAAGAATTTACTCATTTATATAGATGGATGGATTGTAATGGGCAGTTAGGGCATGATTCCAATAGGTTGTTGAAGATCCTCTAACTTCTCTTTTTTTTTCCCTTTTATTTCTTTTAAACGAAGGAACCGAATTATTGAAGTAAAGTGACAATGAATCTACTTTTCATCCACATGTTTCACTCCTTGGCTCCTTTCGTCCTAAAAAAAAAAAAGGAAAGAATGAAAATTTGTTTACTTTATTTTTTGGATAAACTACACGTTTAGTACCTCTACTATTGCTTTTGTTTCTTTTTGGTCACTCGACTATTTTTTGTTTCAAAGTCATATATAATTTTACGTTTTAGTTCCATTTTGATCAGCCACGTTAGGATCATAGGTGGACTGGGGGATGACGGGGTGGTTGTCCTCTTGAAAATTTTAAATTATCATATAATTTAAGTATTTTTATTTATTTTATCTCAAAAATTTTATAAGTTCACCTCTTAACATAAAATCATGTATTCGTCTCTCATTAGAATGGAATAGGATGGATGTGGACATACTTTAACCTTTTATGGCATAATTATATTCAATTTTTATTGAAATCACTCAAATTAAATTATGGCTATTCAAATTAATAATTATTATAAATAATGCTTTCTCTATGAAGAAAGCCACGTGAGAAAGCCACGTGAAACTTGGGTAACTCTTTTGTAAAAGCAACTTGCATGGAGTAGGCAAAAGATGATTGGACCAGCTTGCTTTTTGCTACAACTTTTAATTAAAATTAATTGTTTGACTTAATTTCCATCACGTTATTAATATTGTCATTTAATTATTGATCAATTGATTGGCCATGCAAATTCACCCCTCTTTAATATTAAAATTAATTATAATTCCCTATTCTCTACTATTGCATTCAAAGTTGACAATAATTCAGCTTAGAAACCAAATGTCAATTTCTAAATTAAATTCATTATACATATTTAGATGTAAATTATGATCAAATTTGGCATTTTATATTAATTAAACTTGGGATTTTGAATTATAACCACAATTAGAGTTTAATATATATTATACATATTATGTGATAAAGCATATGAAATTGATGATCTCAGTTATATTAAGGGTGCATATGGAAATTATAGTATAATTACACAGTTATGGTGTATTTAGATAATCATCGTAATTATAGTTTTTAACCCTTAAAATAAGTGGAAAATTGATGAGATTACATGTGTAATTATATTTTAATTTAATAAGTAATATTATTTTGAAATTTGAACTTGTGCAATTGTATAATTACATTTTATATTATCAAATATAAAATAAATAAAATAAAATACAATTACACTATATTAGTTAAACGTGTTTAAGAAATTAGAATTTCTTATAATTACATTCATATGTAATTACTGAAATAGTAAACATATTTTCATACAGTAATATTATAGTGTCCAAACACCCTAAAAAATAAGAAATATATTTGTCCCGATGTGTGTAATCGCTATAATAGATGAACGACCCCTGAGGTTAGCATGACTCTCTAAATTTTGTACATCCGAAAAATGAAGTGGACTTTGATGGTACTATTATTCTCTCAAACTTTAGAATAAAAATCACAAAAGTCACGAAACACTAAGAAGAAAGATAGTGTTTCAAAGCAAATATTTGCTTGATGAATCAAATGAGAAGACTTGCACACTATTTATAAGCTAAATAATAAGGGCAAAATGTCATTTCATTCAACAACATTAAAATGCCATTTAAACAAAAAAATAAACAAATTTTAAAATGCTTATATTTTGAGCATTAACAACATTCCTCTACTAAAACGAAAGAATTCTTTTGTAAAAAATGAGAGCGTTGAAGTTAAAACAAGAGAAAAGTAATAGTGAGACTAGTTGCTTAAGCACTAGTGAACATATCTAGAACTAGTACATTGTGATGATGAGTAATTTTTCTCTTAGATAAATGAATGAATCTTGAACTTTCTAAGATTAAGGTGAGCTCATAACACATAACTAACCCCTTCATCCACCGAAGTCCTCGATGTGTCAACAAAAATATATATACAAATGTGTATATATAGCCCTCTTTCCTTATGATTCTAGTAAGTTTTGAGAATTTACTAATCATTAAGATTAGTATGCTCTCATCAGTAATCATTCATGACTTTTTCTCGTTCAAAAGAAATTTCAGAGTTTTCTAATTCTTCATTAAAAGTGTTTAGGAATACTATACAAATATTTATGAGGAATTTTCAACTTTTTCTAATAACAAAAAAATTATTTCAAGTTTATTACAAGAGATTTCAACACAACTCCTGAGATAAACCATCTCTTTTCTTTTCTCTACTTAGCAAAATAACCCAAAGAGATTTAACATCTACAACCAATCTTTTAGTAGAACTAATGTCAATCGTATTCTCATTCATATTATTCAACATATTAGACTTAAAGAGACCGTCACATATTTTATTTACTATGATCAAACTTAGTGTTCTACTCAACCAAATTAATCTATACTCTTTTAACTTCTACACTAAGTTTAAAGAGATTTCAACTCATCATAGTATTTTATAAATTGGAATAGTGATCATAGTAATGAACAATGCACTATGTATATTTCTAAGAAAGAGAGGTGTGTACTAGGCACACTTAAATATCAGGTCGTCGTAGAACTAATCTTAGACATGTACTTTCATACTTATCACACTACTTTTCAATAAACCATTTATGTATTTTCTTTTTCTTAAGGCCTCTTAAAGAATTATTCTCGATTTTTTAGCTAAGTTGGCCAAGGAATGGGAACCGAGTAGCTGACTCTTTAGTTCAGTTGGCTGCTACTGCGGTTTTTGATGTTCAATACTTGCGTCACCCTCCATCTACTTTTATTTTGTTGTTGCATGATGATCTAGTTGTTTCGATTTTGTATTCTTAGCTTTGTGATAACTTTCTTATATCCGACTAGATTTAGGGCAGTTTTAATGAGGCACTATGTGTATGAACATTTCCTAATGAATTCATATTTCTTCACCAAAAATAATTATGCTTGATATTTTTACTCGCAACAATTTCTTATTAAGCATACGCATTTTGGACTCACTACCGCCTTAGCTTTAGTCTTAGTCCTTATTAGTGGTTTATCTCATTTCATAATATTTATACTGAGATTTAAAGACTAACTTAAAGACTCATTTATTATAATTTATGTATTAATAGGCAACAAGTTTAAATAATCTGTCATTGCATGTATAATCATAATTCTCAAGTAGACTTATTCATTCTGACCATGGATGTAACTTCAACCTTTACATAACCATCTTTAACTGAATGACTCGAGAACTATCGGCCTTCGGATTAGAATAAATTAAATAATATTATTCTTTGAATTTACTAGAAATAACAAATTTCATAAAATTATTGATATTATTTAGTATTTTACGTCATTATATTCAACATATAGCAAAATGTAGACCAAGATTTATCAATTAGTTGATTTAGAGAATCTTCTCATTTCAACTCGTATTTTTCCAAAATTATAATTGTCATATACATTATCCAAATATTTTTAATTAGATAAAACTAGTTTTAATTAAAAAAATTCCCATTGAAATTATCTCATAGAAGCTTTCACATGCATAACAAAAATACCCCTCATTAAAAAACTAATTAAATATTTTTAAAATAAAATTGTGACAGGTAATTAAAACATTTATTGTCTTCCTCTTTCCTTTACGGATCATATTGTATCATATTTCATATATATTCGAGTTAATTATGAAAATATAAGTAATAATAAAATAATTAGTAAAACATTAGACATAAATATAATTGCTATATCAGATATTTAGGGATGTGCATTTTATCCGGATTCGAAGAGTTTTGATCTGATTTAATTTGATCAGGTTAAACTTTATTTTAAAAAATTGAGTTTGAACTAGATGGACACTTTTAAGGGCGAGCTAGTAGGTTAAAAAAATTTGATCTGACTCAATCTGATATAATATTATAATTATCTCATATATTGAGAGATAATTGTAATAATACATCTTTCTATTTTTCAATTAGATCATTCTTTTTCCTAATAAAAATGAAATATATATATATAAACTCGATTAGATGTGAGTTTCAACCTAAAAATTCGGATCGAATTTCAAATCAGATAAGATCCTCTTAAATCTCGAGTCAACTGTAGATGAAAGGATTTGATTTTCAATTCAGATCCGAGTGAGTTAAAAAATCCACTGGACTCAACCCATGACAATCCTTAAATATGTTAATAGTATGTTTTACGCATTTAAATTTATTATTATTATTTGATTAACCCGAGGTAAGTATAAGATTGTATCTTTTCAAAAGTAATTCTTAATCATTTGACGTTGAACACTCATATCCTTGAGATTCCTGGTGCTCAAACCCAGAACTTCAAGAAACAACAACAATTTTTTTACTATCGAGGTCACTTGGTTTGTGCAAACTTGATTTGAATTTATAACTTTCATTGTTTTAGTTTTTTTTATAACTTCCATAATAATAATAAAGCCAAGAAAATTATAATAAATGTTCAATCACCCTTATAGTATTTAGTACTTAAATCTGTGGTCTTTAGGAATAACAACGATTCTTTTAACTACTAAGGTAAGTTAGTTCGTGCAAATTAATGATGTTCAATATTAAGTATGCATTAGTAATGATATATTTTAATGTTATGATGGTGATAATCAAATTAAGATTTAGATACATTATATATATATATATATTTGAAGTATTAGATACATTATATTAAACCCTATAAAACAGGCCGTATTTACATGCTCCGCCACTCACAAATACACTTGAAAAATACGTATAAAAATGCAGTAGTGGATAAGCAACAAGGACGGCACCCCCCAGTCTAAGTATCCCTAGATTTATGCCACAAAAACCTTTATTATTAAATTTCATTTATTTATTCAAAAAATAATTTTTTTTCTTCTCTCTTTCTCATCCCCTTTCCTTTCTGTCGGTGTTCAGATCTTGCAACTTCTACACTCTTCATTCACACATTTTTTTTAATATTTATTTTTATTCCCATATTTCTTGTTTCAAAAGAGAAAAGGGAGGAGAAATTTGGGTTATTGGTTAAGTTTTTTGAGGACTTGAAGAGGAATTAATAAAAAAGAAAAGAAAAGAAAAATGGCGGTACAGTTGTTGCGACTGAATTATCAATGAGTGGTTTTGAGAGCTGCGTTTTGATGGTAGTTGAATCGGATTTGTTGTGGTGAAAAAGAAGAAGAAACAAGAGGGAGAAAGAAGGAGGAGGAGAGTGTATGACAGATTTAGTTTGGACTTTATTGTGTTGGAGGAATCGATGGGATTATGGACTTGTGATTCGAAGTCGGGGGAGATGGGGAAAATGTGGTTGATTTCTTAGATTTCTTCTGTTTCTTCATTCAACTGCTTCATTTGTTTGTTCATTGGTTTTTGTTTTTTGTGTTTCACTATCTGTTTCTTCGTGATCTTCCTTGGGATTCAGTTTGGATTGTTTTTTCACAAAATGCAGCAAGATCATCAAAAGAAGGTGATTTTTCAATTCTTTTTTTCCCTTTTCTTTTTGGTTTTGGGAGTTCATTTATCTTATTTATTATTAAAAATAATTGTGATTATTAACAAATTGTTGTGCCCAATTTGAGCTGTTATGTTGGTGGGTAGTTAGGTGAGAAATGAAAATATGGGATTGTTTTTTCTTTTTCTTTTTCTTTTTTTTTGTTGTGTTTTGTGCTGTGGTGGATGTGTGAGATATTCTTGTCACCGAAAGGAATGATTTTATCTTTAGATATTTTCATCTTTGGGTAGTGAAATGCGTTTCGAATACAGCGAGGGAGAGATAAAACAGCATCAATTTAATGCATTTTTTGATTTGGAATAAGCGAGTTTCATTCTTTTTCTGGAATGCTATATATTGAAATAATGGCTTTATACTCCTCTTTGATCCAATTTAAGTCCATTTTTGTTTAGTTTTCTGATAATATATTATATATTTTTAGTTTGCCTGCATCTTCCCTCTTCTACCAGGCTTTGATTAACTGGATGCTGCGGTATATATGTAGTAAGTAGGGAATAGGATTCCATTATTGTTAATTTAGTACAATAAGATTGTCTCCTTTTACAACCTTTTGCTATGCTGCCAGTCTGAAACTTGATTATATATATATACACGTCGAGAATTGTGTTTATAGTTTTAATTTGTCTTTTTTTTTTAGTTGGTTTCCTCTTCTGACAGTAATTGCTTAATGCTTAGGTGATGAGTTTAATGTCTGTATGATCATATTGTGATTTAAACGAAGGAAATTGTAGGTTAGCTATAGGGAATTTTAGTATTTCGTTTTATTTCAGTTAGATACAGTCACACACTAATGAGTTGAAGATGGATTAATTCATTGATGACATTGTTGTATTCTTTTTGTCCAATATTTGTGTGTTGATCTTTGTTTTGAGTTAAATTGAGTGCTTTTGATAGTGCTTAATTTGAATGATTCAGATATGCATGTTGTTACCTGTGCCAAGTATGAGGTCGGGCATATTGAGATATGTGCCTTATATTTTTTTGAAAAATTTATATGCTTGGCAATCTTGTTTTATATGTACTTTTGTGCCACAGAGTTCAACCGAGATGGACTTTTTCTCTGAATATGGAGATGCCAACAGATTTAAGATTCAAGAAGTTATAGGAAAAGGCAGTTATGGTGTTGTGTGCTCTGCAATTGACACCCATACTGGTGAAAAAGTGGCGATAAAGAAAATACATGATATTTTTGAGCATCTCTCTGATGCTGCTCGAATTCTTCGTGAAATAAAGCTGCTCCGACTTCTTCGGCATCCAGATATTGTTGAGATTAAACACATCATGCTGCCTCCATCCCGTAGGGACTTCAAGGATATTTATGTTGTTTTTGAGCTCATGGAGTCAGATCTTCATCAAGTTATTAAAGCTAATGATGATTTGACTAGAGAACACTACCAGTTTTTTCTTTATCAGCTACTTCGTGCATTGAAATATATTCACACTGGTAATTGTCACTCTATATTGGCTCCATTGCATTTTGCTGAGACTTTAATTTGGTTTATAGCTATGTATGTGTTGATCATGTTGATCAATTGTGATAATTATGCGTAAAGTTGTCCAAAATAAGCATTTTGATGTCTGACCTTTTTAATGTTAACCACAGTTTGTTTTTAGTTTTTATCAAACACCAATTATGTGATGATATTTGGTAAATGTTTTTCTGGCAAATATTTTCGTCTAGTTCATTTATTTTTAAGTTTCCGAAGGCTGTTTTTAATTTTCAGCAAACATCCTATCCTTTAAGTTATATTCATGTTTGGTTACAACTGTTTCTTGTAGCATGCATTAATGTTTCTTGGTACTATTTTCTTGTTTCATTTTGTATTCTGTTTTCCCTTTTTTTTTGCACCACCATTGATGTCTTGTGCTGTGGACAAGGTAGATTATATTTGTAGAGTGTAGAATGTATCTGATATTTGATCTTTTGGTTGCAGCAAATGTCTACCATAGAGACCTAAAACCAAAGAATATTTTGGCAAATGCAAACTGCAAACTTAAGATATGTGATTTTGGTTTAGCTAGAGTTGCATTTCATGATACACCTATGACGATATTCTGGACGGTATGCCAATTAAAACAACCATTCTTTGATGTTTTCATGTTCTAATTGTTTTCTACATCCATCACATAGAAAGTGCTGATTTTTCTGGACATTTTTGTTGTACATTTTTAGGATTATGTTGCTACCAGATGGTATAGAGCTCCAGAGCTATGTGGATCCTTTTTCTCCAAGGTAAAGGGGTCCTCATACAGAGCCATTAAAGTTTGGAACTCTGCAAACTTAAAATCATGTGATTTATTTATTCTCTTTCTGAGCTTATATTGGTTGAAGCTAAATCTATGCTTCATTTTATGCTATAAAGCTTACTCCATTCTATGGTGCATGCAATGCTCTTTTTAGATATTCAGTTTCTTATGTACATCTTGTTTCTTTAACTTGGATCAAAAGGTGAATTTAAAAGTGTGGCTAGTTTAACAGATGTGCCCAACGTGTGTTTAAGTTTTCTCTAAAATACATATGGATGAATTTCATAGCATGCAATACTGTAGCAATTTATTTCATGAAAGGGTTGCTTTTTGTCTGGTTAGACGCGCATATCCAAAATGAATGGTTCAAAGTATCTATCTTTGTTCTAATATGAATTTTCCTAATCTTTATTGAACTCAAATTATTTTTACTAGTACTCATGTGATTTCCAGTTTCATACTGTTCAAATTTTGATGAATAAATCAAGGTTGTTCAAAATGGTGCTGTTGTGCACTTTATCCATATGAATTTTCATCAAACTCAAATTTGGTTTTGGAAAAAAAATTTAATGTAGCATGCAAGTTCTGGTATCCTTTATCCTATATACCCTATCCTGTATTAGCAACATACAAGATCAAGTGTTTCCCAATGTATATCTGTTCATTTTCATTTGTTTAATTCGTGCTCTTTTTACTTTGAATGATTGCTGCATGGTAGGTTTTCTTTTAGTTTATAAGTTCTTTATTAACGTTCATATTAACTGGGAAGCCACTTTCATGGTCTTTCTGTTCATTTTCTAATATCTGATTGCTGTCCTTGTTACCTCAAATTAATGCAGTATACACCTGCAATTGATATCTGGAGCATAGGGTGCATCTTTGCCGAAGTATTAACTGGGAAGCCGCTTTTTCCTGGGAAAAATGTTGTTCACCAGCTGGATTTGATGACTGATTTGCTTGGTACACCTTCATTAGATACCATCTCTCGAGTACGCACATCTAGACTTCTGAGATGTTTTCGATCATAAAGATGTCATACCTGTTAACTTCTTTTTCTTATTGTTCGCAGGTTCGAAATGAAAAGGCAAGGAGATACTTAACTAGCATGAGAAAAAAACAACCAATCTCATTTGAACAAAAGTTTCCAAATGCAGATCCTTTGGCTCTACGTCTACTGCAAAGGTTGCTTGCTTTTGATCCAAAAGACCGGCCAACAGCTGAAGAGGTTTGATGTTGTTGTTATAGAGTATTGGTTTTTATCTGACAATTTATTGCTGCAAATTTCTTTTAATTTCTACATATATGACATAAATTGTTTTTTGGGTTTATAATTATAGCATCTTATGATTTGGTATGTTTCAGGCTCTCGCCGATCCCTACTTTAAGGGGCTGGCAAAAGTTGAGAGGGAGCCTTCTTGTCAGCCAATTACAAAGATGGAGTTTGAATTCGAGAGGCGAAGGGTCACAAAAGATGATATACAAGAGCTAATTTTCCGCGAAATACTGGAATACCATCCTCAGCTGCTGAAAGACTATATGAATGGAACTGAGAGAACAAACTTTCTCTATCCGAGGTTTCATTTAGTGTTTTTTGTTTGCTTAATTCATTGTTTTTAAACTTACATTAAGTTCATTAGTGATCATTCTGCTTCTACTTGTTTATTTTCTAATGTATAGTTTTTTAAGCAGTGCGGTTGATCAATTCAGAAAGCATTTCGCACATCGTGAGGAAAATGGTGGTAAAAGTGCACCAGTATTCCACTCGAAAGAAAGCATGCCTCCCTTCCAAGGCAGATATTATACTCTACCTTTCACTTTCAATGCTGTTACTATCAATGCCTGAACTTTAGTTTGTGGTCTTCCAAAAGAAATACTATTCATGAACTTATAATTATGGTAATATATGGTATACTTAATATAGTGTAGTCTAAAATATCTAGAACCAAATACCTACCTTCTACATTTTTAGTGGAAAAACTCTTCCGAGGGAAAGATGAAGAATTAAAGGGGTAGAAAAGAAGTAAGATGAAAAATATAATATTTTCTTTCCATTGGTGTGCTTGGTAGGAAAGATGGAAAAGTAGAAAGAAAATGTAATTTTCTTTCCATTCATTTCCGGGTAGAGTTGAAAAATGAGGAAAGAAAATAAAGCTTTTTTTTTTTTGACAAGAATGACAGGCCTCCTTAAAACCTCATTCTTGATTAAAGGAGGAAAAGAGTGCCTTAGAAACTTTATTACTCCTCCGAAATTACATAAGATTTAACATAAACACCATACTGAAAAAACACAACAGACTAAGCTACTCAACAGACAACCAAAAACCTAAACTCAAACGATACAACGCACTGGAAACGACTAAACATCAACCAATTCCCGTCTTTGCTAACCTGTCAGCCTCCCCATTACACACCCTTGGAATCAGTCTAATTGAGTGCACCCTGTCCGAGATAAAAGATGAAATCTCTTTAACTAATGGGAGGATAAAAACAGGGGCCAAAGCTGGGGTATGGACCCATTCTACAGCCGACTTACAGTCACTTTCCACAATCAACCTTCCAACCTTAACATTCTCTCTTTTGAAAATGCCTAATTCTGAATTAACTTGCATCTCTTTAACATTCTCTCCTCTTTTCATTCATAGTGATTAGTTTCAGATTTTTGAGCAGATATGAATTTGGAAGAAATTCATATGCAACTAAGTAGTTAAATATCAGGTTGAAATGAGGTTTTGGAACTTGATAATTGTGCATGAGCTTCAGGTAGGGGCAATGTTCTCTCATAAATATGTTTTTGACTATCAGACTGTGATGGGATAAGGGTTGGCAATATAGTGTGATCATGATATTATATGCAATATTTTATCTATGCTTGATGCCTCACTAGTTTGATCATTATATTATATGCAATATTTTATCTTCGCTTGATGCCTCATAGTTTGATCATTTTTTTATATGCAATACTTTTATCTTCCTGTTGATGCCTTACTAATCCTCATATGCCATCTTTGCCTTACTAGTTTGATCATGATATTATATGCAGTACTTTTATCTTCCGGTTGATGCCTTACTAATCCTCATACGCCATCTTTCTGTAAAATCTTAATGCAAATTCTTTGACAACTCTCCTATGGATTATTATATCTAATGGTGGGATCACCTTTTCCTTTTTTGGTTTTCTTGAGTGTTCTATGGTGGTGGCTTCAAGTCTTACTGAGCCGGTTGTTTGCAATGTGTTTTAATTTTTTGGCGCATTAATCTGATGGCTGGAACTGGAATCTTATGAATTTGCAGATCCACAATAGTACATTCCAAAACCATTGCCCCCAAAGAGCAACCAAGCCTCAAATCCTTAAAAGAAAGGCAAAACGCAGAAGCGGCGTACAGCAAAAGTTCCAGGGAAACCGAAGCCATTCCACTACATTTATCAAGAACCTTGCAAGCGCAACAAAGATTCCCACTGGGTATGTTTTACATTATCCTAGCACACCCTCCCTTTTTCTTTTGACCTTCTAGTTTTCTCGTATTCATTATCGGTGCTTGGACTGATATATTTTCACCATTCAGCTAAACCAGGAAAGATAGTAGGTCCTGTTGCGCAGTATGAGAATGGAACAATCATGAAAGATTCCTATGATCCAAGAATGTTCATTAGAAGCACAGGTCTTCCACCACAGGCCGTCCACCCTGCATATTCTTATCACAAATCTAGCACAGTAAATCAAGAAAGATGTGGAAGGGAGTTACCGTCCCAAGCTAAACAAGGTCCTCAGGGTGGCATGGCACCCAAATTTGCACCGGATATAGCTATCGACATCGATTCAAACCCATTTTTCATGACCAGGGTGAAGAAGGCAGAGCCGGCTGACAATAGAATTACCAATGACGCAAACTTGTTGCAGGAAAAAGCACAGTATGGTGGAATAGGTGTTGCTGCAACCGGTGTGGCGACAGCCACCGGCCATAGGAAGGTCGGGACTGTTCAGTACAGCATGACAAGGATGTATTAGCGGGAGATTAGGAATGGATCCTTTGCATAGAGGAAGGGAGCAGGGTAGCTTGGAAATGGGAAAGTTACATGATACGTTTAATTTTATTATATACAATAAAAATGACACTTATGAGCCGATATTGTTGCTATTGTTTCATTAAATTTGAAGAGACTTGTCTTAGAGCATCTGTTAAAGGTGTCCATTAGGGATTTCAAGGTGAAAGTGCCTTATTGTATCAATTTAGTTCATCAATCCATTTAGTCTCTTTACTGTATTTGTAAAAAGAATTAAATAAGGTTAATTTTTTTCACATATTCATCGTTTACAACTTTATCTTATCTTGAAATATTGTAAACTCAATAAATATAACTAAAATCATGTTTTAAAAATTAAACCATAATAATAAATCGTTTGCATCATAAAAGGTGGCCTTGTTGAGTTAGCGCAACAAGCCTTGACCCGGTGTTAGAGTATGCCTTGTTTTCCATCCTGAAACGGTGCTATGTATCCTGGAGTTCGCCTCTGCACCACCATCCACGGTTCGTAGAGGTAATAGGCATGATTTCCATCATAAGCTTCCTGCAGCACACTTGGATGTTGTTGCTGGAATTCGTAGATTGATTGGGCATTGTGGATATTATAAACAGAAAATTATGGATCCGATTGTAATATATATTTAGATTTTTTTAAGTATTTTTATAATAATAATAATAATAATAATAATAGTTCTATTATAATTTCCTTCTAAATAAAATCAAAAAGTTAAAAAATGTGATAGAAATCCAAACTTATCTGATAGTTGGATTTATAGATGCACAACTTTTATAGATAAAAAAAATTGTGATGGTGAAACCTCAATAAATGAGAGAGTGACCGAAAATACCTTATAATATACGATTTTAACCAAATTTTTTTGGATTTGCGAAAATAACCAATAAATTCGCAACGTGAACTCCAATTTTGCAACACAGTTTCCAAATTCGCAACGCGATTTTATTTTTCGCAACGCGAATTTCTAAATTCACAACGCGATTTTATCTGATAAACTTTAAAAATTACGAAGCAGAAACTCATTCCATTTCGTTGGGACCCATGTCTATTTTTCGCAATGCGAACTTAAAGTTTCACAAAGGTAAAATTGTGTGTGGTTTTGGGGAAAGTTAATCCTCTGAACTCTCCAGTACCTTTCTTCATCACCCACCCCCATTGCCCACAACCCAAAACTAATTTCTTTTCCATTTTTCTTCTTTTCGAAATAAGCAGAGAACATTGTGGAGCTAGAACTTCTTTGACAACCATTCGTAATTCATCTGCATCAAAATGATTCAGAGCATAGTGATGCACTTAAAAGGTTTGAAGCATATTAGCTGAGTTGCTAGATACCTAATAAATAAACAGAATTCGTAATCATGCCGATGCTTTTTGTTTATCCAAGGCTCTTGAATGAACAAACTCAAGAATCGGCTTATCAACACCACGTGATTTCAAGGAGTTCAGATCAACACCCACATGATTGTCGTTGATATCATCGAATTCTTGGTTCGCAAACACATCGAACTCAACACCAAAGATGCTGCTATTGGGATCACCATTGTTGGTGAAATTAAAAAGACCCAGATTCTAAGCTGAGCTGGCACCGGATATACCAGCAGAAGGCAAGACAGCAAAGGCAAATCCATATCCTGGGAGAAACCCTTTGAGAGGGGAGATGGAGAAGATGAAAGATGTGGAGAAAAGAAGTATCTTTGATGAATCCGATGACTTTACAGGGATCTTCAAAGGGTACAAGGCACGACCAATGTAGAAAGTTGCGTTTGTTAGGGAGAGAATTGAAGAAGAATCAATGGTGGCATCGCCGAAAGTGAAGAGATTTGTGGAGTTGAAGTCGGTGTTGTAAACGAAATCAAGAGATGAAACTACCTTAGCGAAGAACAAAAAGAGGGTTATAATTGTAGTTGAAAACAACAGAGGAGACATGATAAACCATAAACAGAGATCACAAACGATGAAAGCTTGGGTTACATGTCAAAAAGGCATATGCTTTTGGTTTGCGAAACTTTAAGTTCACAGTGCTAAAATAGACATGGGTCCAACGAAATGGAATGAGTTGTTGCTGCGTAGTTTCTAAAGTTTATCAGATAAAATTGTGTTACGAATTTAGAAATTCGCGTTGCGAAAAATAAAATCGCATTGCGAATTTGGAAACTGTGTTGCGAAATTAAAGTTCGCGTTGCGAATTTATTGGTTATTTTCGCAAATCCAAAATAAATTTATTAAAATCGTATATTATAAGACATTTTCGGTCACCAAAATTATTTTCTCCCAAAATTATCTGATCTCCACTGATAGCAATCCAGGCGATTCTACAAGAGAAACAATAAGCTGACAATGCTTTATGTTGTTAATTTGTTGTTGGCTTAATATAAAAAATGTATAAATTATATTTCTTTTCCTATTCAAGCATCTAAACATTTTTTTTATAATTCAGGTGCTTAATATTACAAACGGTACTATTTTAAGTGTCCTAAACATAATAGACGTTAAAATAATTCGTTCAATGATACATGTCATATTTATATTTTTTCAAAACTTTTATTTAAAAAATACAAATATTATATATATATATTTTTAAAAAATAAACACACATGGATCCCCTGCTACCCACACACCCCCACCCTTCCCTCCCAGCATCGCCCCCCCTCTCCCCCGCATCCCTTCCCTCTGAGTGTGCAAATCCCTCCTCCCTCATATAGTTTGGGCACTAGGGGAGGTTATGTGTTAAGTCTCCCCTGATAGTAGATAAAGGTGATGTATTAAGCCTTCCCGACAGCCATAAATTAATCTTTTCCTTCTCATTGCGCAAATTTTTTCTTTCATTAAATTTAAGGTTAAGAATTTAGGGGTTTAGGATGACATTAAAGATGATGGTCAGTCGAACAGGCGAAGACAGAGGTGATGGCCGCAGATGAATGGAAATAAGAATTGAAATTAAAAATTTTAAGATTTTGAGGTTTCTTCTCTAATTTTAAAGAAATTTAGGTTTATTTATTTATAAGTTTCAATTTTTAAAAATAATGTGTTACTTAAATAACAAACGTCAAAATTCTTCCCCAGGAATCAATCCCACCCCAAAACCCTCTGTTCATTAATTCTCCGTACTACAACCAACGATTTCAGCCAACCCCATCAAGAGATCGGAGTAGAACCAACAGCTACACGTACCCGGATCAGAAATCCTTTTTTCTCGAACAATTTTACACTTTCTTCACCCAGAATAACGTAAATAATCAAGACTCAGACCCTCAAGACGAAGAAAAAGAAGAGGAAATGAGAAGACCAGATTTTGGGGTTTTCTCGGAGTCATTTTCTCGAACATGCGGTGGACAGATTTTAGGGCAGCTGTGGGACAAAGAATCAATGTTGAAGGCATCGTGTTTTCGGCCCGAGTGTTCTTTAATGACCGTCACTTGTCGTTACCGCATGTCGCGGTGCGTGATATAAGATGCATCGATTGGTATGAGCTCCACAGAAGAGGGTTTAAAGGCGTGGTTTTCGATAAGGATAATACGATTACTGTTCCTCATTCCTTGACCCTTTGGCCTCCTCTCCGTCCTTCTATTGATAAGTGCAAGGATGTTTAGTAACTCTGCCGGTAATTTTTTTGGTTTGACTCTTTGAAATGGACTCCTTTTTATTCTTTACTTATCGTGCTTTTGTTATATGCGTTGATGTTTTGTTTTTCCCCTCGTTTTGATGAATTAAGGTCTTTTAGAGTATGTGTAGATGCTCGTTTTTATCCGGGACTAAGTCGGAGCAGACCTGAAGCAAAGCAGTTGGAGGCTCAATCCAATGATCAAGCCCAGTCCACGTGAAATCCTAAGAAATTAAAAAAGCGGTTATTGGGAGTTAACCAAAGTAAAGTGGAAGAGGGTCAATTTTGATTGGAGGTAACTGCCATAGGAATAAAGGAGGAACCACGGAAAAAATATTTAGAGAAAAAGGGGAACCACTCATCATCAAAAAAAAAGAGGAGGGAAGATCAGAGAAGGACGGACAGAAAAAAGAGACAGAAACGAAAAAGAATTGGAGAAATATCAATAATTCATCACCATTACAGGAAAGATCGGAGACCATTTTACTTGTTTTTCTTTACACAACCAAGCAGGAACTAAAAAGAAGTGAGTGTGTAAGATATTTTTTTTCACGGCATATTCAAAGATCAATTGGTGTAACAAAGGATTCGGTTCTCTCTTACGAAAAGCAACAGAAATAATATAAACAGGTTATTTTTCTTGATACTTTAGAAATAATAAGCGTTCATTTTCATTTTTTTTTCGAAGCAAATAAATATTAAAGTAGTCTCGATTTACCTGTTATGCTTCGGGTCTGGATTGAAATTGGTTTTAGGGGTGGCTCGTCTGGTCATAGTTTTATCGCACGGTAGTGTCGGTCCAGAGCGTAAGTAAGGTCTTGAGAGATTAAAAAACCAGGATACTGAAAAATAATTTTAAATGTTCAAAGCTTTTTCAAAGTTATTAGCAAGCATTGGATTTTCTTTTGGGGTATGAATTAAAAGGAAGAGTTTAGTGTTTACCTAGCAATAGGTCCCTTTGTAGGTGTAGAATAATTCACCCTTTTGGCCGTGAGTGGAAGAGAGGGGAGAGTGAAACGTAAGACGGTGGCCATGGTGGTCACCATATATTTTTTTCTTTCTTTCTTGAAATCTCTGTTTAGTAAAATAAATTAGAGGAAGGAGAAGGTTTTGGGTTCTTACAGGAACTGTTGAATACGGTGGTTGACGTAGAGAGCTCTGTTTAAGAATGAAGGGATGTGAGGGGAGCTCGATTAGCAAAAGGGGTTGAGCCGTTAGATTCTTAGCCGTGCGTAAGAGGTATGAGAGAGAGAGAGAGGGGCCCAGTCTACTGAAATCCTAAGAAACTAAAAAAGCGGTTATTGGGAGTTAACCAAAGCAAAGTGGAAGAGAGGGTCAGTTTTTATTGGAGGTAACTGCCATAGGAATAAAGGAGGAACCACGGAAAAAATATCTAGAGAAAAAGGGGAACCACTCATCATCAAAAAAAGAGAGGAGGGGAGATCAGAGGAGGACGGACAAAAAAAAAGACAGAAACGAAAAAGAATTGGAGAAATATCAATAATTCATCACCATTACAGGAAAGATCGGAGACCATTTTACTTGTTTTTCTTTACACAACCAAGCAGGAACTAAAAAGAGGTGAGTGTGTAAGATATTTTTTTTCACGGCATATTCAAAGATCAATTGGTGTAACAAAGGATTCGGTTCTCTCTTACGAAAAGCAATAGAAACAATACAAATAGGTTATTTTTCTTGATACTTTAGAAATAATAAGCGTTCATTTTCATTTTTTTTCGAAGCAAATAAATATTAAAGTAGTCTCGATTTACCTGTTATGCTTCGGGTCTGGATTGAAATTGGTTTTAGGAGTGGCTCGTCTGGTCGTAGTTTTATCGCACGGTAGCGTCGGTCCAGAGCGTAAGTAAGGGCTTGAGAGATTAAAAAACCAGGATACTGAAAAATAATTTTAAATGTTCAAAGCTTTTTCAAAGTTATTAGCAAGCATTGGATTTTCTTTTGGGGTATGAATTAAAAGGAAGAGTTTAGTGTTTACCTAGCAATCAGTCCTTTTGTAGGTGTAGAATAATTCACCATTTTGGTCGTGAGTGGAAGAGAGGGGAGAGTGAAACGTAAGACGGTGGCCATGGTGGTCACCACATTTTTTTCTTTCTTTCTTGAAATCTCTGTTTAGTAAAATAAATTAGAGGAAGGAGAAGGTTTTGGGTTCTTACCGGAACTGTTGAATATGGTGGTCGGCGTAGAGAGCTCTGTTTAAAAACGAAGGGGTGTGATGGGAGCTCGATTAGCAAAAGGGGTTGAGCCTTTAGATTCTTAGCCGTGCGTAAGAGGTACGAGAGAGAGAGAGAGGGATGATGGTTGTGATTGGAAGAGGCCACCAAGATATGGTGGCCGAATGATGGCAGCGGTGTTCAAAGGAGGGAGCAGCGCCGTGCGGAGTTGAATGAAGAAGAGATAGGGTTGGAGAAGAAGAGCGAACGTGAGGTAGGGTGTGCGTGAATTGAGTTCAGCTAGGGTATTTTAGTTTAGGATTCATATTTAGACATTTGGTTTAATTAGTTTTAGTCACCATGACTTTAGGGGTAAATTCTGTTTAGACCTTTTTAATTTAGACGCATTCCACATAGTAGTCCCCTGTTTGTTTCAATTTTCTTTTTTTTTCTAATGTGCAGGCACTATTATGTTATTTTACATTTCATTTTAGTTTAAACTAAATAGGAAAAATTACATATATGATCTTAGTTTATGCGCATTTTTATCTTTAGGTCATTGAATTATTTTTGATTTATAAATTTAATTTTACGTACATTTATATTTAGTCATTACATTTATGTATATATATACTCTTTAAATTTTTAGTTTAGCATGTTATGTTTTTGTTTTTATATTTGAGTCATATTTGTACGTTATATGTTAATATGCATTGTTTATATCTTTAATTTTAAATGTATATTTTTTTGTATGTCATGTTGTATGATATTTTTAATTTATTTTAATTAATTTTGGTATGACATCCACTTTTTGCATAATTTGCATGATAGCCTCACGTGCATAACTCGACCTATTATATAATCGGACTAAGGGTATTACCCTTTTAATTTAAAATTGTCTTGAGTGGCCTGTCTTAACTGATTAGAGGATCGTTTTGACTATTTTAAATTAAAAGTGTATCCTGAAAGTGAAACCTAAAAATCAATTTGCAACCTAAAATTTGGGAACGAAAGAAAAGGAAATGTTCGGTTATTTAAATTTATCGAGAAAAGGTTGTTATAGCTTTTAAGATCTGATCTCGATATTTGTAAATAATCGAACACTCTTTATCTTTCTAAAACGACTCGGTAATGTTAATTTAATTTGTTTGAATGCTTTTGAATGTTTTATATTTATATTTTTTTGTTTTATGAGATCAAAAATCAAATTAAATTCGAAGTTGTAAAGTTCATTGCAAAGACGTTAATTAATCGACTAGGTATCAATTTAGGGCGTTGTGGGGGTGCTAATCCTTCCCCACACGTAACCGACTCCCGAACTCGGATTTTGGTAACGCATACCTCAATTTATTATTTTAATTAAAATTAATTTTTATTTAAAATGACAAAGCATTTTTGGGTGCCCAATCACACCCTAATCAAAGATTGGTGGCGACTCTTCGAACCGTATTTTTCGATCGTAAAGGAATCCAAAAATTTTCGAAACGAGAGGTCTTTTAAATCGCATTTGTTTTTAAATTAAAAAGAGATAATTAAGAATTAATGTGGTTTTTAAAATCGCACCCTTTTCTCACCCTTAATAAAAAAATCGTTTCGACAGCTTGGCGACTCCACTGGGGACATTTTTTTTAGAGAGTCAGGCCGATAGTCAATTAATTAATTTTCTTTCAATTGAAAGTTATAAATTTGTTTTAATTTAGTTTTTGATCCCTTGTTTGGTTTTTAATAAGTTTTGTTTGTATTTTTGTTTTTTTAATTTAATTAGATTAACAATTAAATAGTTGTACTGATCTGTTTGCTAATGGTTTCATATTATTTGTGAATTGAGAACTGATTTTTGAGTGCTTTTATTATGTGTTTTTTCGCTTTTCCTCACACACTGCACAGTTGCATTTTCATGACATGAGCTAAAACCTCGCTTCATCCTAATTAAGTAGGAGTGAGAGACTATGCCCTCGTGTGGTTTTCACCTCCGCATGGGATAGTGGATCACTCCTGGAGCTCACGCCTTATGGTCCTCGTGATGGTATTCACCTCCGCACGGACATAAGGAGGTGTGTTCCCTCGAAATTGAACTCGATCCCCTAAAGCCTGTGATGGCTAAGATTGAGGGTTCAACAGCCCAAGGGGGCACTGGCAAGGACAATTCGAGAACCTATTACTTTAGAACCGAACCAAGCATATAGTGAACATAGAGCCCAAACTTAGGTCGAGCCAAACTCGAACCTTAAGAGTCCCGTGAGGAGGGTACACAAGGAAAAGCTTTTTGAGTCATTCATTTTCATTTTTTCGAATAAAGGCATGTGAACTAGATATCATGCGGTTAGGTTTATTTGTCAAGCAAGCATGCGAATTAGATATCATGCGGTTAGGGTTTTAATGTTCAAACAAAGCATGGGGGTAGATATCATGTTGGGTAGGATCTACTAAAGCATGATTGGGTAGCCAGCATGTGAGGGTAGGTTTTATTTGATGTTTATGGTACTTATTTTGTTGTTTATATTATGTGCACTAACCCATTTTTGTTCTATGTCTATTTTATTTTGATTTTATTGCATTCACATCTTTATGTCATCACAAGGTGTTAATTCACAAGTGATTGACTAATAAGAAGGCTAGTCATAATGAGACAAGAAATTCTTAACCATGTAATCAAAATCTGGAGATCCAGAGGCGTTCATATGATTCATGAAGAAGAACATTCGATGAATGAAGAAATTTGAACCTGACTGAAGAGCGATTCATGAAGAAGGATATTCGATGAATGAAGAAATTTGAAACTGATTGAATACCGATCCACAAAGAAAGACATCCTAAAGATGTTCCCTTAGGAGATAGATGCAGTAATGCCAAGGACGAGAAGACCCTTCACAAAGACGTTAAGAGCACTTTCCATTGAAAGTGGAGATGGAGATCCCAAGATTCAATTCAAGGACAATCGATTTCATCAAATGTGATAAAATACACCGACCATTTTGGAGATGCAATGCAAGATTCCATTAAGAGTATGGTTCAAGGAAATGAAGAATCACAATTGTATTTTGATTACATGGTGTAATGAAATCTTGTTGTCTAAATGAAGGTTGTTCTATAGTGGTCACTTTTGGGATTAACACCTTTTGCATTTGCATTTTTACATCCACATTTGCATTCACGTCGCTTTAATTTAAGCATTTTTACATGCATAAATCATGAAAATATGAGAGTAACTCGTGAAGGATGATGTAGCAGAAGCTCTGAAATTAAATTGAAGTTACTGAGACGTGTTTCTGGAAAGATAGACAACAATGAATGAGATCTTAGCACGAGTTAGTAAGATCGAGAGAATTCAAGAACAACTCGTAAGGACCCAACAAGAAATGATTGATGAAGCAAGGAAGTTCCAAGTTGAATCCAGGGGACAATGTCCAAGTTGATGAGCATGATGATTACAGTGATATATGGGGAGAAAGTTCCAGTGGTCAGTCACAAGGTCTTCAATATGATCATAATAACGGCAAGGAGAAAGTGGGATCAAAAGAGCTTTCATATAGCCATATATATCCAAAGTTGCTCCAAGCACAACTGATTGTCCCACGTCTGGCCAAGCATTTGCTGCCCCCTTATCCGAGTTGGTATAATGAGGATGTTACTTGTGAATATCATGCTGGAGCTCGAGGACACTCTATCGAGAATTGTAGCAACTTCAAGCGACAGGTTCGAGATCTTTTGGCTCATGGAGTTATAGAGGTGGATGCTCAGCAGTTGAAAATTAATTGCCAGAATGAAGTTGATGGGGTTGAAACAAGTGAAGTACATGCCAAAGAGAGTGTTGAAAAGGAGAAAAATAAAATCAAGGAAAGCAAGATATGTGAAGAAGAGATAAAGGACTCAACTCTTGAGACCTCTCTGACGCTAAAAAAGAAGATAGAAGTGGGAAGTGACAAGAAAAAAGTTAAAGGAGAGGTAGTCCGAGACTGGCCGCAGAAGATGTCTTGGGAATATATGACCCTCAAGGTTTTTCAAGTGCCCATTTCCGACTTGTTATCCCTTTTAATCAAGAATCAGTACCTCACTCCAAGGCCATTAAGAATGAAGACTAGCCCATCCGCTTATGGCTACGACCCGAATAGTGCTTGTGATTTTCATATGGGGGCATTAGGTCATCCCACTGACAAGTGCATACCGTTGATGGAAGAGATAGAAAATCTCGTTGATAAAGGAGTCCTGACACGAGAAATGATCGAGATATAGAGAGAGAATGCGGATGAAAACCCTAATCCAACAGGGCACCCACCATTCTAGGGAAAGTATGGCCTTTTGGTTGAACAAGTGAAGGTTGTGCTCCACCACAATCGCATTTCCCATTTGTAACATCATGTTTGAACTTGTTTTTCATCATTTCTCAGTTTTTTTTATTAATGATATTTAAATGAACTCATGTTACTTTAAGAATGGTGATCATTGAATCAAATTCATGATTTGAAGTTCTTTGAATATCAATTGAATTAAAAGCTCTTTAATGGTTAGAGTTATAAATTTTTGACAAAATGGCAAGGTTGAAACATGATAAAACAAGGACCTTGACCTTATCCCCAGAAGATACAATTGAACACCATACCTTTTTGTTGCATGAACCGATATAGCCTTCTTCTATCATAATGGAATGAACCATAGGCTTGGTATTCAGGTATGCATAGGAGCGGACAACATGGGGCATCTTTTGCGTATGACATTACAAAACTATCTAGACCATACTTTTGTTGACGATGTTCGATGATGATTATGATCTTTACAGATGGAATAGTCGAGTAGATGAGTCTAGTTTAGGTCAGTTGCTTGGGAATTGAACTCTAACGATGAGATTTTCTGACTTTTAACAACACCTAGACTATGACAGGTTCTTTCTTGACAAGCTTAAGAAATTTGATCTGTATACCCAGATTATAATAATATATGTATATAATAAAGCTTGAGGTGTCCCTCTAGAGCAATTGGTTAAAAGCCCCGGCTTTATGGATAGAATTCAGCTACCCTAATAAAGATGATTATATTATATGTATACAATAAAGCTGAGCTATTCCGCTAAAGCAATTGGTTATAGAGGAAACTCGAAAGCCCTGGCTTTATGAATATATTATATTCAAACCATGACCTTAATCGGGTACTTGGCAATTCGGTGTATGCTCAACTGTGATTGTCAAGTCAAAGACTTTGTGATGAGATGAATCCTTCAGCTAGTCCGATAAAGGCAAATTACAATAAAGCTGATTTCAGCTAGCCAGACAATGGCAAATTAAATCAATTTTATAAATAAGGAGTTACGGCAAAAATGGACTAAGGGAGATAAGGAACACCTGTTACAGTCAATTTCATACGTGCACTCAGAAATTTCATTTTTAGATCGATATTTTTGTACTGCCTTGGTTAGAGGAGTCTACGAGGCTTGAACAAATGGAAAATTTCAGAGAACTGAAATGGAAGTGTTCTAGAAAGTCTAGTAATGGATTATGCTAGTTGCGTCATTTTGTCCGCATCCGATTAAAATACCAAGCCAAAAAAAAGAAGGGCATGTTGCAATATTCACGATGACTGAGAAGGAAATGATATTTCGGTGGTTGAAACCTTAGAAAATAGGAAGCTAACCTGAAGCCAACCCCTTAATTTTGACACTTGTCAAAGAGCTATAACCCTGAAAATATTAAAGAGCTATTGATTCTTTTGATATTCCGTGAACTCTTGTTTATGATTTGATTCAATTGTGAGTCTGAATTAAGGGGCAGTGTTTTATAAAATTATTTCATTCTTTGATCCCTAAAATAAGAGAAAGGGGAAAAATATTTTCAAACAGGATAGTCTCAAATGTGAAAGGTCCTTGAGGCTGACGAGGCTCTTTTTGCCTCCATTGAAGAAAGAATAAGCGATGCTAGGACATGAAGCATTCCACAGTGTTGATAGCAAATAGTCCGAGAGATCAGAAGGAATGGGCTTGTAACACTCCTTTGTGACGTTGTCAGTAACCAGTCAAGAAGATGATCACCATATGGGAAGGAGGCATATATCCTAGTGTATAGCATAGATGCAAATGTGCGACCAATCGAGAATAAGATGATCGTTTTATTTGAAGAGAGGGCACGCATATCCCAGCTCATAACAAAAAGTAAGACATTGTGTTAGAAGGGTTGCTCATTTCTTAAGTGTCAATGACAGCGTGAAGAAAAGCCCTCAAGCTATTTGACAACACTGTTGTATAACGGCGTGATAATTTGAGCATTCAAAGTTAAGAGATTTTGGTACGAAAAGAGCCATGAATGCCCACATTGGGGCATGAATAAACCCACATCATGTTGAGATGACAAGATTTGGACCAATTAGTCATGAAGAATGAGCCTTACAAATTGAGGTGATGGGGTATTTTGAAGGCACGTACCAGTATGAGATAATGTCGGGGCACGACTAAACCCACATCATATTGAGATGATAAGATTCAGACCAAGAAGGCATTGAAAATGAGCCTTATAATTTGAGGTGTTGGGGCATTTTGAAGGCTCTTACCTGAATAAGATAATGTTGCGGCATTTGTGAATACTTGTTCCAGCTAGAGGTATTATTGTGGGACATCTTTGGAAGCCAATGAAGACCTGTGGAACGATCATTGAATTGAAAAATGGTTCCAAGGGGATAAAAATGTATGAAGAATGAAAATGGTGAAACTGTGACAGTGGAGTTTACCATATATGATCATTTTGTCCATCATAGTGGCATTATTCTGTGATTTCACATGTATCAATGTTGGCGAGCCGAAACATCCCACTTTAATCTTCATTGAGTTTTGGTATTCTTGTAATCCCATACAAAAACCCTGGACGTTATGCAAAGAGCTTCTCTGGTTAAAAGATATGGGCAGAAGCCACAAGAAAAGATGAATGTGTTGACAAATGATTTACGAACTAGTAAATATGATGTTGAATCAATGTTGCGATCATGTTTTGTTTCCATTATCCGAGATGAAGGTTGTCATACGCAACTCCAAGGTTAAAATGAGAAATGACGTGGTGACATGAAAAATTGGGATAAATCCTCCTTGTGATATGAGTTAAAGCAGAATAGATGTTACTATCCCATTGATCTTTGTGGAGTTTGGCGCAGTCATGTACAGTCTCCAAAAATGGGGCAACACAATCATGCTTCTGACCATAGCAAGAAGTTGAGAGAGAAAACACTTTCTCCGAAATAAAGATAGATAACAAAGACGGCAAGGAGACAGAAGAAGATCAGAGGGCTCATCAAAGATACAAGTTGGAAACTATGAGTTGCTACACGGGTATATAAAGCAGACCCTGGAAAGGAATGATCAAGTATGAGAAGACTAAGTTCACCACTTTAAAGTCAAATGAAGATGGAATCGATATTTATGCATTCATGAGAACATCATTTGCATAAAAGAAAATGCATTACACTAATACATTTAATTGCATTTGTGTTCGTGTTTCATGCATAAACACATGGTTTTGACAGATCTTCCAGTGAAAAGAGAAGATGCAGGATGTCAAAAGGCCAACAAGTTGAAAGGAAGATGTCAAAAGGCCAACAAGAGGCATACCCTGAAGAATTGAGAGGTCTAATCCATAGAAGAAGCATTACTCTAAAGTGATGACCATCAGATATATAAGAAAAATAGAGATGTTCGTGTATGAAGAGAGGAATAACTCGATTAAAGTGACTTGTACACAGGAGATTGGGGCAAAGTCAAGTCTTCACCAAAGAGTAGTGAAGCAAATCCATTTTGAGCCTTCACCAAAGAGTAGTGAAGCAAACCATCTTAAGCCTTCACCGAAGAGTAGTGAAGCATATCCTTTTTAAGCCTTCTCGGAAGAGTGTTGGAGCAAACCATCAGACAATCAGATGTAGGAGAAAAAGCAAAATTTCTCGAGTACAAAGAAAAGGAAACGTGCACGAGGAGTTATTAACCGATTCAATGTCCCAGGAAGGGAGAGGTTCAATGACAGTCAAGTCAAGGAAGACTCTCGCATTTAATTGCGGCGAGACAAGCTCTCAGAAGAGAAATAAATTCGAAAATATTCTCTTAAATTCTAAATTTTTGAGTATAATGATTTTCAAATTTTCAAGCACACATTAATGATTGATAATGTTTGATTTTCAGGTTAGACCTTCTAAGCAAATCAAACTTAAGTCTTCACGAGAGAGTAGTGAAGAAAATCATCTAGAAGTCTTCACAAGAAAATAGTAAAGTAGAAGAGATGTTCGAGTTCCATACTCCCTAGAGAAAGAGGGAGCGAACCCGTAAGAAGAAGATGTTCGAGTTCCATACTCCCTAGAGAAAGAGAGAGCGAACCCGTAAGAAGAAGATGTTCGAGTTCCATACTTCCTAGAGAAAGAGGGAGAAAACTCGTAAGAACAAGATGTTCGAGTTCCGTACTCCCTAGAGAAAGAGGGAGCGAACCCGTAAGAAGAAGATGTTCGAGTTCCATACTCCCTAGAGAAAGAGGGAGCGAACCCGTAAGAAGAAGATGTTCGAGTTCCATACTCCCTAAAGAAAGAGGGAGCGAATCCGTAAGAGAATGTTGAGTCTTATACTTTCTGAAGGAATAGGGAGCAGACACGATTGTTGAAGATTGTTCGAGTCTTATAATCTCTGAAGGAATAGGGAGCAGACACGATTGTTGAAGATTGTTCGAGTCTTATACTTTCTGAAGAAATAGGGAGCAACCACGATTGTTGAAGATTGTCTGAGTTTATACTCTCTGAAAGAATAGGGACCAACACGATTGTTGAAGATTATTCGAGTTCTATACTTCCTGAAAGAAAGAGGGAGCGAACCCGTTTTATGAAGATTGTTCGAGTCTTATACTTCCTGAAGGAGTAGGGAGCGGGCTCGTTATTTGAATATTTTTCAAGTCTCATTTATCCCGACGTAACAGTGAGTGGTTTAATCTTTTGAAGTTCTCATGACCGGATAAATTCGATCATCTTTTGATCTTTGCTCTATCCTCGTTACACGATAATGAGCAAAGAGGGGCAGCTGTAGATGCTCGTTTTTATCCGGGGCTAAGTCGGAGCATACCCGAAGTAGAGCAGTTGGAGGCCCAATCCAATGATCAAGCCCAGTCCACGTGAAATCCTAAGAAACTAAAAAAGCGGTTATTGGGAGTTAACCAAAGCAAAGTGGAAGAGAGGGTCAATTTTATTGGAGGTAACTGCCATAGGAATGAAGGAAGAACCACAGAAAAAATATCTAGAGAAAAAGGGGAACCACTCATCATCAAAAAAAGAGAGGAGGGGAGATCAGAGGAGGACGGACAGAAAAAAAAGACAGAAACGAAAAAGAATTGGAGAAATATCAATAATTCATCACCATTACAGGAAAGATCGGAGACCATTTTACTTGTTTTTCTTTACACAACCAAGCAGGAACTAAAAAGAGGTGAGTGTGTAAGATATTTTTTTTCACGGCATATTCAAAGATCAATTGGTGTAACAAAGGATTCGGTTCTCTCTTACGAAAAGCAACAGAAACAATACAAATAGGTTATTTTTCTTGATACTTTAGAAATAATAAGCGTTCATTTTCATTTTTTTTCGAAGCAAATAAATATTAAAGTAGTCTCAATTTACCTGTTATGCTTCGGGTCTGGATTGAAATTGGTTTTAGGAGTGGCTCGTATGGTCGTAGTTTTATTGCACGGTAGCGTTGGTCTAGAGCGTAAGTAAGGGCTTGAGAGATTAAAAAACCAGGATACTGAAAAATAATTTTAAATGTTCAAAGCTTTTTCAAAGTTATTAGCAAGCATTGGATTTTCTTTTGGGGTATGAATTAAAAGAAAGAGTTTAGTGTTTACCTAGCAATCGGTCCCTTTGTAGGTGTAGAATAATTCACCCTTTTGGTCGTGAGTGGAAGAGAGGGGAGAGTGAAACGTAAGACGGTGGCCATGGTGGTCACCATATTTTTTTCTTTCTTTCTTGAAATCTATGTTTAGTAAAATAAATTAGAGGAAGGAGAAGGTTTTGGGTTCTTACCGGAACTGTTGAATACGGTGGTCGCGTAGAGAGCTCTGTTTAAGAACGAAGGGGTGTGAGGGGAGCTCGATTAGCAAAAGGGGTTGAGCCTTTAGATTCTTAGCCGTGCGTAAGAGGTACGAGAGAGAGAGAGAGAGGGATGATGGTTGTGATTGGAAGAGGCCACCAAGATATGGTGGCCGAATGATGGCAGCGGTGTTCAAAGGAGGGAGCAGCGTCGTGCGGAGTTGAATGAAGAAGAGATAGGGTTGGAGAAGAAGAGCGAACGTGAGGTAGGGTGTGCGTGAATTGAGTTCAGCTATGGTATTTTAGTTTAGGATTCATATTTAGACATTTGGTTTAATTAGTTTTTAGTCACCATGACTTTAGGGGTAAATTCTGTTTAGACCCTTTCAATTTAGACGCATTCTACAGAGTAGTCCCCTGTTTGTTTCAATTTTCTTTTTTTTCCGAATGTGCAGACACTATTATGTTATTTTACATTTCATTTTAGTTTAAACTAAATAGGAAAAATTACATATATGATCTTAGTTTATGCATTTTTATCTTTAGGTCATTGAATTATTTTTGATTTATAAATTTAATTTTACGTACATTTATATTTAGTCATTACATTTATGTATATATATACTCTTTAAAATTTTAGTTTAGCATGTTATGTTTTTTTTTTATATTTGAGTCATATTTGTACGTTATATGTTAATATGCATTGTTTATATCTTTAATTTTAAATGTATATTTTTTTGTATGTCATGTTGTATGATATTTTTAATTTAGTTTAATTAATTTTGGTATGACATCCACTTGTTGCATAATTTGCATGATAGCCTCACGTGCATAACTCGACCTATTATATAATCGGACTAAGGGTATTACCCTTTTAATTTAAAATTGTCTTGAGTGGCCTGTCTTAACTGATTAGAGGGTCGTTTTGACTATTTTAAATTAAAAGTGTATCCCGAAAGTGAAACCTAAAAATCAATTTGTAACCTAAAATTTGGGAACGAAAGAAAAGGAAATGTTCGGTTATTTAAATTTATCGAGAAAAGGTTGTTATAGCTTTTAAGATCTGATCTACGTATTTGTAAATAATCGAACACTCTTTATCTTTCTAAAACGACTCGGTAATGTTAATTTAATTTGTTTGAATGCTTTTGAATGTTTTAAATTTACATTTTTTTGTTTTATGAGATCAAAAATCAAATTAAATTCGAAGTTGTAAAGTTCATTGCAAAGACGTTAATTAATCGATTAGGTACTAATTTAGGGCGTTGTGGGGGTGCTAATCCTTCCCCACACGTAACCGACTCCCAAACTCAGATTTTGGTAACGTAGACCTCAATTTGTTGTTTTAATTAAAATTAATTTTTATTTAAAATGACAAAGCATTTTTGGGTGTCCAATCACACCCTAATCAAAGATTGATGGCGACTCTTCGAACCGTATTTTTCGATCGTAAAGGAAATCCAAAAATTTTCGAAACGAGAGGTCTTTTAAATCGTATTTGTTTTTAAATTAAAAAGAGATAATTAAGAATTAATGTGGTTTTTAAAATCGCACCCTTTTCTCACCCTTAAGAAAAATCGTTTCGACAGTGAATTATGATTGCTCAAAGGCGAAGAAACTAGAAGGACTATTGGGATTAAAGTAGTAAGGCACAGTAAGTTTTTTCTCCCTTTCGTTGCAAGGCTCTTGTTTTATTCTGTTACCCAATTCATTTCTATAGCATATATGAAGATAGAAATCGATTCTTTTACTGTATGTTCTAGTTTCAATCCCGTGTTAAAACATTAAACATGTAAAAACATTGGGGTGAATTGTAGGTTTAACACACATTAATTTGAGTTACTGTTTATTTATGACAAAAGTGTTTGGTTTATTTAGAATTGATTAGGGTCTCCATATGATGTCTTTGTAGAGGTGAAGAAACCAGCTGGAACAGCTGAAGAAATTGAGAAACATTTTGGATATAAATCATCACAACATATCATGGTATGTAAAGGGTGATAGAACTAACTGGAGGTGGTTGATTTTATCTTGATTTTGGATCACGTCGATGACATAATTCTGTTTATGGCAGGTTGGTGATCGGCCCTTTACGGATGCTGTTTATGGAAACCGAAATGGATTTTTCACTATACTAACTGAGCCTTTAAGTGTTGTTGAGGAGCCATTCATTGTAAGGCAGGTTGGTTTTCCTTTCCTTTCCAGTACATTTTTTGTGCTACAAAAGATCTTATTGAACAATCCGAAAAGGAAGGATTGAGAATACAAACCCTGGGGAAGTATTTTTGTCCTCTTATTCTGGGAGTAGCTTGCCACTGATGGTTAATCTCGGAAATTAGACTTAGCTGTTAGCTTTATATCTGAATAAACCATAGTTATTGGACTTTTTTTTTTTCATTCTTGTACAAACCTAGACCTTACATCCGTTTTCTTGTTATTTTCTTATTGTTTTCTCCATTTGATGACTAGACTGTCTAGTAACCTAAGCTTTTTTGTTGAGTCTTTTAGGGTTGATGGACTTTTAAGTGCTCTCACGACAATTATATGTATGTCAATATACATAATGATGAGAACTGTCTGGTGAATTTGTGTTACTCAGGGTGTCAGCTAGCTTTGTTCCTTGATATATTGTTTTGTGGGCACCTAGATCTTGGTTTTCCTTTTCTTTGATGGAACTATCTAATTGCTGCCAATTTCCACCAAGTTGCATCATCCTTTACCTGCACTACATTAAGATAACACCTGTTCTGGAAAATTCATTCCCCAAGATTTTTCATTTCTTGATGTTTGTTTTAGTTTTCTTGTATATTTATGGATTTTATTCTTTATGATTATCCAACAAACTTCCTTTATCAATTAACAATCCTTCACTGGTAGAAAGAATGGATGTGAAAATTGTACCTGAGCTATTTGTTTGTTTTGGACTCTTGAATGCATTCCATCTTTCTAATGTCAAACTTATATTATTTTGGGCACTATATATGAATCAATGTGCTAAAATTTTCTCGTGTGAGACAAATGAGTTTGTGCTGTTTTAATATTTTAATATATAAAAAGCTAATTCTCTGTTTTTCCCCGAGTTGCTAGTGTTTTAAATGGAAAACACATGTACATTGCATTGAAAGATGAAAAAGTATATGGTCAGTCAGATAAAATCTTGGTGAAAGGATGATTTACATTTTTCTGTTTTTGCATGTTTGTAATCCTTTTCATCTCTGCTTTGGCATCTTTTCATAGCATGTACAATATCTGATATTTCTTTCAAATGCATGATGAACTGTAATGGAAGAGAGTAAATGTTTGCAGGTCCGGAGATTAGAACTGACCCTCGTAAATTGGTGGTTTAGAAGAGGTTTGAAGCCAGTTAGTCATAATTTACTACCAGATGCCAAACAGTGTGTGAGAGATCCACATCATCTGTAAGAATGCTATGGATACAGGTGAAAGTAATTGTTTTTGTAGTTGAGGACAAATTTTGCTCATTATTATTTGCTTTTTCCATCCATGTGAGTTCATTGATTCTTTCATTAATTTTTTTACTTTTAATGAGTCAAAATTGGAAGTGATCTAAAGAGGTGTAGAGAATAATAGTTCTCTTCTGTTATTTCATATCCTTAACAAACAATTGCAATTGAGACGGATCAGAGTGGGAAAGAAAATACAGCGCTGTGAGAAGGCAGAGGTGTAGACATAAACTACTTCACTTAGATCACAAATCTTCAATACAATAACTGATCCATCAAGGCCACTACTACGTCTAACTAAACTATAAAACAACAATCAAACTTCGAACTAACAACTCCAATGTGCTTGTAAGAGTGTAAATGAATAGTGTTCAATAACTGTTCGTATAATGTTCTTTTATTAAGTTAAATAAGTAAGTATGAACAAAATTTTTATGTTTATTTTAATGAACGAATAGGAACAAAGTTGTATTTGGTTCGTTTATGTTCATGAATAAACTCATTTATTGACTCGTTTATAAGCTCGTTTACTCTGTTTTTCTTTTCCTTTTATTTTTTTTACATATTAAATATTAGTGAAGATAAATACTAAATTGCATACAATGTGAACTTTGGAGTTCAAACTATGAAGCCTAAGTAGTTGAAGGACTAGTGGCTTAATTTTGTCATTTTTGAATATATAAACGAACATGGTCGCGAACAATAAATAAACGAACTCGAACGTATTTAAAAATAAATAAATAAATGAATACGGACTAAACTTAATTACCTTTAAAAGTAAATAAACAAATATGTGTATAATTTTATTTATTTTTATTAAATTCTACAAATTTTCCCCTGCATAGGCCATGCACGCTGCCTGCTGCCTGCTGCCTGCTGCCAACGTGGAAATTCGGCTCTCATTCAAACTCTCTTTGAGTAAGGTATTTTTGAAATTCCTCATCTTTGGAAAGAAGTATACGAATTATCCACCCTTTTTCCTAGATCATTCAAATTTAAATTCTGATGGCATATCATGCACAACAGAAAAGGAAACCTACTCTCTGAACTTATTAAGTGGTTTTAATAATTTCTCTTAAAATTCTGAATTCGAACAGTTGTGTCTGTAAGATATATATATATACATTGTCAATTATTAAGAAAGATTATGAATAAATACTATCTTATAATCATTTTCGACTTTTCAAAAAAAAAAAAAGAATCATCGGAAGACCAAACCACCAAAGTCGCCCGCTATAACTCTATTTAACCTATAACACGGAAAAACTAAATCATATACAAACCAACAAGGATGAACCAAGAGAGAGGTAGAGTGATCGTCCTCTTGATATTTTTTAATATTTTCTATTAATAATTTATTTTCTGTAAAATTTTATAAATCGGTATTCTCAAGGGGATTCCAAGAGTTACAAGTGTTCTATTCATGGCAACAACTCTCCAAGAAATTTACCCACTAAACACAGATCATAATTAATGCCATCATCTCTCACTTCTTTAGGATCAATATTCAACTCCTTACACAAAATTCTAAATTATTTGAAAACAATCTTATTCAAAATTCATTTAATACTATAATAATAATTAAATGTATGAATAAAATTTTAATAGCACATAATAATTATTTTATTATTAATAATAATTAAAATATCATGTTTCAAAATTATCATTTTAGATTAATTATCACTTTTTTTGTGAAAATTATCATTTAAAAAACAATTTTTGAAAATTCATTTCTGCTTCCCTCTTCTCCTCTCTGACACCATGTTTAAGTATAGGCCTCCAAATGGCACCACCATTGCTGTGTTTCATTACTCTTGTAAATAATCTACACCTACTTCTCTGCCACACCCATTTAACATCCATTTCTCCATTTGCACAACTGTGGGTCCATTTCAACCTCATCAACCTCTCTAATTGCTCTGCAAAATTTACATTCCATCATCTTCTCTCTTTTTTTTCCTGGTGGGTTGTGACAGGTTGTACAAGTGTTGTGCTTCAACAATTTTCCTTTGAAATATCTAAGCAAGAAATTATCCCATAGTGTTGTATCTAGTGCGACAGATTTAGTACATCATTGGGACTATTATGATAGAGTAATATTGATTTTGAACGACACCTTCACTATTTTGAAAATGAATCGCTATTTGAATCCGTAATCCAGATGAACTATACAAATATTAGGAGCGTATTCCATATTGGAAAGCTTAAATTTCTACCAGCAACCCTTTATCGTATGAAATGTAATTATGAGATGTTGAAAATTAATAAACTGTCAAATGTAGATAAGCATAAGAGGGACGTAGGGAGAGACAAAGATCCTATATTTAAGCAAAGACTAATCTCATGCAAATGCCAACCTATATTGATCTACGTTTGTGTAATAAGTAAAGATGGTCCCAGTGCAATTATCTCTCTGCATTGGATTTGCGAATTAACGGGTAATCTCTTCATTGGAGTTGACGTGCAAGACCATTTCAAGCTCAGCATTGTTTCAACAATTCAAAAGTTGATAATTAATACAACATATAAATGCACCTGCTGTCATCAACTAACCTCATGCAGCTTCACCTGTTTCCATTTACTTCACCTCGTTGGGGCTTTATAGTGATCAGCCCCTCATTGTTCTCAACCCACGTTTCCATTCTTTGCTGTTGAAGTAGTAGACAGATATGGCGAGGGAAAGAATCAAGCAGGTTTGTTTGATGTGGGCTTTGGTTGCTGGTTTGCTGTGCCAAAACTTGGTCATTGCTGTGACCTCCACTGGCCTTGGAGAGCAGAAAAACTACTATCCATCTCCAGATCCTCATGCAGGAACTCCCGCCTCTGGTATGTACTAGTTCATGCAACTTGCAAGTTGTTTGCTGTTTCCTTTTTGTTGTGTTCTAATTGGTTCAAGTGCAGGTTCACATGGAACACCACCATCCCACGGTTCAGGTGCCTCACCTCCCTCTCATGGAACCCCATCTCATGGAGGTGGTTACCACCATACCCCAACAACACCGTCGACTCCTTCGGGTGGAAATTGTGGAACACCGCCGCATGAGCCATCGACTCCATCGACACCGTCGCACACTCCTTCACACGGTAGTCCCCCATCATACGGAGGTGGGAGTCCCCCATCATACGGAGGTGGGAGTCCACCATCATACGGAGGTGGGAGTCCACCATCATACGGTGGTGGAAGTCCGCCAACTCCCACTATCGATCCAGGAACTCCAAGCATTCCCACACCTCCATTCTTTCCTGCTCCAACTCCACCGATCGGTGGTACATGCGAGTAAGTCATTGTGACTTCCAAATGTTGGTTTTAACTTTTATCACCAAGTAACGATACTAACAACTCATATTTGTTACGTTCAGTTTCTGGAGGAGTCACCCCACACTGATATGGGGTCTGCTTGGTTGGTGGGGCACTTTAGGCAGTGCACTCGGTGTGACTAGCGCTCCCGGGTTTGGAGCAACCATGAGCTTGCCCCAAGCACTTTCAAACACACGTACCGATGGAATCGGGGCGCTCTACCGGGAAGGAACCGCCTCATTTCTCAACTCCATGGTGAACCACAGGTTCCCATTCTCGACTAAGCAAGTCAGGGAGAGTTTTGTCTCCGCACTTGGTTCGAACAGTGCTGCAAAAGCTCAGGCTCGTCTCTTCAAGCTCGCCAATGAAGGCCACCTCAAGCCCAGGACCTAAGCAAATACCTTTTGGTAATTGTGTCAGTTCCATTAAGCATTTTATCCACTAGTGTGTGCTACTTAGATTTTATGTTCCTAGTATTTCACCATCTATAATGCTACAGCTTTCATTTGGATAGATACCGTGTCCGGAACTAATTGTTACGTTTATGTTTTCTTATTGTTAAATAAGATTTATTTTGCTTCAGTTTCCACGTACTCTAACATCAAAGAAACCTTAATTATATTATTAATTATGCGTGCCGGTGCTTCAATGATGTTTATGGAGTATGTCTGCATGGCCTATAGAAATAGTTACTGTGACGAATTCAACAAGGGAGTGTCGTAAGAATAAATGAGAAGCAAATGCACATTAAATGGCCATAATACAGAGCAGTGGAACACGCAGTGTTTTCATTTATTATATAGAATAGCTGTTGGAAATCCATGAACCATATTTAAGAGAGAATTGAAGAGCAGAAACTAGAATCTTTTAGGAACAATTAATATGAGTTGCTTACACAACTGAAGTAGTACTAAGGTTTTAAAATGTTGGGTGGGTCTCCTTATCATAAAAAATAAAGTAAATAGATACTAAAATTGTCACACAAACAAATTCCAAAAGATAAATCTTTGAAATCTGTAACATTTACTGGTTTTGCCCTACTTTGAATAAAACATTGTAAATATTTCAACCACTCTACCATATGTTCATGACAGATGCGGCAGCCCTGTAAAACTTTCACCAAGGAAGCAAGTTGCATGAAGTTGATAAAAACAAAATATAATTTAATAAGGTAAATTATTTGTGAATGAGAATCGTTAGTTGATTAACGATCGATTTTTATTGTTGAAATGACATTTCTACATATACTTAATTGATGATATGATATTTTCTGGTCAACATTTAAGCACACATGGTATATATAATGTCATCATTTAAGCACACATTGTATATGCCATATTATGACTTTAACACAAATGACATATGTCACATCAATAATTAAGTACAAATGATATATATCATGCTAACACTTTATGTAACACCAATAGCCTGTATATGACTCAAAATACGAGTTAAAAATGTCACATGAACTTTAGGAACATTCACTGAAAGTAAATGCTGAAAATTTAGTTTCATTTTAAAACATTCCTATATCCATTTTATTTCTGCTTCATTTATCATGCATATTCGTAAATAATAATTTATCATTCCAAAACAAGCTGATCTTATGCAGCAATTAGGCAGTTCCATGTGATTTCTTATTTATATACAACTGCTTAATATTGCTTAATTTTAAAACCATTTAAAAACCATTCATAATATTCATTCATATTTATGACTATAACTAAAATTAACAAAAATTAAACAGTCCTAAATTACTATTACGAACCCTTTTGAAAATAAATCTAATAAAGTAACCTAACGAATATAATGTACATGCTACTAATAAATCTAAGTTAGGATATCTTACTATTATTGTTTGTAGGTTTGATTTTCATAAGATGCTGGCAAACTTCTCACTTCATGTCCTCTACTTTATTCGAACTTACGCATGAAAATCATCACGCGCCAAGTAAAACTTAGTGAGACAATAACATAACTAAAATGATATAAAATATAAATTTCATAAAGTATTATAACACGAAACTGTAATTTTAATGAAAATACTAAAGCTTTTGAACCGAGTTGTTCAAGCTAATTTTCCCTTGAAACTTGAAAATCATCCTCACATGATTTCATCAAAAATCATGTAAATCAATAATAAATGTCGTAAACAATTCATATTCCTGTCATTTTAAGTTATAAACTCATTAAGATTCTGATGAATAATATCAAATAAAATCACAATATCATGATTTCTTTTAACTGGACGTGATTCATAACTTTCATATTCATTTTCATATTCTGTCATAACTTTCATATTTATCTGTATATCCCAATGTATATGTAACATAATATAAGGTACATGAGTTTAAGGTGCGTGAGTTTAAGGTACGCACTAGGCACAACACGATGCCAAATCATAACTGAAACTGTGATATGATGCATTTCAGTGTAATCATAGCCTGAGCACCAACGGTGCTGAACATTGGTACACGAATGTACCAAAGCTGAACTGATAACTGATAACTGAAAAGTACTCACTAAATGACATGCCAAATGTACCTATGACTCTCAATGCAACATACAATGAGCTTATATGTATCATCATAGAATCATTTATTAATTTGTGTTTGATAACTCTAAAACATCTTATATCTATACATATCTGATCATTGTAATCATATGATATATGTAAATATATGATAACTGAAAATCATCTGATAACTGTAAACATTTAGAATTCATCATCGTAAATATCATATTTGGGCAATTAATACCCAAAATCATTCATAAAACTTGTTGAAAAATATTATAGAAATTTTCCATACTGAAAGTTTATAAATCATACTGGAAAATAAAATGAGGTTGACTTATCGCAAGTCGTCCTCGGTTATAATAATCAAATAAATAAACTGCACTCACTTTAACACTTTATTTTTTTAAATCAAAAATATAAGCCTAACTAAGCTTTAGATTTAAATCCTTTGCATTCCACTACTTTCAATACACAATTGATCAAAATTCCATATTTTGACAGTTTGCACTACCTTCGAACAAATATTATTATGTATTAATATATACTGAACAATTATTCTGTTTGCATCACTGAAACTAGACTCGTATACAAATCTAACCATATAAGACAACTCTTCTATTTCAACTTGTATGATTAATAGAGAATTTTCAAAGTTGATTGACAGAATCTGCTGTCCTGTTTTTTGACCTATTCACAATTAAAAATTCATATCTTTTTGTGTTCACCTCAAAATTAGTCACAATCTATTTTAAACGAAGCTAGACTGACATACAAATCTAACAGTGTAGAGATCATCCTCTAATCAATTCTGTATAATTTATGGTGAAATTTAAAATTACTATTTCAATCCTAATTTCTAGACAATTTTTCTTATTTAGCATCTTTAGCTTAATTTCATAATTCTGTAAGCTTTAATAAATGAACCTTTAGGCTAGAATCACAATTCACATAACATTTGGAGTCACTTCTTACCATAGTAACTCTGTCACTAGCCCATCACAAGCCAATGTTTGTACGATAACACAAGCTCGAATTAAATGCACTCACCTTTGTCTTCGTGTTGAATCTCCTCCTCGATAATCTTCTCAATTTCCACACTTTTTCCTTCTTTTTCGAGTTACTTGAATCAGTAGATTTATTGAGGTCTGACGACGTCATATAATAACATAAAATGTTCAAGGTATATGTTAGCATTAAACTAATATAATCTAAGTGTAAATATAAAATTCGATAGAAATAAAATCAATACTTAAATTGACATAAAACTAAATCGTACTCCCATCAAAATTTCAAAATTCTAAAAATATTTCCTTAAATTCCAATATATATATATATATATATATATATATCCTTTATCAACTCTTCACCTTTTGCTAATTGCAAAATCAAACCACTAATTATGAATTCTTTCTAGAATTCACCTCAACTTCCTATTAAATTCATAATAGCCTTTCACTATTATGGTCATGTCACATCAATCACATAAAATTTCCAGCACCTTAATAAAATATTCAAATCAACACTTGAATATTTAAAAACTTGCAATTTCATCAATAACTTTATGAAACTTTTCAATTTCAACCACCCAACTTGATAAACTGGAAATTCAATCCCAACTCAACATTTAAACTAAAAAAATCAGCACATAAATAAAATTTACAGCAATGTACTATTTTACCCAAATGGTACTTTTAGATTTAAAAACTTGAAATCAAGTCCCTATATTTCTTGGACTTTTCGAATTCCACCCCTAAATTTTACCAAACTTGCAATTTGGTTCCAACCAACTTTGTAACTTAATTTTCCATCATATAAATACTAAATATTATCATTGAATACTCCAATTCTCACATTTATACAATAATGTTCCACAATCCTTAAAATGTGTAAACCAACCCTTTTTCACTTTTAAGGTTCCAAATTGATCCAAATCAATCTCCAATTCGCATAGAATACTTCTAATATCATTTCTAAACCATAGGAAAATTTTCAACATTTTTCCCTTAATATTTTCCTATGGCCGAATACCCCATGTCACTTTAGGGGGACTTTTTATTCAATTTCAAGAATGAATTCAACCTCCTTACAACAAATTCATGCTATTCTCATCATCAAAACATCAAATTTAATCCAAATCCAATAATCAAAACATCAAATTTAATTCAAATCCAATAATCTTTTAAAACCTTAGCCTTGGGCAAGTGATATATAAGCACCTACACATCATTTTGGTCATTACACAAGCTTTAGAATTAATCTCCAACACCACTAACATACAAATCTTTCATTAAATCCATAAAATTCATAAACCCTTCATAAACCCTAATAATCAAATCTCAAAATCCAAGCATATTTACCTAGAATTTCTTATACCAAAAGATAGAGAATTGAATGTAGATCATTTTCCTATTTCACAACTTAGTCCAAAATCCTTATAGAATTGCTCAAAATGGAAAAGATTTTTTTTCTCACCTTGGAGGGGTTCACGGCAGCAAGCTGATGGAGAAGAAGAATTCTTAATTTTTCTACCAATTTTCATGATAAACACGGTATTTAAACCAATTAAATTGAATTTAAAATTCAATTAATGAAAAATCTCCAAAATACCATTAATGGGACTTGATATTTACAAATTTCCATTACAATATCTTCCATTAAAATATTATTTAGTCAAAGATGAATCAGTTTGACTTTGACCTTTTACTTTGGCCATGTAATTTTCAAAAATAGCATTTAGTCACTAAAATTCCACTGTTCAGTCAAATATGAAAAATTACACTATTCTGAGCCAGATTTCTCTGATCTAAAATGTTGAAATACTATTTCCAACCTTTTTCTAACATCCTTTAAATTTTCATGAAATTCCAGTTCGATCCGATTATTTGATTCCAATACCGAACTTTTTCGCTTTATAGCTTTTAACACAAATCCTGTACCGAAAATATGATTCCCACGAAAATCTTTTTTTTAGATCAAGTTGTTCATTTACAGGCTAAATAAAATATATAACTTTTCAAAATTACATTTTTTGGTCCCTAAATTTTTCAAATTTTATACTTTAGCCACCAAGCTTTCTAAAATTACCTTTTAGTCACTAGACCAAAATTTGGGGTATTACAATTCCTTCCCCCTTAAAGAAAATTCATCCTCAAATTTTTATATGTATCTACATACCTTAAATAAACAGATGAGAAAACCCTTTCTTCATATTTTCTTCGCATTCCCAAGTCGCTTCCTCAACTTTATGAATCGCTAAAGAACTTTTACTTACGAAATCGTCTCATTTCTCAGTTTTTTGATTTCATATGCTAAAAAGTTTACTGGTTTCTTTCATATAACAAATCTGATTGAATTTTGATTTCCTTTGTGTAATCACATGTAAATTATCTAATCTATACTTTCAAAGCATCTGTACATATAACACATTATAATTTTGCATCCTTCTCCAGAAGTAATGTTAACTGGTAAATTATTGGATCAACTTTCTTTACAGTCTCATACAATCGATAAATCTTGGACTTAATTTCCTTTTATGCTCGAGTCTCAGAACCTTTTTCTAAGGTAAAACTTTGAGAAATATTTTATCATCTCTTTGACATTCAATCAAATATGAAAATGCCGATCTCAAAATTAACTATGCAAGAAGTATACTATCATTTTTCATTGAAAACTAAACATCTAAAGCGCTCAGGACAAAGAATGTTTTTCAGCTAAGTGCATCAACTACTACTTTAGCATTCTATGGATGGTAGTCTAAATCACATCATAGCTTTTTAGAAGCTCAATCCATCTCTTTTTCCTTAAATTTAATTCCTTATGAGTGAGAAAATATTTCAAACTCTTATGATCTGTATAAATGTAACATCACTCACCATATAGATAATGATGCCAAATCATCAAGGCGAGCACCATAGTTTCTAGCTCTAAATCATGCGTCGGATAATTTCGTTCGTGAGTTTTTAGCTGCCTTGAAGCATAGGCTACCACTCTACCTTCTTGTATTAGAACACATCCCAACCCATTATGGGACGCATCACTGTAGATTACATAATCTTTGCCTGACTTTGGCTGCACTAATACTGGTGCCTCTGTCAGAATCTTTTTAAGTATATCGAAGCTTTCTTGAATTTTTTAGTCTAGACAAGTGGTACATTTTTCCTAAGTAGTTTTTTAAGTGAAGAAGCAATCATTGAGAAATTCTTCACAGATCTCCGTTAATAACTTGCTAATCCCAATATCTTTAAATTTCAGAAACATTCTTCAGAGTTTTCTACTCCACTATAGCTTGTACTTTCTTACGATCTACTCTGATTCCTTTTTGCTGAAATCATGTGGCATAGAAAAGTGACCTCTGGCAGTAGGAATTTGCATTTTGACAACTTAGCATACAACTTCTTATCTTGCAGCACCTGAAGTACATTCCGAATATGTGCATCAAGTTTTTCTTAAGTCTTAGAATATACCAAAATATCATCGATGAATACGACTACAAACTGATTCAAATATGGTTGGAACACTCGATTCATCAAATCCATAAATGCTGCTGGAGCATTAGTCAATCCAAATTGTATGACTATGAACTCATAGTGACCTTATCGGGTGCTGAAACTGTCTTCGGTATATCTTCTTCTTTATTCCTTAACTGGTGGTACCCGATTGAAGATAAATCTTTGAAAATATGTAAGCGCCGTTGTTCTAATCTAACATGTCATCAATCTTTGGAAGAGAATACACTTATTCTTCATCGTATTTATAATCAGCTGACGATAATCTATACATAGCCACATCTAATCATCTTTTTAATTACAGTAACAATGTACCATACGAAGTTGTATGCGGTCTATTAAAACTTTGATCAAGTAACTCCTGCAAGTAAGCCTTAAGCTCTCTGAATTCCGTTGGAGCTATTCGGTAAAGAGCTATCGAAATAGATCTTCTGCCTGGAACAATATTAATCTTAAACTCTACCTCTCAATCAAGAGGTAATCTGGGTGATTCATCAGAGAAAACATCTAGAAATTTCTAATTATTCGCTTTACTCTGACGCTAAGACCTAAAAGTTTCGTTGCTATAATAAATAAATTCTAAGAAAACACATGTTTAAGGCAATCTTTTATTAACACAACTTATTCAAGAATTCTATTCCCAACATTAAATTACTACTTTATTACTTGAAGTCATTCTTCATATACTTTTCTATTTCTATAATCTTACTCCAGTTACTATAAATCTTGAAACTCTTCAAGTTCTTCAAATAAACAACTATTCTTATTTGAACTCATTTCAAATATTTTCAAACAATAACATAATTATCATCTGATTCACTAAGAACTTAGCTTTCTTTAAACTTTTATCAGATAATCTACTTACCTATAGGAATTCCAGGATCATCGATAAGTTCAATACTTTCTGGATCCTCCCCAGTCTCAACTTCTCTTATAATCCTTTTGAACCTTATGATAGATTCCTCTAATTTTGTTACCTTATTAAACTCTGGGATATTTCTTTTACAGAATGGAGAAAAATCCTTTACAACTCTAACCCTTCTAGGGTAAGATACTGAAGTCCTCCCAGATCCATTTGGATCAGTTTTAGTCTCGATTCTATTTCCAGTATTATCTTCGTTCTTACTCTAGTTCTTAACTTCCGACATCAAACACATACATCTCCTTATCACATTAGTAAGGAGTAACATCCTCAATAGAATCATAAAACCGTACAAGATCAATAATTTTGATATCCTAGTGGCATGTACATATTTCTAATATAACATAGGCTCGGTTTAGGCTAAAAATCGACTAAACCTTACTCTAATGCCAATAAATGTAACACCCATAGCCCGTATACAACTCAAAATATGAGCTAAAGATGTCACATCAACTTTGGGAACGTTCACTGAAAGTAAATCGTGAAAATTTAGTTTTGTTTTACAACATTCCTTTATCAATTTTATTTCTGCTTCATTTAGCATGCATATTCATAAAACAATAATTTGTCATTCCAAAACATGCTAATCTTATGCAGCAATTAGACAGTTCTATGCAGTTTCTTATTTATATACAATTTCCTAATATTGCTTAATTTTAAAACCATTCTAAAACCGTTCGTAATATTCATTCATATTTATGACTATAACTAAAATTAACCAAAATTAAACAGTCCTAAATTATATTACAAACACTTTTGAAAATAAATCTGATAAAGCAACCTAACGGATATAATGTACATGCCACTAACAAATCAAAGTTAGGATATCTTACTGATATTGTTGGTAGGTTTGATTTCCATAAGAAGCTGGCAAACTCCTCACTTCACGTTCTCTGCTTTATTCGAACCTACGCATGAAAATCATCACGCTCTAAGTAAAACTTAGTGCGACAATAACATAACTAAAATGATATAAATATGAATTTCATAAAGTATTATAACATGAAAATATAATTTTAATGAAAATACTAAAGCTTTCGAACCGATGAGTTGTTCAAGCTAATTTTCCCTTGAAACCTGAAAATCATCCTCACATGATTTCATAAAAAATCATGTAAATCAATAATAAATGTCATAAACAATTCATATTCTGTCATTTTAAGTTAGAAACTCATAAAGATTCTGATGAATAATATCAAATAAAATCACAATATAATAATTTCTTTTAATTGGACGTGATTCATATCTTTCATATTCATTTTCATATTCTTTCATAACTTTCATATTTATCCGTATACCCCAATGTATATATAAGAGAATATAAGTTACATGAGTTTAAGGTGCGCACTAGGCACAACACGATGCCAAATCATAACTGAAACTGCAATATGATGCACTTCAGTGTAATCATAACATGAGCACCAACGGTGCTGAAAATTGGTACATGAATTTACTAAAGCTGAACTGATAACTGAAAAGTACTCACTAAATGGTATGCCAAATGTACCTATAACTCTCAATGCAACATACAATTGGCTTATATGTATCATCATAAAATCATTTATTAATATGTGTTTGATAACTGTAAAACATCTGATTTATAAATATCTGATAATTGTAATCATATGATATTTGTAAATATTTGATAACTGAAAATCATCTGATAACTGTAAACATTTAGAATTCATCATCGTAAATATCATACTTGGGCAGTTCATACCCAAAATCATTCATAAAACTTGTTGAAAAGTATTATAGACATATTCCATACTGAAAATTTATAAATCATACTGGAAAATAAAATGAGGTTGACTTATCGCAAGTCGTCCTCGGTTATAATAATCATATAAATAAACTGTACTCGCTTTAACACTTTATTTTTTTAAAATCAAAATATAAGCCTAACTAAGCTTTAGATTTAAATCCTTTGCCTTCCACTACTTTCAATACACAATTTATCAAAATTTCATATTATGACAGTTTGCACTACCTTCAAACAAATATTATTCTGTATTAATATATACTGAAAAAATATTCTATTTGCACCACTGAAACTAGACTCACATACAAATCTAACCATATAAGACAACTCTTCTAGTTCAACTTGTATGATTAATAGCAAATTTTCAAAGTTGACTAACAAAAGCTGTTTTGAGCAGAATCTCCTGTCCTGCTTTCTGACCTATTCATGATTAAAAATTCATATCTTTTTATGTACACCTCAAAATCAGTCATAATCTATTTTAAACGAAGCTAGACTAACATACAAATCTAACGGTGTAGAGATCATCCTCTAATTAATTCTGTATAATTTATGGTGAAATTTTAAACTCATTATTTTAATCCTAATTTCTAGAGAACCTTTCTTATTTAACATCCTTAACTTAATTTCATATTTCTGTAAGCTTTAATAAATGAATCTTTAGGCTAGAATCATAATTCACATAACATTTGGAGTCACTTCTTACCGTAGTAACTCTGTCACTAGCTCATCGCAAGCCAATGTTTGTACGATAACACAAACTCGAATTAAATGCACTCACCTTTGCCTTCACGTCGAATCTCCTCCTCGATAATCTTCTCAATTTCTACACTTTTCCTTCTTTTTCGAGTTACTTGGATCACTAGATTTATTGAGGTCTGATGACATCATATAATAACGTAAAATGTTCAAGGTATATGTTAGCATTAAACTAATATAATCTAAGCGAAAATATAAAATTCGATAGAAATAAAATCGATACTTAAATAGATATAAAACTAAATCGTACTCCCATCAAAATTTCAAACTTCTTAAAATATTTCCTTATATATATCCATTATCAACCCTTCAACTTTTGCTAATTGCACAATCAAACCACTAATTATGAATTTTTTCTAGAATTTACCTTAACTTCCCATTAAATTCATAATAACCTTTCACTATTATGGTTATAAACACTCGTTTTTTCCAAGTCTTTTCTATTTAATTTTAATTTTAATTTTATTATTATTATATTATTATTATTATTAATTAATATATTACATCATTTTTGAAGGCCCTGTATGGAAGCCCATTCGAGGCCTGAAACATCATACAAGCCCAATTGGCCCAGCTAAGCTACCCAATCTCGGTTACAACCCAAGCCCAACACCAACACATGCAACAAAGATCCAACAAGCATACAATCCAGCTACCCGACCCAGCACCCGATTGAAGCCTGTAGTAGAACCGACCCGAAGAAGATCTGACCCGACCCCTAGGGTTTTTAAAACCCTAAACTTAGGGAGTTGATTGCCACCGCCGCTGACTGTTCATGCATGTACAAACTTTGATCGATCGCTTGTTTCAACAAACAAATTAATCAAAAATATTATCCTAGAAATCTAGGATATTATTACCTACCCAAGGCACTCAAATCCATCAGTAGGAAACCAAATCAAGAGGCATCAATAAAAGAAAAGGAAGACAGAGGGAGGGGGAGCATTCAGTGAGGGGTTTGAAAAAGCATAGAACATAGATAAATTAGAGGAAAACATTCAGGGTTCAAAGGAAAGAAAAAGAGAGAAGAAAATTAGAAAAAAATAGAATAAAGGGAGAAAACAAAGGCATTCGGGGTTACTCAAAGTTGAGATCAGAGAGAATAAAAAAATAAAACGAAAAGAGCGAGGTTGAGAGAAGAAACAAAAAACAAGAAAGGAGAAGAAAGTTACCTCTTTGGAGAACCGAGACTTCTCATCTTTGTCATAGGCGAGGAAACACTCCAGCGATTGTAAAAAGTTTTGTTCATTACTTATGGTGAGATTAGGTTTTGGTGGGGACTGGTTTCGGGTTTTAAGTGGCCAAAGGGGGTTGATTCGAGGTTTTAAGGTGTTGAGAGGAGGGGTTCTGGTCTCGATGCTCTAATCGGGACCACTGATTTATGGTGGCCGAACGATTTGGTTGGTTTATGTTTCATGGTGGCGTGAGGGTTGTGGGGGGGAGAACTTTTCTCCTTCTGTCTCTCGAGTTGGTCGCGGAGATGAAAATGAAATAGAGTTTCCTAGAAACTCTTAAAATGGTTTTATATGTATGTTTCGATACAATGTCGTTTTAGGCCAAGAGAGGGAGACCGAGTGTTGGGTTAATGGGTTAATTACAACTTTGGTCCTAATTATTATGTAATCTCATAAGCGTGTTTTTCCATTTTTGGGGTAAATTACAGTTTAAATCCCTTTATTTTGTAATGCATGTAATCAGGTCACTTAATGAAGTTTTATTTTTTTCATTTCGAGCACATTATTTGTTTTATGTTTCATTTTAGTCCTGCATTATATCTTTTTAAATGTTTATGTATCTAGCTGTTAATTTTATGTAGTTTTCATTTTGGCCATCAATTAAAGATTTATGTTTATTCTATTTTGGAGTTAATATTTGTTTACCTTTCATTTTGATCACTATTTTTTAACTAATGTGTTTTGGGGTAAATACTCTGTTTTGAGCTTTGATTTATGATTAAGTTCATTTTAGTCATCATCTTTAGTGTTTTAGTGTTGGGTTTATTTCCCATTAGGTCCTTATCTGTTATGTAATACATATTTGGTTTAATGTTATGTTTTGCCTATTGATTATGATTTAGTTCATTTAGGTCCTTAGTAGTGTTAGTAAATTTACTAATGTTTATGATTAGGTTCCTGAATTTGTTAGACTTGGGTTTTAGTACTTAAGCTTTATTTTAAGGAATAAATACTTAGTTTATATTATGGATTCTGGATTTTTATGTGAGTTCATTTTGATCATGATTTTTTTAACACTTTATTACTTTTTCCTTTTTATTTAAGTATCTTATTAAGTTACTTTATTTTTATTTTTTTATTATTTTGAATCATTTCAGTGATATTTTGTTTATTCATTTTTATGTTTATTTTTTATATTACATGTAATTATATTTGCCTGATATTCCATAATTCTTGTATATTTGAATATTGATTATCCTTGTATATTAATTTCATATGAATTGATCATGTGTTAGCATTTTATGCATATCTCATATCCGATTAAATACTTTATTAATTAATTCAAACATTTTCAAGACCCGTATTTAAAGAACGGGTGTGGAAAGTATCATTTGATCGAAGTGGTACAATCCGATACGACGTTCGAACGAAATGGAACTTGAAATTAATCTATTTTATTTTATTAATTAAATATTTTTATGTGAATGATTCAATGCGTTTCACTTAATTTATTTTATTTTTATGCAAATGTCAATATTCATTTTTATTTCGATACGCGTTATTCGAAGATAGAATATTCTTTAACAATGAAAAATAACTGAAATAGCTTTCCCGACGGAGGATTGCATAATTCAAGATTTTTATAGAGTTAAAGGATTTTCTTTAAATAGTTAAAATCGAAGCAAATTAATTATATTCAATAAACATACCATATTTTAATTTTATATTTTATTTGTGATTTCCATTATTTCCGACAATGTGTAAGCGACACAATACCAATTTTGGGCGCTGTGGGGTGTTAATCATTCCCCACGTGTAACCGACTTCCGAACCCGTTTTAATCGAATCTTTGGTGATGCAGACCAAATTTTGTCTTATAAAATGATTTTTCTTAAAATTGTTTTAAAAGTCGTTTTTAGGTATTCGACCTACCTAACCCAAAGGTCGATGACGACTCCCTTTTCAATTTAATTCAAATCAATTCCAAATTACCAATTTTTCAAAATAAAATCATAATAATTTTTAAAATAATACTTTATTGTTTTATAAAAAAATGGTTATGTCAGCTTGGCGACTCCGCTGGAGACTTTTTTTAGAGAGTCAGGCTGTAAGTCGCTTATACAATGTCGTTGTGGTGGAAATAGTTTTGGTTCGAGTCTTTAGTTAATTTATGATCCATTTATTGAAGTTTTTAATTGCTTCATTTTAATTATCATACTAACCTTTTAATTTTGTTTGCATCTCTGTCCGAGTTTGTCGAGTTTTTTTTTCTTTTTCATTTTTGAGTCAAAGATAGGTACGCTCCTCCTCACACACATCACTTGCATTGGCATAACATGAGCTCTAGACACGAGCTTCGATCCAAATTAGTTTTGGGTGAAGGCTTTACTCTCGTAAGAATTTATTCTTCGTATGAGTTTTAGCAAATAACCCATGGGATACATACCTTACACCTTCGTAGGAATTTATTCCTCATATGGGTATAAGGAAGTGAATCCCCTCAAATTGAACTCGTTCCGTTTGAAACCTGTAATGGGTAAGGATCAAGGGTTTGATAGCCAAGGGGGCACCGACATCAAGGACAATTGGAGTACCTTTTTCCTGTTAGAGCCAAAACATGCATATAGTAAACCGTAGAACGATCATCCTAGGTATAGTCATACCAAACCTCTGTCCATCAGTAGGTACCCAAAATAAGTATACACAAAAGAGGAGCGTTTCTGAACCTTTCCTTTTTGTTTTAAATTTTGTTGAATAAAAGCATGCGAACTAGATACCATGCGATTAGATCATTTTCTTGAAAATAGGTCATTATGGGTAGAAATCATGTCCGAGTAGGAATGTTATTTAATTAAAGCATGTTCGGGTAGATATCATGATGAGGTAGGTGTTATATTCATCTTTGAATAATTTTTTATCTATATTGATTTTCTTACCAGTACTAACTAATTTCTTTTGTTTGAGTGCACTAACTTATTTATTCTCTTTTGTTTGTGTTATTTTTCATCATTCTTTGCATTACATTAAATTGCATCGTCGTGACATAATGCAAGAGTATTGATTCGAAATAGGATATTTGAGAGAAATTTTTTACAAGAATAGGTAAAAGTTTTCAACCAAGCAGTCATGTACACAGACATGCACAAAAGGCTAAAAGAAGTTCAGAATACAAGAATGAGACTCACTCAAAGATCGTACAACATTCAAGACTGATATGATAATCCACTGATCCAAGGAGTAATCCAGCAGTAGATTCTCATTCACGATTACTCCATCGCTAACTATCAAGGAGTGAAGCACAAACTTCAGCACCGTCGAGGTATTAACAGAGTTAGTTTACAGAGCATTGAGGGGTATTAGTTCCAAATACAAAGATATGAGACGAAGTAGTGAGCTATGCTTCGTCTCAGATCGTGCAACATTCGAGACTGATATGATAGTCCATTAATCCGAGGAGTAATTCAGTAGTAGATTCTTATCTATGATCATTTCATCGCTAACCACCAAGGAGTGACACACTGACTTTAGCGCCGCAGGGGCATAAACCGAGTTAGGTTACAGAGCACTTGAGGGGCATCATTTTGAAGGACGAAGATCCAAGACGAAGCAGTGATCCACTTCAGACTCAGCATATAAACGAAGTCATGTCTGTAAAGTGGACTATCTTGTGATGTGAAAGCTTTTATCTTTGGTGAAAATTGTTCTAAAATATTCATCATTGGGATCAACATTTTTTACAGTTGCATTGGCATCATTGCATTTTACACAATATTCATTTAAGCATTTTTACATGCATTAATCAAACCTTGTGGGAAACTTTGAGGAAGTGCTTCTAACTGTGCAACTACATTCGTACAGTACTGAGAATGGATGCAAAATTCGAGCAACTGAAGAAAGAGCAGGATGAGAGTTTGCAAAAGATGCAAGCAGAGTGGGAAGTTAAAATGGAGCAGGCACAAAAGGCCACCATGGATCGTATCTTGCAAAATCAAAGCGACCTAATGGATCAAATGGTAGCAAAATTGACTAAGATCAACCTAGAAAAAGGCAAAGAAGATTTCCTTGACCCGTGAAACAGTTGAATGTGTGAAGGCACATACTAGTTTACAACACTCATTTCGCCCAACATGATTCTTAGCCACCAAATGAAGAGAGACAACAATGAGATCCCGGAGATTTTGAAAAAGTGGTGCAGAGAGACATTCCAGGGAATGAGAAGACAGAGCTCTCACAATGAAATGGATGCAACCAAACTAGTCTTAGTTCCTGATTTGGTGCTTCCACCCAAATTCAAGATGCCCGAGTTTGAAAAATACAATGGAACCAGTTGTCCTAATGCCCATCTCACAATGTTTATTCGAAGGATAATTGGGTATATCAACAATGATCAGATGTTAATCCATTGCTTCCAAGATAGTTTGATTGGACCCACTTCAAGGTGGTATAATCAAATGAGTCAACTCAAGTCTACTCCTGGAGGATTTGGCTAGTGCCTTTCTGGGACAATACAAACACATGATCAATATGGCCCCTGATCGAACAACGCTACAGAATATAGAGATGAGGAGTGATGAGAGCTTCCGACAATATGCTCAACGATGGAGGGATGTCACATCTTAAGTACATCCACTAATGACTGAAAGAGAGTTCATCACTCTATTCGTCGATATATTAAAGTCTTCATATATTGACTACATGATAGGAGTTGCCACCAAGAGTTTCTCTGACATCGTCATGTGTGGATAAATGATTGAGAGAGCTATCAAGAATGTCCAAATTGGAGTCACTAGCAGTACTGACAGTGAGGAAAGTGCTGAGATTAACATTGTGGGATCTTACCTACCTAATATGGGGACCAGGCCTCATAATGTCTTCCGTGAAAAGACTCGCATTGATTCAATTCCAATGAAATATGAGGAATTACTCCCAACGCTAGTTGAGAAGAAGCTTGCGACTCCAGTTTAATCCAAACCAAGAGAGGCCCCATATTCTGAAGGTCATGATATAAACGCCATATGCAGCTATCATATTGGGAACTCAAGGCAAACCACTGAGAACTGTGGGGCATTAAAGCGCAAGGTCCAAGATCTGATCGATTCAGGGGCATTGACGCTCAATATGTAATGGGGTATTCTGATCGGGAGTCGGTTGGGGCATCCATCAGGAGTATTGTTGCATTCTCATTCACGTCATCTTGTTTGAACTTGTGTTTCTTCTTATGTTTAAATGTTTGTAAGTCACTTGACGTTCGAACATTTTCAATAAAATGATTCCTTCTTAGGAAATGAACAATGAGCAAATTTTAATCTTGAATTCTTTGAATATCATTTTAATTAAAAGCTTTTTAATAATTGAGGTTGTAAATCTGTGACAAATGACAAGATTAAACTCCCAGCAAAACAAGGACCTCTTGATCCTACTCTAGAGATACACCAAAATATATACCATTCTCTTGTAGGGACCGAGCTAGTTTTCTCCTTGCATGTACAACCAATCATTTTGGCAGTCAGGTATGTATCAGGAGTAGACAAAATGGGGAAAATAACACATGAAATTGTAAAGCTAATTGGTTATACATCTATTAATGACGTTCAATGATCATCATGATCTTCTTAGATGGAATGATCAAGTAGGTGAATCTAGTTTAGGACATTTTCTTGGGAATTGAACTCTAACGATGAGATTTTCTGACTTTCAACAAACACCAGGACTATAATAGGTTTTCCTCAGCAAGCTTAAGAAATAGAATCTGTATACCCAAAATATATATATATATACAATAAAGCTGAGCTATTCCGCTAAAGCAATTGGTTATAGAGGAAACTCGAAAGCCCTGACTTTATGAATAGATTATATTCAAACCATGACATTGATCGGGTACTTGGCAGTCCGGTGTATGCTCCACTGTGGTTGTCAAGTCGAATGTTTTGTGATGACATGAACCCTTCAGGTAGCATACAATGGCAATTATAAAATATATGTGCAATAAAGCTGAATTCAGCTAGCCAAACAATGACAAATTAAATCAAATTTACAAAATAAGGAGTTTCGGTGAATATGGACTAAGGGAGTTGAGGAACACCTGTTATAGTCAACTTCACACGAGCACTTAGAAATCTCATTTTTAGATCGATATTTCTGCACTACTTTGACTAGGTGAGTCTACTAAGCTTGAACAAATGTAAGATTTCAGAGAACTGAAACAGAAGTGTTCTAAAGAGTCTAGCAATTGACCATGCTAGTTACGACATTTTGTCTGCCTTCGATCAAAATGCCAAACCAAGAAAGAGGGGCATGTTATGATCTTAACGATGACCAAATCGAGGAAACAAACCTTAGAGTTTAGGTAGCTAACCTCAAAACCAACCTTTCGATCTTGATATTTATCAAAGATTTGCATCTATTAAATATTAAAAGAGCTGTTGATTCTTTAGATATCCAATGAACTCCTGGTTATGATTTTTTTTAATTGTGAAACCTAGAATGAGACAATATTTTTTCAAAACTCTTTTGATATTTTTCAAAATTTTGAAAAGAAAAAGAAGAAAAACATTTTCAAACAATATATCTCTCTGGAGGCATATCTTGGAATTCAACGAATATCTCGTCGAAGATCGAGATCGAAGTTGGAGCAAGAGAAGACATATTTGTGGGGCAAAATTTGATGGCGCAAATAAAACAAATTGTCTCAGGTTGAGGTTTGCAAGAGTACACCCTGGTGCAAATGTATACAAACTGAATCAAAGATAGAGTGAAGACTACTCACGCAACCGTTCCCCTCGCAGATCAACATATACATACATCAACACATACATACATGATACATGAAATTTGCATTTTTTTCATCAAACATTCATCATCTTGTGCAATAAACACTTTGAGTTTCCCTCTCTTGAGGAAAAATAAAATACAAACTTCATAATGACATCATAACATTAAAGATTAGGCATTCATAAATACATCATTTTGATATCTCAGGAAATCAAAGCTCGAAAATGACCAGATATCTCTAACTTGAAAAAACAATGATTTGTCTTCCTGAAGTCGACAATCAAGACATTTCCTCAACATACAGGAACAAGCAGATTTTCTATCGCCTTTTAGGGTGTTTTTCTTGAAACAAAATTTTGTCTCTCTTGAGACATTTTTATAAAAGAAAATTTGTCTCATTTAAGACAATTTCTCTTAAAACAAACTTCGTCTCGCTTGAGACATTTTTCCTTTGATATACAAATTTCGAATTTTCTTCACTTGAAAAAAATTAATCTAACTTGAGATTGTTATTTTATTTCAAAACAAATTTTGCCTCACTTGAAATTTCAAAGTTGTTTTACTTGAAACAAAATTAATCTCACTTGAGACATTTCAGAATACAAATTTCAAAGTTATTTTACTTGAAACAAAATTAATCTCACTTGAGATTTTCAAAACCGATTTGTCTTGCTTAAGACAGTTTCCCCATTAAACACAAATCATGAAATTGTTTCCCTTCAAACAAAATAAACACCTTTGAGATTGTTTCCCTAGAAACAAAATCGACAATCTTTGAATCTTTTTCTCTTAAAATAAATTTTGTCTCTCTTGAGACTGTTTCTCTTGAAACAAATCTTTGAGTTTGTTCCTTTTGAAAAAAAAATATTTGAGTTTGTTTCTCTTGACAAAATCATCTTTGAGTCTATTTCTTTAAAAACAAATTTTGTCTCTTGTGTCAGTTTCTAATGAAACTAACCTTTGAGATTGTTTCCTTTGAAACAAATTTTGTCTCACTTAAGACGTAACCCATCTTTGAGTTTGTTTCTTTGGAAACAAAATTTTGTCTTTCTTGAGACAGCTTCTTTTGAAAAAAATCTTTTAGTCTGTTTCTTTGGAAACAAAATTTACCATCTTTGAGTATGTTTCCCTTAAAATAAAATAAACATCTTTGAGTTGTTTCTCTTTAAATGAATTTTGTCTATTTCGAGACAATTGCTTTTGAAACACAAATCTTTGAGTCTTTTTATTTTGAAACAAATCTTTGAGTTGGTTTCTCTTGAAACCATAATCCCTAAAGATGCCAACCATCCTCATCACGTAGGAACCGTGTCATCCCCTGACCAGACCTCCTCATGACATAGGAGCCGTGTTAACCATAGATAACCAGTCGTCCTCATCATGTAGAAACTGAGTTATCACCACTCTTAGATGACCTACCATCCTCATCGCGTAGGAACAGAGTTATCACCCTTCCTAAAGATAACCAGAACTCTTCATCACATATGAGCCGTGTCATCCACTGACCACACCTTCTCATCACGTAGGAGCCGTGTTACCCTTAGACGACCAGACCTCTTTATCGCGTATGAGCAGTGTCGTCCCCAACAACTAACATTATCCAATTTCTAAGTATAAAAGGGAGAGAACTAGACAAAAATGTGTTGTCTTGTACTCTTTTCCCTATTATTGTTAAGACAAGAATGTGCAAAGAGGGGCAGCTGTAAACACCCCATTTTTGTTCGGGTGTTTTCTATTTAATTTTAATTTATTATTATTATTATTATTATTATATTATATTATTATTATTATTATTATTTAATATATTACATCATTTTTGCAGGCCCCATTGAAGGCCAGTATACAAGCCCATTCAAGGCCCGAAACATCATACAAGCCCAACTGGCCCAGCTAACATACCCAATCCCGGTTACAACCCAAGCCATGCACCAACACAGACAACAAAGATCCAACAAGCATCCAATCCAGCTACCCGACCCAGCACCCGATTGAAGCCCGAAGTAGAACCGACCCAAAGAAGATTCGACCCGACCCCTAGGGTTTTTGAAACCCTAACCTTAGGGAGTTGATTTTCGCCACCGCCAACTGTTCATGCATGTACAAACAGTGATCGGTCGCCTGTTTCAACAAACAAATCAATCAGAAAATATTATCCTAGAAATCTAAGATATTATTACCTACCCAAGGCACTCAAATCTATCAGCAGGAAACCAAATCAAGAGGCATCAATAAAAGAAAAGGAAGACAGAGGGAGGGGGAGCATTCGGTGGGGGTTTGAAAAAGTAGAGAACATAGAGAAAATAGAGGAAAACATTCGAGGTTCAGAGGAAAGAAAAAGAGAGAATAAAACTAGAAAAAAATAGAACAAAGGGAGAAAACAGAGGCATCGGGGTTACTCGAAGTCGAGATCAGAGAGAATAAAAAAATAAAATGAAAAGAGAGAGGTTAAGAGAAGAAACAAAAAACAAGAAATGAGAATAAAGTTACCTCTTTGGAGAACCGAGACTTCTCATCTTTGTCATAGGTAAAAAGTTTTGTTCATTGCTTATGGTGAGATTAGGTTTAAGTGGGGACTGGTTTCGAGTTTTAAGTGGCCAAAGGGGGTTGATTTGAGGTTTTAGGGTGTTGAGAGGAGGGGTTCTAGTCTCGATGCTCTAATCGGGGCCACTAATTCGCAGTGGCCGAACGATTTGGTTGGTTTATGTTTCACGGCGGCGTGAGGGTTATGGGGGGAAGAACTTTTCTCCTCCTGTCTCTCAGGTTGGATGAGGAGATGAAATTGAAATAGGGTTTCCTAGAAACTCTTAAAATGGATTTATATGTATGTTTCCATACGGCGTCGTTTTAGGCCAAGAGAGGGAGACCGAGTGTTGGGTTAAAGGGTTAATTGCAACTTTGGTCCTCATTATTTTGTAATCTCATAAGCGTGTTTTTCCATTTTTGGGGTAAATTACAGTTTAAATCCATTTATCTTTGTAATGGATGCAATCAGGTCACTTAATGAAGTTTATTTTTTCATTTCAAGCACGTTATTTGTTTTATGTTTCATTTTAGTCCTGTATTATATCTTTTTAAATGTTTATATATCTAGCTGTTAATTTTATGTAGTTTTCATTTTGGTCATCAATTAATGATTTATGTTTATTCTATTTTGGAGTTAATATTTGTTTACCTTTCATTTTGATCAGTATTCGTTAACTAATGTGTTTTTCGGGTAAATACACTGTTTTGAGCTTTGATTTATTATTAAGTTCATTTTAGTCATCATCTTTAGTGTTTTAGTGTTGAGTTTATTTCTCATTAAGTCCTTATCTGTTATGCAATATATGTTTGGTTTAATGTTATGTTTTGCCTATTGATTATTGATTTAGTTCATTTAGGTCCTTGGTAGTGTTAGTAAATTTATTAATGTTTATGATTAGGTTCCTGAATTTGTTAGACTTGGGTTTTAGTCTTTAAGCTATATTTTAAGGAATAAATACTTAGTTTATATTATGGATTCTGGATTTTTATGTGAGTTCATTTTGATCATGATTTTTTAACACTTTATTACTTTGTCCTTTTTATTTAAATATCTTATTAAGTTACTTTATTTTTATTTTTTATTATTATTTTGAATCATTTCACTGATATTTTGTTTATTTATTTTTATATTTATTTTTATTATATTTGAATATTGATTATCCTTGTATATTAATTTCATATTAATTGATCTTGTGTTAGCATTTTATGCATATCTCATATCCGATTAAATACTTTATTAATTAATTCAAACATTTTCAAGACCCGTATTTAAAGAACGGGCGTGGAAAGTATCATTTGATCAAAGTGGTACAATCTGATACAACGTTCGAACAAAATGGGACTTGAAATTAATCTATTTTATTTTATTAATTAAATATTTTTATGTGAATGATTCAATGCATTTCTATTAATTTATTTTATTTTATGCAAATGTAAATATTCATTTTTATTTCGATACACGTTATTCGAAGATAAAATATTCTTTAACAATTAAAAATAACTGAAATAGCTTTCCCGACTGAGGATTGCAAATTTCAAGATTTTTATAGAGTTAAAGGTTTTTCTTTAAATAGTTAATTCGATGCAAATTAATTATATTCAATAAACGGATCATATTTTAATTTTATATTTGATTTGAGATTTTCACTATTTCCGACAATGTGTAAGCGACACAGTACTAATTTTGGGCGCTATGGGGTGTTAATCCTTCCCCATGTATAACCGATTTCCGAACTCGTTTTAATCGAATCTTTGGTGATGCAGACCAAATTTTGTCTTATAAAATGATTTTTCTTAAAATTGTATTAAAATTCGTTTTTAGGTATTCGACCTGCCTAACCCAAAGGTCGATGGCGACTCCCTTTTCAATTTAATTCAAATCAATTTAAAATCACTCATTTTTCAAAATAAAATCATAATCGTTTTTAAAATAATACTTTATTATTTTATAAAAAAATGGTTATGACAATGGTCATGTCACATTAATCACATAAAATTTTCATCACCTTAATAAAATATTAAAATCAACACTTGAACTTTTAAAAACATACAATTTCATCCTTAACTTTTTGAAACTTTTCAATTTCAACCACCTAACTTGATAAACTTGAAATTCGATACCAGCTCAACATTTAAACAAAAAAAATCAGCACAAAAATAAAATTTCCAGCAATGTACTATTTTACCCAAATGGTACTTTCAAATTTAAAATCCTAAAATCAAGTCCCTATATTTCTTGTACTTTTCGAATTCCACCCCTAAATTTTACCAAACTTGCAATTTGGTTCCAACCAACGTTGCAACTTATTTTTCCAGCATCTTAATACTAAATATTATCATTGAATACTCCAAATCTCACATTTATACAATAATGTCCAACAATTCTTAAAACTTGTAAACTATCCCTTTTTCACTTTTAAGGTTCCAAATTGATCCAAATCAATCTCCAATTCACATAGAATGCTTCTAATATCATTTCTAAACCATAAGAAAATTTCCAAAATTTTTTTCTTAATATTTTCCCTATGACCGAATACCCCATGTCAATTTCAAGTATGAATTCAACCTCCTTACAACAAATTCATGCTATTCTTATCATCACAACATCAAATTTAATCCAAATCCAGTCATCTCTTAAAACCTTAGCCATGGCCAAGTGATATATAGGCACCTACACATCATTTTGGTCATTACACAAGCTTTAGAATTAATCTCCAATACCACTAGCATACGAAATCTTTCATTAAAATCCATAAACCCTTCATAAATCATAGTCATCAAATCTCAACATCTAAGCCTGTTTAGCAAGAATTTCTTATACCAAAAGATAGAGAATTGAATGTAGAACATTGTCATATTTCACAACTTAGTCCAAAATCTTTCTAAAGTAGCTCAAAAACGAAAAAGAAATTTTTTTCTCTCATCTTGGAGGGGTTCACGGCAGCAAGCTGATGGAGGAGAATAATTCTTGATTGTTCTAGCAATTTTCATTATACACATGCCATTTAAACCAATTAAATTGAATTTAAAATTCAATTAATGAAATATCCCAAAAATACCATTAATAAAACTTGATATTTACAAATTTCCATTACAATATCTTTCATTAAAATATTATTTAGTCAAAGATGAACTAATTTGACTTTTACCTTCTACTTTGTCCTTGTAATTTTCAAAATTTACATTTTAGTCACTAAAATTTCACTGTTCGATCAAATCTAAAAAATTACACTGTTCCGAGCTAGATTTCTCTGATATAAAATATGGAAATATTATATCCAACCATTTTCTAACATCCTTAAAATTTTCATGAAATTCTGGTTTGATCCGATTATTGGATTCCAGTACCGAACTTTTTCGCTTTATAACTTTTAACACAAATCCTGTACCGAAAATCTGATTCCCACGAATATCTTTGTTTTAGACCAAGTTGTTCATTTACAAGCTAATAAAATATAACTTTTTAAAATTAAATTTTTTTGGTCCTTGAACTTTTCAAAGTTTACACTTTAGCCACCAAACTTTCAAAACTTTCATTTTAGTGATTAGACAAAATTTTGGGGTATTACACTTTAGCATACATGACATATATAACATCAATGATTAAGTGCATGTAAAAATGTCATACTATCAACAAACATTGAGCACTAATTAATTAACGGTTTCCATCCAAAGAGTTGATTTTAACAAAAAAAAAAAAGTAATTTTAAGAGTTAAAATACTTTAAAAAAAATAACAGAGACCGAAATGACTATTTTATCACCAATGTGTGGATTTAACTCTACTTTCCTTTACTACTGAATTTATTTTTGTTTTAGGCATATGATATTATTTTCAATGATTTTGATTAGGGTTATAAATGAGTCGAGTCGAACTCGAGTATTGCTAAGTTTGACTTGACTTAAAAGTTTGCAATCATAAAATTGTTAAATTCGAACTCGAAATCAAAAATGAAAGCTCGACAAAAAACTTGAACTTGAAACATTCCAATGTATATGTATTTAAGGCCTACAAATGATCTTAACAACCTGCCCAACAGCCCATCATTCACAGCTGCTTAACAGATTGTTAACAGCCTGCTAACAGCTTAGCTACAGCTCTAGCCTCTAGCACACTGGTATGGCGGGACAGTTAAGAACTTAAAGTCAGAAGAAGTGTCAAAATGGATGGATTGTGTCTCGTATTTATGGTTGCTTGGGGGTTGGGGAATCAGTCTTGTTTTGGGAGGGTATATGGTGTGCATCGGTCTCTTAGGATTTTATTTTCCAGGTTATATCGACTGATTTTAGTCGAGGGGGTTGTTTCGCGGGCTCGGATCATGCACAATTGATTACCATAAAATTTGCATTGGAGGTATTTCTTGAAGCAAGTTAGACTGGTAAAGCAGGGTTAGTTTCTTCATACTCCAAGTCTTGGCAATGAGATGTTTCGAGCATGGTGGTGATCAGTATATTTTAGCTCTTCCCTGCTGAACCTTTTTCTAGATTTTGGGTTAGTTTAATTCTGATAGTCTTGCTGCATGTGAGTGATGAGGCAGATTTTGATATGATGTATTTCTAGGCTGGTGTCGTTAGCCTTTATGCAGGGCTGATCTCCTAAAGTGAAGTGGGACATGTACTGTGTTGTTTTATGCTCTTCTTATTAATAGAATGATTGTGGTAAATATTGAGAATCAATTTATCCATAAATAAGAGGACTCCAATTGGAAACCTATCCATGTTCCTTTGAAAATTTGCAATTTTTTTTTACCTTAGTTTACAAATAGATCAAGCGTTACCAAAGTGCTTTCAATAGGTGGGGTATGATCTCGGCAAGGCAACACAAATGACTACACAAGGCCACGTCGAATTTAATATATATCTACGAAAAGTACAAGGACGTCCTTAAAAAAGTTTTCAAATACATAAATTTTTTAAAAATAATTTGGATATACACATATTTGACACTTGTATCTAAATTTGAATAAAATTGTTGACGGGAACAATTAGGTTAGGATGGTTGTAGATGGTTCTTTCATTCTAGTTTAGATGAAGAGCCGTAATTGATAAGAGAATGGTCATTGACTGGTGTTAATGTGTTTCATCTCCATAATGAGCTAGAATGAAGAAGAGTGAAGGTGAGGTGGTTTCATCTCTTATCTCGGTCTTGGTCGATAGATTTTATAGTGCCTGTTAGAGTTGGTGTTAAGTATAGGAATATGATGGCTACTCATAGGTCAAGTGACAGTGAATTTGATTATGGTAGATCACGTGAGCCTGTAAGAAGTAATGTCAACAAATCATGACTTCTGAGGGTTGTTAGATATTTAAGGTCCTTCCTCTAGAGACATTCTCTTCAAGTCTTCTAGAGTTCCTTGTGTATTGGGGATTTCATAGGATTTGGGTCCTTAGGTACGAAGTTGACATGGGAAGGGTTTTTGGCGGTGGAGGTACAACACTCTACCCCTTAGTGTAGGGATTATCATAAAGTGACTTAATTCGAGGCTTTTCTGTTGAATCATTACTGGCATTTATTATGCCATTTTTGCAATGATTATGTTGCCCAATAAGTCAAGATATTAAATATGTGACGTCTTGTGTTAAACGTGATTGAATGGCGACTGTTTCGATTGTTGGAGAAGTACCGTTTCGTTTGGATATACAAGGAAGATTTGGTGTAGCAATCGTAAATCTTCTCATTTGTTGTTTTTTCTGCTTGCTAAATTAACTCTAACTTCCATTCGGCTTTGTTTTTATAATGATGGAGATGAATATTGCGAAGGTTGTGAAAAAGATAGGGAAGAAGATAGATGCGAACTATCGTCAGCTAGCAGATGGTGACACTTTCGAGTGCAAAACTCATCAGCTTGAGGCTAAGAATTTGTTGCTGAGCCCTGGAATATTGTAGGAGAACTACGAGTTCAAATTTAGTTTTCTCTCTGGTTCACAATGTAACCCCTGGACCTGACATAGATATTATGACCGAATCTTAATGACCATTCTAGCGTAAATTTATGAAAAACGTAAGCTTTCAGAGCATTAAAAATCATCATAAAAATATACTGAAAAGGTATCCATAATAGCTTTATAATCAAAACGAGCAGTGGTTGAAAATTTGTATAATTTGATGATAAAACAAAAGCATTTGTAGTATAATGTATGCCAAATTATAGTCCAAAGTGTCATAAAAATATAACGTCCGAAAATCCAAATACATAAAAATATCCAAATCTCTCCAAGGGAGTCGGAAAGCCTATATTACAGATAAGTAACATCGAGATGCCTCCACTCATTCTGCAATCTTTCTATAAGGGCGTAAAATTGTATCTACCCCAACTTACGACTTACTACATCCATTAAGGGGTCGAGTAGCCTCTGCTTCAGCAATTGGAGTTGCTCCATTGTGTTTTAAAGAGTGTTTAGATGTTTTCTCCCTTCCTAGGGAAATCCCTTCATTGCTTATACCAATTCAAAGATGCCTTTTTCTATCCTTCAAACTCCTCCGAAGTCTTAAGTTTCCTCCTCTCTAGCCAAGAGAATTGAGATACCTTCATTCTAGCAATAGGTTCCTCTCCATTGCTACTCACAAAATGTGAGATGCCTCCACCTTGAGAGCATCAAGATGCCTTTTCTCCCTCTTTAATGTTCCTTCGGGGGTGTCGAGTTGCCTTCCACTCTAGCTACTATAATTTAAAGAATCCTTTAAAGAGTGTTTAGATGCCTCCACACCAACAATTGGAATTTCTGCATTTCTTTTATGAGTGTCGAGATGTCTATTCCCTAGCAAGGAGAAATTCCCCATTACTTTTACCAAAGCGAAGATGCCTCTGACCATCCCCCAAACTTCTTTGAGGACATCGAGTTGTCTTCTATCAGGTCAAGAGTGTTGAGTTGCCTTCGCTCCATCCTAACTAAAGGGACTTTTCCGCTATCTGTCTAACACCGACCAAAGAGAGCCGAGATGTCTCCACTAAGACTATGAGAATTTATCCATTGCCTCTATGGAGCGTCGAGATATTTCCATTTTCTCCATTGTCTCATCAGAGAATCAAGAATCCTCTGTTGTATATTTATATAGGCGTTGAAACAATGACGCTCGATGTAAAAATTGCATACTTGTTTTATATGAAAATTGTGATAATAATACATCCAATTATAAAGTCTAACATAAAGTCGCCTCCAATCCACTAGCTAATGATAAAAGTTAAAACAATATTATTTAAACACTTTAAAAATGAGAAAACCTAAAACACATTCAACTAATGAAGTGTACAAACAATATGCAAAGGCACCAACTCAGAGTAATTCAAAACGTAATATGAAAAAAAAAATTAAAATGAGTACTCCTTACACAATACTAATTGGTATTACACAAAGGGGGCAAAGCCAGAGGATTACCAATAGGAACCCAAAATTAGATATGTGATCATCCGTCACTGCCTTCAGATCTAGAATAGGATCAACCATAGATGCCTCTGAATTGGACCAACCGTAGATGCCTATGAATCAAAGGCATGGTTGTCTTCTTCCACTAGTCTCGATTCAAGCTACTTTATGATATTTCTTTGACCAATGAGGGGACAAGTGATGTACATCCTCCACACCATCTTCCGTTGTCAAGGCCTCCGAAATTACGTGTCCTCCAAACAACTATAGTCCCTTGATATGATTGATGTAAATCCTATCAATGTGCGACGACAAGGGGTACTCACCTTGCCAACCTTGTAATACCCCAAATATCGAATCAAGGACTTTATTGAAAGAATTTAAAATTTGATGATTTATTTAATTAATTGATAAAAGATGAGAATGATTTGAAATAGTGGTTTAGACTAAATTGTAGTAATGGATGATTATGAGGGTATTTTCATCCTTTAAGGGGAAAATGAAATTAAAATTCATTTTAATAAGGTATTAAGTAAAGAGGGGAAAAGGGAAAATAGTTTACCAAAAGTCATCTCCCTTTTCTTCTTCTTTCATGTGGCTTTGTGCTCTACTCCATAGCTCCAAAGGTAAACTTCAATTAATCAGTTTTTCCTTTCGATTATGGGTTGTTTTTGTAACCTTAAGTGATATGTAAGCTTAAGGAAGGGTTAAATAGGATTAAAACCAAGTTATGGAGGAAACAATAGAGATTTAAGAAAATGAGTTTTGAAATGATATGTCTAGATATGAGTGTTTATTGATGTTTGATAGTATTTTTGACTTGTCAAAGAGGTAAATGAGAGATTAGAAGCATTGGATGGGTTTAAAAACAAGTTAGAAAAAGTGGAATGATTCTGAGATTGAAATGTTCTTGGGAGATGTTAGATGTTTTAAGAAGTTAAATGAAGGGAAATTAGTTGAGATAAGTAAAGAAAAGTTTAGTAGCATTGTTGGGTGTAAGCATAAGGGAATTTGACCAAATTTGGGTAGGAATCGGTCTGAAAATAGAAAATCTGGGTAATGGTATCGATACTGATAGACCAGTACCGATACTATAGGCTTGAAATTGGAAGGATCAGCTGAGAAGTATCGATACTTATGCAAGCAATATCAATACCAAAAGGGGAGTATCGATACTATAAGGAAGGTATCGATACCATTGTTTACAGAATGCAGAAATGGTATTGATACCATAATAGAGTATCATTACCATGGTATAGTAGTATCGATACCATGGTAAGGGTATCGATACTATTGAGCCAGAAATGTGAAGATAGGCTAAAATCGTTATAGAAAATATGATAATAGTATTCTTGAGTATTGTTTAAGTATAAATGTTAGTGAATATACTAACAATTGATATTGTATCTGTCTTTAATGGATGCTTGAATAAATCGAAATCAAGCTCCTAAGACAAGCAAAACAAAAGGCAAAGGCCAAGTACCAGAGTAATCAACTTTTTGATTTGGATATAAAAGCAAGGCAAGCCAGGTGAGTGCATTCATTATGTACTTATGTGTTATGATAGTTATAAATGTATGTTGATTACTATATGTATGGTGATTACCACATGATATTATGTGTGCAAAACTAATAAATTTATAATGAGTTTATGAATTTCAATATGGGCACTTTTTGTGCAAGAAAATAATAAATTTGTAATAAGTTTATGAATTTTTGTATTGGTAGGGTGTGTGCAACCCAAGTAAATTATATGAGACAGTGAATTGCTGTATTGGTACAACGAGTACAAACTATAGAATTTATAATGAATTGAAAGAGTTAAGTGATATTATGAATAATTATTTGAATAAAAGATTAATAACCTAGCTGTGCATTTGACAGAAAGGTGTCAATTATGCCAGTTAGATGAAAGGTTAAATACCTTTGAATAAAAGATTAATGGCCTAGCTGTGCATTTGACAGAAAGGTGTCAAGTATGCCAGTTAGATGAAAGGTTAAATACCTTTGAGTAAAAGATTAATAGCCTAGCTGTGCATTTGACAGAAAGGTATCAAGTATGCTAGTTAGATGAAAGGTTAAATACCTTTGAGTAAAAGATTAATAGCCTAGTTGTACATTTGACAGAAAGGTGTCAAATATGCCGGTTAGATGAAAGGTTAAATACCTTTGAGTAAAATATTAATGCCTAGCTTTGCATTTGACCGAAAGGTTTCAAGTATGCCAATTAGATGAAATGTTAAATACCTTTGAGTAAAAGATTAATGGCCTAGCTGTGCATTTGACAGAAAGGTGTTAGTTATGCCAATTAGATGAAAGGTTAAATACTTTTGAGTAAAAGATTAGTGGCCTAGCTGTGCATGTGATAGAAATGTGTCAATTATGCCAGTAAGATGAAAGGTTAAATACCTTTGAGTAAAAGATTAATGGCCTAGCTGTGATTTTGAAAAAAATGTGTCAAGTATGCCAGTTAGATGAAAGGTTAAATACCTTTGAGTAAAAGATTAATAGCCTAGCTGTGCATTTGACAGAAAGGTATCAAGTATGCCAATTAGATGAAAGGTTAAATACCTTTGAGTAAAAGATTAATAGCCTAGCTGTGCATTTGACAGAAAGGTGTCAAATATGCCGGTTAGATGAAAGGTTAAATACCTTTGAGTAAAAGATTAATGCCTAGCTGTGCATTTGACCGAAAGGTGTCAAGTATGTCAATTAGATGAAAGGATAAATACATTTGAGTAAAAGATTAATGGCCTAGCTATTCATTTGACAGAAAGGTGTTAGTTATTCCAATTAGATGAAAGGTTAAATATGTTTGAGTAAAAGATTAGTGGCCTAGATGCGAAAGTGATAGAAAGATGTCAATTATGCAGTAAGATGAAAGAAGATTATTGCAACAATGAAGTATGATATTCCGTTGTTGGATCAAAACATCAGGTTCTTATTATGACAGGTGAAGATTAGGGATCTTATTGCATAGTTAGATCTCGACGATACAGTAGAAGGATTTGATGAGAAGCCGGTAACACAATGAATGAAAGAGGAAAATCGTAAAAACGTAAGGGTTATAAAGCTTTTTCTCAGATTTGTTTACACTTATCAAATCAAATTTTTCATGATGTGTTGAAAAACAAAGATGCATCTTGGTGGGTGAAATTGGAGCAACTTTGTAATACCCCAAACTTCAGGTCAGTGACTGAAATGTAAATATTAAAAATTTGGTGGTTTAATTTGAAGAAATTGAAAAATTCAAGGATTGATTTGGGAAATTATTGTCTATGATTTATTAGAAAAGATGAAAAGCTGGAAGGACATTAAGGTCTTTTAGCAAGAAAATAATTTAAAATTCATTTTAAAAGGGTTATATATAAGATGTGGGGAAATAGAGGAAAAGAAAAAGAAAAGTCTAGAAACTTGGCTTTCTCTTATTCTCTTCCACCGTATGCTTCCATGGCTAAGGTAAGTTAATTGAAGTTGGTTAATTCTTTTATTTTTGATATGGTTTTTGTTCTTTGGATAATATAGAAGCTTCATAAGTCTTAAAGATGAGTTGAAACTAAGATATGGATGAATTAATGGTGAATTAGTAAAATGAGTTTTTAAAGGAATTGTTAGAAAATGATGAATAATTGGATTCTAAAGAAATATTTGACTTGTCATAGGTGTAAATAAGAAATTTGAAGTGTTAAAAAAGATTGAGAACATGTTTGAAAAATTGGTATGATTATAGGTTTCAAGAGGCTTATGGAAAAATTAAGGTGTTAAAGGGTTTTAATGGATATAAGTTAATGGTAATAAGTGTAAATGAGTTTAAAGGCATGAATGGAGTTTAAAGTAGGAGATTTAAGTGAAGTTGGGTAATTTTCGAAGTGAAATCGATGAATTATAGGTAAGGGTATCGGTATTGAAAGAATAATATTGATACTATAAGGTTAAAATTTAAGGAAAGAATATGAATACAATGAACATTATCGATATTGATTGAAGTAGTATCGATATTGATGTGAAGGTATCGATACCAAGAGTAAGGAATCGACACTATAATTGAAATATGATTTCCAGAATGTCAAAATGGTATCGGTACTGAAGTGGGTATCGGTACCATACAAGAGAAGTATCGGTACTATGGGTAGAGTACCAATACTATTCAGTCAAAATGTTAATTAGGTGTTTCATTTCGCTTAAGTAATGGAAGCAAATGTTGAACAAAGTGAAGTATAAAGTTGGGGAGTTAAAGTGAAAAATAGGTTTTTAGGACTTAAGTGAGGAAAAGGTGAGTGTATTTTTATTTATATTTTTAAAGTATAGAATGAGGAAGACTTGTGAAGTGTCAACCTCGGATAATTTGGAAAGAAACTGTTTTCAAATTGTTTTATATTATATATGTTTTCACTGTTTTGCTAAATGATTTCTTTGAATGATTTTGGGTATGAATTACCCAACTATTTTATATGATTTTGAATTACACCATTATATGAGTATCTGGTTTATATGAATAAATAAATGTTTGAAATAATGATATGGGAAATACTATACATACATATATATATATATTATATGAATATGTTCGATGTGAATAAATGTTATGTGAAATGAAATACTATGAGAATAAGCTTTATATGAATATGTATTAAGAGACCTTAGTCTATGTGGAATTATTCTACGCAAATGTGATCTATGTAAATAAAAGACAATTTTAAATAATGATATGCTAAATAACGATATTGAATAAGCCCAAAGTATATGTATGAGAATTAGAGGTGTAGTTGGCATTCCAAGAGTCAAGGGTTTTACGCGGTCCTTCGAGACAAATTCTACGTGGTACTTCATGTAACATCGCAAATCAAGGCTAGTGACTAAATTGCAAATTTGGAAAATTATGTGCTTGATTTTGAAACAAGTTAAAAGTTTAAGGACTTAATTGAGAATTTTATTTAAGAGGATTGATTGGTAAATATGAAAATATTGAAGGGCAAAATAGTCATTTGACTACCAAGATAAATTTTTTTGGGCTATATATGTTACACGTGGGGTGAGTATAAGGAAAAAAAGAGTTCCAAAATTCTCTTCATCTTCTTCTTTCTTCCAAACGTGAAACCAAGCTTGATAAGGTGAGTTATTTGGTTAGTTAATTATTCCTTGAATTCAAGTTGGGTTTATGATTATTGAGTGCTAATTAAGCCTAAGGAAGGCTTAAGGTAGCTTAAAAACAAGGAATGAAAGAGTTATGAGAGATTAAAAGTAAGGAGTTTTTAAATGAAATTTTGATGAAGAGTTGATAAGTTAAATTGGAAGTTAAATTTGACTTTTCATCAATCTAATTAAGAGATATGAAGTGATAGAATTGGATTTAGAACAAGTGGAAAAATTGGTATGATTCTTGAAGTTCATGTAGAGGATAGGATTTTGAGATTTAAGATATGATAAATGAGTACAAATGAACTTAAGTATGTGTATTTGAGTTTAGTATATGAAAGGGGTTGATATATGGCATAATTAAGCTAGAATGGAGTGATTTTTGTGCTCAAAATGTAATTCTGGGCTAGGGTGTATCGGTACCCATTCAACAGGTACCGATACATCAGAAGTAAAATGCAGAAAGATATACAGAGGGTACAGATACCTAGGCAGTGTATTGATACCCCCTTAAAATGAAAACATCAAATGTAATTTGGGTATCGATACACAGACAGTGTATCGATACCTCAGTTGAGGGATGTATCGATACCCTGTGACTAGACACTAGAACCGGAAGTGTGTCTCAACTGTGTATTATCCGATACCAATAATGTTTCAGACATGACACATTCGATCATGTTTTGCATGTTTTTTTTATTGGCAAAGCAATTTTATTAGAAAACAAAATACAACGAACTTGGTTATATGCCTCGTTAAAAAATTCTCTAATCCCTAGTTAACGAAAAGAGTACATATAACCATGCAAAGAAGGAAACACCAAAAATTGCTTACACCAACAACACAACAATCACCTAACACAGACCAAAGAAAGAACCAATCGAGAAGAACTCCTGAAATGCCAAACCCAAATACAAGAAAATTAAACTACGACTAAGCCAATTACTAACTCTTTTACTCAACTACCTAAGTACGATCTATCAAACCACCAACAACAAAAAAAGTGGTTTACATTCGATAGAACCACTCAACAACCAAATCAGACATATCCTCAAAAGAACAAAACAAGTAGCCATAGCCCACAACATACAAACTCCAACAAAGGGTCCATGAAGCCAAGGGACCAAAACTGGACCAAACAACTTCCAATGATGGATAAAACACGCCTAACAATTGGGCACAACTTTGACCTTGAATAAAATTACGCAAACAACCAGACAACCAACACAAAAGAAATGAGACTAACAAGAACGAACAAAACTACCACCATGCCTTGAAAATATCAAGCCTTGAAATACCATCATTAGCCTACCAATCAAATCATAAATGTCACAAACCACACATTCTGTAACCATAGGAAAAAATATGCCACTAGCTAATCCGAAACTCCATCCAGTACCTAGATCAACCCACCAAATTAGAGGACGAACTAAGTGGACAACAAGAAAGCAAATCAACTCTTTGAACTCTCGAAGCAACACAACATACTAACAATAAGACTTATAGAAAAACTTGGAAAAACATCATCTTCCTCATAATAAATCTGACCCTAATCAGAATCGCACCAAAGAAGAGATTGATTGCCAATTCCAAATTTGCAGACGCTAAAGGCCTGAACGTTACGGCTAGAGGCTATACAATGAAACTAACAAAATCTCTAAAACCCAAAAAAAGGCTTTAAAATATGCCAATAGAATGAACCTCAAATCTAGAAATTAACTAAAAGCCACATTGAAGAAATCATTTTTCTTAGATTAAGTAATAAATATCCTAAAATATCTATAACTTCCTTCTTTTACCCTTGCAACAACACCCTCTCAACCTTAAGTTTCTTCAAAAGTATCCTAAACACTAAGGATTTTACATCTGCCCATCCAAGATAGAATATAATTTCAAAACTATTCTTTAAAGCATGTTAACACCAAAACTTTAAAGATCAAATGCAAACCATATCCGAGAATGCTAATTCCTTCATTACCTCTGACTCATCACCTATTATTTGAATCCTTAATTTTTTTTCTAAGGATAGAGTCATCTTAACCTCTTTATATGTCATCGACCATTTTCTTTTGATATATAAGTCGGAAAGCGATCATCCTAAAAGTTCCATAGACTCCAAATCTTCTTTCTTCTGCTTATATTTCTTGAGAGATTGAATCCCTTCTCCTTTTACTTGTAACCGATAAAATATGATCTTGAAATTTTAGAAGAGACTCGTACCTCTTACCTTATGTTGGCCGCACTAATTTTGGGAAAAAGCTTGAAACTCGTTCCTCTTATGAAAAAAAAACTTCCCTTCATTATTCTTCTCTAGGCCTTCATTCAAAAAAAAATTTGTTCTAAAAGAAGGCCCATAAATCGAGAATCTTTTATGGCCCTTGAAGAGATTGAGCTATGTTAGAGTTTGACTCAAATTTAAAGTGACACAAATTAATTAATATATAAATATTGGGAAAATAAGAAACCCAGTTTGATTAAAAGTAGAAAACTTTATTAAAGTAGATTTATACTTTATTTAGTTTTCCTTTGTAATCAAGTATCTATACCTAAAAATAGATACTAAGTGTCAGGGTTAGATATCAAGTTCTTTTCTTTCACCAAAACCCTCTTATATTTTCTTCTTTCATATTAGTAAAATTCTTCTCCTCTGCCCGTGGTTTTTCCATTTTGGGTTTTCCATGTAAATCCTGGTGTTCTTTTTTCCTATTCGATCGTGTTTATTTGGTTGCCGATAATCATCATTCCAATATTATAAAAAATGGTATTAGAGCTTCAAGTTCAAGATTATTGCAACAATGAAGTATGATATTCCGCTGTTAGATCGAAACATCAGGTTTTTGCTATGGCAGGTGAAGATTAGGGATGTTATTGCACAGTTAGATCTCGATGATGCAATGGAAGGATTTGATGAGAAGCCGGTAACCAATGGATGAATGAGGAAAAGCGTAAGGATCATAAAGCTCTTTCTCAGCCTTGTTTACACTTATCAAATCAAAATTTTCAGGATATGTTGAAAAAAAAGATGCATCTTGGTAGTTGAAATTGGAGTAACTTTGTAAAACCCCAAACTTCGGGTCAATGACTAAAATGTAAAGATTAAAAATTTGGTGGTTTAATTTGAAGAAATTGAAAAATTCAAGGACTGATTTGGGAAATTATTGTCTATGATTTATTATCAAAGATGGAAAGCTGGAAGGGCATTATGGTCTTTTAGCAAGAAAATAATTTAAAATTCATTTAAAAGGGTTATATAACATGTGGGGAAATAGAGGAAAAGAAAAAGAAAAGTTTTGAAACTTGGCTTTCTCTTATTCTCCCATTGTATTATTCCATGGCTAAGGTAAGTTAATTAAAGTTGGTTAATTCTTTTATTTTTGATTTGGATTTTGTTTTTTGGGTAATGTAGAAGCTTAATAAATCTTAAAGATATGTTGAAACTAAGAGATGGATGAATTAATGGTGAATTAGTAAAATGTGATTTTAAGGGAATTGTTAGAAAATGATGAATAATTGGATTCTAAAGGAATATTGGATTTGTCATAGGTGTAAATAAGAAATTTGAAGTGTTAAAAAGGCTTGAGAACATGTTTGAAAAATTGGTATGATTATAGGTTTCAAGAGGCTTATGGAGAAATTAAGGTGTTAAAGGGGTTTTAATGGATATAAGTTAATGTTAATAAGTGTAAATGAGTTTAAAGGCATGAATGGAGTTTAAAGTAGGAGATTTAAGTGAAGTTGGGTAATTTTCGAAGTGAAATAGGTGAATTATAGGTAAGGGTATCGGTACCGGAAGAACAATACTGATACTATAAGGTTAAAATTTAAGGAAATAATATGAATACGATGAACATTATCGATATTGATTGAAGTAGTATCGATACTGATGTGAAGGTATCGATACCATGAGTAAGGTATCGACACTGTAATTGAAATATGATTTCTAGAATGTCAAAATGGTATCGGTATTGAAGTGGGTATCGGTATCATAGAAGAGAAGTATCAGTACTATGGGTAGAGTATCGATACTATCCAATCAAAATATTAATTAGGCGTTTCATTTCGCTTAAGTAAAGGTTATTTGGTTAGATGTTAATTGAGTTCTGATATTTATATTGATCATGTTAATGTGTAGATTCGATTGAAGCAACTGTTGAACAAAGTGAAGTATAAAGTTGGGGAGTTAAAGTGAAAAAGTGGTTCTTAGGACTTAAGTGAGGAAAAGGTGAGTGTATTTTTATTTATGCTTTTAAAGTATAGAATGAGGAAGACTTATGAATAGTCAACCTCGGATGATTTGGAAAGAAATTGTTTTTAAATTGTTTTATATTATATATGTTTTCACTGTTGTGTTAAATGATTTATTTGAATGATTTTGGGTATGAATTACCCAACTATTTTATATGATTTTGAATTACATCATTATATGAGTATCTGGTTTATATGAGTAAATAAATGTTTGAAATAATGATATGGTAAATACAATATATATATATATATATATATATATATTATGAATATGTGTGATGTGAATAAATGCTATATAAAATGAAATACTATGAGAATAAGCTCTATGTGAATATGTATTAATGCCTAGCTTTGCAAAAGATTAATAGCCTAGTTGTACATTTGACAGAAAGGTGTCAAATATGCCGGTTAGATGAAAGGTTAAATACCTTTGAGTAAAATATTAATGCCTAGCTTTGCATTTGACCGAAAGGTTTCAAGTATGCCAATTAGATGAAATGTTAAATACCTTTGAGTAAAAGATTAATGGCCTAGCTGTGCATTTGACAGAAAGGTGTTAGTTATGCCAATTAGATGAAAGGTTAAATACTTTTGAGTAAAAGATTAGTGGCCTAGCTGTGCATGTGATAGAAATGTGTCAATTATGCCAGTAAGATGAAAGGTTAAATACCTTTGAGTAAAAGATTAATGGCCTAGCTGTGATTTTGAAAAAAATGTGTCAAGTATGCCAGTTAGATGAAAGGTTAAATACCTTTGAGTAAAAGATTAATAGCCTAGCTGTGCATTTGACAGAAAGGTATCAAGTATGCCAATTAGATGAAAGGTTAAATACCTTTGAGTAAAAGATTAATAGCCTAGCTGTGCATTTGACAGAAAGGTGTCAAATATGCCGGTTAGATGAAAGGTTAAATACCTTTGAGTAAAAGATTAATGCCTAGCTGTGCATTTGACCGAAAGGTGTCAAGTATGTCAATTAGATGAAAGGATAAATACATTTGAGTAAAGATTAATGGCCTAGCTATTCATTTGACAGAAAGGTGTTAGTTATTCCAATTAGATGAAAGGTTAAATATGTTTGAGTAAAAGATTAGTGGCCTAGATGCGAAAGTGATAGAAAGATGTCAATTATGCAGTAAGATGAAAGAAGATTATTGCAACAATGAAGTATGATATTCCGTTGTTGGATCAAAACATCAGGTTCTTATTATGACAGGTGAAGATTAGGGATCTTATTGCATAGTTAGATCTCGACGATACAGTAGAAGGATTTGATGAGAAGCCGGTAACACAATGAATGAAAGAGGAAAATCGTAAAAACGTAAGGGTTATAAAGCTTTTTCTCAGATTTGTTTACACTTATCAAATCAAATTTTTCATGATGTGTTGAAAAACAAAGATGCATCTTGGTGGGTGAAATTGGAGCAACTTTGTAATACCCCAAACTTCAGGTCAGTGACTGAAATGTAAATATTAAAATTTGGTGGTTTAATTTGAAGAAATTGAAAATTCAAGGACTGATTTGGGAAATTATTGTCTATGATTTATTAGAAAAGATGAAAAGCTGGAAGGACATTAAGGTCTTTTAGCAAGAAAATAATTTAAAATTCATTTTAAAAGGGTTATATATAAGATGTGGGGAAATAGAGGAAAAGAAAAAGAAAAGTCTAGAAACTTGGCTTTCTCTTATTCTCTTCCACCGTATGCTTCCATGGCTAAGGTAAGTTAATTGAAGTTGGTTAATTCTTTTATTTTTGATATGGTTTTTGTTCTTTGGATAATATAGAAGCTTCATAAGTCTTAAAGATGAGTTGAAACTAATATATGGATGAATTAATGGTGAATTAGTAAAATGAGTTTTTAAAGGAATTGTTAGAAAATGATGAATAATTGGATTCTAAAGAAATATTTGACTTGTCATAGGTGTAAATAAGAAATTTGAAGTGTTAAAAAAGATTGAGAACATGTTTGAAAAATTGGTATGATTATAGGTTTCAAGAGGCTTATGGAAAAATTAAGGTGTTAAAGGGTTTTAATGGATATAAGTTAATGGTAATAAGTGTAAATGAGTTTAAAGGCATGAATGGAGTTTAAAGTAGGAGATTTAAGTGAAGTTGGGTAATTTTCGAAGTGAAATCGATGAATTATAGGTAAGGGTATCGGTATTGAAAGAATAATATTGATACTATAAGGTTAAAATTTAAGGAAAGAATATGAATACAATGAACATTATCGATATTGATTGAAGTAGTATCGATATTGATGTGAAGGTATCGATACCAAGAGTAAGGAATCGACACTATAATTGAAATATGATTTCCAGAATGTCAAAATGGTATCGGTACTGAAGTGGGTATCGGTACCATACAAGAGAAGTATCGGTACTATGGGTAGAGTACCAATACTATTCAGTCAAAATGTTAATTAGGTGTTTCATTTCGCTTAAGTAATGGAAGCAAATGTTGAACAAAGTGAAGTATAAAGTTGGGGAGTTAAAGTGAAAAATAGGTTTTTAGGACTTAAGTGAGGAAAAGGTGAGTGTATTTTTATTTATATTTTTAAAGTATAGAATGAGGAAGACTTGTGAAGTGTCAACCTCGGATAATTTGGAAAGAAACTGTTTTCAAATTGTTTTATATTATATATGTTTTCACTGTTTTGCTAAATGATTTCTTTGAATGATTTTGGGTATGAATTACCCAACTATTTTATATGATTTTGAATTACACCATTATATGAGTATCTGGTTTATATGAATAAATAAATGTTTGAAATAATGATATGGGAAATACTATACATACATATATATATATATTATATGAATATGTTCGATGTGAATAAATGTTATGTGAAATGAAATACTATGAGAATAAGCTTTATATGAATATGTATTAAGAGACCTTAGTCTATGTGGAATTATTCTACGCAAATGTGATCTATGTAAATAAAAGACAATTTTAAATAATGATATGCTAAATAACGATATTGAATAAGCCCAAAGTATATGTATGAGAATTAGAGGTGTAGTTGGCATTCCAAGAGTCAAGGGTTTTACGCGGTCCTTCGAGACAAATTCTACGTGGCACTTCATGTAACATCGCAAATCAAGGCTAGTGACTAAATTGCAAATTTGGAAAATTATGTGCTTGATTTTGAAACAAGTTAAAGTTTAAGGACTTAATTGAGAATTTTATTTAAGAGGATTGATTGGTAAATATGAAAATATTGAAGGGCAAAATAGTCATTTGACTACCAAGATAAATTTTTTTGGGCTATATGTTACACGTGGGGTGAGTATAAGGAAAAAAAGAGTTCCAAAATTCTCTTCATCTTCTTCTTTCTTCCAACGTGAAACCAAGCTTGATAAGGTGAGTTATTTGGTTAGTTAATTATTCCTTGAATTCAAGTTGGGTTTATGATTATTGAGTGCTAATTAAGCCTAAGGAAGGCTTAAGGTAGCTTAAAAACAAGGAATGAAAGAGTTATGAGAGATTAAAAGTAAGGAGTTTTTAAATGAAATTTTGATGAAGAGTTGATAAGTTAAATTGGAAGTTAAATTTGACTTTTCATCAATCTAATTAAGAGATATGAAGTGATAGAATTGGATTTAGAACAAGTGGAAAAATTGGTATGATTCTTGAAGTTCATGTAGAGGATAGGATTTTGAGATTTAAGATATGATAAATGAGTACAAATGAACTTAAGTATGTGTATTTGAGTTTAGTATATGAAAGGGGTTGATATATGGCATAATTAAGCTAGAATGGAGTGATTTTTGTGCTCAAAATGTAATTCTGGGCTAGGGTGTATCGGTACCCATTCAACAGGTACCGATACATCAGAAGTAAAATGCAGAAAGATATACAGAGGGTACAGATACCTAGGCAGTGTATTGATACCCCCTTAAAATGAAAACATCAAATGTAATTTGGGTATCGATACACAGACAGTGTATCGATACCTCAGTTGAGGGATGTATCGATACCCTGTGACTAGACACTAGAACCGGAAGTGTGTCTCAACTGTGTATTATCCGATACCAATAATGTTTCAGACATGACACATTCGATCATGTTTTGCATGTTTTTTTTATTGGCAAAGCAATTTTATTAGAAAACAAAATACAACGAACTTGGTTATATGCCTCGTTAAAAAATTCTCTAATCCCTAGTTAACGAAAAGAGTACATATAACCATGCAAAGAAGGAAACACCAAAAATTGCTTACACCAACAACACAACAATCACCTAACACAGACCAAAGAAAGAACCAATCGAGAAGAACTCCTGAAATGCCAAACCCAAATACAAGAAAATTAAACTACGACTAAGCCAATTACTAACTCTTTTACTCAACTACCTAAGTACGATCTATCAAACCACCAACAACAAAAAAAGTGGTTTACATTCGATAGAACCACTCAACAACCAAATCAGACATATCCTCAAAAGAACAAAACAAGTAGCCATAGCCCACAACATACAAACTCCAACAAAGGGTCCATGAAGCCAAGGGACCAAAACTGGACCAAACAACTTCCAATGATGGATAAAACACGCCTAAAAATTGGGCACAACTTTGACCTTGAATAAAATTACGCAAACAACCAGACAACCAACACAAAAGAAATGAGACTAACAAGAACGAACAAAACTACCACCATGCCTTGAAAATATCAAGCCTTGAAATACCATCATTAGCCTACCAATCAAATCATAAATGTCACAAACCACACATTCTGTAACCATAGGAAAAAATATGCCACTAGCTAATCCAAAACTCCATCCAGTACCTAGATCAACCCACCAAATTAGAGGACGAACTAAGTGGACAACAAGAAAGCAAATCAACTCTTTGAACTCTCGAAGCAACACAACATACTAACAATAAGACTTATAGAAAAACTTGGAAAAACATCATCTTCCTCATAATAAATCTGACCCTAATCAGAATCGCACCAAAGAAGAGATTGATTGCCAATTCCAAATTTGCAGACGCTAAAGGCCTGAACGTTACGGCTAGAGGCTATACAATGAAACTAACAAAATCTCTAAAACCCAAAAAAAGGCTTTAAAATATGCCAATAGAATGAACCTCAAATCTAGAAATTAACTAAAAGCCACATTGAAGAAATCATTTTTCTTAGATTAAGTAATAAATATCCTAAAATATCTATAACTTCCTTCTTTTACCCTTGCAACAACACCCTCTCAACCTTAAGTTTCTTCAAAAGTATCCTAAACACTAAGGATTTTACATCTGCCCATCCAAGATAGAATATAATTTCAAAACTATTCTTTAAAGCATGTTAACACCAAAACTTTAAAGATCAAATGCAAACCATATCCGAGAATGCTAATTCCTTCATTACCTCTGACTCATCACCTATTATTTGAATCCTTAATTTTTTTCTAAGGATAGAGTCATCTTAACCTCTTTATATGTCATCGACCATTTTCTTTTGATATATAAGTCGGAAAGCGATCATCCTAAAAGTTCCATAGACTCCAAATCTTCTTTCTTCTGCTTATATTTCTTGAGAGATTGAATCCCTTCTCCTTTTACTTGTAACCGATAAAATATGATCTTGAAATTTTAGAAGAGACTCGTACCTCTTACCTTATGTTGGCCGCACTAATTTTGGGAAAAAGCTTGAAACTCGTTCCTCTTATGAAAAAAAACTTCCCTTCATTATTCTTCTCTAGGCCTTCATTCAAAAAAAAATTTGTTCTAAAAGAAGGCCCATAAATCGAGAATCTTTTATGGCCCTTGAAGAGATTGAGCTATGTTAGAGTTTGACTCAAATTTAAAGTGACACAAATTAATTAATATATAAATATTGGGAAAATAAGAAACCCAGTTTGATTAAAAGTAGAAAACTTTATTAAAGTAGATTTATACTTTATTTAGTTTTCCTTTGTAATCAAGTATCTATACCTAAAAAATAGATACTAAGTGTCAGGGTTAGATATCAAGTTCTTTTCTTTCACCAAAACCCTCTTATATTTTCTTCTTTCATATTAGTAAAATTCTTCTCCTCTGCCCGTGGTTTTTCCATTTTGGGTTTTCCATGTAAATCCTGGTGTTCTTTTTTCCTATTCGATCGTGTTTATTTGGTTGCCGATAATCATCATTCCAATATTATAAAAAAATGGTATTAGAGCTTCAAGTTCAAGATTATTGCAACAATGAAGTATGATATTCCGCTGTTAGATCGAAACATCAGGTTTTTGCTATGGCAGGTGAAGATTAGGGATGTTATTGCACAGTTAGATCTCGATGATGCAATGGAAGGATTTGATGAGAAGCCGGTAACCAATGGATGAATGAGGAAAAGCGTAAGGATCATAAAGCTCTTTCTCAGCCTTGTTTACACTTATCAAATCAAAATTTTCAGGATATGTTGAAAAAAAAGATGCATCTTGGTAGTTGAAATTGGAGTAACTTTGTAAAACCCCAAACTTCGGGTCAATGACTAAAATGTAAAGATTAAAAATTTGGTGGTTTAATTTGAAGAAATTGAAAAATTCAAGGACTGATTTGGGAAATTATTGTCTATGATTTATTATCAAAGATGGAAAGCTGGAAGGGCATTATGGTCTTTTAGCAAGAAAATAATTTAAAATTCATTTTAAAAGGGTTAATATATAACATGTGGGGAAATAGAGGAAAAGAAAAAGAAAAGTTTTGAAACTTGGCTTTCTCTTATTCTCCCATTGTATTATTCCATGGCTAAGGTAAGTTAATTAAAGTTGGTTAATTCTTTTATTTTTGATTTGGATTTTGTTTTTTGGGTAATGTAGAAGCTTAATAAATCTTAAAGATATGTTGAAACTAAGAGATGGATGAATTAATGGTGAATTAGTAAAATGTGATTTTAAGGGAATTGTTAGAAAATGATGAATAATTGGATTCTAAAGGAATATTGGATTTGTCATAGGTGTAAAAAGAAATTTGAAGTGTTAAAAAGGCTTGAGAACATGTTTGAAAAATTGGTATGATTATAGGTTTCAAGAGGCTTATGGAGAAATTAAGGTGTTAAAGGGGTTTTAATGGATATAAGTTAATGTTAATAAGTGTAAATGAGTTTAAAGGCATGAATGGAGTTTAAAGTAGGAGATTTAAGTGAAGTTGGGTAATTTTCGAAGTGAAATAGGTGAATTATAGGTAAGGGTATCGGTACCGGAAGAACAATACTGATACTATAAGGTTAAAATTTAAGGAAATAATATGAATACGATGAACATTATCGATATTGATTGAAGTAGTATCGATACTGATGTGAAGGTATCGATACCATGAGTAAGGTATCGACACTGTAATTGAAATATGATTTCTAGAATGTCAAAATGGTATCGGTATTGAAGTGGGTATCGGTATCATAGAAGAGAAGTATCAGTACTATGGGTAGAGTATCGATACTATCCAATCAAAATATTAATTAGGCGTTTCATTTCGCTTAAGTAAAGGTTATTTGGTTAGATGTTAATTGAGTTCTGATATTTATATTGATCATGTTAATGTGTAGATTCGATTGAAAGCAACTGTTGAACAAAGTGAAGTATAAAGTTGGGGAGTTAAAGTGAAAAAGTGGTTCTTAGGACTTAAGTGAGGAAAAGGTGAGTGTATTTTTATTTATGCTTTTAAAGTATAGAATGAGGAAGACTTATGAATAGTCAACCTCGGATGATTTGGAAAGAAATTGTTTTTAAATTGTTTTATATTATATATATGTTTTCACTGTTGTGTTAAATGATTTATTTGAATGATTTTGGGTATGAATTACCCAACTATTTTATATGATTTTGAATTACATCATTATATGAGTATCTGGTTTATATGAGTAAATAAATGTTTGAAATAATGATATGGGAAATACAATATATATATATATATATATATATATTATGAATATGTGTGATGTGAATAAATGCTATATAAAATGAAATACTATGAGAATAAGCTCTATGTGAATATGTATTAAGAGACCTTAGTCTATGTGGAATTATTCTACGCAAATGTGATCTATGTAAATAAAAGGCAATTTTAAATAATGATATGCTAAATAACGATATGGAAAAATCCCAAAGTATATGTATGAGAATTAGAGGTATATTTGGCATGCCAAGAGTTGAGGGTAGATGGTCCTTCAGGATAATTCTACGTGGTTCTTCGGGACAAATTCTATGTTATCCTTCGGGACATATTCTACGTGGCACTTCGGTACAAATTATGTGAGCAGTGGTGACTGCATTAGTGCACTCAATGTACTCGCATACCTTAAGTTCTCAATGATATACGTTGGGCTAATTAAATAAATGGATAGAAATTAAACAACTTGATATGAAGTGAAAAGTGTATAAGAGTATATGTAGTTATATGAAATGTAAATGGATTATAAGTTGAACAGTGAATAAAAGTCTAATGTATTTATACGAAACATAAATTGATTTTCATAGTAAGTAGTTTTATCTGAAATGTTTAAATAAATGTTTTATTGTTTTATTTTGCTCATAATGCCTCACTAAGTCATAGAATTAGCGTGTGATTGTTTTCGCATATAGGTTTATAGAGATTCGATGAGTAACCCAAGAAAGTAAGGGCATGGCAACATCACTGAGAAGATTATCAGATCAAAGAGATTTTGAATTGTATGCGTTTTGTATTTGAAATGTTATTGGCATGTACCAAAAATGTTTAAATTGTAGATGCTCTTATATGTTTTGTAAGTATGTTTTCATTTTCCAATAAAAGTTAAATTTTAATTAGATTTTCAAAGTGTCAAAGAGGTAAAAAGTCAACGTGACACCTCATATGATTATTCGGTCGGGGGTGTTACAAAATTTGCATGCACAAATCATTGACCAGCAAGTTGCACCTAAAGTAGCATCTTTATTCGCTTAAGTTGGCGGAATATTCATCTCTTGAAGAGTAGCTGGCCACCTTCAAGGAAACAATATCTTATATAGAGACTTTAGAAGTGAAGTATGATCAAGAAGACTTAGGACTGATCTTCATATGTTCGATGTCTTCTTTCTACTAATCTTCTAGAGATAAAATCTTGTACAATTACAAAACACTCTCTCTTGAATAAGTTTACAATGGCTTGCACTCGTTTGACAAGAAGAAACATCTTGTATCTGGTTTTGAGCCACGGACAGATTGTCTCTTGATGCTTGAATCGACTAGCTCAAACAGTGGGAGAAAAAGTGAGCGTTCTACTGATAATATTGGAAGGGGAATATCAAAATCTTCCAACCAAGGTAAAACTTTTCATTATTGTAAAAAGAAAGGTCATGTTAAATCGGAGTGTTACAAGTTGCAAAATAAAATCAAAAAAGAATCTGAAGAGCATAACTCTGTGAAATCTGGTGGGGTCGGTATAGTAGAGAAGTACAATGACGTAGAACTCCTAGTTGCGGCTGTTGAAAACTTTATAACAAGTGATGAAAGGATACTTGACTCTAGTAGTAGTTTTCATATGTATCCTAATCGAGACTGGTTTTTGACGTATAATGTTATATCTACAGGTGATATATTTTTGGGAAATAATGTCTCTTGTAAAGTCGCAGGTATTGGCACAATCAATATTAAGATGATTGATAGGATTGTTCGAACACTTGGTAATGTGAGACATGTTCCAGATTTGAGTAGAAATCTAATTTCTTTAGGTGCTCTAGATTCAAAAGGGTACAAGTTCTCCAGTGAAGGTGGAGCTATGAAAATTTGCATAGACTCTCTTGTTTTGTTAAAAGGGCAGAGAAAGTCTGCCAAGTTTTATGATCTATAGGGTTCAACAGTTTTAGATAATGCAATGGGTGTCACATTCACGGTTCAAATAATGTTGTTGAACAAAATAATCATGGTTAGAACGGTTATGTGAACCAGAAAAAAGTTCAATTTTGTGAACATAATGAATTTGAAGATATAACTATAATTGATGATCGAGATCGTGCCGTACATGATATTGCTCGTGGTGAAACATTTGTTAGCAAAGTTGGCACTTATGATAACCATGTCGATGTGAAGACTAAATCCAAGCCTAGAAAAAGCTTGGACTCAGTCGTTGGCACTAGTATCGTATGGGGTTTTTAATGAGTTCAACATTTTATGAGTTGTTAGAATTTGATTTAGTGAATACTCGATTTGGGTTAATTCGACTTGAATTCGAGCTCGACTCGAGACCTTAACGATGAACATAGCGTTTGATTAATGAAATTCACAAAGATGTGCAAAGACAGGATGTTTTCGGCCTCGAGAATGCCTTAGGATGGATTGACGAAGATGGAGGCTTCGGAATATAAGAACGCTTATGTATCCGCCAGGCTGGCGCGTGCGGATCTGTTGAGGCTAAACATTTGTTTGATGTTGCTGAGATCATGTTTCTCCTTCTTGATTTATGGATTGGATAACCATCTTTATGGAGTTTTGAATTAAGCTCAAATTCGAGTTTATCACTATATATGCTCGTTTCAGCTCGATTACAACTTAAAACAGATAATATTGTTAACTTTCATTAGAATAATAGATGTGATTTATTGGGATAACATTTTGATTTTTCTGTAGATATCATCAATATAATATATCGGTAGATACATATATGATTATTTGGTTGACTCAAAAGTCTGAAAGTCGAATATGTTAAATTCCTTCCAAATGAAACTTATATGCAACAGTGTGAGAATTTATTGTTTTGCTCATTAACTAAAATTTGGTTTGGTTCAGATTCTCATTAAATTAATTTAATCCTAATTCTTGATGGGAACAATTTGGTTATGTAGGCCGCTAATGGTTCACACCTTTTAGTTTGAGCGGAGAGTTACAATCGATGATTGAACGAGAATTGGTTGGTATCAACATCTTTTGTATTCATGAGGGAAATGAGTGTAGGCTAGGGTGTTCAGTCATTTTCTCAATTTTGGCCTAGAGATTTGTAGTGACCCTCAATGCTAGTGTTAGACCTAGAGACATGATGATTATTTGTAGGTTGGTAAGATGAATAGACTTGATTATCGTAGTTAGATGTCGATTGATTTTGGGTTTAACAAATCACCTGGACCTGCCAAAGTTCAATTGTTATCATATGAATTATTCATTTGTTATTGGAATTGTAACTATATTTTATTTTATTTATCTAAATAAAACTGTGAATAATCAAATTTAATAATTATAATATTAATTGTATGTTACGATATACTATTGATTTTGAACTATTTTAAGATAAGAGGCACTTGGTAACTAATTGATTTTAAATCAAGTTACAAGATTAATGTGCTAGATATTTTAACAATTCTTTATAAATTTTTATTGAATTTCTATTAAGTTTTGAATGCGCTAGATATAAATACATTATTTGTAATAAATACGATTAATGAGAATATCTTATTGAAAGGGGAAAAAAAGGAATTGTTATAACTAATATCAAATAAAAAGCAACAATTAACCGAAAGAAGTTGATCAATAATCTAATCTAGGTATTCTAAACGAAGATCAAACTTTTTCATCCATTTCATGGCTTGGGAAAGCATTGTCGTCGTCTACATGCTTGCCCCAATAAGGGTGGTTCTCCCAAACAATGAACATTTCTTCAATGGGGACTCCCTTTGTCTCGGGCAATAACTTATAGATGAAAATGCTCATACCCACCACACAGAATGCAAAGAATATAAACAGTCCGAACTTCAAGTTGCAAAGCATAGCCGTAAAGACTTGAGCAATGGCGAATGTGAAGATCATGTTGACTGCCACCGTAATACTTTGAGCAGCGGGACGGATTTCAAGTGGGAATATCTCACTAGGAACCAACCAGCCCAAAGGACCCCATGAATATGCAAAACCGGCTATGTAGAAACACATTGCTACCACAACGACAACGGAGAACCAAAGTGGAAGTTGACCCGGATTCCCATTCGTACCGAATTTGGAAGCGATTGAAATAGTCATCACAAGCTAGGCAGAGAAGAGAAAAGAATGAATTTAGCAAGCAAAATCAAATGCTTAAGTGTTGGTGAATGGAAATAGTGATTATTACCTGGCAAAGAAACATTTGAAGGCCACCGGAGAGGAAAAGAGTCCTCCTTCCGTACTTGTCGACGGTGGCAATGGAAACAAGTGTTGCACAAAAGTTAACGATGCTAGTGATGAGTGCGGACATAAGGGAAGCGTTGTTGCCAAACCCCATGCTCTTGAACAAAACAGGAGCGTAAAACACGAACACGTTCATCCCGGTTAATTGTTGGAACAAGGGAATCAAGATTGCAAAGGTGAGCTGAGGCCTGTACTTTCTGCTTACAATATCTCTCCAAGGGCTTTGAACCAACTTGGCTGCCTCACTGGCCTTTGCCAAATCTTTGAACTCTTCATCAACATTTTCGATGCCACGGATCTTTCTCAGAAGATCTTTAGCCTCCACCAATTTGTTGCGTTCGAGCAACGAGTTGGGCGAGTCCGAGAGGAAGAGACAACCAATGGAAAATATCAAACCAGGGACGACGGCTCCACCCAAGCTTACTCGCCAACCCCATCCACCTTCGATCTTAGCAGTGAAGTAGTTCAACAAGTTGGCAACTAATATACCAATGGTGATTGACAATTGGAACATAATGTTCAAAGCTCCTCGGTATTTGAAGGGAGCTATCTCAGATAAGTAGATCGGAACAGACTGCAAGTAAAATTCAGATATAAACAAAAACATATACGATACCCAGAAACAAAACAAACAAAAACTATGGTGATAAGTACCTGATTGGCAAATCCAATGCCAAAACCCAGCAACACACGGCCAATAATAAGCATGGGTACGCTTCTAGCAAAGCCGTTGAGAATGGCGCCGATGGTGAAAAGTAAACCTCCGAACATCATCGTCTTCTTCCTCCCAAGTCCTCGGGTTATCCGAGATGCTGTCATGGATGAGAGAAGAGCAGCCAAATATAACGAAGATGTAAACAACGTTAATATTTGGCTGTCAAACTTACAGTATTGATCGTCCGAAGGTTGGACAGATACTTGTTTCCTATAAACATTCGGGAAGAACTTTTCTAGAAAAGGATCCATGGATGTAACTCCACCTGCAAAATTTATCAGTTCGCCATTAATATTCCAAACAATCTTTAATGATAAAAGAAAAAGCAAAGAGAGAATGTTTGTTTACCAGAAATCCCAAGATCATAACCAAAGATTAATCCACCCGAAGCCGCAACAGAGCAAGCGAAAAAGACCTTTGAAGTAAAATTTCCATCGTAGCGTTTTCCCGCACCGGAAGAGATGCCTCCACGACGGCCATTCTAATAGCTGAGAAGAAAAGGAAATCGCACTGGCACCAAAGGCGTGAGGTAAGTAGAAAGATTATGATAAAAACTTTGGTTCTGTTTAATCTGTATATATAACGTATATGTAATCCTATTTCAACGCTTACTCCTAATAATACTACAACAAAAACTCTATCCATTCATGTCAATATTAACTTCTAAAACATGATTATATTGACGTTAGGACTTTGATTTTCTTTGTACCTATATTTTACTCTAACTATTCACGTTAGCTATATTAATTATTATTACTATTTCCCTCAATAATATATTTCATTTAAAAATATTGCAGGATGAAGACATTCTTACTGTCTTAGAATTTAGGTAAAGTTTAATTAATTTTCTCTTTTAATATTTTAATTTCATTAATTCAATAATAATTTGTTAATTTAATTTAATATTTCACTTTATCAGAATTAAATGATTTTTTAAAGTTATAAAATTAATTTTTTCCTATCGTATAGATATAGTATTTTGATTATTTAACTATTATTATCATGATTGGTATGTTTATTATATAATAAAATCTTTAATAATATTATAAATTATTCTAAATTTATGTGATCATTATTAGTAGGAACAAATCATGATGCATTGATTTAATATTTTACTTTCGAACCAATTAAATAATTTTTTAAAGTTATAAAATTAATTTCTAAATCATTTTAGTTCTTCTATCCAAAGAAAAACAAAATTACTAAAATTCAATATACAAATAGCTTATTTTTATAATATATAAATATTTTTTATTTATGATTTAAAATTAAAATATTTTTGAATATATGATATCTTTTATAGAACACTATAAACGAATTATCATTCAAATACATATATTACTATTTTTTTCTAATTCAATAAAAACATTATATTTATAATCAAACCATTGTCACAAAACTATGTGATGAGTAGCGACGGGCATAGGAGGGGTAGAACCAGATTTCTGGTCAACCCGACCCAATTCGATCTAAAAATTATACATCCTCCACCGGAATTTGACCTGACCCGAAAATATACACCCTCCACTCGACCCGAACTGAAATAATATATTTATTAAAAAAATTATTTTTATTCAATACAAATAGGGATTTAATTAAAAAATAATAATATATAGAGGGGCGGTATTTCAATTATCCCTAAATATAAAGGTAAAATTATATGTTTCTCTCGCGTCGGATATTTTTCACCCTAAACTCGAACCTAAACCGTCTCGAATATAACCTTTAAAAAAATTCAAACCAACCCAAACCCATATTTTTATTAAAAAAATCCGATCAGATCGGGTCGGGTCAGAACCTATCGGGGTCCTATGCTCATCCCTAGTGACGAGACACTAGAGCCGGAAGTGTGTCTCAACTGTGTATTATCCGATACCAGTAATGTTTCAGACATGACACATTCGATCATGTTTTGCATGTATTTTTTATTGGCAAAGCAATTTTATTAGAAAACAAAATACAACGAACTTGGTTATATGCCTCGTTAAAAAATTCTCTAATCCCTAGTACATATAACCATGCAAAGAAGGAAACACCAAAAATCCCTTACACCAACAACACAACAATCACCTAACACAGACCAAAGAAAGAACCAATCGAGAAGAACTCCTGAAATTCCAAACCCAAATACAAGAAAATTAAACTACGACTAAGCCAATTACTAACTCTTTTACTCAACTACCTAAGTATGATCTATTAAACCACCAACAACAAAAAAAAAGTGGTTTACATTCGATAGAACCACTCAACAACCAAATCAGACATATCCTCAAAAGAACAAAACAGGTAGCCACAGCCCACAACATACAAACTCCAACAAAGGGTCCATGAAGCCAAGGGACCAAAACTGGACCAAACAACTTCCAATGATGGATAAAACACGCCTAACAATTGGGCACAACTTTGACCTTGAATAAAATTACGCAAACAACCAGACAACCAACACAAAAGAAAGGAGACTAACAAGAACGAACAAAACTACCACCATGCCTTGAAAATTTCAAGCCTCGAAATACCATCATTAGCCTACCAATCAAATCATAAATATCGCAAACCACACATTCTGTAACCATAGGAAAAAAATATGCCACTAGCTAATCCAAAACTCCATCCAGTACCCAGATCAACCCACCAAATTAGTGGACGAACTAAGTGGACAACAAGAAGGCAAATCAACTCTTTGGACTCTCGAAGCAACACAACATGATAACAATAAGACTTATATAAAAACTTGGAAAAACATCATCTTCCTCATAATAAATCTGACCCTAATCAGAATCGCACCAAAGAAGAGATTGATTGTCAATTCCAGATTTACGGATGCCAAAGGCCTGAACGCTACGGTTAGAGGCTATACAATGAAACTAACAAAATCTCCAAAACCTAAAAAAAACTTCAAAACATGCTAATGGAATGAACCTCAAATCTAGAAATTAACTAAAAGCCACAAATAAAGAAATCATTTTTCTTAGATTAAGTAGTAAATATCCCAAAATATCTATAGCTTCCTTCTTTGACACTTGCAACAACACCCTCTCAACCTTAAGTTTCTTCAAAAGTATCCTAAACCCTAAGGATTTTACATCTACCCTTCCAAGATAGAATATAATTTCAAAACTATTCTTTAAGCCATGTTAACACCAAAACTTTAAAGATCAAATGCAAACCTTATCTAACAATGCTAATTCCTTCATTACCTCTGACTCATCACCTATTATTTTGAATCCTTAATTTTTTTCCTAAGGATAGAGTCATCTCAACCTCTTTATATGTCGTCGACCACTTTCTTTTGATATATAAATCAAAAAGTGATCATCCTAAAAGTTTAAAAGACTCCAAATCTTCTTTCTTCAACTTATGTTTATTGAGAGATCGATCCCTTTTCCTTTTATTTGTAACCGATAAAATATAATCTTGAAATTTTAGAAGAAACTCGTACCTCTTACCTTATGTTGGCCGCACTAATTCTAGAAAAAAAGCTTGATACTTGTTCCTCTTACAAAAAAAACTTCCCTTTATTATTATTCTCTAGGTCTTCATTCAATTTTTTTTGTTCTAAAAGAAGGCCCATAAATCGAGAATCTTCTATGGCCGTTGAAGAGATTGAGCTATGTTAGAATTTGACTCGAATTTAAAGTGGCACAAATTAATTAATATATAATTATTGAGAAAATAGGAAACCCAGTTTGATTAAAAGTAGAAAACTTTATTAAAGTAGATTTATACTTTATTTAGTTTTCCTTTTTAATCAAGTATCTATACCTATAAATAGATACTAAGTGTCAGGGTTCGATATCAAGTTCTTTTCTTTCACCAAAATCCTCTTATATTTTCTTCTTTCATATTAGTAAAATTCTTCTCCTCTGCCCGTGGTTTTTCCATTTTGGGTTTTCCACGTAAATCCTGATATTCTTTTTTTCATTTTCGATCGTGTTTATTTGTCTGTTGATAATTAAAATTCCAATATTATAAAAAAAATGGTATCAGAGCTTCGAGTTCAAGATTATTGCAACAATGAAATATGATATTCCGTTGTTAGATCGAAACATCAGGTTCTTGTTATGACAGGTGAAGATTAGTGATCTTATTGCATAGATAGATCTCGACGATAGAGTAGAAGAATTTGATGAGAAGCCGGTAACACAATGGATGAATGAGGAAAAGCGTAAGGATCATAAGGCTTTTTCTTAGATTTGTTTACACTTATCAAATCAAATTTTTCATGATGTGTTGAAAAACAAAGATGCATCTTGGTGGGTGAAATTGGAAGAAATTGAAAAATTCAAGGACTGATTTGGGAAATTATTGTCTATGATTTATTAGAAAAGATGAAAAGCTGGAAGGACATTAAGGTCTTTTAGCAAGAAAATAATTTAAAATTTATTTTAAAAGGGTTATATATAAGATGTGGGGAAATAGAGGAAAAGAAAAAGAAAAGTCTAGAAACTTGGCTTTCTCTTATTCTCTTCCACCGTATGCTTCCATGGCTAAGGTAAGTTAATTGAAGTTGGTTAATTCTTTATTTTTGATATGGTTTTGTTCTTTGGATAATATAGAAGCTTAATAAGTCTTAAATGAGTTGAAACTAAGATATGGATGAATTAATGGTGAATTAGTAAAATGAGTTTTTAAGGGAATTGTTAGAAAATGATGAATTATTGGATTCTAAAGAAATATTTGACTTGTCATAGGTGTAAATAAGAAATTTGAAGTGTTAAAAAGGCTTGAGAACATGTTTGAAAAATTGGTATGATTTTTAGTTTCAAGAGTTTTATGGAAAAATTAAGGTGTTAAAGGGTTTTAATGGATATAAGTTAATGGTAATAAGTGTAAATGAGTTTAAAGGCATGAATGGAGTTTAAAGTAGGAGATTTAAGTGAAGTTGGGTAATTTTTGAAGTGAAATAGATGAATTATAGGTAAGGGTATCAGTATTAAAAGAATAATATTGATACTATAAGGTTAAAATTTAAGGAAAGAATATGAATACAATGAACATTATCGATATTGATTGAAGTAGTATCGATACTGATGTGAATGTATCGATACCAAGAGTAAGGAATCGACACTATAATTGAAATATGATTTCCAGAATGTCAAAATGGTATCTGTACTGAAGTGGGTATCGGTACCATACAAGAGAAGTATCGGTACTATGGGTAGAGTACCAATACTATTCAGTCAAAATGTTAATTAGGTGTTTCATTTCGCTTAAGTAATGGAAGAAAATGTTGAACAAAGTGAAGTATAAAGTTGGGGAGTTAAAGTGAAAAAGAGGTTTTTAGGACTTAAGTGAGGAAAAGGTGAGTGTATTTTTATTTATTTTTTAAAGTATAGAATGAGGAAGACTTGTGAAGTGTCAACCTTATAATTTGGAAAGAAACTGTTTTCAAATTGTTTTATATTATATATGTTTTCACTGTTTTGCTAAATGATTTCTTTGAATGATTTTGGGTATGAATTACCCAACTATTGAATTACACCATTATATGAGTATCTGGTTTATATGAATAAATAAATGTTTGAAATAATGATATGGGAAATACTATACATACATATATATATATATTATATGAATAAGTTCGATGTGAATAAATGATGTGAAATGAAATACTATGAGAATAAGCTTTATGTGAATATGTATTAAGAGACCTTAGTCTATGTGGAATTATTCTACGCAAATGTGATCTATGTAAATAAAAGATAATTTTAAATAATGATATGCTAAATAACGATATTGAATAAACCCAAAGTATATGTATGAGAATTAGAGGTATAGTTAGCATTCCAAGAGTCAAGGGTTTTACGCGGTCCTTCGAGACAAATTCTATGTGGCACTTCATGTAACATCGCAACAAGGCTAGTGACTAAATTGCAAATTTGGAAAATTATGTGCTTGATTTTGAAATAAGTTAAAAGTTTATGGACTTAATTGATAATTTTATTCAAGAGGATTGATTGGTAAATATGAAAATATTGAAGGGAAAAATAGTTATTTGACTACCAAGATAAATTTTTTGGGCTATATGTTACACGTGGGGTGAGTATAAGGAAAAAAATAGTTCCAAAATTCTCTTCATCTTCTTCTTTCTTCAAAACGTGGAACCAAGCTTGATAAGGTGAGTTCTTTGGTTAGTTAATTATTCCTTGAATTCAAGTTGGGTTTATGATTATTGAGTGCTAATTAAGCCTAAGGAAGGCTTAAGGTAGCTTAAAAACAAGGAATGAAAGAGTTAGGAGAGATTAAAAGTAAGGAGTTTTTAAATGAAATTTTGATGAAGAGTTGATAAGTTAAATTGGAAGTTAAATTTGACTTGTCATCAATCTAATTAATAGATATGAAGTGATAGAATTGGATTTAGAACAAGTGGAAAAATTGGTATGATTCTTGAAGTTCATGTAGAGGATAGGATTTTGAGATTTAAGATATGATAAATGAGTACAAATGAACTTAAGTATGTGTATTTGAGTTTAGTATATGAAAGGGGTTGATATATGGCACAATTGAGCTAGAATGTTGTGATTTTTATGCTCAAAATGTAATTCTGGGCTAGGGTGTATCGGTACCCATTCAACAGGTACCGATACATCAGAAGTAAAATGCAGAAAGATATACAGAGGGTATAGATACCTAGGCAGTGTATTGATACCCCCTTAAAATGAAAACATCAAATGTAATTTGGGTATCGATACACAGACAGTGTACCGATACCTCAGTTGAGGGATGTATCGATACCTTATAGAGTGTATCAATACCTATGTTAAACAAGGAATGAAATTAGTCTTTCCTTTAGTGTAGGAAATGAAAGATTAGAATATGTCATATAGAATATTGATATGTATAATGTATGGTTATGTAGATACCAATCGAAAGAAAGTCCATATCAGTCGACAAGTATTGGGCATCGAAGAAAAGATAAGAGAAATATATTAACTAGTGAGGCCAGGTGAGTGCACATTATTTAGTATATGATGTTTAGTGGGAAAATAATACTTGCGACAAGTCTATTTCCAATAGTTAAATGCATGAATTCATAGATAGAAGTATGAGTTTACGATAATTTATATGTGTGCATGAATATATGTGTTGACATGTTATTATGTATGGTACATGATTTGTATAAGTACATGTTAGTGTGATAAGTTATGTGAAGCAATACAAATAATCTATATGATTCTATAAGAATAGGAAATAAACTATGAGATAAGGAGATAACGAATGAAATGAACATGTGACATAGGTTATAAGCTAAGGAATTAATTGATATAAATATATGTGAATACATGATAATATGATGTAAGTTAAGTTATGTCATACTAGACTATGAAACTGTATGAAAAGATATGAACTATACGATATGACATTGTGAACATACGAGAAAGCATATAAGAGATAATGTATTATGTGATATATGTGAGGTATGGAAAATATATGTGAACAAGATATGACAATAATATACATGGATACGAACACAAAAGAAGTGTTATAAGCTAAGTGACATATGATTGTGAAATCATATGATAAGTGAAATGTACATGTGAATATGTGAAACAATATGAAAGAGAATGCCCATGTTATATAATATGAGAGCTATAGGTATAGTTGGCATGCTAAGAGTCAAGGGTTACCTATGTCTTTCAAGACATATGGACAGTTTACCTATGTCCTTCGGGATATATCGACAGGTTACCTATGTTATTCGGAACATATGGATAGGTCCTTTGGGACACAGATTTCATATGCCACTTAGTGGATTTTATACAAGTTGTGGTGACAACATATGTGTGAATAACCTCATAGTACTCGCATACCTTGAGTTCTCAATAATGTACATGGGCTAATAAAGAGATAATCATGAATACAATGTATGTAATATATATTGATGTGTGATATGATTTGTATAAAATGATATATGTGTGTTATGAGTTATTACATAAGTTATAAGAATGGATTATAAGATATATGATATGAACATAAGAGATTATACGAATAAGAGATAATAAATATGAATGATAATAGTGTATGAGTATGATAGAAACATAAATGAAAATGTGTGTGTGTATGTATGCATGTATGCATGTATGCATGTATGCATGTATGCATGTATGCATGTATGCATGTATGCATGTATGCATGTATGTATGTATGTATGTATGTATATATGTATGTATGTATGCATGTATGCATGTATGCATGTATGCATGTATGCATGTATGCATGTATGCATGCATGCATGCATGCATGTATGCATGCATGTATGCATATGTATGTATGTATGTATGTATGCATGTATGCATGTATGCATATGTATGTATGTATGTATGTATGTATGCATATGCATATATGCATGTATGCATGTATGCATGTATGTATGTATGTATGTATGTATGTATGTATGTATGTATGTATGTATGTATGTATGTATGTATGTATGTATGTATGTATGTATGTATGTATGTATGTATGTATGTATGTATGTATGCATGCATGCATGTATGCATGCATGCATGTATGTATGTATGCATGCATGCTTGCATGCATGTATGCATGCATGCATGCATGTATGTATGCATGTATGCATGTATGCATGTATGCATGCATGCATGTATGCATGCATGCATGTATGCATGCATGCATGTATGCATGTATGCATGTATGCATGTATGCATGTATGCATGTATGCATGTATGCATGTATTTTTTATATGAAAAGTATATGAGTTGCATGGTTATGATATCATAAAATAGTCATGCATGGTTAGTGAATATAAATTACATTAGATTTGTTTTTATGCCTCACTAAGTCCTAGACTTAGCGTGTGATTGTTTCACACGTAGGTTCCGGAAATCAAGAAGAGAAGCTAAGAGGAGCAAGACAGGTCAATCACTCCTTTATGAAGTTCAGATCAGAAAAGAATATTAATCGTGTGTACCTTGTTATATTTAATTGGCATGTACTAAGAAAATTGTATTGAATATGCTCGGATAGGTTTTGTAAAAACAAATGTTTTAATTAATGAAAATTGTTTATCTTCCTGAATTATGGATTTGAAACTTTTACCAATTTGTAAAGAAAACGTTTTGAAAAGTCAATGTGACACCTCGGCTTTGTATTCGGGTTGGATACAGGTTGGGGGTGTTATACTTCGATACAAATTATGTGAGCAGTGGTGACTGTATTAGTGCACTCAATGTACTCACATACCTTAAGTTCTCAGCAATATACGTTGGGCTAATTAAATAAATGGATAGAAATTAAACAACTTGATATGAAGTGAAAAGTGTATAAGAGTATATGTAGTTATATGAAATGTAAATTGATTATAAGTTGAACAGTGAATAAAAGTTTACTATATTTATAGGAAACATAAATTGATTTTCATAGTAAGTATTTTTCTCTGAAATGTTTAAATAAATGTTTTATTGTTTATTTTACTCATAATGCCTCACTAAGTCATAGAATTAATGTGTGATTGTTTTCACATATAGGGTCATAGAGATTCGATGAGTAACCCGAAAAAGTAAGGGCAGAATAACATCATTGAGAAGATTACCAGATAAGAGAGATTGTGAATTATATGTGTTTTGTATTTGAAATGTTATTGGCATGTACTAAAAATGTTTAAATTGTAGATGCTCTTATATGTTTTGTAAATATGTTTTCATTTTCCAAAGTTAAATTTTAGTTAGATTTTCAAAGAGTCAAAGAGTTGAAAAGTCAATGTGACATCTCGTATGAGTATTCGGGTCGGGGGTGTTACAAACTTTGCATGCACAAATCATTGACCAACAAGTTACACCTAAAGTAGCGTCTTTATTCGCTTAAGTTGGCGGAATATTCGTCTCTTGAAGAGCAGGTGGCCACATTCAAGGAAACAATATCTGATCTAGAGACTTTAGAAGTGAAGTATGATCAAGAAGACTTAGGATTGATCTTCCTATGTTTGATGTCTTCTTCCTACTCGTTGTCTAGAGATAAAATCTTGTACAATCACGAAACACTCACTCTTGAATAATTTTACAATGGCTTGCACTTGTTTGACAAGAAGAAACATCTTGTATCTGGTTTTGAGCCTCAGACATATTGTCTCGTGATGCATGAATCGACTAGCTCAGACCGTGGGAGAAAAGATGAGCGTTCTACTGATAATATTCGAAGAGGTATATCAAAATCTTCCAACCAAGGTAAAACTTTTCATTATTGTAAAACAAGTCATGTTAAATCAGAGTGTTACAAGTTGAAAAATAAAATCAAAAGAGAAGCTGAAGAGCAGAACTCTGGGAAATCTGGTGAGGTCGATATAGTAGAGAAGTACGATGATGAGAACTCCTAGTTGCGGCTGACGAAAACTTTATAACAAGTGATGAAAGGATACTTGACTCTAGTAGTAGTTTTCATATGTGTCCTAGTCGTAACTGGTTTTCGACATATAAAGTTGTATATATAGGAGATATATTTTTGGGAATTAATGTCTCTTGTAAAGTCACAGGTATTGGCACAATCAAGATTAAGATGTTTGATAGGATTTTTCGAACACTTGGTAATGTGAGACTTTATGAAAGTCATAGCTCCACCTTCACTGGAGAACTTGTACCCTTTTGAATCTAGAGCACCTAACGAAATTAGATTTCTACTCAAATCTGGAACATGTCTCACATTACCAAGTGTTCGAAAAATCCTATCAAACATCTTAAATTAGACACATTAATTCTATGACTTAGTGAGGCATTATGAGTAAAATAAACAATAAAACATTTATTTAAACATTTCAGAGAAAAATACTTACTATGAAAATCAATTTATGTTTCCTATAAATATAGTAAACTTTTATTCACTGTTCAACTTATAATCAATTTACATTTCATATAACTACATATACTCTTATACACTTTTCACTTCATATCAAGTTGTTTAATTTCTATCCATTTATTTAATTAGCCCAACGTATATTGCTGAGAACTTAAGGTATGTGAGTACATTGAGTGCACTAATACAGTCACCACTGCTCACATAATTTGTATCGAAGTATAACACCCCCAACCTGTATCCAACCCGAATACAAAGCCGAGGTGTCACATTGACTTTTCAAAACGTTTTCTTTACAAATTGGTAAAAGTTTCAAATCCATAATTCAGGAAGATAAAAAATTTTCATTAATTAAAACATTTGTTTTTACAAAACCTATCCGAGCATATTCAATACAATTTTCTTAGTACATGCCAATTAAATATAACAAGGTACACACGATTAATATTCTTTTCTGATCTGAACTTCATAAAGGAGTGATTGACCTGTCTTGCTCCTTTTAGCTTCTCTTCTTGATTTCCGGAACCTACGTGTGAAACAATCACACGCTAAGTCTAGGACTTAGTGAGGCATAAAAACAAATCTAATGTAATTTATATCATAACCATGCATGACTTTATGATATCATACCATGCAACTCATATACTTTTCATATACATGCATACATGCATACATGCATACATGCATGCATGCATACATGCATACATGCATACATGCATGCATGCATACATGCATACATACATACATATATACATGCATACATACATACATACATACATACATACATACATACATGCATACATACATGCATACATGCATACATGCATATATGCATATGCATACATACATACATACATATATATGCATACATGCATACATGCATACATACATACATACATACATATGCATACATGCATACATGCATACATGCATGCATACATGCATGCATACATGCATACATGCATACATGCATGCATACATGCATACATGCATACATGCATACATGCATACATACATACATAGATACATACATACATACATACATGCATGCATACATGCATACATGCATACATGCATACATGCATACATGCATACATGCATACATGCATACATACACACACACACATTTTCATTTATGTTTCTATCATACTCATACACTATCATTCATATTTATTATCTCTTATTCGTATAATCTCTTATGTTCATATCATATATCTTATAATCCATTCTTATAACTTATGTAATAACTCATAACACACATATATCATTTTATACAAATCATATCACACATCAATATATATTACATACATTGTATTCATGATTATCTCTTTATTAGCCCATGTACATTATTGAGAACTCAAGGTATGCGAGTACTATGAGGTTATTCACACATATGTTGTCACCACAACTTGTATAAAATCCACTAAGTGGCATATGAAATTTGTGTCCCAAAGGACCTATCCATATGTTCCGAATAACATAGGTAACCTGTCGATATATCCCGAAGGACATAGGTAAACTATCCATATGTCTTGAAAGACATAGGTAACCCTCGACTCTTAGCATGCCAACTATACCTATAGCTCTCATATTATATAACATGGGCATTCTCTTTCATATTGTTTCACATATTCACATGTACATTTCACTTATCATATGATTTCACAATCATATGTCACTTAGCTTATAACACTTCTTTTGTGTTCGTATCCATGTATATTATTGTCATATCTTGTTCACATATATTTTCCATACCTCACATATATCACATAATACATTATCTCTTATATGCTTTCTCGTATGTTCACAATGTCATATCGTATAGTTCATATCTTTTCATACAGTTTCATAGTCTAGTATGACATAACTTAACTTACATCATATTATCATGTATTCACATATATTTATATCAATTAATTCCTTAGCTTATAACCTATGTCACATGTTCATTTCATTCGTTATCTCCTTATCTCATAGTTTATTTCCTATTCTTATAGAATCATATAGATTATTTGTATTGCTTCACATAACTTATCACACTAACATGTACTTATACAAATCATGTACCATACATAATAACATGTCAACACATATATTCATGCACACATATAAATTATCGTAAACTCATACTTCTATCTATGAATTCATGCATTTAACTATTGGAAATAGACTTGTCGCAAGTATTATTTTCCCACTAAACATCATATACTAAATAATGTGCACTCACCTGGCCTCACTAGTTAATATATTTCTCTTATCTTTTCTTCGATGCCCAATACTTGTCGACTGATATGGACTTTCTTTCGATTGGTATCTACATAACCATACATTATACATATCAATATTCTATATGACATATTCTAATCTTTCATTTCCTACACTAAAGGAAAGACTAATTTCATTCCTTGTTTAACATAGGTATTGATACACTCTATAAGGTATCGATACATCCCTCAACTGAGGTATCGGTACACTGTCTGTGTATCGATACCCAAATTACATTTGATGTTTTCATTTTAAGGGGGTATCAATACACTGCCTAGGTATCTATACCCTCTGTATATCTTTCTGCATTTTACTTCTGATGTATCGGTACCTGTTGAATGGGTACCGATACACCCTAGCCCAGAATTACATTTTGAGCATAAAAATCACAACATTCTAGCTCAATTGTGCCATATATCAACCCCTTTCATATACTAAACTCAAATACACATACTTAAGTTCATTTGTACTCATTTATCATATCTTAAATCTCAAAATCCTATCCTCTACATGAACTTCAAGAATCATACCAATTTTTCCACTTGTTCTAAATCCAATTCTATCACTTCATATCTATTAATTAGATTGATGACAAGTCAAATTTAACTTCCAATTTAACTTATCAACTCTTCATCAAAATTTCATTTAAAAACTCCTTACTTTTAATCTCTCCTAACTCTTTCATTCCTTGTTTTTAAGCTACCTTAAGCCTTCCTTAGGCTTAATTAGCACTCAATAATCATAAACCCAACTTGAATTCAAGGAATAATTAACTAACCAAAGAACTCACCTTATCAAGCTTGGTTCCACGTTTTGAAGAAAGAAGAAGATGAAGAGAATTTTGGAACTATTTTTTTCCTTATACTCACCCCACGTGTAACATATATAGCCCAAAAAAATTTATCTTGGTAGTCAAATAACTATTTTTCCCTTCAATATTTTCATATTTACCAATCAATCCTCTTGAATAAAATTATCAATTAAGTCCATAAACTTTTAACTTATTTCAAAATCAAGCACATAATTTTCCAAATTTGCAATTTAGTCACTAGCCTTGATTTGCGATGTTACATGAAGTGCCACATAGAATTTGTCTCGAAGGACCGCGTAAAACCCTTGACTCTTGGAATGCTAACTATACCTCTAATTCTCATACATATACTTTGGGTTTATTCAATATCGTTATTTAGCATATCATTATTTAAAATTATCTTTTATTTACATAGATCACATTTGCGTAGAATAATTCCACATAGACTAAGGTCTCTTAATACATATTCACATAAAGCTTATTCTCATAGTATTTCATTTCACATCATTTATTCACATCGAACATATTCATATATATATATATATGTATGTATAGTATTTCCCATATCATTATTTCAAACATTTATTTATTCATATAAACCAGATACTCATATAATGGTGTAATTCAATAGTTGGGTAATTCATACCCAAAATCATTCAAAGAAATCATTTAGCAAAACAGTGAAAACATATATAATATAAAACAATTTGAAAACAGTTTCTTTCCAAATTATAAGGTTGACACTTCACAAGTCTTCCTCATTCTATACTTTAAAAATATAAATAAAAATACACTCACCTTTTCCTCACTTAAGTCCTAAAAACCTCTTTTTCACTTTAACTCCCCAACTTTATACTTCACTTTGTTCAACATTTGCTTCCATTACTTAAGCGAAATGAAACACCTAATTAACATTTTGACTGAATAGTATTGGTACTCTACCCATAGTACTGATACTTCTCTTGTATGGTACCGATACCCACTTCAGTACAGATACCATTTTGACATTCTGGAAATCATATTTCAATTATAGTGTCGATTCCTTACTCTTGGTATCGATACATTCACATCAGTATCGATACTACTTCAATCAATATCGATAATGTTCATCGTATTCATATTCTTTCCTTAAATTTTAACCTTATAGTATCAATATTATTCTTTCAATACTGATACCCTTACCTATAATTCATCTATTTCACTTCAAAAATTACCCAACTTCACTTAAATCTCCTACTTTAAACTCCATTCATGCCTTTAAACTCATTTACACTTATTACCATTAACTTATATCCATTAAAACCCTTTAACACCTTAATTTTTCCATAAAACTCTTGAAACTAAAAATCATACCAATTTTTCAAACATGTTCTCAAGCCTTTTTAACACTTCAAATTTCTTATTTACACCTATGACAAGTCAAATATTTCTTTAGAATCCAATAATTCATCATTTTCTAACAATTCCCTTAAAAACTCATTTTACTAATTCACCATTAATTCATCCATATCTTAGTTTCAACTCATCTTTAAGACTTATTAAGCTTCTATATTATCCAAAGAACAAAAACCATATCAAAAATAAAATAATTAACCAACTTCAATTAACTTACCTTAGCCATGGAAGCATACGGTGGAAGAGAATAAGAGAAAGCCAAGTTTCTAGACTTTTCTTTTTCTTTTCCTCTATTTCCCCACATCTTATATATAACCCTTTTAAAATAAATTTTAAATTATTTTCTTGCTAAAAGACCTTAATGTCCTTCCAGCTTTTCATCTTTTCTAATAAATCATAGACAATAATTTCCCAAATCAGTCCTTGAATTTTTCAATTTCTTCCAATTTCACCCACCAAGATGCATCTTTGTTTTTCAACACATCATGAAAAATTTGATTTGATAAGTGTAAACAAATCTAAGAAAAAGCCTTATGATCCTTACGCTTTTCCTCATTCATCCATTGTGTTACCGGCTTCTCATCAAATTCTTCTACTCTATCGTCGAGATCTATCTATGCAATAAGATCACTAATCTTCACCTGTCATAACAAGAACCTGATGTTTCGATCTAACAACGGAATATCATATTTCATTGTTACAATAATCTTGAACTCGAAGCTCTGATACCATTTTTTTTATAATATTGGAATTTTAATTATCAACAGACAAATAAACACGATCGAAAATGAAAAAAAAGAATATCAGGATTTACGTGGAAAACCCAAAATGGAAAAACCACGGGCAGAGGAGAAGAATTTTACTAATATGAAAGAAGAAAATATAAGAGGATTTTGGTGAAAGAAAAGAACTTGATATCGAACCCTGACACTTAGTATCTATTTATAGGTATAGATACTTGATTAAAAAGGAAAACTAAATAAAGTATAAATCTACTTTAATAAAGTTTTCTACTTTTAATCAAACTGGGTTTCCTATTTTCTCAATAATTATATATTAATTAATTTGTGCCACTTTAAATTCGAGTCAAATTCTAACATAGCTCAATCTCTTCAACGGCCATAGAAGATTCTCGATTTATGGGCCTTCTTTTAGAACAAAAAAAATTGAATGAAGACCTAGAGAATAATAATAAAGGGAAGTTTTTTTGTAAGAGGAACAAGTATCAAGCTTTTTTTCTAGAATTAGTGCGGCCAAAATAAGGTAAGAGGTACGAGTTTCTTCTAAAATTTCAAGATTATATTTTATCGGTTACAAATAAAAGGAAAAGGGATCGATCTCTCAATAAACATAAGTTGAAGAAAGAAGATTTGGAGTCTTTTAAACTTTTAGGATGATCACTTTTTGATTTATATATCAAAAGAAAGTGGTCGACGACATATAAAGAGGTTGAGATGACTCTATCCTTAGGAAAAAAATTAAGGATTCAAATAATAGGTGATGAGTCAGAGGTAATGAAGGAATTAGCATTGTTAGATAAGGTTTGCATTTGATCTTTAAAGTTTTGGTGTTAACATGGCTTAAAGAATAGTTTTGAAATTATATTCTATCTTGGAAGGGTAGATGTAAAATCCTTAGGGTTTAGGATACTTTTGAAGAAACTTAAGGTTGAGAGGGTGTTGTTGCAAGTGTCAAAGAAGGAAGCTATAGATATTTTGGGATATTTACTACTTAATCTAAGAAAATGATTTCTTTATTTGTGGCTTTTAGTTAATTTCTAGATTTGAGGTTCATTCTATTAGCATGTTTTGAAGTTTTTTTAGGTTTTGGAGATTTTGTTAGTTTCATTGTATAGCCTCTAACCGTAGCGTTCAGGCCTTTGGCATCCGTAAATCTGGAATTGACAATCAATCTCTTCTTTGGTGCGATTCTGATTAGGGTCAGATTTATTATGAGGAAGATGATGTTTTTCCAAGTTTTTATATAAGTCTTATTGTTATCATGTTGTGTTGCTTCGAGAGTCCAAAGAGTTGATTTGCCTTCTTGTTGTCCACTTAGTTCGTCCTCTAATTTGGTGGGTTGATCTGGGTACTGGATGGAGTTTTGGATTAGCTAGTGGCATATTTTTTCCTATGGTTACAGAATGTGTGGTTTGCGATATTTATGATTTGATTGGTAGGCTAATGATGGTATTTCGAGGCTTGAAATTTTCAAGGCATGGTGGTAGTTTTGTTCGTTCTTGTTAGTCTCCTTTCTTTTGTGTTGGTTGTCTGGTTGTTTGCGTAATTTTATTCAAGGTCAAAGTTGTGCCCAATTGTTAGGCGTGTTTTATCCATCATTGGAAGTTGTTTGGTCCAGTTTTGGTCCCTTGGCTTCATGGACCCTTTGTTGGAGTTTGTATGTTGTGGGCTGTGGCTACCTGTTTTGTTCTTTTGAGGATATGTCTGATTTGGTTGTTGAGTGGTTCTATCGAATGTAAACCACTTTTTTTTGTTGTTGGTGGTTTAATAGATCATACTTAGGTAGTTGAGTAAAAGAGCTAGTAATTGGCTTAGTCGTAGTTTAATTTTCTTGTATTTGGGTTTGGAATTTCAGGAGTTCTTCTCGATTGGTTCTTTCTTTGGTCTGTGTTAGGTGATTGTTGTGTTGTTGGTGTAAGGGATTTTTGGTGTTTCCTTCTTTGCATGGTTATATATACTAGGGATTAGAGAATTTTTTAACGAGGCATATAACCAAGTTCGTTGTATTTTGTTTTCTAATAAAATTGCTTTGCCAATAAAAAATACATGCAAAACATGATCGAATGTGTCATGTCTGAAACATTACTGGTATCGGATAATACACAGTTGAGACACACTTCCGGCTCTAGTGTCTCGTCACTAGGGATGAGCATAGGACCCCGATAGGTTCTGACCCGACCCGATCTGATCGGATTTTTTTAATAAAATATGGGTTTGGGTTGGTTTGAATTTTTTTAAAGGTTATATTCGAGACGGTTTAGGTTCGAGTTTAGGGTGAAAAATATCCGACGCGAGAGAAACATATAATTTTACCTTTATATTTAGGGATAATTGAAATACCGCCCCTCTATATATTATTTTTTAATTAAATCCCTATTTGTATTGAATAAAAATAATTTTTTTAATAAATATTTATTTCAGTTCGGGTCGAGTGGAGGGTGTATATTTTCGGGTCAGGTCAAATTCCGGTGGAGGATGTATAATTTTTAGATCGAATTGGGTCGGGTTGACCAGAAATCTGGTTCTACCCCTCCTATGCCCGTCGCTACTCATCACATAGTTTTGTGACAATGGTTTGATTATAAATATAATGTTTTTATTGAATTAGAAAAAAATAGTAATATATGTATTTGAATGATAATTCGTTTATAGTGTTCTATAAAAGATATCATATATTCAAAAATATTTTAATTTTAAATCATAAATAAAAAATATTTATATTATAAAAATAAGCTATTTGTATATTGAATTTTAGTAATTTTGTTTTTCTTTGGATAGAAGAACTAAAATGATTTAGAAATTAATTTTATAACTTTAAAAAATTATTTAATTGGTTCGAAAGTAAAATATTAAATCAATGCATCATGATTTGTTCCTACTAATAATGATCACATAAATTTAGAATAATTTATAATATTATTAAAGATTTATTATATAATAAACATACCAATCATGATAATAATAGTTAAATAATCAAAATACTATATCTATACGATAGGAAAAATTAATTTTATAACTTTAAAAAATCATTTAATTCTGATAAAGTGAAATATTAAATTAAATTAACAAATTATTATTGAATTAATGAAATTAAAATATTAAAAGAGAAAATTAATTAAACTTTACCTAAATTCTAAGACAGTAAGAATGTCTTCATCCTGCAATATTTTTAAATGAAATATATTATTGAGGGAAATAGTAATAATAATTAATATAGCTAACGTGAATAGTTAGAGTAAAATATAGGTACAAAGAAAATCAAAGTCCTAACGTCAATATAATCATGTTTTAGAAGTTAATATTGACATGAATGGATAGAGTTTTTGTTGTAGTATTATTAGGAGTAAGCGTTGAAATAGGATTACATATACGTTATATACAGATTAAACAGAACCAAAGTTTTTATCATAATCTTTCTACTTACCTCACGCCTTTGGTGCCAGTGCGATTTCCTTTTCTTCTCAGCTATTAGAATGGCCGTCGGTGGAGGCATCTCTTCCGGTGCGGGAAAACGCTACGATGGAAATTTTACTTCAAAGGTCTTTTTCGCTTGCTCTGTTGCGGCTTCGGGTGGATTAATCTTTGGTTATGATCTTGGGATTTCTGGTAAACAAACATTCTCTCTTTGCTTTTTCTTTTATCATTAAAGATTGTTTGGAATATTAATGGCGAACTGATAAATTTTGCAGGTGGAGTTACATCCATGGATCCTTTTCTAGAAAAGTTCTTCCCGAATGTTTATAGGAAACAAGTATCTGTCCAACCTTCGGACGATCAATACTGTAAGTTTGACAGCCAAATATTAACGTTGTTTACATCTTCGTTATATTTGGCTGCTCTTCTCTCATCCATGACAGCATCTCGGATAACCCGAGGACTTGGGAGGAAGAAGACGATGATGTTCGGAGGTTTACTTTTCACCATCGGCGCCATTCTCAACGGCTTTGCTAGAAGCGTACCCATGCTTATTATTGGCCGTGTGTTGCTGGGTTTTGGCATTGGATTTGCCAATCAGGTACTTATCACCATAGTTTTTGTTTTGTTTTGTTTCTGGGTATCGTATATGTTTTTGTTTATATCTGAATTTTACTTGCAGTCTGTTCCGATCTACTTATCTGAGATAGCTCCCTTCAAATACCGAGGAGCTTTGAACATTATGTTCCAATTGTCAATCACCATTGGTATATTAGTTGCCAACTTGTTGAACTACTTCACTGCTAAGATCGAAGGTGGATGGGGTTGGCGAGTAAGCTTGGGTGGAGCCGTCGTCCCTGGTTTGATATTTTCCATTGGTTGTCTCTTCCTCTCGGACTCGCCCAACTCGTTGCTCGAACGCAACAAATTGGTGGAGGCTAAAGATCTTCTGAGAAAGATCCGTGGCATCGAAAATGTTGATGAAGAGTTCAAAGATTTGGCAAAGGCCAGTGAGGCAGCCAAGTTGGTTCAAAGCCCTTGGAGAGATATTGTAAGCAGAAAGTACAGGCCTCAGCTCACCTTTGCAATCTTGATTCCCTTGTTCCAACAATTAACCGGGATGAACGTGTTCGTGTTTTACGCTCCTGTTTTGTTCAAGAGCATGGGGTTTGGCAACAACGCTTCCCTTATGTCCGCACTCATCACTAGCATCGTTAACTTTTGTGCAACACTTGTTTCCATTGCCACCGTCGACAAGTACGGAAGGAGGACTCTTTTCCTCTCCGGTGGCCTTCAAATGTTTCTTTGCCAGGTAATAATCACTATTTCCATTCACCAACACTTAAGCATTTTGATTTTGCTTGCTAAATTCATTCTTTTTCTCTTCTCTGCCTAGCTTGTGATGACTATTTCAATCGCTTCCAAATTCGGTACGAATGGGAATCCGGGTCAACTTCCACTTTGGTTCTCCGTTGTCGTTGTGGTAGCAATGTGTTTCTACATAGCCGTTTTGCATATTCATGGGGTCCTTTGGGCTGGTTGGTTCCTAGTGAGATATTCCCACTTGAAATCCGTCCCGCTGCTCAAAGTATTACGGTGGCAGTCAACATGATCTTCACATTCGCCATTGCTCAAGTCTTTACGGCTATGCTTTGCAACTTGAAGTTCGGACTGTTTATATTCTTTGCATTCTGTGTGGTGGGTATGAGCATTTTCATCTATAAGTTATTGCCCGAGACAAAGGGAGTCCCCATTGAAGAAATGTTCATTGTTTGGGAGAACCACCCTTATTGGGGCAAGTATGTAGACGACGACAATGCTTTCCCAAGCCATGAAATGGATGAAAAAGTTTGATCTTCGTTTAGAATACCTAGATTAGATTATTGATCAACTTCTTTCGGTTAATTGTTGCTTTTTATTTGATATTAGTTATAACAATTCCTTTTTTTTCCCCTTTCAATAAGATATTCTCATTAATCGTATTTATTACAAATAATGTATTTATATCTAGCGCATTCAAAACTTAATAGAAATTTAATAAAAAATTATAAAGAAATGTTAAAATATCTAGCACATTAATCTTGTAACTTGATTTAAAATCAATTAGTTACCAAGTGCATCTTATCTTAAAATAGTTCAAAATCAATAGTAAACGTAACTTTTAAAAATTGAATTGACTCGTAAAATACAATTAATATTATAACTATTAAATATTATTATTCACAATTTTATTTAGATAAATAAAGTGAAGTACAATTACATTTCCAATAACAAATGAATAATTCATAGGATAACAATTGAACTTTGGCAGGTCAGTTGTAGTGATTGCTGCAGTTGGAGGATAATATGCATTTTGGATATTCTGGAGAATTAATGTTTTTGTTATTGGGTCGGGTCAGGTTATGTTTTTATTAAATAAAAAATTAAATGGGGTCGGGTCAGGTTCGGATAGGATGAAATTTTATTTTGATCGGGTCGGGTCGGGTCGGGTCTCGGGTGGAGGACCCCTTATTCCCTGGTCGAGTAGGGTAGACCACAAACCCGACTCATGCCCATCCCATAATGTTATCCCAATAAATCAGATCTATTATTCTAGCGACAGTTAACAATAATATTTATTTTAAGCTGTAATTTAACTGAATCGAGCATATATAGGGATAAACTCCAATTTGAGTGCAATTCAAAACTCCATAAAGATTATTGTCCAATCCATTAATCAAGAAGGAGAAACATGATCTGAGCAACATCAAACAAACGTTTAGCCTCAACCATGTAGTTCAACAGCTCCGATGGGATCAAAACTTTCCCATGCTTCATAAACGCGAAATCGCACTGAAACAGATCCGCATGCGCCAACCTGACGGATACATGAGCTTTCTTATAATCCGAAGCCTCCATCTTCGTCAATCCATCCCAAAGCGTATTCGAAGCTGAAAACATCACGTCTTTACACACTCGAAACACTTCCTTCAGAACGACGGCGGCGGTGGTTTGGAACAGATGATCTGCAGTAGCATGTGCATAGGTTGTTTGGGAATACATGCAAAACAGGATCGAATGTGTCATGTCCGAAACATTACTGGTTTCCCGACTGGTGTCGGATAATACACAGTTGAGACACACTTTCGGTTCTAGTGTCTCGTCGCATAGTTTTGTGATGATGGTCTTATCGCCGTCCGCCTCGACTGTTGATTTTGAGGCCGACAAAAGGAGAACAAGCAAGAAAATTTGAGTAACAGTGATGAAGAAGAAGACCTCATTGGTGTATTTAAAGCATTCCATTTTTTTTGTTCACTGCAAAATCTCAATTATCTTCAAAGAAAATATTTCTTTACCTATACGGCTTTGCTAATAAGGAAATAAAGGTTACAATAATGTCAATTTCATTTAATTCAACGAGTCTAATGGGGAATCTGATTTATTGCCAATTTTAGGATTGGTCATTCTTGTCTGTAGTTTCCCAATTTAGGTAAAAGAGCCCTCCAAACCAATTTTCTTGCTGTTTTTGTTTGTTTTCATTTAGTGTTTACTAAACGTGTTCGTATATATTAATTTAATGTTAACCAACCCACTCTTACACTTTTATTTTCAAGCCAAAAAAATGGTGAAATTATGTCACTAGTCTTTAAATTCTTTAGACTTCACAGTTTGAACTCTAAATTTCATCTTATTTTCAATTTAGTCCATGCCTTCATCAATATTTAAATGTAAAGCAAAAAGAGAACCGAGTAAACGAGTTTACAAAAGATTCAATAAATGAGCTTATAAACAAATCGATAAATGAGCTTATACACAACTCAATAAACAAGCATGTTCGTGAATATAAACAAATTAAATACACCTTTATTCATATTCATTCATTTATTAAATGAACATAAAAATTAAAAAATAAACATATTGAAAAGAATAAAACTGAAACAATCAAAGAGACATATCGAAAGAGGCGTTGATATAAGATTGAGAAAGAAAAAAAGAAAGATTGAGAAAACTTTAAAAGATGTGTTATCAAAATATGTGTTGTTAAAAGAGATGTTACAAAAAAAAGATATTACAAAAAAAAGTATATTATGAGAAGAGGTGATTCTCAACAATATACAGAAGTAATGAAACTAAATATACACTAGGGATAACAAACAGACGGGTCGGGTGTGGATATCACTCTCCCATCCCCATACCACTTAATATTTTCAAATTCACCACCCGTCCACCACTTATGATGGGAAAAAAATTTCAAATTCACACTCGCCCACGAGGGTACATTATCAAATGCATCCCCATACTCACTATCCAACTGGAGACGTACCCGGCTAAACCTGCCTGATAGCAACTTTAAGTTGTACATAAGCAATAAACATAAAACAAACACGTCAATTAAGAAACATAATAAAATAAAGCAATGGTTATTTGAGTTAAGTGTTAACATAGATCTTAAAGTACATAAAACACCATAATAAAAGACATAATTAAAACCTAAATTCATAATAGTCCAAAATTTAATGGGTATTTAGTGGGTGGGCGGATGTGGGGCGGGTAAGGTCTCAAATCCATCATCCGCCCATTACCCGCGACGGGTACCACTTTCAAAATTCACACTCGCTCACTACCCACTAAAGTTATACCATTCCGTCCTAATTGGAACGAGTACTATGCGTAATCCACGAAATTGTACCCGTTTGCTATCCTTATTGACGTTTTCCACTTGTTTGCGGGTTGTGCTCTTGTTTAAACCTTCTGAATTTTCTTTTGTGATTGGTGGGGAGAACATTGGGTTTTGTCGGTTGACCTATCAAACTTTTTTAATTTCCGTTTTAGTATGCACTTTTCAGGCATATATAAGAGTTTATGGCTGATCTCTGCAGGCACGACACTTTGGAGTTTGTGGCTAGCTAGGATGAATAGGTGTTCTACGCTAAACCAGTAAGTTTCGTTAATGTCTTGTTCTTTTCGAAGTTGCGTGCTTTGTTTGGGTAAAGGCGACCAATTGTGAAGGGGCTCTAAATGTAGATGATTGGTGGGACAATCCGAGGGCGGTGTCTCTAACTCCGTCATTGCTGGCTGGTCCCCTCCGGAGGCTGGTTTTGTAAAATTTAACGTCGTCGGAGTAGTCAAAGATAATAAAGCAGGTTGTGGTGGTGCATTGTGGACAGAGAAAGGGCAGATTAGAGCGTTGTTCATGGACCCGGTTGATATTTTCGGGGACGATTTTGCAGGGTTAATTTTTGTTAAATTGGCGCTGAAAGTGTTTGTCGAGGCAAATTGGATTGGTAAGGCACCATTGATCATGGAATTAGATTCGAAAAGGGTCATTTATTGGATACAAAATGCAGTACATAGACCCTGGAATTGGTGGTCGATTCTTGTGATTATCAATAAACTGGTGAAGAAGATTGGCCAAGTCCATTTTGTTTATGCTTCTAATGTTAAAAGTGCTTTAGCTCTTGGTTTAGCGAGGGATGGTCCGGTGAGAGCGAATTCTTTCAAAGCAAGGTGGTAACTGCGGTTGATGTTTGTCCTGCTTTCCTTTATGGCTGATTCTTTTCTAGTTTCTGTAGCCGAAGTCTTAGCAAATTGTTCTGTCTTGTCTTTGGCTTGCTGCTTTTGGGTGTGTTGGGATTAGGTTGATTGTTTTGTGGTACAGTTTTGTTTTTCCAACTCCCAGTGTCTTTTCTTCTTTTACTGCTTTGTTCATTTTGTTGCTCCGGTTTGAACTGTTTTGTTATTTTTGTTGGTGGTGCTGTTGTCTACTCTTGCTAGGGGGTTGTTTTTTTGGTTTGGTTCAGGATAATGGTGCTTTCCAGGACTTCGAGTGGTTTGTTTGGTGTTGTTTTATGACTTTGTAGTTTATGCTGGGAATGTACTCTTTTCTTCCGTTTAGGTTTTTAACGCTTTGATTTTCTTTATCAATATAATATTTACTTGCTGAGAAAAAAATAGACTTGTACAACATGCGTATTTTGTGAATCTTAAATAACTATAAGATACACGAGATAGAAGAATCAGACATATAATTTCATGTTAAGAGGTTATAGCTCCCGCCAATTTGACCCTAAAGCTGCAAGGAGACCACTCAACTGAAAAACGTTTGTATACAAGTCCAACATTATTATCACTGCACATTATAATAATAACAAAGAGAAATTCAAACGCTTTGTCATCTAAATTCATTGCATAAACATAAAATATACACTAAAATGACATTTCACCACACTATTATTATTATACATCATGAGAAACATTCCATCTCTACTTCTCAATGCTTTGTTTTTTCCTAGGGTAAATTACACGTTCAATTCCTCAATTGTCGCTTTTATTTTGTTTTGATCATCAACTATTTTTTAATTTCAAAATAATACCTAACGCTACGTTTTGATTTCTTTTAGTCACCTAACTTTTAAAAAAATAATAGTGATATTAATATGTCATCGTAAAATAATGTCATGTCATCATTGAAAAATATTGAAAAATGTTATGATAACAATTCTATTAATTTTTTAACGACAACCAAAACGTAGCGTTAAGTATGTTTTTTTTAATAATGGTTAGATGACTAAAACAGGATAAAAGTGATAATGGTGGTACTAAACATGTAGCTTATCCTTTTTTTTTCTATTCTTAACCATACTTTCATGTATAATATACATGAGTTTTGCTGTGCAATGGGATTGGCTTTGAAGAAAAACATGATGAAATAAGAAACAAGAAACTGTGAGGTCTGAGGAGACAATACGTCATGGAAATGGTGAACGAAAGACTGCAAAAGATAAAATGAAAAACAGAATCAAACAATGGCTTCATGCAATCATTACAAGATTTAACAAGACTGCAAGTGAAAATGATCATCGTCCAAAGAACATTGACTGAATCCCCATAGGGGAAAAATGAAAAATATAAATAAAATAAATAATAATTATATTGTATTTGTATAATAATAAAAGATAGCCCATCAATCCCAGAGACACGCCTGTACAATAAGGACCATTGAATCCCTCTCTCTCTCTCTCAGATGTTTGCCATGCTCTGGTTTGCCCAAGAAACAGCTGCTGCTTATGATGTGCTTTCTATCTTCAAGCCGGTTCCTCTCTTTGAGATGTGTATGTATCGATGAGTTACTGAAAGCTTTAAATACTACACCATTATTCACCATGTCATTGCCTTTTGTCAGTCCCTATTACTCATGAGTCGTCTCAGTTACAGCGCCCTCGATTCCCGGATCTTGCTCTCCGTGTCTGTTGGTTCCTTCAAAGATTCGATTTCCATGCCGTCTGTTCGGCTCTTCCTGTTATCACAGAAGTCGATATTAGGGCTCTGTCAACGGAGCTTGTAATAGAAAAATAGGCAGTGTAAGACACAACCGTATATCACAGTACATATGAATGAACCACAAGAAGCAATGCGAGCAAGAATAAGAATTTCATGAGATTCAAAAATTACAGAAAACTTCAGCATCAGAAATTCATATAATAACATCATTAATACTTCAAAGACTTCATGATTTTTTCTAAGCCATTACATAGTCGTTATTAGAATAAAATAATCAGTATGGAGGCATTCACAAGAACCCGTACACGGGATAGACAGGTTTTCTGCCTAGTAGGATTCTATGCTGTTCTCGACTCGAATGATTTACAGTGAAGGGAGCACAGGAGATGCAAAGATAAAATACTACGCCAAAGATACCGAGCTATGGCTCACTACCAGATATGCTAAAATTTACAAACTTAATGCGAAATAAATGCACTTCACCTTGTAACATAAATAATTCGTAAAAGGAAACCATACAGTATATCGGTGGCACAACACCTAAATGAACTCAACACAATCACAACCCAGTTGAGTTCAGTGTTGAGTTCAGCGGAAATTGAATTTGATGATGAAGTTCGATCTTTAATTCTCTTATCATCTTTACCAGACAGTTGGAATGCTACTGTTACAGCAGTCAGCAATTCGTCGGGAAACAGCAAATTAAAATTCGACGATGTTCGGGATCTGGTACTGAAATGAAGAAATTCGACGGAGAGAATCGGGTGAAGCATCAACCTCCTCAGCCTTGCACACGGAGTCCAGAGGGAGAACTTCAGAAAGAAATTCAAATCGTGACAGATCGAAATCCAGAAGGGGAAAATCAAGAACAGGAAATAAAGATTTTATCTGTTATAATTGCGGCAAGAAGGGCCACTTCAAAAGAGATTGCCGAGCACCGAAGAAAAATATCGGCGCACAGGAATCTGCCAACATGACGGAGGAGACATGTGATGCCATGATTTTAAGCGTCAACAGTCCGATTGAATCATGGATTTTGGATTCAGGGGCATCTTTCCACTCCACGCCATGCCAAGAAATCATGGAGAACTATGTCAGTGGTGATTTTGGGAAGGTTCATCTTGCTGATGATGAAACCTTGAAGATCGTCGAAAAAAGGAGACATCCGACTAAAGCTGCCAAACCAGACCACCTGGAAGCTGACAGGAGTGAGACATATTCCTGGTCTCAAAAGAAATTTGATTTCTGTAGGACAACTTGTTGGAGAAGGATACAGTACAACATTTTCAGGTTGTGAATGGAAGATTACCAAAGGAACACTCGTCATTGCTCGTGGTAAGAAGACTGGTACTCTCTATGTAACCTCAAATTTAAAGAATATCATTGCAGTAGCAGATACTGATGGAAAATCAAACCTATGGCACCAAAGGCTTGGCCATATGAGCGAGAAAGGGATGAAGACACTTTTCTCAAAGGGGAAGCTGTCGGATCTAAAGAATGTAGATGTCGGACTATGCGAGGATTGCATCTTTGGCAAACAAAAGAAAGTCAGCTTTGCAAAGATTGGTAAGACACCCAAGGCTGAAAAGTTAGAGTTAGTTCATACTGATGTATGGGGACCATCTCCAGTTCCATCTCTTGCAGGCTCGTTATATTATGTCACCTTCATCGATGATTCTACAAGGAAGGTGTGGGTTTATTTTCTGAAGAAAAAATCAGAAGTCTTTGATACCTTCATAAAATGGAAGGCCATGGTGGAAAATGAGAATGGTATGAAAGTCAAGCGGTTGAGGTCTGACAATAGAGGAGAGTACAGAAATAGGAGATTCAAAGATTTTTACGCAAATAATGGGATCAAGATGGAGACAACAGTTCCCATGACACCACAGCAGAATGGAGTAACAGAGCGCATGAACAGAACTCTGAATGAACGTGCCATAAGCATGAGGATACATGTCGGATTGCCCAAATTTCTATGAGCTGAAGCTATTAACACTGCAGCTTACCTGATCAACCGTGGGCTCTCAGTTCCTTTGGATGGCAGAATACCAGAGGAAGTTTGGAGCAAGAAAGAAATAAACCTTTCACACTTAAGAGTGTTTGGTTGTATTTCTTATGTACACATAGACTCTGCTGAAAGAAGTAAACTTGATGCTAAGTCCAACAAATGTGCCTTTGTTGGTTACGGCGGTGATGAATTCGGTTACCGATTTTGGGACTATGAAAATCGGAAGATCATTAGAAGCAGAGATGTCATTTTCAATGAGAATGTGATGTACAAAGACAAGTCAACTGTAGAATCAAGCAGATCTAATACCAAAGCTGAAACAAAGGAATTTGCTGAGTTTGAGGAGATTTCTGGAAATGATGTTCAGATCAGTCCTGAAGCAGTTCAAGAAGAACCAGGCACACCGGAACTAAGACGCTCCTCCAGAATTCCTAAACCAACCCAACGGTATTCTCCTTCTTTGCACTACTTGTTGCTGACTGACAATGGTGAACCAGAGTGCTATGATGAAGCAATGCAAGTGGAGGATTCAGTCAAGTGGGAGTCTTCCATGAAAGATGAGATGGACTCGCTTTTTTCAAATCAGACGTGGGAATTAGCTGAATTACCACCAGGCAAGAAAGCGCTTCACAACAAGTGGATTTACAGGATCAAAGAATAGCACGATGGGAGCAAACGCTACAAAGCGAGATTGGTTGTCAAAGGTTTTCAGCAAAAAGAAGGTATTGACTATAATGAAATTTTCTCTCCAGTCGTGAAACTGTCTACAATCAGACTGGTGTTGAAAATTGTAGCTGCAGAGAATTTATATCTTGAGCAGGTAGATGTAAAGACAGCTTTCCTTCATGGTGATTTGGAGGAAGAAATCTATATGAGGCAGCCAGAAGGCTTCATAGAGGCAGACAAGAAAAACCTGGTATGAAGGTTGAAGAAGAGCTTGTATGGTTTAAAAAAAGCTCCTAGACAGTGGTACAAGAAGTTCGATAGTTTCATAAGTAGCAGTGGTTTTACCAGATGCCAAGCAGATCATTGTTGCTACATCAAGAGGTTCGACAATAGCTTCATTATTTTATTGTTGTACGTTGATGACATGCTCGTTGTAGGCTCAGACATGCACGTTGCAGGCTCAGACATGCAAGAGATTATAAACTTGAAGCAAAAATTGTCAAAGCAGTTTGCTATGAAGGATCTGGTCGCTGCAAAGCAGATTCTTGGGATGAGGATCAAGAGAGACACAAAGTCAGGGACTTTGATATTATCACAGGCTGAGTACATCAACAAAGTACTCTCCAGGTTCAACATGCAAGATGCTAAACCAGTAAGTATACCTTTAGGTGTTCATTTCAGACTCTCCAAAGAACAGTCACCAAAGACGGAGGAAGAACGTGCACACATGGTGAAGGTGTCGTACGCCTCAGCGATTGGAAGTCTGATGTATGCCATGGTTTGTACCAGACCAGATATTGCTCAAGCAGTGGGAGTTGTTAGCAGGTACATGAATAATCCGGGCAAGATACACTGGGAAGCAGTCAAATGGATCCTCAGATATCTGCGGGGTACCACAAACAAAGCACTTTGTTTCAAAGGTAGAGATGCGATACTGACAGGCTATGTAGATGCTGACTTAGCCGGAAATGTTGACATCAAAAGGAGCACTACAGGGTATGTCTATACTCTAGGAGGAACCGCAGTGAGTTGGGTTTCTCAACTACAGAAGATAGTTGCTCTCTCCACAACTGAAGCAGAATATGTCGCTGTTACGGAAGCTAGCAAGGAGATGGTTTGGCTCCAAAGTTTCTTGGAAGAGTTAGGCAAGAAACAAGAAAACAATGTCTTGTATTGCGACAGTCAAAGTGCTATACATCTAGCAAAGAATCCGTCTTTTCATTCCAGGACAAAGCACATACAATTGCGATATTATTTTATCCGGTCTCTTCTGGAAGATGAGATTTTGAAACTTGAAAAGATCAGTGGAGCTCAAAATCCGGCAGATATGTTGACAAAGACGGTGACTACAGACAAACTGAAGTTGTGTTTAACTTCAGTTGGCATGCTAGAGTAACAAGACTAGAAAAGCTGTTGCATAGATCGAGGTGTGAAGACAGATTAAAATCAGTCTTCAAGTGGGAGATTGTTGAAAGTATTAAAATGGTTTTCAAGTTTGGTAACCAACTTTGAAAAAATGATTTTCAAAGTTTGGTAAATGTTTCTTTGAAAATGGTTTTCAAAGTTTGGTAAATGTTTCTTTGAAAAATAGTTTTTCAAAGTTTGGTAGATGTTTGTTGAAAAATGATAATGGGATAATCACAATTAATCCCTAGGTTTTAGGGTATTTACAAGATTAAGTCCTTAAGTTTCAACTATAAATACCCTAGCTCATTTAGCTTCAAAACCATCCCAAAAATCATTTCTTTCTCCCAATACTAGAGAGTTTTCTTGTGAGTAGTGAGTGTTTTGTAAACAACTGTAAATTTTCTCTCTTAGTAAAAGATCTGCAGCAGTCCGGAGACGTAAGCACAATTGGCTGAACTCCGTTATCAATTTCGGGTATTATTTTTCCGCTTTTATTTTGCATTCTCACTAATCTGGTTATAGGGAAATTACTTGTACTTGGTTTATTTCCCAACAACTGGTATCAGAGCTTTTGGGTTGTAAATTTTGTTAATTTTTTGCGAGGTTACTATTTGGGTTACTATTCACGTGAATAGTGAATTTCATGAATAGTAAAATTCGGTCGGCGATACGAGTTTGTCGACGGAGGTGTTCTAATACACGACGGTTTGCAAAAATTGTCAGAAACGATCCAAACGAAGCCAGATTCGAGGGGGAGCGATGGCTGCAGACGAAGGGAATGTGAAAATTGAAAAGTTCGATGGTGCGGACTTTGGATTTTGGAAGATGCAAATTAAAGATTTTCTATACCAGAAAAATCTATATCAACCCCTCTCAGGAAAACAACCAGAGGGCATGAAGAATGAAGACTGGGCTCTTCTCGACAGACAAGCCCTCGGAGTTATCCGACTGACGTTATCCCGCAATGTTGCTTTCAACATAGCAAAGAAAAGACCACGGCGGGTCTTATGACAGCTCTCTCCAGTATGTATGAGAAGCCATCGGCCTCAAACAAAGTTCATTTGATAAGACGATTATTGAATTTGCGGATGACGGAAGGGATATCGGTGGCACAACACCTAAATGAACTCAACACAATCACAACCCAGTTGAGTTCAGCGAAAATTGAATTTGATGATGAAGTTCGATCTTTAATTCTCTTATCATCTTTACCAGACAGTTGGAATACTACTGTTACAGCAGTCAGCAATTCGTCGGGAAACAGCAAATTAAAATTCGACGATGTTCGGGATCTGGTACTGAGTGAAGAAATTCGACGGAGAGAATCGGGTGAAGCATCAACCTCCTCAGCCTTGCACACGGAGTCCAGAGGGAGAACTTCAGAAAGAAATTCAAATCGTGGCAGATCGAAATCCAGAAGGGGAAAATCAAGAACAGGAAATAAAGATTTTATCTGTTATAATTGCGGCAAGAAGGGCCACTTCAAAAGAGATTGCCGAGCACCGAAGAAAAATATCGGCGCACATGAATCTGCCAACATGACGGAGGAGACATGTGATGCCATGATTTTAAGCGTCAACAGTCCGATTGAATCATGGATTTTGGATTCAGGGGCATCTTTCCACTCCACGCCATGCCAAGAAATCATGGAGAACTATGTCAGTGGTGATTTTGGGAAGGTTCATCTTGCTGATGATGAAACCTTGAAGATCGTCGAAAAAGGAGACATCCGACTAAAGCTGCCAAACCAGACCACCTGGAAGCTGACAGGAGTGAGACATATTCCTGGTCTCAAAAGAAATTTGATTTCTGTAGGATAACTTGTTGGAGAAGGATACAGTACAACATTTTCAGGTTGTGAATGGAAGATTACCAAAGGAACACTCGTCATTGCTCGTGGTAAGAAGACTGGTACTCTCTATGTAACCTCAAATTTAAAGAATATCATTGCAGTAGCAGATGCTGATGGAAAATCAACCTATGGCACCAAAGGCTTGGCCATATGAGCGAGAAAGGGATGAAGACACTTTTCTCAAAGGGGAAGCTGTCGGATCTAAAGAATGTAGATGTCGGACTATGCGAGGATTGCATCTTTGGCAAACAAAAGAAAGTCAGCTTTGCAAAGATTGGTAAGACACCCAAGGCTGAAAAGTTAGAGTTAGTTCATACTGATGTATGGGGACCATCTCCAGTTCCATCTCTTGCAGGCTCATTATATTATGTCACCTTCATCGATGATTCTACAAGGAAGGTGTGGGTTTATTTTCTGAAGAAAAAATCAGAAGTCTTTGATACCTTCAGAAAATGGAAGGCCATGGTGGAAAATGAGAATGGTATGAAAGTCAAGCGGTTGAGGTCTGACAATAGAGGAGAGTACAGAAATAGGAGATTCAAAGATTTTTGCGCAAATAATGGGATCAAGATGGAGACAACAGTTCCCATGACACCACAGCAGAATGGAGTAACAGAGCGCATGAACAGAACTCTGAATGAACGTGCCATAAGCATGAGGATACATGTTGGATTGCCCAAATTTCTATGAGCTGAAGCTATTAACACTGCAGCTTACCTGATCAACCGTGGGCTCTCAGTTCCTTTGGATGGCAGAATACCAGAGGAAGTTTGGAGCAAGAAAGAAATAAACCTTTCACACTTAAGAGTGTTTGGTTGTATTTTTTTATGTACACATAGACTCTGCTGAAAGAAGTAAACTTGATGCTAAGTCCAACAAATGTGCCTTTGTTGGTTACGGCGGTGATGAATTCGGTTACCGATTTTGGGACTATGAAAATTGGAAGATCATTAGAAGCAGAGATGTCATTTTCAATGAGAATGTGATGTACAAAGACAAGTCAACTGTAGAATCAAGCAGATCTAATACCAAAGGTGAAACAAAGGAATTTGCTGAGTTTGAGGAGATTTCTGGAAATGATGTTCAGATCAGTCCTGAAGCAGTTCAGGGAAGAACCAGGCACACCGGAACTAAGACGCTCCTCCAGAATTCCTAAACCAACCCAACAGTATTCTCCTTCTTTGCACTACTTGTTGCTGACTGACAATGGTGAACCAGAGTGCTATGATGAAGCAATGCAAGTGGAGGATTCAGTCAAGTGGGAGTCTTCCATGAAAGATGAGATGGACTCGCTTTTTTCAAATCAGACGTGGGAATTAGCTGAATTACCACCAGGCAAGAAAGCGCTTCACAACAAGTGGATTTACAGGATCAAAGAAGAGCACGATGGGAGCAAACGCTACAAAGCGAGATTGGTTGTCAAAGGTTTTCAGCAAAAAGAAGGTATTGACTATAATGAAATTTTCTCTCCAGTCGTGAAACTGTCTACAATCAGACTGGTGTTGAAAATTGTAGCTGCAGAGAATTTATATCTTGAGCAGGTAGATGTAAAGACAGCTTTCCTTCATGGTGATTTGGAGGAAGAAATCTATATGAGGCAGCCAGAAGGCTTCATAGAGGCAGACAAGAAAAACCTGGTATGAAGGTTGAAGAAGAGCTTGTATGGTTTAAAAAAAGCTCCTAGACAGTGGTACAAGAAGTTCGATAGTTTCATAAGTAGCAGTGGTTTTACCAGATGCCAAGCAGATCATTGTTGCTACATCAAGAGGTTCGACAATAGCTTCATTATTTTATTGTTGTACGTTGATGACATGCTCGTTGTAGGCTCAGACATGCACGTTGCAGGCTCAGACATGCAAGAGATTATAAACTTGAAGCAAAAATTGTCAAAGCAGTTTGCTATGAAGGATCTGGTCGCTGCAAAGCAGATTCTTGGGATGAGGATCAAGAGAGACACAAAGTCAGGGACTTTGATATTATCACAGGCTGAGTACATCAACAAAGTACTCTCCAGGTTCAACATGCAAGATGCTAAACCAGTAAGTATACCTTTAGGTGTTCATTTCAGACTCTCCAAAGAACAGTCACCAAAGACGGAGGAAGAACGTGCACACATGGTGAAGGTGTCGTACGCCTCAGCGATTGGAAGTCTGATGTATGCCATGGTTTGTACCAGACCAGATATTGCTCAAGCAGTGGGAGTTGTTAGCAGGTACATGAATAATCCGGGCAAGATACACTGGGAAGCAGTCAAATGGATCCTCAGATATCTGCGGGGTACCACAAACAAAGCACTTTGTTTCAAAGGTAGAGATGCGATACTGACAGGCTATGTAGATGCTGACTTAGCCGGAAATGTTGACATCAAAAGGAGCACTACAGGGTATGTCTATACTCTAGGAGGAACCGCAGTGAGTTGGGTTTCTCAACTACAGAAGATAGTTGCTCTCTCCACAACTGAAGCAGAATATGTCGCTGTTACGGAAGCTAGCAAGGAGATGGTTTGGCTCCAAAGTTTCTTGGAAGAGTTAGGCAAGAAACAAGAAAACAATGTCTTGTATTGCGACAGTCAAAGTGCTATACATCTAGCAAAGAATCCGTCTTTTCATTCCAGGACAAAGCACATACAATTGCGATATTATTTTATCCGGTCTCTTCTGGAAGATGAGATTTTGAAACTTGAAAAGATCAGTGGAGCTCAAAATCCGGCAGATATGTTGACAAAGACGGTGACTACAGACAAACTGAAGTTGTGTTTAACTTCAGTTGGCATGCTAGAGTAACAAGACTAGAAAAGCTGTTGCATAGATCGAGGTGTGAAGACAGATTAAAATCAGTCTTCAAGTGGGAGATTGTTGAAAGTATTAAAATGGTTTTCAAGTTTGGTAACCAACTTTGAAAAAATGATTTTCAAAGTTTGGTAAATGTTTCTTTGAAAATGGTTTTCAAAGTTTGGTAAATGTTTCTTTGAAAAATAGTTTTTCAAAGTTTGGTAGATGTTTGTTGAAAAATGATAATGGGATAATCACAATTAATCCCTAGGTTTTAGGGTATTTACAAGATTAAGTCCTTAAGTTTCAACTATAAATACCCTAGCTCATTTAGCTTCAAAACCATCCCAAAAATCATTTCTTTCTCCCAATACTAGAGAGTTTTCTTGTGAGTAGTGAGTGTTTTGTAAACAACTGTAAATTTTCTCTCTTAGTAAAAGATCTGCAGCAGTCCGGAGACGTAAGCACAATTGGCTGAACTCCGTTATCAATTTCGGGTATTATTTTTCCGCTTTTATTTTGCATTCTCACTAATCTGGTTATAGGGAAATTACTTGTACTTGGTTTATTTCCCAACAACTGGTATCAGAGCTTTTGGGTTGTAAATTTTGTCAATTTTTTGCGAGGTTACTATTTGGGTTACTATTCACGTGAATAGTGAATTTCATGAATAGTAAAATTCGGTCGGCGATACGAGTTTGTCGACGGAGGTGTTCTAATACACGACGGTTTGCAAAAATTGTCAGAAACGATCCAAACGAAGCCAGATTCGAGGGGGAGCGATGGCTGCAGACGAAGGGAATGTGAAAATTGAAAAGTTCGATGGTGCGGACTTTGGATTTTGGAAGATGCAAATTAAAGATTTTCTATACCAGAAAAATCTATATCAACCCCTCTCAGGAAAACAACCAGAGGGCATGAAGAATGAAGACTGGGCTCTTCTCGACAGACAAGCCCTCGGAGTTATCCGACTGACGTTATCCCGCAATGTTGCTTTCAACATAGCAAAGAAAAGACCACGGCGGGTCTTATGACAGCTCTCTCCAGTATGTATGAGAAGCCATCGGCCTCAAACAAAGTTCATTTGATAAGACGATTATTGAATTTGCGGATGACGGAAGGGATATCGGTGGCACAACACCTAAATGAACTCAACACAATCACAACCCAGTTGAGTTCAGCGAAAATTGAATTTGATGATGAAGTTCGATCTTTAATTCTCTTATCATCTTTACCAGACAGTTGGAATACTACTGTTACAGCAGTCAGCAATTCGTCGGGAAACAGCAAATTAAAATTCGACGATGTTCGGGATCTGGTACTGAGTGAAGAAATTCGACGGAGAGAATCGGGTGAAGCATCAACCTCCTCAGCCTTGCACACGGAGTCCAGAGGGAGAACTTCAGAAAGAAATTCAAATCGTGGCAGATCGAAATCCAGAAGGGGAAAATCAAGAACAGGAAATAAAGATTTTATCTGTTATAATTGCGGCAAGAAGGGCCACTTCAAAAGAGATTGCCGAGCACCGAAGAAAAATATCGGCGCACAGGAATCTGCCAACATGACGGAGGAGGACACCAAAGCTGTAAATGTCACTCTTCTCATTTAACAAGCCAGAGTTAGCATATTCTGGTGCCACATAGCTTTAATTTTACATACGAAATTTTCAATCTGGAGATAATTAGAATTGATATACAATAATAGATGATTGCCGGAGAGAGGAACTTTAATAGTTACCCAAATGTCCCCATAACTCTAGTTGTGATATGACTCTCTCCTAAATCCAAGAGCTTGGCCAGTCCAAAATCAGAAACCTTGGCATTGAAATTATCATCAATCAAGATGTTACTTGATTTTATGTCCCGGTGAACAACTTTCGGCTCTATTGCTTCATGCAAATAAGCAAGCCTGCAACCGAAAAACACCAGCCTTTTATGACACTTCAATTTTAACCAACAAAAGAAGAAACAAGAAGGTTCAAGTTTGAATGGTGACTTACGCCTTGGCAGTTCCACGAATAACCTTCATACGAACCTCCCAAGTTAGGGTACTATGCTGGCGCATAGCCCCGTGTAGCCATTGTTCCAAGTTACCATTATTCACATATTCATATACCAGCATCCTACAACAATCAGTTGATAACTACAGTTATCTCATTTGCAGGCAGCCATACTTAAATAACTAGAGAGACATATAGGATAACAAAAGTGTAGCCTGTATTAACATATTAACACACAATTACAGTTAGAAGTGAATCTGCACGAAATTGACAAATAAACTAATAAAACATGTTTGAGTTTCACCTATGAACTCCTTCTATGCAATAACCCAAAAGCCGCACAAGATTCTTATGACGAATATGACCAATGGCCTCCACTTCAACCCTAAACTCTTTTTCAGCCTGACCCCTGGACATCCAAGTGCCCGATTTATCAAAAGTTATCGTTTATGAGAACAAAGTTTTACAAGAAACAAGAAAGTATCTCTAAGATATCCTTACAGATTATTAAGAATCTTCTTAACTGCTACTTCAGTTCCATTGATGAGCCTACCCTTGTAAACCACCCCATATCCACCATCTCCAATAACATTCTCCGCTGCGAAATTATTTGTGGCAAGATCAAGATCCCTGAGAGTAAACCAGTAACCCCACCCGAGATGTGAAACTTCAGGCAGACCAACTAAGGGAGAGGCCGTCACTAGTCCTCCATATGAAAATGCAGACTGCTTGCGAACCGTTCCTGAGCTACCTTCATCTCCTGAATGAGAACTAAAACCCCTCTCATGATGGTAAAATGAGTTGCATTGACTTGTATTATCAGGATCACTTGATTTTCTCATCCCCAAATGAGCTAGCATTTTCTCTGAATTCTGACCATTCGATTTATCATCAACTGAAATGAATAAACTCTCCGGAAGATCATTGGAGCTCTGAACTCCAACCTTGTCAACCTTGATTTCCTTTGAGACATTTAGTATCTGAGAATGCGAGAACTTGTCCACCGATTGCCTGGATCTTCTCCGAAATGTAACCCATACAGACAAGATACCAAGAATCAACACTATAAATGCCCCAACATATATACAAATCAGAACCCAAAGTTTTAGACCCAAAAATGTTGTCTTCTTTGACAATTTAGCATTTAAGGCACCCTGAGACGACATCTCTGATCTTCAGGATTTAACAGTCAAAAATTATATTTAGCCTCTTGTATACAAAGATCAAAATCTTAAGACAGTACTAGAAACATGTCATACAACACCAGAAATACCAATATGACAATATGTTTAATCATTTTCAAGGTCCATAGGCGCATTTTTGGAGAAAGTTTATGGAGAAGAAGCTAAATGTGATAGACATTTCATCCACTCTTATAAAAACCCATCCTTACATTCAAATCTGAAGACTCAAAAAAGTCAATAAATGCCATAAGATACTTGGCTTAATCTTCACCCACAGAAAAGAACAGTAAAAGATGAAAAAGAGAAGGAGAATCTGATACCACATTTAACTAAGCTCATGAGTTAAATCTTTTAATTAAAAAAACTATTCTGGAATCAAGCCAGACCATAAAAAAAATAAAATAAACTCATATTCCATAATTAGAAAAAGGAACTCCATTTCCATTGAAAATGAATAAACTTGTAAAACAAAACAAAAGAATCACTTATGATCCAAGTAAGATGCAGAAAAAAAGAAGATAAAGCATGCACCTTGATCTACTTCCTTGAGCATTCAAAGAAGCAAAGAGAAAGCAAAACCATCCAAATGAGCAAAAGGAAAGTCCAAGACAATCCAAATGCCTGAAAAAGGGTAAAACTGCAAATGCAAAGGGAAAGAGTAGTTCACAAGGAGAAGCTCTCTCTATTTTGTTGTTGCCTTCCAAGTGGGGGGGAACGAAAAAAGAATTCAGATAATAATAAAGAGAAAATGGGTAAGAAAAGGAGCAGACAAAATATAATAAAAAGCAGGGGTGGGTGAAATGGTTGGTGGGTCTTTAAGTGTTTGAGGAGAAGAGAGGGACCTCAAAGAAAGCTTACTTTGCAATGGAGGAAACCAGAGACCCAAAGAGAAAGAAACATAGTGAAGGAAAAGCAAATTTGAGGTGAACTCATGGACCCCTATAGATTTGCCTTTGGATTGGTTTGGATTTTTGACAGAATAATTTTTATAATTTTTATTAATTTATATATACTATTTATTTTAATATTATTTTTTATAATTTTTGGGGTAAACAACATTATTTAGTCACCCAATTATCACTTTGATATCATATTGGTCATCTAACTATTATTCTTTTCAAAATCATACTCATAATTAAAAAATTAACGGTGATATTGATGTTTCATCATAAGATAATGTCATGTCATCATTGAATAAACAAAAAATTTACCACATCACCATTTCCATTAATTTTTTTAACGATAGATAACCATAACAAAAAAATGTAATGTTAGGTATAATTTTGAAAATAACTTGTTGGGTGGTGACCAATACTTATCTAAAGTGATAGTTAGGTGACCAAATATATAGTTTACCCTTTTAAATATAATTTTTCTGGGTAAATGGTGTATTTACTCATCTAACTATTCTTACGGTTCCATTTTGATCACCCAACTATTTTTCTAAAGTCATTACTAAATTTGTTTTTGTTATGTTTTGATCATCCACCGTCAAAAATTAAATTTTAAAAATATCATATCAACAGTTCTATTTACTTTTTAACGATAGGTGACTAAAATAAAAATTATAGAAATAACTGGGTGACTAAATATGTAATTTACCCTAAAATTTTGAATATAATTTTGAGAAGCATATATTAAAATCAAAAAGATTAAAAAAAAACATGAAATTGAGGAGTTGATATAGAGAGGTCAAACCCAACTCCAAAAATCTAAGTTTGCCTTGATGTATACTTACAAAATTGCCCTTTTTGTTTTCAATGAAAAAATTCATAAATTTCATATTCAACAAGTTAGAATATCCTAATCTCTTATGAAAATGGCTTTGGAAGGTATGATTCAACTCTGTCATCCATAGACAACTCCCCTCTACTTTAAACTATATATATATAATTTTATCACTGAATTTTTTTAATATTAAAAATTTAAAAAGATTAAATGAAAAGTTTGTCATTTTAATGAATAAAATATAATTTTATAATATATTTATATATATAATTTTTAAAAGAAATTATTGATAAATTTCTCATTTTACCCATAATTTTTAAAAGGATTTATATTTATTTATATAATTTTGTGGAAATTGTTTATATTTTTAATTTAATTAATTTCAACTAAGTTTGAGTACTTAAAATTCTTGATATCCCGAACTCATCAAGTAACCTCAATATTTCGAACACATCAAGTGATCTTAGTGGTAAAAGAGAAGAGTATTCTCCATAAAGATCATGAGTTCGAGAAACTGCATTTACAGGATGTGTGTGTTGTGAATAAATTAAGAAAATTTTAAACAAATATTATTTTTAAATAATTACTTAAGACATTAATAAAATTGGTAAGACTAAGGTTTTACTAATGTCTAAGCTTCAATTCCGTTAAGTGCAAATTATGGGTAAATTCTCCTCTTTTTATATGTTTGGATCTTATCATTTTATAAATAAGTTAAACTTTTATTTTCAATATTTTATAAACACAAATATCACTTTGTTTAATTCAAAATTTTCCATTGGTATTTGTTGTTTTATGTGCAAGCAAAACGCAGATACAAACTCCTGACACAAACTTAATCAACCATGTGTGAGTGAGTGAGCAAGCGTGCGTCTATATATATATATTTTTGATATAATGTAAAACTTTTTTAGTTTTACATATATTTAAAATCATTGAGTGAAAATATATTGTTAAGATTAACAGTAGGAAATGAGAAAATATTTACTAAAAAGAGTCAATCTCAGTAATTTATTTTTACTTATCCAACGATCCTAAATTTGTATAAAACTAATGAATTTTAAATTATGTAAATAGTTCATAACGCATTCATATATACGGGATAAGATCTTGTTACACAATGTAATTTTTTTTTTAATTTTATATAGATTTAGGACAGTTAAATGAGTGCAAATAGATAGCTGAGATTAACAATAAGAAATGAAAAGATATTCACAAGGAAAAAAAATAAAGAACCAATTTCAGCCATCTATTTTCACTCATCTAACAATTTTAAATCTGTGTAAAACTAAAAAGTTTTACATTGTGCAAGTAAATTCTAACCTTATATATACTTCGTCCTTCTCGTTAGAATTACTACTCGTGATTTTTTTTTATTAATTTTTAAAATTTTGATTATATTTTAAATAATTTAATTTTATAAAATACATATTTAAAAACTACTTGATTTGAAAATTTAAAAAAATGGATAAATGACAATTTTAGCGGAGGTATGTACGTAGTGTTTTACTAGATAATCTCTCCTGGGACAGGGAATTCAACATGATAGCATTCAATGCAATATGAACAAAGTTAAACATATCGTGATCGCATTATATGAAATCAAAAGGTCAAAGCAACATGACATAAAACTTTCCTAAAAGCTAACTATTATCCATCAAATTCTCTCGAGTAATTTTCTTTTAAAAAATACCCGGCCGGGTCGGGTACCCGACCCGATACTTTCTGAGTCGGATCTGGGTCACAAAAATTGATTTTTCCGGGTACCCGGTTACCCATGTACCCGGTTAGCTTGTTGTTTTTTCAGGCTTTTCTGCACTGTTATTTCTTAAAATATTCATTCCCAGACTTATGAATATTACATTTGTGCTTATTGGGCTAACAATGATCACGTCCAAAAAGGCTCCTAAAATTAGAAAGATAGGATGTTAAAATATTATTTAATTTGCATTTTGAAAACTTTGAATTTAAAATTTGGATTTATGATTTACTATTATTATATATTTAATTATTAATAATATTATATATTAAATTAAAGTAAACAACTTTTTTTTAGAATATTTTAAAGTAACACCGGGTATCCGGGTATATATAATATAATATTATTTTATATATAAAAAGAGTCTCTAAAATTAAGTAAACAACTATTATATATTAAATTAAAGTAAACAACTATTATTTTAGAACATTTCAATATATGAGATTTTTTTTTATCCAACATAATATTATATATTAAATTAAATAATTATTTTTTAAAACATTTAAAAAAAAACCGGGTACCCGACATACGGGTACACGTAAAATTTGAGTACCCGAAATATCCGGGTCGGAACACGGGCCGAGAAATCAATGATCCGGATGTTCCGGGTACCCGATTTCCGGGTACCCGAAAATCCGGAAAATCCGGGTACCCACACCCCTACTGTTAAGAACCTTTGTTTGACAAAAAGAAAAGATGATTATGTTAGCCAAAAATTGTAGAAGGATATAAATGAAAGCCAATGATGTCAGTAATCGGATCTTCCGTCGTACCTTGCACTCGTAGTCATTATATCTGGATCTTCTTGCTCTTGATAAAATTAGGAAGGTACATGAAACCAGTCATTAGGTAATGAAGATTTGAATACTCGAAGCAGCAGCGACGCCTTTCTGCTACTTGGCTTTTTCATTCCACGGCCCCTGTGGACGCCAAGTTTAAGCGCTTCTCGTCCTTCTTCCACAGCCTTTTTCTAACAGCTGCCAGCAGATCTGACCCTTGAGGATTAAGGTCGTCCAATTTTCCATTTTCATTGGGTTTGTCATTGGCCATATCGTCAGGCAATTCTTTACTTTGATGCTTGTTTTCTCCCTCGGTTTCAGCTCCATCAACGTCGACCGCTTCATCGCCATCGGACTTGCTACTTCCCCACCACTTGTTTGTAGCAACAGATAAGCCATCTGATGGGAATCCAAACTTAAATTCATCTGACATTTTCGTTCCTATCATCAAGCTTTGGTGGTTAAAATTCAGGGTCTGCCCCATTTGTATGTTTTTTGCTCCTTGTTGCTGTAAGTTTGGCACAACAGCACCATCTTGTAATTTGGGTTGTTCGTTGCTTTGTGGTTGAGATTGAGAGCTGCAGTATGCAGAACCATGAAATAGTAGTAATACGAAAGTTTCAACTGTCAATAATACCAAAAAACTGTCATGCTGATAGAAGAGGAACATTGCGGTTCAACAACGGTAATCGTTCGCAAAGAAGCATGAGCTCCATACGTTTCTCATGCAATAAAGTTTTACAGTCTTAGTGACTGCAAAATCAGTGAGTGAAAGTGTTGAGGAGCAGTAATCAAGGGTGAAGAAGCAACCAAGCAAAAGTGTAATTTTGTTTTACAACAATGAATGGCCTTTGAACCTTAGATCCACACATACATAGGGCTGCAAATGAACAAAGCATGTCATGAACAGTTCAGTAAGTGCATTTATCACGCTAAATAAGCAAAGCATGAAGAAGATTTTGACCCTTGTTTATTAAATGAAATGAACACGAACAAGGCATGTTTGGTTCATTTATGTTCATGAACAATTTGGTTTACATCCAAAAATAAGAAAAATGTTCATTTATGGTTTGTTCTCATGAACACATTTTAATTGTTTGCAAATATGTTCACTTCTATATTCATGAACATGTCGTGTAGTGTTCCTGAACAAGTTCATTTAGTTTAATACGACGAACACAAACATGCATAACTTTAATCTACATTTTTTATAAGAAACGATGCCTCGTTAAAAAACCCCTTCATAACCGCCGCTGTACAAAAGTACCGCAACGGACATTCGAAGGAGGAAAAGAGTGCCTCAAATATTATTCCAAAAAGAAATTACACCTCATACAACAACAGGCTATTACAAACATCACCCACCAACTTAACCTCAACCCTCCCAACAAACACAACATCCAAACAAAAATTACTAAACATTTACCCTATCCCCGACTTAGCCAAACTGTCAGCCTCCCAATTCACAACCCTTTTTACAAGCATTATAATAACACTATGCTCCAATACAACACTGACAATTTCCTTAACTAGCTGTGAAAACACGGTAGGACACACTTCCGGAGTCTTAATCCATTTCACTGCAATTGCAGAATCAGTCTCTATAATTAACCGACCCTTACCACACCACTCTGATTCCACAAACAAAGCTAACCAGCTTGAATGGCCTTCAACTCAGCTCATGAACCGAGCAAGAGCAAGCTCAAAATAAACAAACGAACATGAACATAGATTTGTTTGTTCAAGATTGGTTCATTTACAGCCATACACAGTAAACACACACCAAGTTAGATTAACAAGTTTAACATAGATGATATGGTGATATATTTGTGTTATCTCATTTCATCATCTGTTTGAACTTTTAATCTACACCATTAACGGAATCCTGGTGAGATTTTTTAGAAGGGAAAACAAACATGAAATCAACATGCATATTACAACCAAAAAAAATGTGCTCAGAATCTTCGTTTTGAGCTCAACTACCGAAAAAGGAAAAGAAAAGAAGAACAGATTTGTTACATGTATTAACACAGGTTTGCTAATGTTTCCACAAAGCACTATGATGGAGCTTAACAAAGCCATAAGTTCAAATTAGCCATAAGTTTCATGGATATCTTTTTTCCTTGAAATAAAATTATAAAAAGAAGGAAAAACTCGTAACTTAAATTTTTACAATATACTAGATTTTTCTACTCCTTAGAGGCTATGACACTGTTACTCCCACTCTTGATTTCTCTCAAAACATTCGTGTCTAACAGTAATATCTAACACATTACACATATCCAAGCATAGGTACAGATGTATGACACTATGACCCTCTTAAGAACCCTCTAAACACATGGAAAAATTTACAGAGAAATAGAACATAACCGTGTTTGACATGTGCCCATATCCGACAGTCACCCTAGTCGAAATAAAATAGTTATGACAACATTTTCCTATGACAAGATAGACAAAATGCAAGTTCATTTAGCATTGTCTTCAATAGCTTTTCTTAGAAGTTAACTAAATAATTCTCCCTCCAACATAATTGATTGACGATAACACAGCTTATGGTGAATTATTTGTTTACAAAATTCACAAAACACACAAGGCATCATCAAGAAGAATCCAAATAAAATCACCAAATTGAACCCCCACAGCTAAAATAAATAAATCCAAATTATCATGAATGAGCCTTAGAAAACCAAACCAAGCAAATCGTTTGACATTATACCTTTGCCAATGAGCCTTAGAAAGCTCTGCGATTTCTTTTCTTCTTTCTCTATCTGCGTGCTTCTTAATTTCTTCAATGCTCTTCCCAGCTAAAAACTAGACCTCGTTTAAAAAAATCACATATATTGAAACGAAACAGCACAAAATTAAAAGATTTTCCCTACAAAAGGGAACAATAGAAAGGGAAAAAAATAACAGATGTATTTAACTGTACAAATGTAAAGCGGGCACAAATAAAACACAAACATGAAAGTGCAGACAAGTAAAGAATCAAAATTTCCTTTTTCTACACTAAAATCAAAACTACCCGTCAAGTCATATGACAATATTCAACCGTTGGATGAAACTCTGACAATTATCACCACAAAAGTGCAGATAGTCGAGGAAGAAAAGAAGAAAAATTTCTTTTTGTATACGAAAAATCCAAAATACCCATCAAAGCAGATAACGATATCTAAGCATTTGAGTGATAAAAAAAAACAAGTAAAAGAATAGAGAGAAGAAAGAGGAGTTACCTTGCGATGAGGCCACCTGTCAAGACCATTTTCACGGCAGATTTTCTTGAGAACGGAGGCGCAAACGCCTGAGGGATGGAGAATCAATATAGAGATGAAAAGCATAAAAGGAATTGACATCTCAAATGAAATGCTTAAAAAATTACCAAGAGTGGAAGCGGCGTCGTCGAGAGGAAGGGAGAAGAAGTCAGCGACGTCTTCAAAAGAGAGAGATTGAAGAGAAGCAGAGTTGGAGTTATGGTGTTTTAAGCTCATCATTCGCTTCTTTTTGCCTTCCTCGCTCACCCTTTGAATCCCTCTGCTCTTCACTTGCCTGTTCCCACTTTAATTTGATTCCGATCACAAATTTCTGTTTTCAAATATTTCTATTTTGGCTCTATAACAATAAAACAATAAAACAATTTAATTTAGAACCCAAACTTTTGAAATATGTTTCTCTAAATCACTTGTAATTCTTCAACATTCAGATGGTGTGACATTTTTCTTTTAATTTCATGAAAAAAAAAATTTACTTGTAATTTTATGCAAAATTTTCATAATTTTTTTTATTTATAAATCTTAAATTTAGATTTTCAAACTCTTTTTAATATACACAAGTTAAAATATTTTCTTCGAGATTGCAATAATAGAAAGATGTAAGAAACGGAGAAAAATTATACCTCGATTTCATTTTTATTGAATGATAGAAACTATAGATGAAAGTCGTTTTAACATAAATAAATTTTGGATAGATTTTGAGTCATTTTAAATCAGTATAATAGTAAAGATGATGAGGTAAGTCATTAATGTTTGAGTTGATTAGAGAAAATATTAAAAACAATATTTCTAACAATAACAAGACATAATACGAAAATTTTAAGAAAATGTGTAATAAACATGGTGAAATATAATAAAAAAGGGGAAAATACTTGGGTACACATTAAATGTGTTTAAAAATGGTAATATGTTAATTATATCTATTTTATAAATTATCTGAATATGTAAATTTATTTAAAATTTTGAATATTTATTTATCTATAAATTATTTAGGCATGATTTTTCGAATTCAAATCAAATATTATCCATCATATATCTAAATTTATAAAAAAAAAATCAAGTCATATGTTGAATATTTAAATAAAAAAAATTAAATGATAAAAGTTTGTCATAAGAAATGCTAAAAAGCCTTACAAAAAGGATAACGATGGATGGCTGCTGGACAACAAAAGAATCTTCAAGCATACTTGATTGGGGAGATGTTGTCTTTCTCTTTTCTTCCAGCAAGGATCATCGAAATCTGGAGTCCTCTGCTAAATGCTTGGTTGAAGAGCAATCGGGTTTGAAACTCGAACAAGAAAGGGAACCATGATAAGATAGCTATGGGCATGAACAATATCAGACACATGATATACTCGTATGCCCTTGCAAGCTCCTTTATTGAGTCCCAGAATTTTAAGCTTTTCAATACTGACCTCAGTGCTTGTCCAATCTATGAATGCCACCACCAAAATAAACAAGATAAAAACATGAGAATACTGCAATTAACCAGTAGAATATTATGTTGCTTTGGACTCTTCATTTAAGTATTTGTGTCCGACACCTATGTCCATTGTCCAATGCATATTCGGACATGGGTAAGGGCATATGACCCTTAAACCAATTATAGATACATATTTCGTATATGACATTCACATCCTAGTAACATAGGTAGCATAAAAAGGACAATTTATCGTATGTTTCAAATAGTATATGAAACAAGGGTTTATCAAGCATATTTAACAATCTTTGAAGTTCTTAACACCATCTTCAGAAAGAAAATAAACTCATGCATTAGTTGTTTTCTACAGTGCATCAACTGGGTAGAATGAAGAAAGTATTTTAACTCATATAATGTAACCCCCTCAGACTGATGTGGGTAACCCGATCCGATCTAGGGTGTCACATTAGGGCCACCGGAGCAAACCACCGTAAAAATAACGAAAAATTTAAAATTTTTATTAAACATGTAAACTCATAAAATGATTTATCAGTATGCAGAGATAAAACAAATTTCATATATATAAACAAAATACAATTACATGCCCCCTAATCACATATACCATTCTCTACAAGCAACGCCGAAAGAACCCCCTTACTGAAATTGATAGTTGTACTGGTACAATTCTTTTAACCTGCAATGGTGAGTAACAAAGTGAGCTTCAAAAAGCTCAGTAATACATAACTACCAGATAATGCTATAGGTCATGCATATAAATGGAAAACCATATAATTTCCTTATTGAATCGGACATATACCGGTGTTCGGAATAATCTAGGATTTCACTGGTAGTTCATCGAGTAGAATCCATGAAGATCTTAGGTCATAAAAAGCATTCAAAGTATGACATTTTTAGGAGATCGAATAGGATGTCTAGTGTGTTCCAACAGTACGATAAAATCATAATAGGTACATTGATCAAATGATAGTTCAGTAAATTTCATAAATCATACTGTAGTGGAGCTTTTCAAACTCATAGCTTAAAATCATCATATAAAGAGTTAACCTAAGGGACATCTTAGGGCCTGAGAGCCTACCCAAGAAATGTTTGGGGCCATGGGGCCTACCTAAGAACACATCTTAGGGCCGCAGGGCCTACCCGATAATGATCTCAGGGCCGCAGAGCCTACCTAAGAGTCACATTAGCTCCATAAAAATTTTCCAGCTTGATCAGAGCTGTACTTTACAAATCAATATCTCCAAGATACAATTTATACCGTGATACAATTCCATAAGCCATCACCATTAAGTCAGTGCATCCATAAAACAGTAACCATAGATTTCATTGTACCTCATGTTAAAACAATAAAACAATTTATTAATAAATATGGAACACACTAGAGAATCCAAATATTTTTCAGAGGCATTTTGTAGTTATCACTATGGATAACATGGAAGTTGTGCAATTTGATCGGATTCCAGTAACAAGGTCCTATTGATGAGAATCAATTACTAACTGATCTAATCAGACATTTAAGATTGATACTTTAGAATTCCACTATGTTTTCATGTGCATTAGGAAAGCGTTCAGGAATTACCGAAATGATTTTAGCTAACAAAGGAGAAACGGAGATTCAAGACATTTACAATCCATGTTGATCGATCGATTTATCAAACAATTCGAACTGAACAACTCTCAGAACTAATGCATGTAAACACGTCAATTTATTTCCTTTCCAAGGTATTCACTCTTTAGTACTAACAATTCTTGTCCATTAATCATCTTCGTAATCATCGCTGAATAGATCTTCCTATGGTCTTTATTTCATTTCCACGTTTCAATGATATCAGGAAATACTGACGTACTTGATTCATGGTTCATGACCAATAAGGACAATTCATCATGTAAATTCAAAAATGTTTCCAGACTCATCCAAATCACTTATTTAATCCTCAGTCATTAAGGTTACTTAGTTCATTTAGCAATCAAGTGTATCCCGGTTACTTTAGAGTTTTCCAGAGTAATTCAGACGTTTCTGGATTTTGGATACATATTGTACTTCCTTTCAGTTCACTTTAGTCATATAATAGTCATTCTGGTATTTGTGGTTGACTTGTATCACGAATATCCTCTTCTTAGTACCGAATGCGCTCTAGAGTTGAGCTGAGCTAAGTATTTCCAGAATTATCATCGATCCCAACTGGAGAAGACGAACACGCATTTAAGTGATATCTATGTCATTCAAGTATTGACATAGCATTAAGGTTGATCTACTCACTTAAATTGTGTTCCATTACTTTTAAGGGTAGTACAACATCTATGTTTATTTGAATTCCTTAATTAACTCAAGACATTTACTTAGTCTAAACCAGAAGGGCATTTTGGTCATTTTGGTGTTCAATATTTTTCCATTCATTTCTAGGCTTGGTGATATTCTTGAGTCATTTCCATTATAGGGGTATTTTGGTCATTTTACTGATCCACCTTGTTTCAATCCTTTCCTTCCACTTGATCTTATTATTTAATTCAAACGTATCATCTTTTCCAGTACTTGCGAACAATTCTGACAAAAGAGCAACCTCGATAATTTATTCTTAATTCGAAGATTTCCATGTCAATTACCTTTTCAAAAGTTACTAACGGGTTATCTCGAATTTTCTGTACAAAGACAGGATCTTAACAATTAAATCCGTAATTTATCGAGTTAAGTACGAATCCTCAAAGTAATTTCTCATTCAGGACCAACTCGGACTATTTTTACCTCTCAAGGGCAATTTCATAATTTCGTAATTTCACCTAACCAAAATATTCTCATAATTTATTATCTAAGTACCTTCAACATTTAACCTTTGATGATATAATTATAAGTCATATCCAGAGCTGATTTCTATATCATTAATCATAGAACTTGTAATTTAATTCTAACAATCCCTCAATTTCTTATATTAGGCATTCGAGTCATATTCAGTTACTGAATTTTTACCGCATTCATATCGAGTGTATGAATTAATTAACTACCCAGATGAGACCAACCATTATCTTATTCATACAATTATCAATATCAACATGTTCCATAAAGCATAAAGTGGTAGTAAAATATTACTTCGATTTTTGTGCCATACTGGTCGACCATTTAAATTCCATTCGAACACCCTCGATCTTTGATTCAACTTCCAATATTTTCCTCTTGATCCATACCATCAAAATTACTAACTCGTATCGAAATATTTTTTCCTCACCATAAAGATAGCTTATTAGAATTGAAATAATAATTTGGAAACCCAATTAATATAATAGAATACTTGTGTGGTTACTAAAATAATTAATCACTAAAATTAGGGAATGAACCGAATTAATTTGTACTATTGAGCCATAAACTAAAACTAAAGGAAACTATGAGACAAGGCCAAGTTCTTACCAAGCACTCATGATACGATTTTCCACTACATTTCTTTTTAAATCAGCACCCACATGATTTTTCTTTTGGGAATCATAGCCCCATTTTGCAAGTAATTGGTGTGTGGGGCATTGCCATATAACCCACGTGGAGTGTCCCTTGAATGCACCACTTTCAATTATTAATTCTGGTTGTATCCATGTGGCAATGAACCAAAGACCAAAGCTATGGTCAATGGCAGCCGCGAGTGCCATTAAGATGGCAACATCCTCTATGCATGTTACGTGTCGCATGGCCAGTTGCACCGACGATTTGCTTCTCTTACTTTCCCCGTGGACTCTGCAACTCATTACAAAGTCGCCTGGGTTCGGGGTTAATGCTGAAAAGTCTTCGCTACTTTGTGGACTTGGTATAGGAGTCGACGCCACCTGACGCATTTGTTTGTCGGTGTCGATAAAAAATTCTCCGCCATTTTCGGCATTAAAATGTATCTCGGACATGAGAACCTCTGCTCTGTCCTGGACTTTAGACAATGGGTGAAATCGGCAGCACACATAGTCTCTAATGCCACGCTCACGCCATGCCTCGAGCTTTCCCCAAGGCAACCAGCTCTCTGGCCTTAAATCGTCGGGACAAAGAATCAACCAAGCTCCCGGGTTGTACTTGGCAACCCAATCGCAACCTGTTGATGATACAAAGGGCGTGGTTATGAAGGCTGCCGCAACAGCTGAGCCGGACAGATCGTGTATCTTCGTACGAACATGGGGCCGAGAATGAACGAATTCTAGCTCTCGAAGAACTCAGGGTCGTTCCACGAATCCTCAGTCCTAGTGAGTCTATTGACAACCTAATGAAAGCCTGAGGATCCATTGTTGTCATGCGTATTTCCTCATTGTAAAAAGCTTAAATCTACAACGACTTGACAATCCTTTGAATGAAGCTTGTTCTTCATACAGAAGTTGAAGAAAACAAATTTCCAGGAAAGAAAAACGTCTACCCAGACTCTAATATTCCTTTGTTTTTGCCTCTTCAATTTCTTAATATCCTCGAACTCCATATTGTTTTTGTGAGTTTATTGAACCATTAAGATTAAATTTCTTTATTCGATTTCAGGCTTTGGTGGATACTGGCCGAAAGTGAAATGTGGAAGCAATGAATTCCAAGCAATGCCATTATCATTAATTAAATCCCATCTCACCCAATAATTTGTCCACTTCTACTACTCTATCATCCTCATTCACGATTTTCTTTTAAAATTAAATTGCCCATACTAAAGAAAGATATCTTTTATTGAGTGGCCCTCAATTTGATTAATAAAATAATAATATGCTAAAACAATTATTTACCAATCATACTTTATCCTCACATATTTTAAACTAAAATAAATCTAACCCCATATTGGGGTGTGACATATAAAGCCATACTCGAGCAAAATATTTACAAACTTTAGGAGTCACTGCTAGTTTTACCTGAACTCTTTGCTTCCATAAGATATATATGTTCCATACCTATTCCCAAGACATATTCAAAAATGTGTATAAAGTATGACCCTCCAAATATATGGATTTCTTTTTATAAAAAAATTAAGCATACTGGAATCCACGTAAGAAAATGTGAAGATTGGTTGTAAATAAAGCATGAGTCATACTTGTTCTTCATGATAGATTCTAAAAGCTTTTTAGTATTATTGTCATATACTGAGCATGTCAAGTGAGACAGTAATAAGCATGCAATAATTAAACCAAGCAACTGCTACTCTGAAGTTTCAAAACTTACGAGGAGAATTGCCCATCCAGTGGGCAAGAAGGCAAGGGTGGCAGTAAACATCTGAAATTGTTAGTCCACATACTACAAATAGCACATTCATGACTGACAAAAACTGGAGGAATAGAAGTGCCTTAAGAATCCTGAACTTGAGTTGAAATTCGGTACCAAATCTTCGCCTACCCATTGATACCATCTGTGAACATTGGTGATATATAAACAGGAGAAGTTAAACATTCACATTCTATGGTATTTAAAAAAGGTTAAAAAAATATGAGGACATGGTTTTTTTGATAAGATTAGAAGACCTCATTAAAAACCTCCTTCTTGATTAATGGAACCTGAAAAGAAGCTCCTTAATCATTGGAAGGAGGAAAAGAGCGCCTTAGATTTTCATTAAAGAAAATAAGATTACAACCTCGATAGATCTCTTCGAAATAACCCTTACAACAGTCTATAAATCCCACCCGAGCAGGAATCAAATGCTAAACTGAAACAACAAACAACATTAAAATTAGCCTATTCCAGCCTTTGCTAAAGCATCGGCGTCCATATTAGCTGACCTTGCAACCCAATTTATAACCCCCCCCCAAAAAATCTAAGATTGTCAACTATATCACTAATAACGAATGCATAAACAACTGGGCATGAATTGACATTGTTGATCCAGTCTACTGCAACCCTGTTATCACTCTCAACAATCAGCCTATCTTTAACCCTCCCTTGAGTAGAAGCATATAATGAAATACCCCTCTGAATAGCTTTAAGTTCGATCATAGTCGGAGGTCCCGGACCAGCTGACTCTTGAAAAGAACCTAGGAATGAACCTGAATGATCCCTCCAAATACCTCCTATACCCGATTTCTTCCAGTCACTACTAACTGCTGCGTCCACATTCAATTTAAAAAAACCAGAAGGGGGAGGTACCCAAGGGAATGAAGAAGACTTCATAGAACTGTAGGGCAAGTAGGAATCTGCTAATGAAGGATCCATAATCAAGGAATCCTTATGAATAGAAACTTCCTTGTGCTTAGCTAGAAACCAAGAAGCCAGCCTAACTCGTGATAAGAAAAATAACTCTAACTGATCAAGCTTTCCCCCTTCAAAGACAATAAAATTTCTGGCCTTCCAAATGGTCCAAATGATAGCCCCATGAATGAAAGTCCAAATAGAAGAATTTGATTTCAACTCATCCCAAGCAGTAAGAAAGGTTTTTGCATCAGTAGGAAACACAGAACTAAATCTCCAAAAATTATAAATTTGTACCACAAAGCACATGCAACCGAACATGTAAAGAATAAGTGCGTGGAAGTTTCCTCAACCAATTTACAAAGAGGGCATAAATCATCCTCAATACCTTGAACACCTCTTTTAATCAGCTCGGATTTAACAGCTAGCTTGCAAAGACAACCTGCCACATTAAAGATTCAACTCTAGGGGATACCAAACCTCTCCAAATAATGTTATTCCAAAAGCAAACATCATCTGATCCTGAAGCACAAATTTTAATACAAGAACTGACTAAAAAAACACCATCCCCACTGCCTTTCCAAAGTAAAATATCACTGGAATCTTTAGACAAAGAATAGGGAGAGATGAAGCTCACCAAGTTACACCATTGTTCAACCTCCCAATCATTTAAATTTCTTCTAACTTGAACATCCCAAACCCAGCCAGATGGAAGGAATTCCCCAAACTCACAAAGTTTACCAGATCTTTTAGAAGAAACCGAAAACAATCTAGGAAAAAGAAACTGTAGCGGATAATCTGCAGCCCAACTATCTTGCCAAAAACGAATAAGCTTACCATTTCCAACATAAAAACTACACAAACTTCGAAACTTAGAGCCAAAAGAGTCTTGTTTGTAATGATTGTTAACCACCGATCTCCAAAGCCAAGAAGATTGAGGAGAAACCTTGCTATCAAACAGTAACCTTAAAGAATCAATGTTGTATTTGCTACAAACAAAATTCCTCCAAACAGAGTGTCTCTCATTTGCAAATCTCCAAGACCATTTCCCTAGCAATGCTCTATTCATACTAGTCAGATTTCGGACTCCTAGACCACCCTCATTCTTAGGTTTATATACATCATCCCATTTAACCCAGTGAATCTTCTTTGAACCATTTCCCCCTCCCCCTCCCCATAAAAATTTAGACATGATCGAGTTGAGAGCCTTAAGGATTGAAACTGGAATCTTGAACATATACATGAAATACGTAGGCAGCAAGGACAGAACCGATTTGATCAAAACCATTATCCCTGCTAATGATAGTGTAGCAGCCTTCCAACCTGCTAATTTAGTATGAAATTCTGCACCACCGGTTCCCAAATAGCAGATGCATTCTTAGTTGCCCCTAATGGGAGACCTAGGTAGTTAGAGGGGAAACTCCCAACAGAACAACCAATAGAAGCTGCCCAGGTCTGAACCTCCTCTTGGGAAATATTAATCCCAAACAAACTACTTTTCTTTAGGTTAAGTTGCAGCCCTGACATAACCTCAAAAACTCTGAGCACCCTCTTCACATTCATAATCTGTGTTTTCAAAGCTCCACAGAAAATAATTAAATCATCAGCAAACTGTAAATGAGTAAGCTTGAAGGACCCTTCCTCCTTGCCAACTGTCAAACCAGAAAATAGTCCTTCAGAAACAGCTCGCAGTATTAATAAATTCAACAACTCCCCTACTAGATTAAATAACAAAGGTGAAAGTGAACATCCTTGTCTTAGTCCCTTGGCCATCGAAAATTCCTCGGTTGGAGACCCATTGACTAACACTGAAATGGAGGCAGTAGAGACACATTTCCTGATCCAACTAATCCAAGTCAAACCAAATCCCATTTTTCCCATCACCTTGAATATGATAGGCCAATCAACCATGTCATAAGACTTTTTGAAATCTACTTTAAAAACACAACCCTTTAGCCCTTTCTTCCTCCAATAATCAATGCCCTCGTTAGCAATGAGGGAGCAATCCAAAATTTTCCGATCGGGTATAAAAGCAAACTGTGATTGGCTGATGATATCACCCATACAGCTTCTAATCCTCCTTGACAGACACATGGAAAGAATCTTGTATACACCTCCTACTAGACTAATAGGTCTATAATCATCTAAACTTCCAATGTTAGAACCCTTTGGAATAAGGGTGATAAAGGTGTGGTTAATACCATGTTCCCAATTTTCCCCCCTATGGAATCTGTGAAAAACTGCATGATGTTACCTTTAAGTACATACCAAAACCTTTTAAAAAAATCCCAAGTTCAATCCGTCGGGCCCGGAGCTTTATTACTTTCGCAAGACTTTAAAGTCTCCCAAACCTCCTTCTCTGAAAATTCCTTCTCTAAAAGAATGTTTTGATCCACGGAAATTCTAGGAAACGTCAACCCAATGTCTTCCACATCCAAAGTAGACCGATTATTGAAAATATTAAAAAAGTGCTATTTAACAGTGGCCTTAATTACAACTGGATCATGAGTAATATTCCCCTCAATTAACAAAGCATTCAATGCATTACGTTTTCTTCTAACTGAAGCGCAAGTATGGAAGAATCGAGTGTTTCGGTCCCCATCGTTAATCCACTTCTTTCTGGAATTTTGATACCAAATCTGTTCCTCAATTTTAAGGAGTCTCCATAACTCTGATCTACAATTACATAACTCCTCGATTTTCCCCTGAACCGAGCTGTCCTGCAACATCTGAACGTCCTCCTCTAACTTGTGAATTCTCCTTTCCAAATCTGAGATTGAGGCTCCCAGAAATTGATTTTTTTGCCCTGTCCAATTCTTAATGGCAACCTTAGACTTCTTTAAAACACTTAGGATTCCAGCTTTTCTCCCATCCTTCTTGCAATCTGCTATAGTATGACAAACCATTTCCTCAAAACCTTTTTTCTCCATCAAATAATTAAATAGTCTGAAAGGTTTTTCCCCCAATCAACTCCGCCATCTTGTAAAAGAATGGCATTATGGTCTGAAATAGATTTAGGAATAAGTGACTGAATTATCTCGGGAAAAACATCCAAAAATTGTCCGTCCAACAAAAACATGTCCAACCTAACAAAAGTCGGATCATCTTGGTTATTGCACCAAGTGAACCTTCCCCCATTCAAAGGCAGATTAATTAGACCTGTTGACTGAATAAACTGAGTGAAAATCCTCATAGAAAGTTTGTTCTGAGCTCTGCCCACTTTCTCATCCTCACACAAGTAGACATTAAAGTCCTCTCCAACACAAACCGATAGATCCTGTCCAGAAATGAACACGCTCAGTTCTTCAAAAAAACTTTCTTTTTCTTTATCCACTGAGGGTCCATAAACATTAATGAGAATACTTTTGAACATATTAAATCTAAATTTCCCTATAACCGCAATGAATCTTCTGTTAATACTGTGATTTTCCATTTCAAACACATTTTCATCCCAACAAAATAATAACCCCCTTGAAGAACCAGTAGCTGGAGATTCAATAACCCCCTAAAAAATATTCAATCTCTTCCTTCTAGAAAAAGACATGTGGATGTTTTCTGTTTTAGTTTCTTGTAGCCAAAGAAAAGAAGGATGATAATTAGAGACTAATCTCTGAACTGCTCTTTGTTTCTCTCTTTTTCCCAAACCCCTAACATTCCATGAAATTATAGCTAGTTTATCCTTCATAAAAATTGATGAATAATCTAGTTTCCCCAAAATGGCAACTCAGTTTGCCACCTTCAAACCTTTCTCCAGCTCAATGATTTTATCCAAGAAAGCTTCATTCCCCTGTGTAAAAGAAACCCCCAGAATCTGACTAACTTGCTATATAGCTACTTCTTCATCCAAGAGTTTCGAGAAACCTGAAGAAGATGTTGTATAAATATTGACATGTTCTAAAGCTTCTCTAACCATAATTATTTTTGCCCTTCTCTTAGAAGTGTCAGAATTGTAGATAGACAAATGTTTTTCCTCAACACCACCCTCAGACTCTTCAACCAAACTCCTGGCACCAGTTTTATCCACTAAATTTGGAACCTCACTGCCCCGTAAATTAAACTCTGATGTTGTAGTACCTGGAGAACCGTTGTATAAGCATGTTCATTAGCCTTCTTTAGACCTATCACATCCTCTGTAGCATTATTTACTTTTTGATCATTCCCATACCAGTAATTCCTCTCTTACATCTTCTGTAGACTCTTCTAAAGCTGGCTATTTCCCTCCTCTAAAGAGGCTCACTTTTTGTAGAAAGGGAACTTCTACGCACCAACCTCGTTCTGCCTCTTGATAAGCTCTTTGATAGTTCTGAAATAGGGACTGTCAGCTTAGAGTTAGTTTTATTAACCTCCAGATTACACTGCCAGACGAACCTGGAATAGAGCAGAACCCCTTATATTATTTTCTGGCACAGCTTGCTTATGCAATTCCCCTATTCTGAACCAATTTACCAAATTTATTAATTGTATACGCTGGCCCAGAAGGAATTATGTTAGAAGCCTCCAAACCACCCAGTTCAATGTCATCAGATTGGGCTTCTAGCCCATCAGCCAAACTTTTTGAAAATCTGATACCCAGACCTGTAAAGTCACCTCTGATATTCCCAACGTTCTGATCATCTGACACTCCTTCATTAATATTTTTCCCATGTTTAGTAAGTCTTGGAAGATGTTTTCCCCATCAGTACCTTCTGAACCAAAGGACATGCCCTTCTCAATCCACAAGTCAACCTTTTGTCTGAACGTCTCAGCTGATTTGATTGAACTTTCCTCATAATCTGACTTCCCCCTATAATCGTCTTCCTCAGACCCCGTCTCACTAAACTGTTTCCCAACTATTCCGATCATCGGAGAAAATTTGAAAAAAAGATTTGAATCTTCACTAGGTGATCCAACTTTAATGGAGACTCTATACGATCTACCATAGGAGCCGAGAGTAATAAATTTGGGAACATCAAAAGGACTAGCAACTCTCATAAGAATTCTAGCAGACGTGAGATCATCCCTGTTCTTAGTGGACTCATGAATTTCTACGTTATTCCCCCATCTCCCAGCAACTCGTACCAAAAAAGATTCATCCCAGCATAAAAGAGGCACCCCAGATAACTCGAGCTGGCAGAAAGCCATTGGCACTCCTTCTTCATTCAGTAAAGAGGCCAATATGCCAAACCAGAAGCCTATTTCATCTCTCTTCTTTGTCCATGCCTCCGATATCTCCTCTTGAGATTTGAAAATGATAGCACAGGAATTACGGGCATAACCCCAACCAGCAATCTGAACTTCATAACCGTTACTAAAGAAAAACTCATAAACTGACTTGAAATCAAGAGAGAGCTTAATAATCCCCGTTAAAGATCTTCTGACCCAACTCCGACCCTCGGTTGGGATATACATTTCCAATACATTCTTCTTAGTTTTCTCCCTATGGCTCCCTTCAGAAAATTTCTCCATATACTCCAATGCATTCATCCTCGTAACCTCAGTAAGTAAAGAATCCCTGTACGTTCTATCATCTCTAACACTCCTCCTGGATAAATCCGCCTCTTTCAACTTAGAGGGTCCTGCTGTGGACAAATCTGGAACCAACTTAATTGGACTCTTGTTTACCACAATCCTTGGACGAACATCATTGTATTTGGCAACTCCAATAGAAATCCTTCTCCCATCTATCAATGAACCATTCAACATCTCGATTGCCCTCTTCAAACTAGATTCCCTCTCAAACTGAACAAAAGCGAAAGTGAAAAATCTATATTTTGGATTTTTGGTTTCTTTCGGGATAAAAACTCTCTCCACAGTTCCATGGGATGAAAAATATCCCTAAGCTCTCGCCGAGAAACTCTCCTGCTAAGATTATCGACAAAATCCTTCCAGACCTCTCCGGAATCTATTTTCCCTTTTAACTTTTCTCTCTCTACTTTTCTCTCTCCCATTTTTCCTGACTTAGGGTAATAGTTGTTATACTTCTACGGACAATCGATTCATTTGTCGAGCTGTCGCGTTACTGTATATGTATTGAATCTCTGTACAGTAGCCAGTTATTTAAACATGAAGCTACTGTCATGAGTAGCCTGTGATTGGAGGAGCATATTTCCAGTTCTTTAAACATGAAACTACTCTGAACAGATCTCTCATTTATGCTTGAACAAATTTGCTTAAAGCTTCATTGCATACCTCTAACACTAGCAGTGCCGTTAACATAACAAGCCAAGAAAGTCCATAAACCTACAAGGATAATAAGTTAGAAGATAAGGAGATGGAAGTCTGAACTAGAAAAATAAAGAAAAATTCCCACAACAATAGACAAGGATTAGTAGGCAAAAGCAAAGTGTAGCAAGATGAACTTTGAAAATTATACCAAAAGTTTTTGCCGTGATGAGCTATATCAAGGTGGTAGACAATCCCATATTGGTAAATAAAGAAGCGAAATGCTAGGATAATCTCAAGCAGCCTTCCCCTAATATTTGTGAATTTGATGTGATCTTGTTCTTCTTCCCACCATGATTCCCAACTTTTATTAGTCTGGATACCAATACCACCGCGATTTCCCATCCACCTAATCCAATCCGTCCAGTCATCCACTTTTTTTGCCAGTCAAAACCAGACGGGTTGAACACAAAAGGGGCAAACAACCAGGACCCCGAACTTCATAGAGGACCAATAGAATGAGAAGCTCCAACCCTTTTCCAAAACGACTTCTAGAGTACAGCCTGTAGTTATCCCCGAACTTTTCATGACAAACAACAAAGCCACGACCAGTAGCTCTATATTTAGAACCTCCATGCAAGATAGTTCTTCCAAAATAATGTGCTTTTGTGCCAAGCTGGAAAATAAAGAATACAGAGGCAAGTTGTAGCTGCATGATGACGAAGTCACCCAGAGCAGTACGAAACCCCTTTTCCAGGCCAATTTCCATAACCATGGGCAGCACCAGCAACAGGCCCAGCTGGAAGACGGACTGTGTTGCCAAAGCTTCTTCAAGGGCTTTACTCTGACGTACGGTTGTATTAATCTCTTCTTCCAATCCACTCATAACCATGTATAAACGTCCATATAAGAATACAGATACTGTAAGGACCGTAACCTGAAACATAGTAATTCCCAATGCTGCAAGTTTTTACTTGCATACATACAGGGTCATTTATTTTGGCTCTTCTTCCCTTCATTTTTTTTTTCAAATGAAAAAGCAGCCGAGTTACGGTGATATGGTAATCCATTGAACTACTCAGCAATGAAGTGGTAAAACTTTAAATACTACAACAAAAGAATGTTACCCAGATCATTTAAGAATAATGCTTCATCTTGAAAACTAATCAGACTATAAAATTCCTAGCTAAGAATCCTAGTCACCAAGAATGTGGAGCAGTCCCATTTACTCTAATTAACATACCATGCTACTGAAATAGAAGGCCACAGTTGTAAAATAGAATGATAACATTTTATAGAAATCAAACCGACGGCCAAGCCGATAAACATCACGGCTGAGTGTCTGCTCTCCATTTCCATTGGCAACCTTAGCCTCAAAAGCAGATATCTGATTCATTCCAACATCACGCCCCTTACCAACTTGGATATATTCATGATGTGTTACATAACCCCAACGCAAAGTAGAATTGAACCCCGAACAAGATAACATAATTAACAAGCAGATTATAGCTTTTAAGTTAGAGAATTGAGCTGACTCAAGATTACCAGCAAATATATCCTCGCTCAAGTAAATAATTTTTTATGCTTTGCTTATGCCACCTCTTGTTACAAGGAAGATTCTGTCAAATATATCAGGATGACCATAATGGAATCTCACCCTGGAATCATAAGATACAAACAGTTTAGAGAGACATGTATGATAAAGCAACAACAATAAGGCTGCTCAAGCTCAACAAAACCTTGCAAGGCCAGAAATTTTGGACTTTGTACAATCATGCCCTTTTCATGGATTAACTGATATCACATGTAAAAGACCAGGGCCTGGGCTAGGACGTTGGGGGTCCTGTGCAAATTCTTAAAAAGAAACCCTTAAATAGAGGCCTAAACGTCTTCCTGAGCTCTTTTCTCGTAAAATGGAGTTAGACCCAAAAAAAAAAAATGAGATAATCTTTACAGCTGTAGCACAATACTGATTATTGATATTTCCGATATGACTTTAACAAGATTTGATCGCAAGTTCTGTGGTTTTGGGCCCAAAAATTTTACCAAGGGTCCATAATACTTTGTTTTTTTTATTGTAACAACAATAATAAATCTAATTTTTTGGGGTCCTTGCTATTCTGAGGCCCTGTTCCGTCGCGCATGTTGCGCCGTCCTAGCCCCGCCTCTGTAAAAGACAAACATCAATAAATAAGTGTTAAATATTGACTTGACAGGATTTTGATTTGAATGGTTAGTCTTGCCACCTCCATTCCATTGAATTAATATGTGAATATACACAAGATTACTGACTAATTTTTAGCTAAATCTATGACTGGTATCTCTCTATTTACAGCAGTATCAAATAGCTGTGAAAAGAGGAAATTATGGCTGGTAGCTCTCTATTTACAGAAGTATAAATAGCTATGGAAAGACGAAATTATGGCTGGTATCTCTTTCATTCCAGCAGTATAAAATAGCTATGGAAAGAGGAAATTATGGCTAGCATCTTTCTATTTACAGCAGTATAAAATAGTTATGGAAAAAACTATATATGGTAACAATAAGTATTAAATACAGAAAACTGACAGAGCAAGTTAATGAATTTGTTCATGAATTCTCTCTCTGTCTTTCATTAAGCTCCTTTAATGTATAAACAATATGGGCCGAATACAAATGTCAGCCATCCAATGTAATATCACATAATGTTGAGGATTTAAGAAAGTTCAGTCCTACCTAAGAGGATTTGCTAGGATACGTTGCCCAATTGTAACAAAACTTGTCTCTTGATTGGACATGAACCAAGCTAGAGAAGAAACACTGTGAAATAAATAAAAGCAAGTACATGTATTAGTACTATCAAACTGTTCTGTGTAACATTTTGTCACATTTTCACCCAGCGTCACAGTTATCATGCCCAAACATACAAAACTAATTCAACAAGATATTGGTAAACTCACCTTCCAGTAAATATATGCTCCCTTAAACCCAATATTGATAGCTCTCTTCCCTTGCGGCGAGGTTTTAGAAACTCCTCCAAAACATTTCTCATCTTATAAGCCTCTTCAAAATAATTGTCCTGAGAACAAAGCATGGAAAAACAGTGTGTAATTTTGCTAAGACATCATTGAAAACTGGTAAACAAGGTTGAAATTCTACAAATTATTTCCATTTTTGTAAGTCTCTTCAAAGTAATTATCCTCCACAAACATTGAAAATAATAAAAGTTGTGAATGCATCTTTAAAATAGTTAAAACAGGCTACCTGATTCATGTCTATGGTCTGAAGGGCTTCTCCACGAGTAAAAATAATTGCATGGTTTTGATTTTCAGGATTCCCTTCACCAATTTCTGTAGGGGGGGCTGGCAGTTTGATCCGATATATTTCCTAGGAATATTGTCATTCCCCCATTTATTTATTAATAACATGAAACAAACAAAACTAATAGCATAAAAGTTTGAAAGCATCAAGTAAGATTTCACAAAGAAGAATTCAGGAGTGATATGAACATTTTGCACAAATGGAAGGCTAACTGAAGACTAAAATCTTAACCATTTCGAACAGTCTTTCCTTTTACAGCAGTGGTATTGGGGGTATACTACGAAATGAGGAGAGCAAGGTTTTGGGATCATTTTCGGCTTCAGCTGGTCCAGGTCCACCTATCTTAGCTGAATTGAAGGCCATCCAAGCTGGTTTAGTTTGGTTTGTGGATTCAGAGTGGTGTGGCAAGGGTCGGCTAGTTGTGGAGACTGACTCAGCAAATGCAGTTAAATGGATTAAGAATCCAGAAGTGTGTCTGACCGTTTTTTCACAACTAGTTAAGGATATTGTCAATGTTGTTTTAGAGCATAGTGTTATTTAAGGTTTGTCAAAAGGTCTGTGAATTGGGAAGCTGACAGCTTAGCTAAGACGGGTATAGGGTAGTAACTCAGTACATTGAGGTTATAGAGAGGTGAGATGTTGAGTGCGAGGGTGGGGTTGTAATAGCTGGCTGTCGCAGGAAGTGTAATTTATTTCTGGAATTACAATTGAGGCAGTCTTTTCCTCATTCTAATGTTCGTTTCCGTATTTTTGTACAGCAGTGGTTACGAAGGGAATTTTTAACGAGGTCTCGCTTCTTTATCAAAACAAATCTCTAATACCCTTCTTATGTCAGACTTGAATCACCATTTCTAGCATTAAATGATTGACGGTATATTTTTTTTAAAAAAAAAATCCTATTTCACTTAAGATTATACTCTTTATCTTAAATTAGGGATTTAATAAAATAAAGGAGAAGACGAATGAGGCAGGCATAATGCAATATGGACATGCATAAATCGGAAAAAATCACTAGTCTAATATAGGCAAATTACATACTTAAACGTTCACCGATATGCTGCCTTAGTGTGATAAATAGAGATAAATCAAACCAAATAAAATTTGCATAGAATATGTTGTTAAAGATAAAGGTCGGACTAGTAATTTGTTTGATAATTTGATAACTCAACTGGCACACTTCCGGTAATCTCACGGGTTTGAATTCACATCTTTGTATTCATGTCATACTTGTAACATCTTGATAATGACACAGATGCTCGCGTCTAATGCAAGCTGGCCAACATAAGGCAAAAGTGACCTATATTGACTCCTACTGATTGTATCAATAGGAAAACTTTAAAAAACAAATTCAATTAATCTAACACGTCCACAACGTTTGAAAAAATTATTAGCATTTAAAATTCATGTATTTAACAATTAGTTGTACTTTAATATATTAATAATGTCATTTTCTACCTAAATGTTAATACATTTCATCCAATTAAACAGGCTATTTGTCTATGGTGTCTTGTGACATTTTTATAAACTCGTGGTGTTGTACCAGTTCTTAACTTTGCAATATGCAGACTTCGAAACATGATTAGGTTAAGATAGCCTGAAATTCAACCCCTATACAGTCTGAAAATTTTATCTGTATAACAGGATACCATGAAATACATTTTCTACAATGTAAGTTAAATTGATATTAGACAAGTGATGTCTCATACCTCGTCCAACTTTTCACCTCCCTTGACAAGAACAGAATAATAAAGCTTCTGAGATATTCCCTGTACTGTCTCCTCTCTTTCATCGATATAAGCAACACGCTGAGATGGATACCTTTGCAGTTTCCAAAAATATAAAGATGAATTCAAATTTTTATTCTACTTGTTGAACCATGAGAAGGAAATAGTGAGCACCACCTTACGTTAACATGAGATTTAGAATGTTAAGGTAACAACTGCGATCTCGCGCATCAGAAGATTTTTTCTGAGCCCCATAGATTTGACAGGAAACAACATAGGTGAACTTCATATTGGCCAGCGCTTGTGCTTGTTCTTTGTATCTTGGATCATCCTCAAAGACCTAGAAGCCTCCGAAAATTGCTACAAGGGAACAAATGAATACTGCTGAAAAGTCAACAAGTGTAGGCAACTTTCGGTGGGTTTTTTTAAAACAATATTTTCGGTGCAAGTGGTGCAAATGGCAGCTGAAATTGTTGAATATTTTGGATGGTAAAACTATGCAATTAGTTATTGAAATTTAGAATATTTACAAATTAGTCCTTAAGCTTCAACTATAAATACCCTAGCTCATTTAGCTTCAAAATCATCCCAAAGCATTCTAGCTTTCTTCCAATACTAGAGAGAATTTAGAGAGTTTCTTGAGAGTTGTTTTCTCCTTTTTATCAAAAGAGAATTATCATTGTTTCTCCTTGGTAGATCGAGAGAGGTTATAATTTCTATTTTCTCATAGTGAAATTCTTCTACCGTTGCCCGTGGTTTTTACCCTATATTATTTAGGAGTTTTCCACGTAAATTTTGTGTTTCTTTTATCTTCATTTTTATTTTCTCAAATTATTAGTTGCGATTTTGCTATATCCGATAGCTGTCTTCCGCAACAATTGATATTCAAGCCATATTAGATTGTGTAATATCTACTTATTGTCTTTATGGTTGCCACCAAAAGGTGGATCCTCCAACATAAGAAAGTAAGAAGTTATTACCCATTCTTTGAAGGTTCCAGAGAGCTATTCACGATAGTGAAATAGTGGGAGCTATCCGTAAAAGAAGCTATGGCAACGAAATTTGATATTGAAAAATTCAATGGGAGAAATTTCTCATTGTGGAAATTGAAGATGAAGGCCGTCCTGAGGAAAGACGGTTGTCTAGCAGCTATCAGTGAAAGGCCGGTAGATTTCACAGATGACAACAAATGGATCGAAATGGACGGGAATGCTATGACAAACTTTCATCTAGCATTAGCAGATGAAGTATTGTCAAGCATTGAAGAGAAAAAAACAGCTAAGGAGATATGAGATCATCTCACCAAACTGTACGAGGCCACATCGCTGCACAATAAAATTTTCCTTAAGAGAAAATTGTACACTCTCCGTATGCCAGAATCTACTTCAGTGACGGAGCACTTAAATACACTGAACACTTTATTTTCTCAGCTTACATCCTTAAGCTGTAAAATAGGAGAACAAGAACGTGTTGAACTTCTACTTCAAAGTCTACCGGATTCGTATGATCAACTCATCATCAACTTGACAACAGTAATGTCATCAGTCTAGTCTTCGATGACGTTGCAGTTGCTGTTCTACAAGAAGAAAATCGGTGCAAAAACAAGAAAGACATACAAGTAAATCTGCAATAAGCAGAAACGTTGACAACGATGAGAGGGAGATCAATAGAACGTGGCCAAAGCAGCAGTTACAAACATGGTAGATCGAAGTCGAGGAGCAAGAAGAATTTAAAGTGTTACAACTGTGAAAAGAAGGGTCACTTGAAGAAGGATTGTTGGAGTCTAAATAAAAACTCCAATCCACAAGACAATACCGCAAACACTTCAGATGATGGAGATGCTCTATGGTGTGAAGCGTCAACCACCGTGGAAGGAAGAAAACGATTTGCAAATATATGGCTCATTGATTCGGGAGCAACATATCACATGACCTCAAGAAGAGGATGGTTCCATCATTATGAATCTATCTCAGGAGGATCTGTGTATAGTTGCAATGATCATGCCTTAGATATCGTTGGCGTGGGAACCATCAAATTGAAGATGTATGACAGAACAATTAAAGTTGTTCGAGATGTGCGACACGTGAAAGGCCTGAAGAAAAATTTATTATCCTACGGATTGTTGGATAATAATGCAAGCAAGATTGAAACACGGAAAGGAATCATGAAGGTGTTCCTTGGAGCGCTTGTGGTGCTGAAAGGCGAAAAGATAGCAGCAAACTTGTAGATGCTGAAGGGAGAGACTTTGCTAGAAGCAGAAGCCTCTATTGCCTTATGTAGTTCAGATTCTGCAATGTTATGGCATCAGAAACTTAGACACATGTCAGAACAAGGAATGAAAGTCCTTGTGGAGCAAAAACTACTTCCAGGCTTAACAAAGGTAATACTTCCTTTACGTGAGCATTGCATAACAAGTAAGCAACACCGGTTGAAATTCAATAAATCAAATTCTAGAGGCAAAAGTGTTCTAGAATTGGTTCACTCTGACGTATGGCAAGCACTAGTTACATCCCTAGGCGGAGCAAAATACTTTGTCCCATTTATTGATGACTACTCCAGGAGATGTTGGGTGTACCCTATTAAGAAGAAGACATATGTGTTTTCAACTTTCAAAAACTTCAAAGCGCGGGTGGAACTTGATTTTGGAAATAAGATCAAGTGTTTCAGAACAGATAATGGAGGATAATACACAAGCGAAGAATTTGATGACTTTTGAAAGAAAGAAGGCATCAAAAGACAGTTCACAGTGGCGAACACTCATCAACAAAATGGAGTGACAGAGCGGATGAACAAACCTTGTTAGAAAGAACAAGAGCAATGTTAAGGGATGCATGCCTAGAAAAATCATTCTGGGAAGAAGCAGTCAATACCGCCTGTTATTTGGTGAATCGAGCTCCATCAACTGCAATAGAGCTGATGACACCAATGGAGATGTGGACTGGTAAACCAGCTGATTATTCAAACCTCCATATATTTGGAAGTATTGTGTACGTGATGTACAACTCCCAAGAAATCTCAAAGCTGAAACCAAAAACCAGGAAATGCAAATTCTTGGGGTATGCTGATAGAGTAAAGAGGTATCGCTTGTGGGATCCCACTGCCCGTAAAGTGATCATCAGTATGGATGTCATCTTTGTAGAAGATAAGCTACAAAGAAAAGAAGACGATGATAGCACTGAAAAGTCAGAGACTACACAGATACATGTGGAAAAAGAGGTTGAACAAGGAGATTCTTCTGAAGCAGAACCAGCACATGATGAACAAGAACCAGAAAGTTCTGAAGCTCCAATAACTTGTCAATCAGATTGTGTGAGAAGACGTCCTAATTGGCACTCAGATTATGTTATAGAAGGTAATATTGCATACTGCCTTTTAACAGAGGACGGTGAGCCATCAACATACCAGGAGGCAATAAACAGCTCAGATGCTTCACTATGGATGATGGCGATGCAAGAGAAAATTGAAGCACTTCGTAAAAATAATACATGAGACCTTGTGCCACTACCACAAGGAAGGAAGCCAATTGGTAACAAACGGGTCTTCAAAATCAAGCGAAATGGTGACGATCAAGTTGAGAGGTATCGTGCAAGACTGGTGGTCAAAGGATATGCTAAAAAAGAAGGTATTGATTTCAATGAAATATTTTCTCCTGTGGTTCGACTAACAACAGTTCGAGTAGTTTTGGCAATGTGTGCTACATTGAACTTACATCTAGAGCAGCTAAATGTTAAAACAGCTTTTCTTCATGGAAATCTTGAATAAGAGATTTATATGCTCCAGCCTGAAGGTTTTGAAGAAAAAGAAAAGAAGAACTTGGTTTGCAGGTTGAACAAATCTCTGTACGGTCTAAAGCAGGCACCGAGGTATTGGTATAAGAGATTTGATTCCTTTATTATGTGCCTTGGATACAACAGACTTAATGCAGACCCTTGTGCTTATTTCAAGAGGTCTGGTGATAACGATTTTGTTATATTGCTTTTGTATGTGGATGACATGTTGATTGCAGGACCCAATAAAGATCATATTGAAGAATTGAAGGCACAACTGGCTAGGGAATTTGAAATGAAGGACTTGAGATCAACAAACAATATTCTAGGGATGCAAATTCACCGAGACAGAAGTAATAGGAAGATTTGACTTTCACAAAGAATTACTTGAAGAAGATCTTGTCACGATTCAGCATGCAAGATTGTAAGCCAATTTCTACCCCTCTTTCTATTAACTTCAAATTATCCTCCAGTATGAGTCCTAGCAGTGAAGAAGAGAGAATGGAGATGTCTCGAGTACCGTATGCATCAGCAGTGGGAAGTTTAATATTTTCTATGATATGCACAAGACCAGACATTGCACAAGCAGTGGGAGTGGTTAGTCGGTACATGGAGAATCCAGGCAAAGAGCATTGGAATATTGTGAAGAGGATCCTGAGATATATCAAAGGGGACCTCAAATGTTGCATTATGTTACGGAGGATCAAACTTATTAATCATGGGTATGTAGAATCCAATCAAATCTTCAAGTGGGAGATTGCTGAAAAGTCAACAAGTGTAGGCAACTTTCGGTGGGTTTTTTGACAACAATATTTTCGGTGCAAGTGGTGCAAATGGCAGCTGAAATTGTTGAATATTTTGGATGGTAAAACTATGCAATTAGTCATTGAAATTTAGGGTACTTACAAATTAGTCCTTAAGCTTCAACTATAAATACCCTAGTTCATTTAGCTTCAAAATCATCCCAAAACATTCTAGCTTTCTTCCAATACTAGAGAGAATTTAGAGAGTTTCTTGAGAGTTGTTTTCTCCTTTTTATTAAGAGAGAATTATCATTGTTTTCTCATTGGTAGATCGAGAGAGGTTGTAATTCTTATTTTCTCATAGTGAAATTCTTCTACCGTTGCCAGTGGTTTTTACCCTATATAATTTAGGGGTTTTCCAAGTAAATTTTGTGTCTCTTTTATCTTTATTTTATTTTATCAAATTATTAATTACGATTTTGCTCTATCGATAGCCGTCTTCCGCAACAAATACTTCAAGATAGTATCATCACATCACCTTTTAAAGAAATTGGATACATAAAGACGTTTATTTCGAATTGTAATTATCCAAAGGGAGAAACAAACCAGAGTCTTCTAAAAACTCTAAACAGTATTGGAGTTCCAGAGCCTGCCTGTAGTACATCATCCCTGTCACCCGAAGAAATACATAATGACAGCTCAAGAAAGAATCAATATAACTAAAGTTGGTGAAAATAAAATGATATTTTTTTATGTTCCCATACCTGTTCTGGAGAGTGTCTGTCCTCTATAAGATACCCACTTTCTGATTTCTTCATTGTTCTGAGGCTCGTCATTCTCACTTTTAAATGCAACAGATGGCACTCGCTCTAGAAAGTTGTTCCACTCATCTAGTTTACAGTTGCAGATGTCCAGTTGGTTGTACATTTTTGATACAGCAGAAGGCATAAAATAGCAAGAGATTGCAAATTACCAGGATATATTCTCTGCAAATAAAACAGAATTGATATTCCATCCTCATTTTCTTTATGGAGGTGCTCATCTGACTAAAGAACATCTTCTTTGTAGTATGGATTCAAAACACTGAATCAGAGAAGCAGTATAAGTGAGAGTAGAGAGGCATCCATCTAAATAACACTTCTTCTAATGGAGATAACCACAGCGCCCATGTTCATCTTATACATAATTCAGAATCACAGTAACTGATTATGACGATGCTTAAAAGGAAAATAAAAGCTTATTGTACTTTAAACAAGTTAAAAACCTTGGCTATGATCCAATTAAAGCAACAAACCCCCACTGACTGTTGTAAAATCGACTTTTAGCACACTGACATAAAAAATATCATTAAAAGAAAACTTGCCCCTTTCCCAGTCCTTGTTTCAAATAAGCAAACAGTGACATTTTACTAATATGGTATCCTGCAAACTGACCTAAATGAAAGCATGTCACGGACTTTCGGAGCACTTGGCATATTCATAAATAAGGAGTTTGCAAAAAATGTGATCCGGCGCCGAGCCTCCAGATTTGGAGGCACATTTATAGCTGATTCTTTAACAGTCAAAAGCAAATATAGCCTATTGATCTGCCAAAAAAAAAAAAATAACATATGTATAATCATATTAGGAATAAAACATTCTCTGAAAATAGTTACATGATAAATGACCAATATGAGTCCATCTCAAATATACCTTCTCCCTTCACATCTTCTGTTGTATAAGGCTAATATTTATCTTTTCAAATCTCAGCTCTTTCCTGTCATATTGAGCACTTCGACCATGACGGTGAGCTCTTCCAATGATTCTAAAAAGAAAAACTTGTAGGTTACTTTTTTCCCAATAAAATTGACACAACATCAAATCCAAAAGGTTTTTATTTTCCAGAACGTACTCACTGCCATTGAGCATAACATCCTGTGTTATAATTTCCATGATATCCTGCAGTACATTGATTATCTGAGATCTGAATGTATCAGCATCTTCCATATCGGAAAGCTGCCAACATAGAGAGAGACTTTAGCAATGGGAAAATACCATATCATGAATGAACTTTATATACCTACAGAAGTTAAGAAAATGTAAAGAAAGAATCTTACCAAGATCCCTAGAAACTTGTCCAACCTATTGCTGACTGCAGGCAGCCCACTCATCCGAAAGTTTGTCAAAAATCTCCCCTGTTGTATGCTAAGGTCGACTTCATAACAAATCTCTCTAACAATCCTAGAAGTAAAGAGAAGAGAAAAGAAATTCTTAGACATTTTAATAGAGAAAAAGGGGATATTTTCATTGCTAAACAAGCCATGATACGATTTAAGATCACGTTTAGAAGTAGTTCAAGTTCATAATATGACTGCTTCAACCTTACATCCTGTCCGCTTCATCTTCCAGAAGGTTATATATTATATCTCTGAGAGTTTCATAACATTCTATGACTGCTGAGTGCATATAATCATCAGCCGCTATCTTCTTAAACAAGTCTGTATCATCCTTCTTTTTAAAATCTTTTGCCATGTCCAATGCAATAGGAATCTGTCATGTGTTATAAACCAGACACTAAGTACGATATAGGATCTTGCATTGAGCTTAAAATTAATATAGAAAATTGCTACAGCTATCAACCTTGCTAGCAAGCAAGAAAGGGGGCCACTGGACAACAGAGACATCACTTGATGAAGATGGTACAAGAAGCAAATCTCTCTCTCTGGACAATAAAGTCAAAAGAAAATATCAGAATTCTGTATATATTGCATTTAAGATTTAATAAATTTCATTGACAGACAATTTAGAGAGGAATTCCCCAACCTATTCCTGAGCAGATCCTGCATCCTCATAGAAAGTATGAACTTATTCCAAACCAGAGAAAAACTTGCAATATTCTTTCTTTCTGTTGCCTCATCCTGTCATGTTGAAATGATCACTTTTAGCAAAGAAACAACAAAAGAAAGTATAGGCTCCACCACTCCATCCAGATATTGCCTTCTAAAAGGAACCACAATTCAATTTCGATAAACTGATGATTAAGACAATTAAGAGCAACCACATAAACAGTGCAGCGTCATTTGAGCACTACCAGAGACCTTTTTCTGTTATGATGATTTGATGATGGAACAAGACGACGACAAAAGGCTCTAGGAACAGATTCAAATCTAGACCGCAACATCCCCAATGTCCGTATCTGAAAATTACAGTTTAAGGGAAAAAAATTAAAAGACAATCACGATTGTCTAGCTACCAGAGATGCAGAAATAATTCTTTTCACAAAAATCACATAGATTTCATAGGGCAACTAATATTTTTCTTTTAGACATGTGCCTTGATGGTATAGAACAAGTTGGCCACTAACCTCACCCAAATGGCTGAAAGCACCATGAATTCCACCAAAAATAGTAGAAAATATAGCATACCATATTTGTGCATCCATAAAATATACCTATAGGGAAACAAAACAAAACTAGTTACTCAATTTACACAGACACTATTTAATGATTTTAAGTACCTCAAAACAGTATAACTTCTTTCACTCCCAAAACTTTCTACACGCTAACTTACCAGGACAATTGGAGACCAAATTGCAATGACGACTCCCATGTTGTGAGTTTTTACTACAGAAGATTAAGCATGACTTAGTACAGGCCATAGCCACATAAAGAAAAAAAATTAAAACAAAGACAAAGTAAAGAATAGTAGGAGCAATTTCATCCTTGTTCTAAAAAGCATGAGTGAGTCTAAAAGTCAAAGAGTCGGAAAGCTCCCCACTGGAGCTTTCTGGTCGGCGTTTGTTGATAATCTTAGAAGATACTTTCATAGGAGAACATTATGGGAACTTTGCAATCATCATGGGAAGGTTACAAAGGTATATATCCCAAGTGTGAATAAGAGACCAAGGTACAAGTGGAACACCTTTGCTTTTGTCCATTTCGCGAGCGAGGGAGATCTGCTCAATGCTGTTAAGAATTTGAACAACGCCAAGGTTGACGAAAAGAAAATATCAGTGGGAGTTGCTAAATATCCTAAACCCCAAGAGCAGGGAAGATTCAAAGCAGTCAAAGCGGGGGACTTGAAGAGTCAGAGTCGGAGCAGTAAACCTTCAGGGTGTCTTGAAGAAAGGAAGGCGATCTTCGACAAATTTTGTGATGAGAGATCTTACAGAGATATGGTGGTTGGTGACAGAACTAGAAAAATGGAGAAGCAAGTAAAGGATAATGATGGTCCTGGGGGTAAAGATGGTCCTGGGGGTAAAGATGGTCCAGGGGGTTCGAAGGGGCAGTTGAATATCTTCATTCCCGCGGAAGAAAGAGTTTGGTTTAGAATGTCAATGACGGGTATTTGCAAGAATGATCATGGAGTGGGGTACCTTCAAGAGGCCATGTTTAACGATGGGGTTAACGCCAAGGTGTCCAGATGGGGATTTGCGAAGAACGCTTATATAATTATGTTCCCGTTAGAGGACAATCGGAAGGAAGCTTTGGAGAAGAAAACGAAGTCCTAAATGAATGGTTTGATTGGTTATCTCCGGTTATTCAGGAGGGGGAGTTCCATTGGTCTTTTGCTCTTTTCGTTAATTGTGCCCCTCAATTACTAGAGTGAAGGTTTTTTTTCTCCAGTTTAGCTAATAGATGGGGGTCGCTGGTAAAGATTCAAGAAGAAACGTTGAAGAAAGATGACTGTCGTGTAGCACAGATGCTTCTGAGAGTGGCGAGCCCGTTTGATGTGCCTAGTTCGATCTCGATCACAACTAATGGGAGATCGTAATTGATCAAGTTTAAGGTAGAAGCAGCAGAGGTTTTTTTTTCCAGACATCTTGTATGAGGAGGAAGAAGATGGCTCCGGTGATGGATAGGAAAAGGAGTTGTCGGAAAGTTACAGGAGTCTCGGGTCAGTCGGGGAGAGGGTGGAGGAAGATCATCGGACAAAGACGGGTTCTATGAGAACGGTGGAGACATGGATTAATGATAATCTTTCGGGTGGCAGAAAAGGGAATTATGGTGTTGTTAACGAAGCTGAAGGCTCGAGGGGAAAATGCTTGTAAGCCTTTAAGAACGATGAGCTGGATTCTTCTGGGGTCCACTTTAATAGGGCTGTGTCGGCTGATGGGTATGTGGGCAGAAACAAGGAAGCTAATAAGGACAGTAGACTTGATGGGCTTAATTTTAATAGACAAAAGATTGGTCCTCTACGGCTTCTTTGAGGATGCAGAGAAGGGCGTTAAGTCAAAGAAGCTCTTCTCAAACTGTCCGTGGAGCTGATGAACGGGAATTGAAGTTATTGAATGAAAACAGTGGTAATTTGGGAGGTTAGGAAAGAAGTGCTCAGTCAGGTCATCAAAATGGGTTTCGTACACCGGATCGCGATCGACTATCGGGAAGAAGTGCTTCTGTTGGCAGAAAGGAAATTGTTTTTTGTAAAAGAGTGTATTGCAGGTCGAGACTTAGGAGCAGGTCTGAAGTTAGAGAAAGGGGGAATTTTGGTGAATCAAATAAGCAAGATGAGATGGTGGAAGAAGCGGCAGCAGTATGGGACACATGTAAACTGCTGGGAGTAACTTTTAGAGGAGGGAAGAAGGCTTTCGTTAATCGAGCGGCTGTTGTTGCGAAAGATAATGTGAGTTGGGGGGGAACTAATTATACCAAATTGTGTGAAGGGTTTTGTTAATATTCAAAATGTTTAAGTTATCAGTTATATCGTGGAATATTAGGGGTTTGGGTCGAAATAAGAAATCTAGAGTGATGAGAGGGTTGGTTGATGGAAGAAGGCCTTCTGTGTTGTTTATTCATGAGTCAAAATTAGAGTCGGTAAAATCATCGCTGTTGAGGATCAGAGGTAAGGTATTGAGGGGTGTTGCGGTTGACCTGTCAGAAGGCTCCGTAGGGGGCTGATTACATTGTGGGATGAACGTGTGTTATGCATTAAATTTGTGGACATTAACAAAAGGTTTTTAGCTATCAAGGGTAAATTGATTGGGTCCCTGGAGGATTGTTGTTTTATTAACGTTTATGGGCCTTGTCTAGACTCTGAAAAAGAAGCTTTATTTGGTGAGTTGTTGTCATATATTGAGCTGGTTGATTGTCCTATATGCATGGGAGGAGATTTTAATGCAATTTTGATGAAAGAGGATAAGTTAGGAGGGGTTTTAATTTTTCTTCAATGAGACTTTTTTGTGAGTTTGTATGTCAAGCATGTGTGGTTGATCTGCCATTAATAGGAAGTCGATTCACATGGAGCAACAATAGGGATCAAGCATCCTTTGTGAGGCTAGAACATTTTTCTGGTTGATCAAAGATTTTTAACTTAGTTTCCTAAGGTGAATCAAATCTTGCTCCCTAGGTCTTTGTCGGATCACAACGCTATAATGTTGGAGGATGGTGAGTCAAACTGGGGGCCTAAACCATTCAGGACGTTCAATTATGTGTTGGAAGAAGAAGGTTTTAAAGATATGATGAAAGAGTAATCGAAAAAGGTTAAAGGAGATAGAGGGGGAAGAGGTATTTGTGGGGTGTTGAATTGGGCGAAGTTAGCAATTAGAAAATGGTCAAAGAATGGCTTCAGAGATATTTCATGCATAATAAAGAATCTAGAAAAATCAGTCCATGAAATGGAATTAGCAGCGCAACAAGGTTCTCCTTTAGTCATACTACAATTACTGGCGAAGAAGAAGCGGGAATTGTATAAAAAAGATTAACTAATATGTTTCAAAAATCGAGGGTTAAGTGGAACTTAGAAGGGGATAGGAACTCTCGGTTTTTCCATCAGATTGCTACAAATATGGGGAGAGTGAATTGTATTAAGAAATTGAAGGTGAAAGATATGATAATGTTGGAACCAGAAATGATTAAAATATGTGTGGCGAATTTCTTTAAAGAATACTTTAATCGTAAAATAATATTTGAGATTGTAGATATGAATTTGAACATCCCAAAGTTGTCGGAGAATCATATTTCTTTGTTGGAATATCCTTTTTCAGAAGAGGAAGTATGAGAGGCAATATCTGCAATAAACAACAACAAAGCTCCTGGTCCAGATTGGTTAAACATAGGGTTCTTCAAAAGCTTTTGGCAGAGTTTGAAAGTGATAATGAATTTTTTTTGCTGATTTCTTTAGGGGAAAAACATGGGATAAGGAGGTGAATCATTCCTTTTTAACCATTATTCCCAAGAAGATTAATCCAAAATGTTTAGAAGATCATATGCCAATCAATCTGGTAGAGGGGCTGTACAAAATTTTATCAAAGGTTTTATCAAGAAGGTTACGGTCTTGTATGGATGGACTCATCGATCAAACACAATTTGCGTTCATACCAGGGAGACAGATCATGGAATGTATGTTTATTGCGAATGAAGCCATTGAATTTTGGAGGAAGGAGGGGTTCAAGGGTGTTTTTTAAGGTGGATTTCAAAAAAATGTGCGATTCGGTGGATTGAGGGATGTTATTACAAATTATGAATCAAATGGGCTTTGGAAGGAGATGGTGTTCGTGGATTGAGCTATGACTTTCATCGGCATCCATTTTCGTTCTGATTAATGGGTCTCCCATAGAAAGGTTTAAGATTTCGAAAGGGCTTCTCCAGGGGTGTTATTGAACCTTTTGTTAATTAAAGATGTGAACGTGGGGCTGTTCAGAGGGTTTGAGATTGATAGTCAGGGGTACTCTCTAATGCTTTCACACTTGCAATTTGCTGACGATTTAATCATTTTTTGCAATGCCTCCTTTGGGGAATTGAGGAATATTAGTCAGGTTTTTTCGGTCTTTAAATTGATGGTTGATTTGCAATTGAATATGACTAAGAGCAAGAATTTTTGTATTAATATGGAGGATGATATTATTAATGGGTGGACTAGTTCATTGGGTTGTTTGGTGGGTACGTTTTCGGTATATTATTTAGGGCTTCCAATTGAGGCGATAAGGAACTCAATTAGTATTTGTGATCCTGTTATTCAAAGGTTCCAAAAGAAGTTAACAGGTTGGAAGGTGGAGACGTTATCGCTAGCATGAAGGGCTGTTTTAATTAAGTCTATTTTAAGCTCTCTACCAATTTACTTCATGCCCTTATTCAAAATTCCTTCTTACATTCTAAAGAAGCTAAATGCTATTATGGCGCGATTCTTTTACGGGGTCATCTGATAGGAAAGCTATCCATTGGGTAAAGTGGGATTCAGTGTGCAGATCAAAGGATATGGGAGGCATGGGAATAGTTAGTTTGGATATGATGAATAGAGCTATTTTGGGGAAGTGGTTGTGGAAGTTTGTTTCAGAGAAAGAATCATTGTGGAAAAGGGTCATATGCCTTGTAAATAATATTGATTTCAACTCCTTTGCTGTCGATAAATTGATTTCCACGAGAGCTTCTTGGATATGGAAAGGGATAGTGAAGAGATGCTTCGTTAGTGATGATTTTGGTGCTTGTTTTAAGGATAATTTCATATTAGGGTTGGTAATGGGGAATCTTTTTTGTTTGGCATGACATGTGGTTTGATGGTGTTCCTTTCAAAGTTTGATTTACAAGATTGTTTATCCTCTCGACCAACAAAGAAAAGAGAATTGCTGATTTTAGGTTAAGGAGCTCGTTGGGGGTGGTGTTGGGATATTCAGATGAGGAGGAATTTGGCAGTTTTAGAATTGGTGCAGTTGATTCACTTGTATTCAGTGTTAGGTAATTTTTAACCTTCGGAGCAAACTGTTGATAGTTATGTATGGATTGGACAGGGCGATGGCTGTTGCTCGATGAAATCGTGCATGAGGCTTATGTTTGATAGGTCTGAAGTTAACTCTTTTGGGTCAAAATCTGTGTGGCTAGGGGTGGCACCTCCTCGAGTGGAGTCCTTCGTGTGGCAGGCATCTTATAAAAATGTGGCTATTAAAGTCGAGTTAGTTAAGTGTGGGGTTAGGGGGATTGAGGATCAGACGTGTCCTTTGTGTGGAGGTTTTTCAGAATATGTTACTCACTTGTTTTTTCTTGCACTGTTTCTTGGGATCTTTGGACTGGGTTTTTGAGTATGTGGATCATTGCTTTCGTGGTTCTAGAGAGCCCAGTTGAGTTACTCTCGACTTGGTATAGGTTGGTCTCATTTTCAGCCATATGGACCTTTATTCCTAGAGTAATTTTTTGGTTAGTTTGGAAGCAAATAAATGAAATGGTTTTCAATAAAGGGAAACTTGATCGTGTTCAAATCTTTTTCTTGGTGAGATACAGAGTGACAACTTGGTTTTCAACAAAGTTTCAAAATCATTCGATTCCTTTTGATAGTCTAGTGGGAGATCTTACGTTAGCAGATTTCTTCCAAGGGTTAAGGAAGCTTAATTCGGTTCGTGAAGGATGGTGTCCTCCTTCGTCAGGCTTTCTTAAGGTAAATGTGGATGGGGCTATGGATAGTTCTTGGCAGAAGGGCAATATAGGTGGGTTGGTTCGGGATGAGAAGGGTATCATGTTGGATTCGTTTTCAGAGAATGTTGGCTCGGGCCATCCAATTTTGGTTGAATTGCTGGCAATCAAGAGGGGTCTACAACTATTTTTGTACTCGGAATGGGTTTCTAGAGGAAGGTTAATTTTAGAATCGGATTGTCTAGTGGCTCTTGAATGGATTAAAAATCCAGCTTCTTGTACTCCTTTGTTTAAAGTTGTGGTGAATGATATTGTTAAAATAGTGTTAAAGAGGGGTGTGGTCATTAGGCATATTTACAGAGGTGTCAATCATAAGGCAGATGAGTTTTCCAAGTTGGATATTGGATAGGATTGACGAGGGGTAGTATGTAGGTTTTGGTTGGTAGTTTGTACTGGGTTTTGTTGTTTGGTGGTTGGAGTATGATTGTAATTGGGCTATGTACTAATGATGTATCTGTGTTTTAAGTAATAAAATTATTAGAATTCTTTTCCTCTAACAAATGTCCACTGATCTATCTTTGTAAATCGACTGTTATGATGGGGGGGTTTTAACGAGGCCATCTTTCTATAAAAAAAAGAATAGTAGATGCAGAAAGATAAAAGAGTGATTTGAAGCATTGCTGAAGGACATACCCTCTGAAAAGAATTCATGCCACTAATAATTATACACATGCAAATCCAAGATTATCTTTATCGGTTCAACTAGTGGCATTATCTATCAGTAAATCACATAAAAAACACCCTCAAAAGTTTTTCACATATGATTCAGGGAAAGAAAGAAGGTAAAAAGCAATTTCTTTACACATAATCCAGTAATTTAAGGTAATTGAGAAGATTTTAAACTTGTTTAATTCTTCTACATACATGGTAACTAGCATCTTTGAATGTTCATTCTTGCATGATGCTGTGAGAAGTACGTACTTGACTTGTTGAAAGAGACAAGGAAAATGGGTTGTAAACTGGTAGAGACGCCAATTGTGTTTAATCATGGACTATGTGATGCTCCAGAAGAACCCATGGTAGATAACGGATCCTATCAAAGAGGGGTTGGAATATCGATATATCTAGCACACACGGGACCAGATATAGCATCTGTTGTGAGTGTAGTCAACCAGTTTGTGTAGAATTCCAAAGAATCACATCTTAAAGCAGTAAACAGGATAATGCAATACTTGAAAGGCAGCCCAACAAAAGGAATTATGTTTAAACATCAAACAAGCTCAGGCATTACATTAGAAGCTTACATGAATGCATATTATGTAGGGTTTTTAGTTGACAGGATATCAACATTTGGGTATTGTACAATCCCAGGAGGTAATCTTCTAACTTAGAGAAGTAATAAGCAGAATGTGGTGGCAAGATCAAGTGATGAATCAGAATTCAGATTGATGGCATTGGGGGTATGTGAGTTACTCTAGGTAAAGATAATCCTAGATGACTTAAGAATAATGAGGGAAGGGCCGTGAGACTTTACTGTTACAATAAATCAGCTATCAATTTTGCTCATAGTCTTGTTCAACATGACCGAACAAAGCATATTGAAGTTGATAGGCATTTCATTATGGAAAAATTAGATAGTGGACTGATTTGTACTCCATTTTTCTAAATCAAGGACCAGACGACAGATGTACTCATATAAGGACTGTCAAGCAAGGCATTTCAAGATATTCTTAGCAAGCTGGGAATGGAGGATATTCGTTCACCAGCTAGAGGGGGAGTGTCGGATTATACTCAGAGTCTTCTGTTTTATTAAAGTGTTTATTGTTCTATTAAAGTATTTACTTTCTTTTAAAGTCTTCAAGACTAGGAGTCTTTGTAATCTATATCTCTAGATAAGTCTTATCTTCCAGTAAGTTTTATTAGGAATCAATGACCAAGTGTATTTAAAAGACATTTACTCTGTTTTGGCAGAATAATCCAGTATTTCACCTGGTTTTCTGTCAGATAGAACCTAGTCTAGGAGTCCATATACATACATAAATACATGTCTAACGCTCTAAGAAAACACATAAACAGAGTTTTCTCAGATTTAGAAGAAGATTAGTTTTAACTGAAAATTGTATTACTTTAAACAAGTGAGTTAAAACAAGTAAAATTTTACAATAAGTAAAATGGGAGAAATCACCTCCACATCGTAGCAGAATGCTAGCTTGCTGATTAGTAGCAGAATCCAAAACATTGTATACCTGCAAATATGAAATATTCAATCCATTCATTGGTTAAAAGAATGCATACGTCAAAGAACAAATGTGTCAATCTTGAAATTTTATGACAAACACAACCGTTGTTACAATGACTAGTAAACGGAAAGAAATTATCTCAAAACATCCCCTCTCCCAATCATTGGTTAGAAAAATTCTTTCACACTGAAAAAGAAGAGGGAAAAGAAAACTCGTTCACTTACTTCATAACTGAAAAGAAGTCCTCATGCATGCCTTACCAACATACAATTTTGTCTGCATTGTGGTACGAATTAAATAAGGAGACGAGTCTTACAAAATAAATGTAAATAAGCAAAGGGAAAGGGACATACTGATGTCAATATAGAAAAGATGGAAGTAGAAACCAATTCAGTAAAAAAGCTAAGGATATAATTTATTGATACATGCATCACAAGGCTCACATCAAAGGAATAATTAATAGCTCTTCCAAATGATCCACTCGTCCAAGCCTTGGAAAAGAGGACCAGAACAGAAACAGACTTGCGACAACTTTTCGAATGGGATCCTAATTTTATTTGGTCAACATTTCTTCTGAAGATACAACCATATGTCTCTTATCTTTCCAAAGGTTCTTTAATTTCATCAATCTGATATTGAGAACTCAAGATATGGTCATTTTAGTGAAGACAGTGCATGCAGAAAATCCTATACGGGATTAATACGAGATTTTGTAAATATTACGAATTTTTAATATTTTTATTGATTATTTGTAATATAATTTAATATAGGATAATGCATTATATTTTAGGATTAGATTTATTATTTTATTAGGAATTAAATTTGAGTTAAAACATTATTTTTAGTTATTATTATTATTTTATTAGGAATTAGAGTTAAGACATGTTTAGTTTGTTATTGTTTTATTCATTAGTTATTTGGGACCTCTAGAAATCAGCCCCTATATAAAGAAGGCTTCATTCAACTTTTTAAAATAGATTTATTTAATTAATAATACAACAAGAGTTCATTTTTGCAAGTGTTGATTGCCTTGTGCTTTCGAAGCTTCTTCTCCTGGAGTTCTTTCAAGTTCTTGTGAGGGATATTAATCTTCATACTCCAATTTGTGTTTTCATCTCGACTAGAAGGGTTGGTTAGAGCCATATTATCGTGTTTTTCCTTTTCATTGTGACTAGCAGGGCTCGATAGGACATTACCCATCTATTTTCCACAAATCCATCATCATCATCATCACCTTTGTCATCCACCTTCACAATGGAGATCTTTTGCTTTATTGATTATCATACTTTATTTTTAAGTTCTTTATTTTTTTTATATTGTTCTAATATTGTTCGTTAACTTGTTTCCAGCACGATAATATAAAAAGAGTAATTTTGTGGTGAAAATTTTCAGATTAATTCCCAATTGTTCCCAATTCATTCCCCTATTCATTCCCAATTGTTCTTCATCGAGTCTAGAATATTGTCGAAATTCTTAAAAATTATAAAAAAAGTAATTTTGTGGTGAAAATTTTTAGATTAAAACTAAATATATTAAAGATCATTCACACAAAATATCAAAATTTTTGGAGATGAAAAACACCTTCTAATAAAGCGATCACGAAAAACATACTATTTGAGGACTCACTGTTAAATAGAGTCTACTAGATACTACTGAAGGTATTTGGTTATGAAATTTTACAGGTGGCCTTCACACACATCGAAAGACATTCAAGAAATTTCACAATATTTGTGGACACCAGTAACCCCATAAAAAACGTTTATCAAGTTGACCCAGCGTTTTATAGGTTTTTGGTTTAGTTCTTTTTTTTCTTTGACTCTTAGTGCTTTAGGTTATTTTGTTTTCCTTTTTATTATTCTTTTGCATTATCTATCACATTATTTTTCTTGTGTTAGTAGGACTAAAGAGTTTCCATACTTCTTCCTTCTTTGCATTCTCGTTCTCTTGGAGTCTAAACCTTGTTTGGCCTCTTTGAGCTTTTAGGTTTTCTTATCGCCTTTCCTAGTAATCAAACTCCGAGACGAACTATGGAAGACTACTTGGTAAATTGAATTTGAAAGAGTACAAGATCGACTTACTTGCCTCTCGTTGTGTTACTTTCTTGGAGTGACTTGTGAGGTTTCTTGATTTGTTGAATTTTCTTTCTTTTATTTTTATTTTACTTTAAAATTTTATTTTGAGTGTTATGATTTCAGGATGGGCGACAATAACAATAAGAAACTTACGGCTATCCTAGCCACACTTGCACAACTCACGACTCAATTTGAAAGATTTGATGAACTTAACAATACTGTGAGAGAACGACAAGAACCGGAACTGGATCTACCAACCCATAATCCAAGACTAAAGAATGCTGAACTTTTGGGACCCAGACGAGCTCAACCACGTTTCCAAGCACCCAAACTCTTTGTAAAACCAAAGTTCACGATCTCGTCTTTCAAAGGAGATAACGATCTAGACAAGTACATCGATTAGGAAGGAAAAGTTGATCTCATGTTCGTATTCCATGACTGCCCCAAGCTGAACAAGTTCCCCCAATCACCATGAAATTCGAGGATATGCTCACACTTGGTGGATGCAAACAAGGAAAAAGATCGATAACTTCCAAATTCAATCAATCACTTCTTGGACCAAACTCAAACAAACCATGAGGAACTGATTCTTACTGACACATTATACACGAGAAGTTAAACTACGACTACACCGACTTCGATAAGGTAGAAGTTCAGTTGAAGACTACTACAAGGAGATGCAACCCTTACTCAATAGGGCTAACATAACCGAAGAAGAAGAGGACACTGTGTCAAGATTCATCGTCAGCTTGAACTTAAGCATCACTGATCTTTTTGACCTCTATGGGTACGAAAACCTTAAAGATACACTAAATAAAACAATAACAATCGAAGAATAAATCCAAAGGAGATTCTGATTCAGATAACATTACCAAGGTACTTCGTCCTCTTACCAAGGTAATCCTTCAAATGCTTCCTCATATTCTACTCCATTTTCTTTAAAAAATCCAATATATGACAAACTGGACAAGGAAAATCAACAACCAACAAAGAATGACACACTTCCAGCCCCTAAAGATCAAATGAGAATTTATGAGGAGGTAGGGAAAGTAAAAAAAGAAAAATTAAAAGCTGAGAAAGAGGCAAAAGCAAAAGAGGTTACTAGTTACAAAAACCAAAAGAATAATGCTCATTGGGAATCCATGATTTGAACAACTCCACAGGCTTTATAGTTCGTGCACAGGGAATCCATGTAAATGATGAAAAAGTGAAAGAAACAAGGGATTGGCCCATGCCATCTTCCATCACCAAGAGTTGTCGAATGGTGCTAGGTGACCCTCCAGACGGGTTACCACCTGAAAGTCCTAATCACTATGCCATATCAATGAAGAGTCACGATTTACGAGAGTCTAAAGGTAAGTATTTTATTATTCATTTTAATGATATTGTAACGTACCTTTTTTCCTTTTTACAAGGTAAGACTCTAGAAGTTGTCACCCATGATAAACACAACTCCTTTAAGTGCGTAAAAGATAAAAGTAAGCAAAACACAGTAGACGATGCACTACCACGAAGGTTTTGCAGTCCAAAAATCACCTCTCGATATTTCTTAATTCATGAACCACACTTAGGAGATTTAAGGGATTATTTTAACAAATTAGTTGACATGGTTTTTCAACACTCATTCTCGCCAAAAACGAGTCAAACCATGCAGAGAATATCTGAAGCAATCATAAAGAAAGCCAACAGTAGTCGGTGCCATGTTGAATTTCAACCTAAACATCAAATTACAAGACTTTTATGAAAAAGAGGATTTTAAGACTACAAGAAATTAGTTCCTACAAAGAAGAAACCTCGACTAAAACACATAAAGACACATCAATTGTTCATGGCAAATGTTTCACAAGTTTTCCTTTCAACATATCTATTTCTCTTTCTCTTGGATTTTGAGATTCGAGGACGAATCCTTTTAAGGAGTGGGGGAATGATACATGCACTAGAGTCCACAGTGATAATACATGCTTCTTTGGACTAATGTTTCTACTGGAACCTATTAGAATAATAAAGTCTCGAAGATTCAAAGCATATCTATTCGGTAAGCATAAAGTGACCGAATCATTAAACGATTCTAATGTTTCTCCCTTTAATGTTTTAGATTTGAGGTCAAATCTTTTTGAAGAAATGGACGTTGATACATGCATCACAAGGCTCACATCAAAGGAAGAAGTAATAACGCTACCAAATGATCCACTCGTCCAAGCCTTGGAAAAAAAGACCATAACAGTAGCAGACTTACAACGACTTTTTGAATGGGATCCTAATCTTATTTGGTCAACATTTCTTATGTAGATACAACCATATGTCTCTTATCTTTCCAACGGTTCTTTAATTGCATCAACCCGATATCTGTAACTCAAGATATGGTCATTTTAGTTAAGACAATGCATGTAGAAAATCTTATACGAGATTTTGTAAATATTACGAATTTTCAATATTTTTATTGATTATTTGTATTATAATTTAATATAGAATGATGCATTATCTTTTAGGATTAGATTTATTATTTTATTAGGAATTAAGGTTGAGTTAAAACATTATATTTAGTTATTATTATTTTATTATGAATTAGAGTTAAATCATGTTTAGTTTGTTATTATTTTATTCATTAGTTATTTAGGACCTTTAAAACCCAGCCCCTATACAAGGGAGGCTTTATTTAACTTTGTAAAACAGATTTCTTTAATTAATAATACAACAATAGTTCATTTTGGAAAGTGCTGATTTCCTTGTTCCTTCGATGTTTTTTCTTATAGAGTTCTTTCAAGTTCTTGTGAGGCAGATTAATCTTCACACTCCAATTTGCCTTTTCATCGCGACTAGTAGGGTTGGTTAGAGCCATATTATCATGTTTTCCTTTTCATTGCGACTAGCAGGGCTCGATAAGACATTACCCATCTATTTTCCACAAATCCATCATCACCATCATCACCTTCATCACCTTTGCCATCCACCTTCACAGGAGAGACATTTTGATTTCTTGATTATCATACTTTATTTTTAAGTTATTTATATTTTGTTTATATTGTTCTAATATTGTTCCTTAACTTGTTTCTAGCACCTAAAAGAAACCCTAAAGAATCCTAGCTGATGCTACCACCTTCCCCTATTCATTCCCCATTGTTCTTCATCGAGTCTAGAGATTTCTATGTTTGATTCTTAAACAAGAGAAACATTTATTAATCTGCCACCGCTTCCCAATCAGTTAAGCTTGCCTGAGCCCACCACATAATAAGAGTGATTATTCGCCAGTTTGACCTCTCCATGGTTTCCCGTAAAGGTGGAAGTAGAAATACAATAGCAGCCAATATATTGGGTATCAAATATATTGCAAGACAATAATTGTACAATGACTCATTCTGCCAATCATGAATCCAATTTCTAAAGAACATTACGATACATGTAGGATTTTGTGCAAAATTGGAAAACCAATTGGCAAAACCACTACCCAAAAAGCTGGAACGACAAATTTCAAAAGGTACCAGATTATTTGGGAAAATTTCAAGCTTCTCCAGGCACTGAAACTAAGAATTATGTCCAGAGTAGCTGCATGAAAAGTGATATTTAATCTCAAACTCTTTTGTCTTCAACTAAAATAGGAAACATATGCAACTTTGAACTATAGTATCAATGAATTATTAATTAACAAATTTCTGAAGCAAAGCAACCACTTGGCTATACATTGCTTTGTGGATGATGAAAAAAACTGCATTGCTTATATGTAACCAAATATTCAATAAATAAAGAAATTCAACTAGCCAAGAACAACCTATTACCTTGCAGAAATTGAGAAAATCAGCAGTAATAAAAATAGTCAACACCTGTCTGAGTATATCTTCATAAAAAAAGCCAAGAAGAGATCTGAAGTTCCATGCAATAATTAGCATAGCCTGAAAACCACCAGATTAGGTGGAGTAAATTCTTTCAGACAAATGATCAGAAACAAAAATTGCATGTTTAGACAATAGTCACCTGAAAAGCCATTATAAAAAATATCCACATTCTATCAAAACTTCTGTAAAGGTGCCAAAATGTCTGAGCTTCTACAAAATTTGTTTTGGTCTTTCTTTTTCCAATAGTGACTTGATTATTTCTCTGAAGCAAACAAAGACCTTCAATTTCGATCTTTATAAAGCTAAAAGTGTTGAATCAAAATAGAGTAAAAACTCTTATTGATCGAGAAGAAGAAAAACTCTCTTTAGAATAATCTCACAAATTGCAAAAGAGAAAGAACTCTTAAGAAAGCTTTTAAATGCTTATAATTAAGTTTTTATTGTTGGATGATAAAACTCAAATACAAATAGGGTAATTATAGGTTACAAGAACAAATCTAAACCACTCATTAAAATAAGTACAAAATAATTTAAACCATTGAAATTAAAAATGAGAAAAATACCTAATTTTTACCTAACTAAATTGATGTAAGCAATGACATAAAAACTAAATTGATGTAATCAATGACATCAAATTAATTTTGGTGTGAACTTATTTAGGATAATATTGACTTCTCAACACTCCCCCTCAATGTTAGCCCTATTCTTTGAATCACGCCAAGCTAACGACAGAAATGTTCAAACTTTCCAACACTCAAGCTTTTTGTAAACAAGTCAGCAATTTGCTCATCTGTCTTGATTTGTCTCATATCAATCTCTTCTTGCAAAAAATTTTCCCTAACAAAGTGGTAATGTACTTCCACATGTTTAGTTCTTGCATGAAAAACAGGATTCTCCGCCAGCCGAATTACCGATTGGTTGTCACAGTACAACAGAACTGCATAATCTACTGGTTGATGTAGATCATTCATTAGTTGTATCAGCCACGTGCTTTCTTGAGCCGCCATTGCTGCTTCTCGGTACTCTGCTTCTATAGTTGACAAGGAAACAGTCGTTTGTCTCTTGCTACACCAAGAAATTGTTCCGGAGCCAAGCTTAAACACATACCCAGTTGTTGATCTTCTGGTGTCATGATCTCCTGCATAATCAACATCACAATAACCAACTAACTTGCAGTCTTCACCTTTCTTGTATAAAAGACCATAGTCAATTGTACTATTCACATATCTTAGTATTCGTCGAACTGCTTCCAAATGAGGTTTCTTTGGATTTTGCATATACCGAATCATCACACCAACTGCATAAGAAATGTTAGGTCGGGTCAAGGTTAAGTAGATCAAACTACCTACCAATTGTCGATACATTGTTGCATCTTCCAACCTTTTTCTTTCTTGTGCACACATTTTGGCATTTGGTTCCATTGGCATCAAAGTTGACTTGCATTCGAGTATTCCAAACCTCTTCAACAAATATTTAGCATATTTCTGCTGATACATAAATATTCCTTCGTGTGTGCAATTAACCTCTAGACCAAGGAAGTGCTTAAGTTATCCAAGTTCCTTCATCTGGAAACAGACTGATAAATTCTCCTTCGTCTGAAGAATTTTTGCCTCATCATCACCGGTTATTATTAAGTTATCCACGTACACTAACACGATAGCTAGCTTACCTTCATTGACTTTGACAAACAAACTAGAATCTGCAGGTGTTACTGAATAGCCACTTTTCGTTAGAAATTCAACAATCTTACCATACCATGCCCAGGTGCTTGTTTCAATCAGTATAATGCTTTTCACAGCTTACACACATATTCAGGATGATCTTGACTCTAAAAACCCATTGGTTGAGTCATGTAGATCTCTCGATTTAGCTCTCCATGAAGAAAATCATTCTTCATATCCATCTGCCATAAATTCCACTCTTTGTTAGCTTCAAGTGCAAGTAGGACTCATACGGTTGTAAGTTTCCCCACTCGACTAAATGTTTCATCATAGGCTAGTCCATACTGTTGAGATAAACAATGAGCTATCAAACATTCTTTGTACCCCTCGATTGATCCACTAAACGATGCTTTATCTTGTAAACCCATTTGCAAGATATGGGCTTCAAATATTTTATCTTTGGCACAAGATCCCAAGTTTGATTTTGCTGAAGTGCATCGATCTCTTCTTTCATAGCTGTCATCCACGCAGAACTCTGTGATGCTTCTTCGAACGTCTCAGACTCTATTGCTTCTTCAATTTTGGCTGCATTGACATATTTGGGATTTGACCTTCGTTTTCTTGTTGACCTTCAGAGTTGATATTGTGGAATTGATTTTTCTGTTTCACTAGGACCACATTCTTCATTTGGTTATTGATACACGCCAGTTTTCCAAGGATTCAGAGTCACTCTTTGTTCGACATCATCGCCATTTGGATTTTCTGATTCATCTAAACTTGTTTGGAGTTGAACAGTATGCTCCTCCATATTTTGTTGCAGCTTGTCTCCAAATTCTCTTAAGTCCAGCAATACCTCCTTCTCTGAGGACCACCAAGAAGATGCTTCATCAAATACCACATTTTGTGATGTGTAGCATCTTCCACTCATTGGATCATAACATTTCCACCCCTTTCTCTGGATATATCTAACAACTTTCTTGTCAAACTTGCTCCGTAAATAATCAGGAACAAACACATAACATACACAACCAAATATTTGAAAGTAGCTAACTGTAGGTTTAATGTTCCATAGTTTCTCAAAGGGTGAAACAAATCCTAAACTTGGTTGAGGATGTCTGTTGATCACAAAGGCTGCAGTCCTCATTGCTTCAGCCCAAAACCTTCCCAGTACGTTCTTTGCATGTAGCATACTTTGCTAAATTTCTGCAAGATGTCAATTTTTTCTTTCCGCTACACCATTCTGTTGTGGCGTATTGGCACAAGTGTACTGATACGTATTTGATATTCCCTTATGTATTGAGAGAACTCGTTTGAGCTATATTCTTCTCTGTTGTCTGTGCGCAAGCAATATATCTTCTTTTCCACTTCTCATTCAGTTAACTCTTTGAACTCTTTAAACTTTGAGAATGTGTCAGATTTTTCTTTCATAAAGAAAACCCACATATACCTGGAGAAGTCATCAATGAATGTTACCATGTACCGCATACTGCTAATTGCTTAACCGGTTCGAACACATTAGAGTGAACTAACTCTAACGGTTCTTTTACTTTAAACTTTGACTCGTCATATGGTAATTGGTGTGCTTTACCATACTGGAATCCCGCAGAGATCATGTATGTTCTCACGTCTAGTTGAGGAAGCCCCTTAAGCATCGACTTCTTCACCATCACACTTATGTATTGAGAGAACTCGTTTGAGCTATATTCTTCTCCGTTGTCTGTGCGCAAGCAATATATCTTCTTTCCCACTTCTCATTCAGTTAACTCTTTGAACTCTTTAAACTTTGAGAATGTGTCAGATTTTTCTTTCATAAAGAAAACCCACATATACCTGGAGAAGTCATCAATGAATGTTACCATATACCACATACTGCTAATTGCTTAACCGGTTCGAACACATTAGAGTGAACTAACTCTAACGGTTCTTTTGCTTTAAACTTTGACTCGTCATATGGTAATTGGTGTGCTTTACCATACTGGAATCCCGCAGAGATCATGTATGTTCTCACGTCTAGTTGAGGAAGCCCCTTAAGCATCGACTTCTTCACCATCACACTTAGCTTGGAATAGCTAACATGACGTAACCGCTTGTGCCATAGATATGATGTCTCATTTTTTCTTGACCTGTCTACATATGCAGACTCTGCTGACATCATATAGATTGACTCTAAACGTCACCCCTCTATTGTCGGTGTTTCTGAGATTTTGAGGTCATGATAAACCTTCACGTCTTGGGGACCAAATAAGACATAATGGCCTGATGATGTCAATTAAGCCACAGATAGAAACTTTTTCTTTATTCCTAGGATATATTAAACATCTTGAAGTTTCATCTGGTTAGAATTATATCGAGGTGTAACTATCGTCTTACCAATATGAGATATCAGTAATCTTGAGTTGTCAGCCGTTACCACCACACGACCTCCCTTGTGCTCATACATGTTTTGCAACTTCTGTTTGTCACCCGTCATATGATTTGAGCAGCCCGAATCTATGATTCAATCATTCTCGTAGTCAATCCGTTCTGGTGTTGTTACTGTGAGAGCTAATTCTTCTTCCTCCATAGCGAATAACGCTTCAGCATCCCAACCATCTTCATTATTCTTCTTCGAGCTGGAAGTTGCAGTATTACTTTCAACATGTTTTTTCTTGGTCCAACAGTCTTTTGCCATGTGACCCATCTTCCCACAGTTGTTACACTTGCTATCGAACTTTCTACTATTATCGCGATTCTTGGAAGCTCCCCCTAAATGAGAGCCTTCATTTCCTTGGTAATTTTTTACCTTGTCACCATCGTTTTTAGATCCACTGCCAGTATACCGCTAAAAAGTGCCTTTGCTTTTGCAGGTGTAGAGAGCTTCCTCTTCACCCTTCAGCGAGACTTATCCTATTTGTTAGAGTATGCCCAAAGACCAATCATATGATGATTGTAATAATACTTTTATTTACCGATTTTATTAAATAAAGGCATTGCCGCTATTATTTTCATTTATATATATGTGTTTAACATAAACTGGAAGATAATAAAGTCCATATAATGACATAATTGTTATTATTAAAAGATACCTAGTCAAGTATTATTATGGGCATGGACAATAATAATACGCTTAAGACTAACATGTTATTGATTGATGACAACGAGTTGTCATTGACATAGAGATGTCAGAATTGATACATGATTATATTGTTAGAGAATAATGTATTGGATTGACCGACCATGAGCATATGTCTTGGATTATTATGTGACAGTCATAACATTATTCATGGTGATGACCATATGTATGATCCTCAGACTTGAGATCAATACTATCCCAACATATATTGTTGTATGTTTTGATGCAGCTAAACAAGCTCCGTAACTGGTTGCTCTATAAAGACTGTTATTGAATATATCTCAATATATGTAGTGGATGTGTATGATTAAGATAAGATTTGTCCTTCCTACAAAATAAGAAATATATCACATGCCACTTGATTGAGTAAGACTAGAAACACATGGCCATGCTCGAATAAGTTGATATGAGATATCATAAACTATTCGTTAATTAAAGTCTACTTTAGATATCAAGAATCAATAGATGGGCTATACAAGTATGACTATTCCAAGACTTGTGCCTATTCTAGATATAAAGGACATAATGATGTAATACATGAAATAGTTAATCACCAAGATGATATGTCGAATCATATTTTCTTGTAACTTAGGTGACAATGATATATTTCTAGATGTCACTCATTATATGTAATATTAGAATTGTTCAAATAATTACTGCTAACATTACAAGAACCTACAAGGTCACACCCTACGATTGAAACGGGCAAAGATGTACAATTTGTTTTATGTTACTGAAATATATATAGAGTTAATTAAATATATGTTTTAATAATCCCGAATATTTAATTTCAATTAATTAAATATAGATTTAATTAATTTGAAATAATAAAATCCTTAATATGATTAGGGTAACTTGGATATAAAAGGATTATTAAATTCCAATTAATTAAATATAGATTTAATTAATTTAAAATAATAAAATCCTAATATGATTAGGGTAACTTGGCTATAAAAGGGTGTGTTAGGTCTAGCAGCCGTTTAACAACATACACACAAAACCTTCAGTCATTTTCTCTCAAAAGAGTTTTTGGGAAAACAAAGATTGCTCTCAATCGGGTTAACTGAGTAGAGGCCGAGACGTGATTTCGTGGAGGCTTACGATTCGAACCGATCTACACCACCAATGTTCACTGTTGTCCTTGCTGTTTTTCAAGGAACCAACTGTAAGTATTCGCATCTCTTCCTCCCAATTTCAGTTTTTCATACTTGGATCGATGGTGAGACCGTCAAGTTTTGTTTCCGCTGCGCCATAGGGTGCGCCGACGGTCCCAACACCATTTTTTTGGCTATGGCTTCTTGACCTATAAGTAAATTTTTGAATCAACAAGTGATGGTTGTGTCGACCATCCTTGTACAGAGGCAACAAATCTTCGATATTTGAGTCTCAAACCATGGACAATTATTCTCTTTATCATGGCTTCCCCAATAGCAGCTGTTGGATCTAATTATGAAATTTCGTGGCATATCGACTTCTTTTTGTGAAAGTATTGGGCAACTGCCACATTGCATTACGCCATTGATAGAAGTTCATTCTCGAGAAGTTACAATTTTGTATCTTTCCTCTTCGAAAATAGTGTAGCGAAGGTGTCCCACGTTTCCTTCGGTGATTTAGCATCCCGAATATGCTCGGACATTTCTTCTTCTATTGTGGTCTTTAAAGCAAACATTGCTTTACCTGCTTTAATTTTCCACTTTCGCAAGACACCGTTAGCATCTTCCGCTGTCGATTGTGTAATTTCACTACCACTGACAACCTCCCACAAGTCTTGACCTTGAAGGTAAGACTATATACACGTTGCCCACGTGTTATAGTTTTGGTTGTTGAGCTTCTTGATTCCTCCAACTACTTGAAGGTCACCCATCGTAACGACAAGGCTTTGACTACACCGAATAAACTTGAGTAACAAACGTGCAGAGTACTAAATTACTCTAAACACAAAGAAGCACCACAAGGTTTGTAATAACCCCGACAATAATCTCAAGAAACATTTTCTGATGTGGAATATCAGTTAAAATTGCAGCCATAAAGCATACTCGAAATTTCAAGAGACCTTATAACGTGGCTCTGATGCCAATTGTTGAATCAATATAGAGTAAGATTGTCAAGGTTACTGATATGGTATCATTAGAGTGTAATTGATGATACTCCTCGCTAACTGTAATGTTATTACTATGCATGTTCTAATAGATGTCAGAATCATCAAACTCGCATAGAGCGATGAAACAAGAGATGAGAGAAGGGACGGGTAGCAAAAGTTACGAGGATAATAGTGAACAACCGGTCCCATCTGAAAATGCTAGTACGCCTGCACATCAAAGGATGTCGATACCAGAGTATGGAGCTTTTATGCAAGCTATCGACTCTATATTGACCCGTTTTCAACCTCCTCCGCCTCCCCCTGCTCCTCCAACACTGAGAATGTTGATCCTAAAATAGTTGAAGAGCTTGGGAGCTCTAGAGTTCCGGGGAGAAGAGGGTGAAGGTCCTATGAAGGCCGACTTATGGCTAAATGATGTTATAATAATGCTCGAAAGTCTTCACTGTTCAGATCTAGAAAGGTTGGATAGAGTTGTTTCTTTACATAGAGGATCAACTCGAGTATCGTGGTTAAATACTACGATGTATGCACCACTGGAGTAAGTGACCTGATAATTCTTCTTGGAAGAATTCAAGAATAAGTATGTGGGTGAGCAGTTCAGACGAACAATTCTATTAAAGTTCCTTAATTTGAAACAAGGTGATCGAGCAGTACATGAGTACGAGGCTGAGTATAATAAGTTGAGCCATTTTGCTACTGAGGTGGTTCCTAATGATAAGGTTCCACGTGATTGGTTTATTGAGGGGTTGAGGCCAAAGTTGAAAGAAATGATGTTGGCTTTGAGTTTGCCTAACTTGCAAGAAGTTATTAACCGAACCAAAGCTATCGAGAGAGCTCAAGTGGAGACATTAGAAGTGGAACAAAGTTTGCAGATGGGGAAAAGGGTTGGAACACCTTTAAATCCCCACTATATTAAGAGAGGCAAGGGATCGAGTTCTAGATATACTTATAGAGAGGGGTCTACTGCAGTTTCACAGAAAACAGAATAATTCCAGTCGGTTGCTGCTAGCTCGGGTAGAGCAGTAGGAGAAAGAAATCTATGTCAGACATGTATTAGAGTGCATCGGGGAGTTTACAGACTTCTCAGTAGAGCTTGCTTCCAATGTGGCGAGACTGGCCACTTTGCCCGAAATTGTCCAAAGAAATTTGGGGACCATTCGACGCAATCTGAAATATCTGTTTCAATATTTAATAGAAACAGAGGAAGGGAAAAATCAAGGGGACAATCTGAATCCATGCAGCGACAAGAGACTTGGGAAGTCACCAGAATTTATAATATTAAGATTAATGAGGATCAGGATGACCCAGAGATCATAACAGATATTTTCCATCTTTTTGAATGAGCATGTATTGGTATTAGTTAACCCTGGTTCTTTACATTCACACATTAGTACAAATTGGTTAGAGCTAGAGGAATTCCCTGAGAACCAATCTTGAGTAAAATGATAGCCGTAAACCCTAATGGGTCATGGTACAAGTATGAGTGGATAGGAAGTAAACAATTAATGAAGATTCCAAGGGCTATGTTCTGATGAATCTGATGGAATTACTAATTGACGAGTTAAGATCATTTCTCAAGGTGACCTCATTAATGATTATGAAGAAAATGATTTCATATATTTATATATATATATATATATATATATATATATATATATATAGAGAGAGAGAGAGAGAGAGAGAGCTTTTATAGCTAATGTGATAGACATTCAAATAATAAAGTATAATTGTTTGACCATTTTCCCAAATTCGAGAATTTATAGATGTTTTTTCAGGTAAGTTTATTGAGTATTTTTTTGATTGAAAAGTGGAATTTAAGTTTGATGGTTATTAAGGTATTGAACATGTTTCTATGATTTAAAGTCGACAACAGTTGAGTTTGCCTTAAAAGATTTGACGCCATTATCTGTATGATGAACGGTGTTATAGTTGTGCTAATTATGAAACCTAAAGTAATTATGAAATTAAAGAGAGTTGAAACTGATGTAGAAAAGATTGACAGAACCTTTAAAGGATCATGAAATGATCGTTGATTATCTTCCAAGAGAGGCCAAGGTTGTTGCAGAGGTACTTAGTCAGAAACCTTTTGCAGTTTGAGAGCTATGGATGTGCGATTAATGTTGAATGAAAATGGCAATGTGGGTTGAATTAAAGATGAAGCTGATATTTTATTAGATCTGATAAGAGAATTATAAAAGAAGGACGAGAATTTCTTGATAAGAATTTTATAGTAGAAATTGAAGAGATTAAGTACTTTTTAGGTCAGGTTCGAGGAATATTCGTATTATCATGGGAGACTTTGTATTTCCGATGATTAAGAAATTAGAAAGATATTCTTTTTGAGACATTAAGCCCGTTGACTATGTATTCAAGTGGAAACAAGAGGTACCGGGATTTAAAGAGTAGGTTGGGTGGCCAAGTTTGAAAAGACCCAACAAGAAAATATTAGCAAAATGTTTGAAGTACTATTAGAGAAAAACTGAACATCAAGATTGTTGTATACGAAGCTTTATATGTGAGAAAGGTTAATTGCCATTGAATTACCTGAGTTAAAAGATCAGAATCTAGTTGGCCCTGATTTAATGAAAGAAAATAGAAATTCAATCAGACTTGAGAAATCAAGAACCGCATAACAAAATGATTACTCTAGTTTAAGTGCGGTGATAAAAGCATAAAATCTTTAAATTCGAGGACAAAATTTCTTAAGGTGAGAATTGTAATACCCCAAATATCGAATCAGAGACTTTATTGAAAGAATTTAAAATTTGAGGATTTATTTAATTAATTGATAAAAGATGAGAATGATTTGAAATAGTGGTTTAGACTAAATTGTAGCAATGGATGATTATGAGGGCATTTTGATCCTTTAAAGGGAAATTAAAATTTAAAATTTATTTTAATAAGGTATTAAGTAACGAGGGGAAAAGGGAAAATAGGTTACCAAAAGTTATCTCCCTTTTCTTCTTCTTTCCCGTGGCTTTGTGCTCTCCTCCATAGCTCCAAAGGTAAACTTCGATTAATCATTTTTTCCTTTCGATTATGGGTTGTTTTTGCAACCTTAAGTGATATGTAAGTTTAAGGAAATGTTAAATAGGATTAAAATCAATTTATGGAGGAAACATTAGAGATTTAAGAAAATGAGTTTTGAAATGATATGTCTAGATATGAGTGTTTATTGATGTTTGCTAGTAGTTTTGACTTGTCAAAGAGGTAATTGAGAGATTAGAAGCATTGGATGGGTTTAAAAACAAGTTAGAAAAAGTGGTATGATTCTTAGATTGAAATGTTCTTAGGAGATGTTAGATGTTTTAAGAAGTTAAATGAAGGGAAGTTAGTAGAGATAAGTAAAGAAAAGTGATAATTATGCCATTAGATGAAAGGTTAAATACCATTGAGTAAAAGATTAATGGCCTAGTTGTGCATTTGACAGAAAGATGATAATTATGTCAGCTAGATGAAAGGTTAAATACCTTTGAGTAAAAGATTAATGGCCTAGCTGTGCATTTGACAGAATGGTGTCAATTATTCCAATTAGATGCAAGGTTAAATACATTTGAGTAAAAGATTAATGGCCTAGCTGTTAATTTGACAGAAAGGTGTCAATTATGTCAGTGAGATGAAATGTTAAATGTCTTTGGGTAAAAGACAAAATGCTTAACATTGCAATTTGATATAAATGAAATGTCTAATGGTACAATAAAGACATGAAAGGATGCCATTAATGTAATTAATGTGTAATTACTAAATAATAATGGGGAAAATGTAAGGAAAGAAAAGTATGTTGGACATACTAAATTTTTTTACGGATCTAGTATGATTGAAATTAATTTTAAATAATAAGGACTTATATAATCCTTATGGATGGTACGAAGTAGTTCGAAGCCAAATAAACATGATATACTTATGTATATAGAAATGTTTCCTTACAATGCTATGTTTCACTAAATAAGTGTTTAACGTGTGTTGATTTCACGCGTAGATAAAAGCATATATTAGTCGAGTAAGGAGTGCAGCCGTAGTAGCAGCTTATCAATTAAGGTTGACTCATCAGTAAAAATAGGACAATCTTATTCATACTATAAACTTAGTTGACATGTAATTGAATTTAAGTAAATATTTTGTAATATATCTAAAGTAATAGTTCTAGTATTATGATTTCATGAATATTATACTTTTGTGGTTTTAAAATTTAAACAAAATTTTATGGGTTTTCAAATAAGTAAATGTTTTAATAGTGATATGAGATCTGTATCTCGTGCACGGAAAGGTATACGGGAGATGGGTGTTACAAACCTACAATCCCTCCCTCCCTCTAATATACATCTCTCTCTCGAATCTCATCTCATTATTCATCATCATCATCAGATTATTTATTCCCTATTTCCGTCGTAGAATCACCAATCACAATTTTCTATCCAAATCAAAAGAAATAAACAAACAGAAATTACCACAATCACATTTCTCCCGTCAACCATGACCTATCTTACATGAACTTATGTTTTATATTTTTGCAGTGTTCATGTAATGTTGGTAGCATACGCATTATCTTCGATCTACTAAGGAAAACCCCAAATAAAAAGTAAATTCTAAACACAACTTTAGATTATAATACTATGATCATACCAACCAGATCTCACTAAAAATTGATTAGTATTGCAATCGCATTACCAATAACATATTATTGAAACTTTATAAAAGACCCTTTAATAAGGGATTTCATCCCTAAACTTTATAAAAGTTAAGATCTACTTTAATTTGTTAGGGTTTAGTTTTCATACATGAAAATTGAAACGTTAATTTAATTGAATAACATTGTGTAATCACCAATTTTTCCACCCATATATATATTAATTTTATTTTTATGAAAAAGAAAATACAAAAAGTCAAAAAACAAAAGGGAACATAGCCCCTTCATATCAGCTGCTGCCTCTGCCATCTGCTGCCTCTGCCATCTACTGCTTATGCACCAAATCAACAGCAAATTGGAAAGCATGCAAAAAGGAGAGTAAGATGTTGTCAAGACAAAGATAGGATTTTTTTAGGGTTTATTATCATCCAACATTTTAATGAAAGAAAAAAAGGAAAAGTGTAACAAAAAAACCGCTCCAAGCAATCAAAAATCTGAATTGAAAAACAATACCAAATTTGAAGGTATTTTTGAAATCCTCTGTTTTACTTTTTTCTGTCTCTCTCAGTGCATGAAAGTTTGATCTTCGTTTGAAATAAAGGGGATAAAGAGGATATCTTACCAAAAGGAGTCGAAGTAATCCGCTCGCGAGGAGAGTGGTAGGCTGCCGGGGTCGAGTTTGCTTTGTTCTAGGTCTCGGTTTAGGCTCGTTTAACTAAAAGGTGGTTTTGTTTTTTTGGTTAGGAGAGGCTTAAGAGTCGACGAAGGCATGACCAACGTTGAAGGGTGGCCGTTTGTGCGACGCTTAAGAGAGGGAACAGAGAGAATGAGAGTTAATCGAGCGAAAAAGAAAAGGGTGCATTACCAACAACTAGTTGGTCTAGTGGGATGAGGCACTAGGTCCCTTAAGCAAGGTCAAAGATTCGAATCCTGGTGTTTGTGAATGGAGTAAACTGGGTTGGGAGGGTCACCCTCGCCTCTACAGTACCCGATCTGGATTAGTCAGTCAATAGATCGAATATCAGTGATTAATTAAAAAAAATGTGCATTTAGGGTCCAGTCGGTCCCTTTATAAAAATGGCAAATAAACAAGTTAAATATCAATTTTTGGGATAATTTCATTTAGGTCATCCAACTTTAAGCTTGAATTTGCACTTTGGTCATCATATCTCCATTTTTGTTGTTTATTTGCATTTATAACCCCTCTAACTTTATTAATTCTTATTCTAACACACTAACTTATTTCGATACTAACCTCCTAACATTTTACTTTCTTGCAATTTCATCATTTTCTCCTTTTAATTCAAGCATATTGTTTTATGTTCATTTTATTTTAGTCACATGTCCATATTTTAAGATATTTCTATATTTTTTAATTTGTGGTTGCATGTCTTTAATTCTTTTGTTTTAACCCTCAAATGTGCATGTTCATTTGTAATTTGGCTTTGTTTTATTTTTACTTTGGTTTCCTCGTTCACTGTTTATTTGATTTACTATTGCACTAAAATTTGAATCGACTTTGTGGTAATCCGATTCAGGGTATGATTTGTATTATTATGGTCCGGACCCGAATAATTTATAACAACTAACTTTTCCAACTTCTAACCACTATTTTTTTAATTCTATGTTCGAATCATGGTACGACGTTGCGGGCGTTAAATATCAAAATTAACACTAACATTTTTTATTGTTCTTTTATTTATTCTATTTAATTTTTTATGCACTTTTAAATTATGTCTTTTATTTTCTTCTTTATTTAATTTCAGTCCCTACATTACATTGTTTTAATTTTCTGCCTTTTTAATTTTTTCCATTTATTTTCAGTACATTAATTTTAGTCCTTTAATTATTGCACTTTATTTTCTGTTTATTTATTTTAGTCCCATATATATATTTATATATACATGTTTCACATTTTTATTATATTCATTGCCATATTATGTATTTTTACATTTTGGTCCTCATGTAATTTATAAATTTGTTCCATTTAATCACCCATATTGAATGATATTTATTTTTTGTCCTTTGCTTTCATCATGTTTATATTTTTGCCACTAGAAGTTGAATTCTTTTTATCATTTAGCATGCTTAATTAATTTGTTCGAATATTTCTTCATCTTGTCTAGCATATTTAGTTTTTATGTCCTAAAATTGTTAAGTGTATGTCCATGCCTAATTTAGTTAATTTCACATTAAATAGGTTGTAATATTTCCCTTAATTTATCAAGGTTAAAATTTTCCCTTTTATATGTAAGTTTGTCCGTGCATTTATATCTAGATATCTCGAATATGTATGATGGCCTCATAAGCATAACTTAAACCGATTTCATAATTGGATTAAAAGTAATATTCATTTATTTTAAAATATTAAGAAATGATCGTCTTAAGGTAACTAGATGTCCTATTCCGATATTTTTAAATAAATAAATACACTACTAGAAAAAACCTAAAAAATAAGTACGTTAAAATTAATTAAGATTAAAAGGAAAAAGAAAATGTTCTTTTATTTAAACTTGTCGAGACAATTCAACTAATTTATATTAGGGATTTGGTCTCGAACTTTTTAAATAATTGAACATCCCTTATCTTTTCTAATTAAATATGTAACTTGGATTACTTGGCAAAACTTTTATTTTGGTCGGATCTAATTATTTAATTTCAAGTTTTTGGGAGAAATTATTATATTCTTTTTGTTTCAGTTGGAAAGAGAAATATTCGTCCTAAAGCACTTTAGGGATTATTTTCTCTTCGATTGGAAATAATGAAATATTTTCTTTTTTCTCCGTAGAATTTTTCGCTAATAAAAATTGTATGACTGAATCTGGAATAAGAGGATCGTAATTTAAATTATATCTAAATTTTTAGATTTTTGCTATTAGAGACAATTTATAATCGATAAGGTACCAATTTTGGACGTTGTGGGGTTGCTTATCCTTCCCTACGCGTAATCGACTCCTGAACCCCTTATTATTATTATTATTAAAAAAGAATTAGTTTCTGGTTACACGTAGACTAGTCTTATCTTTTAAAATGGTGTTTTCTTAAAATCCCTTTTGAAAGGCGATTTTCAGGTATTCGATCTACCTAACCCGAAAGGTCGATGGTGACTCCAAAACATTTTTTTACAAAAAAAATTGATTTTTCCACAAAATAAGTTGATACCCGTTCTGAGCATAGGGATGGTTACGACAGCGTGGCGACTCCGTCGGGACATTAGTAGGTTAAGCCTTAAATCGATTATATGTTGTCTCTACATTTGGAAATTGGGATTTAATGTGTTTTCAGATATTGAGATGTTTGGGTTCACTTTAATTAGAGTTTTTATGTGGTTGTTTGTGAAAGGTTTGAGAATTTCTCCTCAGACACGACATATGCATTTGCATAACATAAACTCTATACTCGATCTATTTCCCTTATTAAGTGGGAGCGAAAAAGGACATATTTGTGAGAATTTATTCTCCATGTCAGAACTAGAAATTAGCTTTCAAGGTTCATATACCCTATGTATTCGTGAGAAATCCACCCGATCTGAAACCATGCCGAAACTCTGTCCGTAGGCACCCGATCTGAAACCATGCCGAAACTCTGTCCGTAGGCACCTAAATAAGTGCACACAAAGGGAAATTAACTCTAACCTTCTTCTTTAAATTCATATTATAGACTTATTTTCTGAATAAATGCATGTGAACTAGAAAAATATATAGTTTAGGGTTTATCATGTTATCTAAAGCATGAGGGTAGAGATCATATTTAGGTAGAATCTATTAAACCATGTATGGGTAGTCAATATATGAGGGTAGATTCTATTCATTGATTACAGTCTTACTATTTTGTTGATTATCTTATGTGTACTAACCCTTTTTTTGTTTCGTGTTTATTTCTTGCATTTGCATCATCATGTCATCCAAATGTGTTAGTTCACATATATCGACTAAATAGAAGGTTGTTCATAATAAGATAAGAGATTCTTAGTCATGTAGTCAAAACCAGAAGATCTATAAATGTTCTGATGGTCCATAAAGAAAGAAAGCTAATAATCGAAGAAATTTAAAGATGATTAAAGATCATTTTTCGAAGGTAATCAGACCAAGAGGCTCTCCTAAGAGATAAATCTCAACCATATCAAGAACGAGAACAGTCTTCACAAAGACATGAAGACATTTCCTTCTTTAAAATTTCATTGAAGTTGAGTTATCAAGGTTCAACAAAATACAATTCCAGAAGATGACCCATACCTCACCAAATGCGAGAGATGACTCAACATTGGTGCGACAACAAACATTGGTGCGATAACAACCATGAGTGCAACAATAGAAGATGATTCAAAGAAACGAAGAGACAAATTTATTCTTGCTTGTGATTTTGACTACTTGATGTAATGAAACCTTGTTGTCTAATGAAGATTGTTCTATGGTGGTCACGTTTGGAATTAACACCTTGTGCATTTGTATTATATTCATTATACATTTTTACATGCATTCAATCATAAAAACATAAGAATAATTCGTGGAGGGTTTCATGGCGTAGAAATTTCAAAAGTAAAAGGAAGTCACCGTGATCGTACCTAAGAGATCAAAAGATATGAATGAGATAATAACACATGTTAGTAGAACTGAGAGACTTAAGGAATAATTTGCCAAAATTCAGAAAGAGATGATTGATCAAGCAAAAAAGTTTCAAAACAAGTTAAGAAATAAGATGTTTGAATTGATTCACATGATAACTATTTTGATCTAAGGGGAGAAGTCACCAGAGGACCCACTACAAAGGCTTTGAATGAGATTCTTATTGCTAGTTGTAGGACCAAAGTGAGATCGTCAGATGATTAAGAACATGTCGAGGAGCAAGGTAACTCCAACCAGCTCTAGAAACTAGATGTGGTTCTAGAATGCACCACTAAATTGATAGTGAATCAAGAAATAGTGAAAGGATAAGGTTTCCTTATGAGAGATGGGCTTGACTCGAAGAAGAGGGGCATAGAAGAAACCCAAATGTTGATTAAGAAAGCAAAAAAAGGGTCAGACTCTACCATTGTGACCTCCGAACGAGAAATAGACCTATAAAGTGGTTTCTTGGATAAACCAAACTGAAACCTCAGGATGTTCAATTAAGAGTTGTAGTAATTTGGAAAAAAAATTAAAGTCCCTTTCGAGCGCGAAATTCAGAGGTGAAAGGAAAAGAAGAAAGATGTGAGAATTCAATGCCTAAAAATCTCTTTCCCAACACAGATTAATATGGTCAAATATTATGAAGGCCACATAGTGAAAGAGGAGAAGAAGGAAAATCCAAGCAAGAGGAAGATATATGTGATCTAACACTGGCCCATAGGATTAAAAATGAATTGGTCAGATGCAACCCCTAAAATATCTCACACACCTACACCACCAAAAGCTGCAACAACATATACTCAAATTTCAAGCAAGACTGTCCTCTTCAAGGGAAATCATTTTAGACCCAAGTTTGGACCCAATTTCAATCAAGGAAAGAAAGAGCTGAAGAGGCAATAAGAAGCAAGAAAGACCAGCCTAAAAGGGGAGGATAGTGTTTTGGAGCATATGAAGAATACTTTCCAATTTGGAAAAATCAATGTTGAACCATAGTTGATGGAAGCAACTCAAGAAGAAAATAAGAGGAAGGATCAAGAGTTGCATTTAGTGTGATGCCTGAAGATAACAGGGTGGGAATATCTGTGGCTGGAATCTGACCATGTTTTCCTAGACAAGAACTGAACAATTAGACTATAGAGGATTTTCCTATAGTTTTTAGACCAAATTTAGAGTAATTCTCGAAACTAGCCCTTATACTTTTGCTCATAAGCATTAATGAATCTTTTGTGAGGGCTACTATGTTAATTCTACTTTTTATGTAAGTGAAGATGCTTTCTTTTTATCTCTAAAGTGGCAATCATTTTATACATTTTTATATTCTCTATCATTATTTTACATTATTTATTCTTTACATTTTGTATTCTTTCATTCATTCCATAGCACATTCATTTCTCTTCTCAAATACATATTCGTTCCAAATTTTCTTTGCAAGTATCTTAATCATTAATAGCAAGAATGTTCCTGAATTTTTATCATGAGATAAATTTTAAGCGTCCTGTGTTTACTAGAAATCTATGAGGTGGGAATGAGTTAGAATGTGATTTTTCTAACAAATTATTAAGGCTGATGTAAAAGGAGGACAAACATACCTTACTTCACAAAAAGGTCAAGATTCTGAATCTGGGGACAAATGAAGAAAGAAGCGAAATGAAGATTGGCGCTGCTTTGTCACATGAAACAAGATGAGAGGTGATAAAATTGCATTGAGATTTCAAAGACATATATTCATGGTCTTATCAAAATATGCCATGATTGAATACAAATATAATAGTGCACGAGTTTCTCATAAGGCTTGATCATAAACAAGTCCAATAAACTCTTAGAAGAATGAAGTCAAAATGTTTTTACAAATTAAGGAGGAAGCGGATTGATGCAAGATTCCTCTTGGCTACCAAGTATTCAGGGAGGGTAGCCAATATAAGCACACATGTGTATGGAATATAGATATCTTAATAAAGAAAGCCCAAAATGTAATTACCTTTTGCCCCGTTCATACTTTCTTGATAACACTACGAGAAGAAACTTTTCAGAAGGCTATGGTGCCCCTTTTCCATGACATGATACACAAAAAGATTCAAATGTACATGGATGAAATGATTTCCAAATCCGAAATTGGAGAATAGCACATGTAGAATTTGAGAAGACTTTCTTGGAGATTGAGAAAATATCAATTGAGTTTAATATATATGAATGCACTTTTAGGGTAACATCAAGAAAGCTCTTGGATTCTATGGTTAGTCAAAGAAGAATCGAGATTGACTCAGATAAAGTAATTCAAAATCTTTCCCAATCTCGTACTCAAAAATTTTGAGGTTTCCTTAGGAGGTCAAATCCTTTTCCTCAATCTATTTCTCATATAGCCAATGAATGTGATCTAACTACTTCAAAGAGTAAGAGATGATGAGTGCCAAGAAAAATTCAAGAAGTATTTCTCGAATACTCATATTCTAATGGCACGAGTTCTTAATGGAACTACCAGCGTTGACTGGAAGAATGACTCGATGGAAAATATTGATGTCAAAACTGGATGTTTTATATGTGAGCCAAAAAGTAATAAAGAAAAGTGCCATCACAGATTTTCTTGCAAGTCATGCCTCAGATGATAATAAACCCTTGAACTTTGATTTTCTAGATGGAGAAGAGGATATTGTGTTAAAAGATTAATCCTAAAAGCTTTATTTTGATGAAGTGTCTAATGCTTTGGGATGAAGAACTGTGGGCAGTGTTGATTTCTTTAGAAAATGTTTGTTACCATCTCACAAGCAAACCATAGTTCTTTTGCACCGACAATATGGTAGAATTTGAGTCTTGTGCTAAGGGATAAGAGCGGCCATGTAAAGAAAGTTAAAGTACTGAAAGTATATGGAGATTCCTCGTTTGTAGTTTATCAACTACGAGGATAGTGAGAATTGTCACCAAAAATTACCCTTTGTCATGTATACATGTTAGACTTCAGTACATACTATAATGGGGGGCAACACTTTTTCTTTTTGGTATTAGAATAAAAGTAGCCTTACTCATCGTATTCAAGATTCATTACTTCAATTCTTGACAAAAATAGATATAGGACGAAGCTAAATGGGCTCAAGCTCGATATGATCAATTGTGCCTCATTGGAAAAAAAGATTAAAAGCTATCTACCATGGATAGATATGTCAGAAGCAAATGATGTGAGTTTATGACAAGAATGTTTGTCCAGGAGCATTTCGAAAGGGTGATATGGTGATTGAAAAGATCATGCCAATTCATAAATATTTCTATGGGAAATGGATGTTTTATTGGGAAAAAACCATGTGTTATCAAAAAGGTCTTTTTCTAAAGAAATCTTAATTTTGACAGAGATGAGTAAAGATGAATCGAGTAATCCAAAAGTAGTACACTTGAAGAAAAAAAATGAGAGAAAATAAAAAAAAGAAAATGAAAGAAAATAAGAAAGTAAAAAGAAAAAAAAGAAAGATAAAATAGAAAAAAGAAAGAAAAAAGAAAACAAAAGGAAAAAGGGAAAAAATAAATAAATAAAAGAAAGAGAAGAAAGAAAAAAAATGAGGGTTCAAGATGAATATACGTGAAGAACATCTTGAAACCAAATGAAGGATTTGAGTTGAAAACCTGAAAGGCCGAGTCAAATGTATTTTGGTATTAGACATCCGATAAGTAAAACCCTCTCAAGAGCCAGATACTTTGGGGATGAGCTTCACATATGCGAACATTCTGACAACATTTGAAGTTTTTAGGACAAAAGCACACCTCTACGCTTCAGTACTATACCTAGTTGATTGCTTTAGAGAGCTTGATACTTTGAGAGGAGCTTCATATCTACAAATATTTTGACAACATTTGAGATCTTCTAGACATAATCTTACCTCAGTGCTCCAAATTATATCAAATTGATTGGTTCAAAAACATTCATGCTAGTGATGTTTGAGACATCTGACTTTATTTCTTGAGTTTTATCATTTTCTATGAACTCCATTACTTTGTAAAAGTTCTAATTTTCTCATTTCAACCCCAATATTTGTTCATTTATAAGCATATTATAAGTAGATTAACATAGTTCAAAAGAAAAATATTTCTTGGTATTACATTGAACCAATCTTTTAAATGTAGGAATCCAAAGTAGCCCAAAACCTTGACACACATGTTCATTTGTTAAAAAGTATATGTCAAGAAAAGATATATGGGATGAATTCATGTAAGTAGCTACGTGAGGGAAGCTTTTCAATCCCATCAATGACAGTTTCCCAAGATGTTATGATCTGGGGCAAAAACAAGATGATCCCTTGAAAATGAATGAGGTCCTAAAAGCTGATAAGGTTTATTCTGCCTCAAATAAAAGTGATAAAAGAGCAAGTGATCCATTCTCCAATTCTTGGAAGAATAAAGTCTGACATATCAAAAGACTTAAGAATAAATGTTTTCACACTTCTTTGTGACATCATCAATAGCCGACCAAGAAGTAATTGACCGCCTTAATAAGAAGGGGTATGTATTGTTTTTAGTTTCTGGTATCTCAAGTCATGGAAAATACTCAGGGCATTCTTGTATTAGATGAATTGATCACTTGTTTGAGCAAGTTTGAAAATAAGTAGGTAATGATCTTAAAAAACTCAGATCATGCTGAGGTAGCAAGACGCAGATCAATAAGACATCAAGAATGAGTTTCATTTCTTGGATTGACAAGGGCAGAAGATAGAGACAAAAAGAGCTTACTTTGAAATGTAAACCATTCATTCTTCAGTGGACAGAAAAACCCTGAAGAAAAAAATCTGGTAGAGTAAATGAGAGTGAAGATAAAAAAAGGTTTCAAGATCATATATTTGACTGCAACAAGAATCAAAGAGAGAACATTCATTCTAAGATTTTCGTAAAGAAACAAAAATAGAGGAGAGAGAAAATATAACAACACGAGGTGATCAATTTGTTCATCAGAAAATGCTAGCTTGAACTGACAAGTTATCACGCCAATATTGGAAGACTCTAGGCAGGATTGATCAGTTGAAGAAAGATCGAGTTCTTCACTTTCAAGTCAAAAGAAAACTCAAACAACATTTTTGCATCTATGAGAACATCATTTGCTTAAGGAAAATGCATTACATTTAGATACATTTGATTGAATTTACATTTTCATAACTTTAAAGTGGAGGAAATCATGTTTAGAGTGTCAGAACCTCAAGGATATATGAGCCCGATCCATCAAAGAATCATAACTTTAAAGTGGGGCATGTTACCTACCACTAAAATGTTGTCATATGATTTGTGAAAAATGAGAAAGTGATTTTCAAATCTTCTTATTTCCTCTTTTCTGAAATTGAAAATTTTGAAAAGTAAGAAAGCGATTTACAAAATTTCTTACTTAGTAACTTATTTCTAAACAATCTGTAAGACATTCATGCATAGGGTTTTCATATGATATTAGTGGAAAAATGAGAAATTGATTTTCAAAGTTTCTCATTCGATTCGACGAATTTTATCTAAATTGATATTGTTTTTCTTAAAAACAAATTGTCTCCCTTGAGACAATTTCCTCTTGAAACACAAATTTTGAGATTGTTTCACTTGAAACAAAATTTTATCTCGTTTGGGATTGTTTTTCTTAAAACAAAATTTGTCTCGCTTGAGACAATTTCCCTTGAAACACAAATTTAAAACTAGTTTCACTCGAAACAAAATTTTATCTCACTTGAGATTGTTTTTCTTAAAACAAATTTTATATCACTTGAGATTGTTTTTCTTAAAATCCATTTCGTTTCGCTCGAGAAAATTTCCATTGAAATTTTTTTTTGAAATTGTTTCTCTCGAAACAAATTTTTATCTCACTTGAGATATTTTCTCTTGAAATATGAATTTTGAAAACATTTCATTCAAAGTTTTCATCTCTCTTGAGATTTGTTCTCTTGAAACAAAAATTTATCTCCCATGAGATAGCTTCTTTTGAAACAAATTTCTTTTCAGTCACTCATTTTGACTCAAATTTGAATATTTGACAGAAATTCAAAAAGTCAGAAGAGATTTCATTTCACTAATTCTTGTTGAAATGGAAGATTTCAGCAAATAATTAATATACATCTTTATTTTTGAAAGAAGTAGACCTTAGAAAAGATCTGAGGACCTTCGGGTCAATACCTTCGGGTGCTTCGAATATAATTGACACTGACATATGATAATTTTAACGAATTTAGTTCCATCACAAAAGGAGTTGGATCAATATTCACTATTTGCTATATTCCATCATATAGGGAATTGGATTAGCATAATTCTTTGCTCGATTCCATTATAGAAGGAGGTGGATCAACGTTATCTTTTCACTAGATTCAATCACACAAGAGTTGAGTCAGAATCACTCTTTTGTTCGATTCTATCACAGAAGGAGATAGATCAAAATCAATATTTTATCCGATTGCATCATAGAAGGAGGTGGATCAACATTATGATTTTGCTCAATTCCATCAAATAAGGAGTTGGATCAGCACCGTTGCCACTACACTGAATTACATCAAAAAAGGAGGTGGATCAACATTGCCAGAAGAGTTCATAATGAGAAGAACTTACCCCAAGGAGAAAAAGTTCATAATGAGAAGAACTTGCTCGACCTTTTGTTCGAATTCACCACAGAAAGAGATTGATTAACATTTTCAACGATGTTCATAATGAGAAGAATTCATTCGTCAGGGGAAAAGAAGTTCATAACGAGAAGAACTTGGAGCTCAGAGATTTCAGGTGGCGAAGATGAATAAAATTGGTGCTTTATGTCTTCGCTCCATTCCTTCACAGCAATAAGCGAGGAGGGGTAGCTGTAATCACTAATTTTTCCACTCATATATATATATATTTATTTTTTTATATTTATGAAAACAATACAAAAAGTAAAAAAAGGGAATATAATCCCTTTATATCAACTGCTGCCTCTGTCATCTGTTGCTCATGCACCAAATCAACACCAAATTAGCAACCATGCAAAAATAAAAGCAAGATGTAGTCAAGACAAAGATAGGATTTTTTAGGCCTTATTATCATCCAACATTGTAATGAAAGAAAAAAAATGTAACAAAAAAAACTCCAAGCAATCAAAAATATGAATATAAAACAATACCAAATTTGAAGGTATTTTTGAAATCCTCTATTTTACTTTTCCTCTCTCTTAGTGCATGAAGGCTTGATTTTTGTTTGAAATGAGGGGAAAAGAGGAGGTCTCACCAAAAAGAGTTGGAGTCCTCCGTCAGTGTGCAAAGTGGTCAACTGTAGGCCACGTCGAGGTCGAGTTTGATTTGTTCTAGGTCTCAATTTAGGCTCGTTTTAACTAAAATAGAGGTTTTATTTTTTGGTTAGTAGAGGCTTAGGGGTAATTGGACACCATGGGGGGTGACCGAGGAAGGTGTGACCACCATTGAAGGGTGGAGAGAGGGAATGGAGAAAGCATGTCACAATCCCAAATAAAATTAAAATAATATTGAATAAAATAAATTTAAAATTTAATTTGGCTGAAATTTAGGGGCCAAATTGTAAGTTTTTAAAACTTGAGGCTATTTTTGAAAGTTGTAGGAAATTTAGGGACCTAACCCTGAATCTACCCATTTTTTGTCGATAGAGAAAATAATAATAAAAAGAAAATCAGGATGAGGTGCTGCAAAGGTTTGAACCCCTGACCCCCCACGTGAAGGTCAACCATGCCTAACTATTTAGGCTAGGGAGCTGGTTGGGATATTTTTATTTAAAATATATTATATTGGTTTAAAACCCGGTTAACCCCCCAAAATCCTTAAATTGAAAACCCAAATCCTTAACCCTAACCAAAACCCCACCGACCCTCATCGAATCTGTGTCGTTCAAACACCGTTCAACTTGCCACTACCACCATTGTGTTCGCCGTCGACCAGCGACCGAAATTCGAGCCTCCCCACACCGAACAACACCATAAAACACCAAAAATGGTTGTTTGAAGTATCATCGAAAAAGATGAACCCCGCCATGATATTCTTTGATTTTCGGTGGATCCTGTAACTATTGCATCTCACTGCCTCTCCCATCAGCTTTGTCGGCGACGTGCAACCCAAACTCAGTCGATTTCATTCCTTGTCGATACGCTATCCTTAATTGCCATTGAGGTAAGTTGTCAAAGGCTTTTACAGAGATTGTAGCATGTTGTTCTAGAGAATTTTTGGTTGATATGGGTTGTTTTAATTGTGTAGCTGTTTAGGGGAGAATAAGCCATTCAGAATAGCCCCCATCGCCATCACACGCACTGCCACGCACTAACAGTGCACGTGGGGCTCATCCGCTGGTCCAGGAGGTTTCTGGAACCGATCCAGTCAGACTGAATTGGTCAGTCAAACTGGTCTAAACCGAGTTAACTTGCCCGATTTAACCCAAACTGAGTCAACTCGTCCAAGTCAACTCATGTGAGTCAACTCGTCCCAGTCAACCTATTGACTTTGACCGTTGACTTTGAAAAAATCAATTTTTTCGAGAAGTCATATTTTATATTTTTTAACGTCCTGAGTCTGAATATGAAGTATGATTTTCCAAATTCGAACCCAAAAGCCTCCAAATTGACCGTCAAACTCGATCATTCATATATCCTTAAGTAATTTAGTTATGAATAATTAAATTAAGGTTAGAGACTCATCAAATATTGTTATTTAAAGTTACACGAGACTTTACTGATTGTTCGATAGATACACCTAGCTCCTCTCGATCCGTTCAAAATCATTCTTTTGCTCGATTATATCACAGAAGGAAGTAGATTAACATCAACATTTTATCTAATTCCATCACAAAATGAGGTGGATCAACATTATCATTTCGCTGGACTCCATCAAATAAGGAGTTGGATCAGCATCGTTGCACTATACTGAATTACATCCCAAAAGGAGGTGGATCAACATTTCCAGAAGAGTTCATAATGAGAAGAACTTGCCCCAAGGAGAAAAAGTTCATAATAAGAAGAACTTGCTCGACCTTTTGTTCGAATTCACCACAAATGAGGTGGATTAACATTTTCAGCGATATTGATTACGAGAAGAACTTGTTTTTCAGGGGAAAATAAGTTCATAAGGAGAAGATTTTGGAGCTTAGAGATTTCAGGTGGCCAAGATGAATAAAATTGGTGCTTTATGTCTTCGCTCTATTCATTCACAACAATAAGCGATAAGGGGTAGCTGTAATCACCAATTTTTCCACTCATATATATATATATATATATATATATATATATATATATATATATATATATATAAAAAAAAAATAAAAAAGTCAAAAACAAAAGGGAACATAATCCCTTCATATCAACTATTGCTCCTGCACCAAATCAACACCAAATTAGCAACCATGCAAAAAGAAAAGCAAGATGTTGTAAAGACAAAGATATGATTTTTTAGGCCTTATTATCATCCAACATTGTAATGAAAGAAAAAAGTGTAACATAAAAAACGCTCCAAGCAATCAAAAATCTAAATTGAAAAACAATACCAAATTTGAAGGTATTTTTGAAATCCTCTATTTTAATTTTTTTTCTCTTAGTGTATGAAGGCTTGATTTTTGTTTGAAATGACAAGAAAAGAGGAGATATCACCAAAAAAGAGTGGGAGTCCTCCGTCAGTGTGTGAAGTGATCGACTGGAGGCCACGTCGGGGTTGAGTTTGATTTGTTCTAGGTCTCAGTTTAGGCTCGTTTTAACTAAAATAGAGGTTTCATTTTTTTGGTTGGGAGAGGCTTAGGGGTAATTGACCACCGTGGGGGGTGGCCGGTGAAGGTGTGACCACCATTGAAGGGTAAAGAGAGGAAATAGAGAGAGCGTGTCATAATCCCAAATAAAATTAAAATAATATTGAATAAAATAAATTTGAAATTTAATTTTGCTGAAATTTAGGGTCTAAATTATAAGGTTTGAAACTTGAGGTTGTTTTAGAGAGTTATAGGAAATTTAGGGACCTAGCCCTGAATTTACCCATTTTTTGTTCGACAGAGAAAAAATAATAATGAAAAGAAAATCCAGATAAGGTGTTGCAAAGGTTCGAATCCCTGGCCCCCACATGAAGGTCAACCATGCCTAGCCATTTAGGCTAAGGAACTAGTTGGGATGTTTTCAGTAAAAATATATTAATTGGTTTAAAACCCGGTTAACCCCCCAAAATCCCTAAATTGAAAACCTAAACCCCTAGCCCCCAACCCCTAACCGAAACCCCACTGACCCTCATTGAATCTGTGCCATCCGAACACCACTTAGCTTGCCACTACCACCATTGTGTTCGCCGTCGGCCAGCGACCAAAATCCGAGCCTCCCCATACCGAACAACACCATAAAATGCCACAAATCGTTGTTTGAAGTATCATCGAAAAGGACGAACCCCGCCATAATTTGCTTTGATTTTGACCGATCCTATGATCGTTGCATCTCACCACCTCTCCTATTAGCTTTTTCGGTGACGTGTAACCAAAACTCAATCAATTTCATTCCTTGTCGATGCGCAATCGTTGATTGTCGTTGAGGTAAGTTGTCAAAGGCTTTTCCGGAGATTGTAGCATGTTGTTCTAGCGAATTTTTGGTTGATGCGGGTTGTTTTAAGTGTGTAGCTGCTTAGGGGAGAATCGGCCGTTCAAAATATCCCCTATCACCATCGCACACTCTGCCACGCACTAGCAGTGCACATGGGGCTCCTCCGTTGGTCCAGGAGGTTTCTGGAACCGATCTAGTCTGACTGAATCGGTCCAGTCAAACTGGTCTAAACCGAGTCAACTTGCCTGATTCAACCCAAACTAAGTCAACTTGTCCAAGTCAACCTGTTGACTTTGACTAAAAAATCAAAATTTTTCAGAAATTCATATTTTATGTTTTTTAATGTATTGAGTCTGAATATGAAGTATGCTTTTCCAAATTCGAACCCAAAATCCTCCAAATTGACTGTCAAACTTGAGCATTCATATATACTTAAGTAATTTAGTTACGAATAATTAAATTAAGGTTAAAGACTGATCAAATATTGTTATTTGAAGTTACACAAGACTCTACCGATTGCTCGATATATCAACCCAGCTCATCTCGATCCGTTCGACTTCGTGAGCCAGTGGTTACTTGTATACCCGTGAACCTTGTGATTACATAGATTAAAAATTTTACTCCAATAGTAACCCAGTTTTATTATGAATTAGGTTCGAGCACTGCTGCAGAACGTGGTGAAGCATGTGCTCAGTAGACACCCTAACCGACCCCATTTTACGAGGTGTGTTTCTTATGTGTCATATAATTGTTTCACTTGCTTTAAAATGTGATTTTTCGAAATTACTGATTTACTGATTTACTGGACTATTGTTTATGAACTATGATTGTTTGATATATGTTATCTGGTTACTTGTTTACAAAGCAAATACGATTATGTTGATTACAGATTCATGGAAATTTCTTCTTACTATGTTAACTATTTTATGAAGATATTGTTTTGGGTAGGATACTAGAGTATGAAGGTTCAACTTTAATCAAGTTGGTAATAACTTACAGACATAAGGTAACCCTTGGGTAGGCTCCAAGGCCCCGAGAACTTTCTTGGGTAGGCTCTCAGGCCCCAAGGTTCTCCCTTAGGATGGCTTCTATACCCAATGGGTATAAGATAGCCCTTATGGATGTAGATCTTTGGGAATTGTATTTTAGTGTACGGGTGGAGGGTAACTATAAGTTTTACAAAACCTTACTGAAATACTTATTGATTGTTTTATATATTATGTTTTATTTGAACTATTGTGACACACTAAGCTCCCTATCTTACATTTTTCAAATTATTTCCCCCCTTTCAGATACATTTGGATAGGCACCCCGAACCAGACACTTGGAGGACCGACACATTCTTACAGAAATTTTTGTTGTAATGTTTCTATCTTCCAAACTGCTTTATTTATGGTGACATGTGCCCTTATTTTGAAATACTTATGCTTATGATTTTCATTGCGATACATATTATGATGTATTTTATTTTATTTAGTCACTGATGGATTGATATTTACTCAATGAATTTTTATCGTTTTTAATTATGTGATCTTTTTGTTAGATATTGTTTATAATATGGTTTTAAATTATCGAAAATGTTTTTGGAAATTTTATTTTAATCTGCTAGATCTAGTCGTAATGGATAGACTAAGTCTAGGGGTTACATTTAATTGGTATCAAAGCTTTTGGATTTTAAACCTCAGACTGTGAATGAGTTCTACATAAAATTTTACACTATTTTAAAAACGTTTTACAAAATTTCTATAAGGCCATGTCACCCTTTTTTACAAGTTAAACGTGTTCAGTACTCTAGTGCCAATATAACCCTAAGTTTACCTCTTGTAGTGAATTTTATATCATTCTCGATGATTACTAAACAAGGTCGTTGACCTAGCCACGGACGAGGTCGAGTTACTAGGTTTATTGACCCCGTAGATGATTCTACTTTAGACCAGCCACCTGATCCTAAGATAGATATGAAGACCCCTATTAGGGGAGCTTCATACAATATTTATGAGCCTACGAGAGTGGTGCTAGATGAGACTCTTGGTAGGTAGTTTTTGTAACTGATTCAAGGTGCGATCAGAACTGTTGATACTGTCCCTGAGGTCCTAATTACTCATAACATGATTGCTAATGGGTCAAGACTTTTGGAGGTCCTATTGGAAGAGCTCCTACTGAAGCTAAAGACTGGCTCTGCGATACTGATATATGTATGGGTCAGTTGGGTTTGGATCCAATGAAGAGATATTTAGGAGCTCTTGCGATACTTTATATATATACTTTATATACTTATGTTCTTTACATTATATACTTATATACTTTAGTCTTTATAATTATACTTTATATATATAATATACTTATGCTTTATATTATTATATATGCCTATATACTTTATACTAAAATTGTATATATGCTTTATAGTATATATATATTCTTTTACTTTATAGTTTATACACACACGTGTATATATATATATACTTTATATTATATACTTATACTTTATATATATATATATATATATATATATATATACTTTTATACTTTATATTTAAACTATATAAACTATATTATTTATACATAGTATATATAATTTATAGTTTATATTAATAAACTATATAATTTATAAACAATATATATATTTTATAATTATATATAATATATAAATAAGTTGTATATATTTAATTATAATTCATATATAATTTATATTAATAAACTATATAGGTTATATATAGTTCAATAGTTCATATATAAACTCTATAGTTTATACATGGTATATATAGTTTATACATAATATATATATATATATATATAGTTTATATATAGTATATAATAATATAAATATAAACTATATAGTTTATATACATAATATATATATATATATATATATATATATATATATTATAATTGTTTCAATTTTTTTCTCAATTTTTGAAATGAATGCAATTTAGTCAATTTTACAGATTTTCTTCACATTTTATAATTATTTCGATTTCATCCTTTTGTGTTGTTTAATTTTTTTAAATTTTTATTTGTAATTTCATATTTGTTCAATTTAGTACTTAAAATTATATTTGCATCTAAAATTGACCCATACTTATTACTTATTTATATTTTTTAATTGGCCCATAACTTTTTTAATGGGTATAATTTAATATTTTTATATTAATTTCAACCTCACATTTGAAAATTATTTCAATTTGGTCTCTTATCAATGTGCGTTGTTTAATTTATTTAAATTTTTACTTGTAATTTCATATTTGTTCAATTTAATCCTTAATTTTATAATTTTATAAAATTGATCCATGATTATTTATTTTCTTAGTAATTTACTCTAAATCATATACAATTACAAATTGCAATTCAACGTTCGCGAAAGACGAAAATAATTAATCCAAAAATAAAATTGACCAGATTTGAACTCAATACGTATCTTATAAAGATCCGACCTGAATTTTATCTGCCAATAATATCACCCGATCTGAACGAGATCCGCCTGATGTCCATCCGAACCTGAATTAACCTGGTCTTTATCTGCTCCGGACCTGAACTGTTTTAACTTGAACTGACATCGATCCAAATTGAAAGTAACCCAACCTGAACCTGAACTGTACCTGGTGTCAAATCAACCTGAAAATGACCCGACCTGATTTGACTTGGACCCGACCTGATCCGAGTTGAAGCATTAAATTTACCTGACTTGATCTGTATCTGATTTTACCCGACCTGATAGGATCCGACTGAAACCTAAACGATTACCCGAAAGGTTGATGTCGACTCCAAAACATTTCCTTTACAAAAAAAAATCAAAATTTTCACAAAATAAGTCGAAACCCGTTCCGAGCTTAGGGACGGTTACGACACATTGTTAAATCGTTGATAGTATGACATTTTTATTTACAAGAAACTAGTAAAAATCAACAATTCAACAATTTATGTACAATAAATTAGCAAAAATTAGTTATTTAAGTCGATATATTTATCAACAATTTCATGGAGTATGAAATCAATTTCTGACAAAGTAAAATAAAAAAGAGTAAATTTATAATTTTGAAGAATTAAATTCATAATTATGAAAAAATGCATAATATTAAGTTGCATTATATAAAATTTAGCATATAACGTCATATTTATTGTGTTTTTAGCATATAATGCCATATTTATTTCACATGTTAACTATTATTTTCATGGGGAGAGATAAGAGAGGGTACAATGGTGAGTGGTGACACTTCAAAGTGGCCAGACCTTCCTATAAATAAAAAAAAGACAAAAGCACCGGTGGCGAAACACTAAAATTTAAAAAAATTAATTTGATCCCTCAAAATTTTTAGAAATTCATATTAAATTTTAAGTTTTTTGAATGTTCTTAATTAAACCCTTTCCATAATTTTTAAAAATTCTCATTAAACCTATTAAATTTTCAAAAATTTTAATTAGACCCTAAATTTTTAGAAAAAATGTAAACTAAACCCTTCAAAATTTTTAAAAAGTTTAATTTAAACCTCTAAACCTCTGAATTTTTTAAAGCTTTAAGTTGCCCCCAAACTCTATCACAAGTTATGCCACTGAGAACCACGTTCCTCAAAACAGTAAACTGCACCTAACTATTTCATGAGGTTGTCTAAATGTGAGAAATACAAATTTAGCAAGTATATTTAACCTGTTAGCCAAACTGCTTATCTTTGTTCTTTCATATTTCTTTAGGTATTGAGTTCTAGAGCCATTAAGAACACTCTTTCTCCTTTCTCTAGAGTTCTTCATTCCCTTTCCCTCTAAGTAGGATTATGATTAGATTTTGAATTTATCTAAAAAAAACTCCGAATTCATAGCTAAAGCTTTGGTGAGAAAAATAAAATATAATTTCTTTAATTTTTTTATTTATTAAACGGATAGATAGTACATCTTTGATTACTCGACCAATTAATATATCTCGATAAACTATAACTTTTAATTGAGTTAAAAAGTGTTTAATCCATGTTTTAATCCTAAACTATATTTTCCCCACTTTGATCCTTATTTTTGTCCAGATTATGATCTAACATTACCAATGGTGTTAAGAAAATGGTTAATAGGTTTTCATTACGATAGGTCATGTGACACTTCTAATTCATTAGAATATGATAGATGGTGTTCATGAGTATTGAAAATTTAAATATATATCAAATTTTAAAAATAATAAAATAAAAGTTTTTAAATACTTTAAAAAATATTTATGATTTTAGTCGATGTTGACCGGTTTTTGGCCAGTGTTGGTCTATCATTGACCACCAAAATTTATTTTGACGTTGTTATATATATATTTTTTATAATTTTTAAAGAAGCTGTATTTTTTTAATTTTTGGATAAATATTATTTAATTTATTAAGTTATTTAAATTTTGTATAATTTTTTTATTTTAAAACTTAAATAAATTTTTATAATGTTTTTATTTTACTTTTAAAATTTTAGAATTTATATTGTTTTGAACATTAGAATTTATGTTTAAATATTATACAATTTTCTAAACTTTACTTTTTTTAATTTTTTAGATGTTATAGAATTTTCTAAATATTATAGAATTTTCTAAACTTAATCGTGGACGAATGCAAATTTAGGGACCAATCAGGAATAAAAGAAAATTAAAGGACCAATTTATGATAAAAGAAACTTGAAAGAATAAAGTAAAAATGGAAAATTTATAATTTCTGTCAAATTTATTTACATGATAATTAAAAATTAAAAATTAAAAACAAAACAAAATTAAACAAGAACAAGACGCGTCATGTGTTTCCCGAAACATGTGATTCAAATTTCCACCTCATTCTCACCTCCGTCAGGGAGAAAATTAGAGGAGGGATAAATATTAAAATTTTATATGACTTTTTTTTAAAAATTGTAATATTCGTTTAGTTTTTGTATTATTTTTATTTTTACTTAATATTATAATATCTACCTAGATTAAGTTTAAAAAAAATAAGTGTTGAATTTTTAATGATTTATTTAATATTGATAATATTTGTTTTAAGTATCATAGTAATTCATAAAATAGATAGCTTAGATTATACCTACCATATTAAAAATTTGGCATAATGCCAAAAATAGCTCTAACGTTTATTAAAACGGTCATTTTTCCTTATATTCTTTTTTTTGGAACATTTTGGCTCTCAACGTTTCACTTTGAAGCAAAAAGCTCTCTATATAGACGAAAAGTTAACACACGATTAACGTTAAAAAATATGAGTCTTTTTAATTTAAAATGACACATTGAGGGCTAAAATGCCCTAGAAAAAAGAAAAAGAGAAAATGTATTATTCTATGAAATGTTATGGGCCTTTTTATTCTAAAATAAAATGTTGGAAGCCAAAATGCTCAAAAAAATAGAATAGGAGACAAAATTACCATTTTGGTAAACGTTGGGGGCTAATCTTGGCATTATGCCTAGAAAATTTATCAAAGTATATGATCGAAATGTAACGTTATCCAAAACAAAAGTAAAAGTAAAGAATAGAATAGAATTGAACAAGGTGTTGAATTTGGTGAAATGAGACAAAGGAAATTGCAGGCGTTGAAGGAGAAACTTGAAGTCAAATCTGGTTTAAAACTTGGAAAAATGGAAGATTCCGGCGATGAGGAAGAAAGAAATGGTTTGGGAAATCTTGTCACTGACAAGGTGGGAAGCCTAGAAAGAATGAAACATAAAGCAACCTGCTCGGCCGCCACTTATTCCAGTGAACACATTGTTCATTGCCCAAGCACCCCTTCTTCTTCTAAACGCCTTCGTCTGGCATAAAATCGAAATATGAGTTAGTAGCTCTTATATCTCCATAAACTCAAATCATATACATATCAATATATATGTATATAATATAAAGAAGTAATTATTATTAGACACAAAATGACTTGTTAATTCACATCGGCCATGCGCGATACACACATACAAGACCTTTACGCATAAAATGCAGTACGTGTCGCGCATGGACGACCAAAATTCAACAGTCATTGCTTTACTTTAGACTTCACCAAGCTGCTGTGTGTTTCCCTAACCCTATCTATATATACACCAATACCAAAAGGACCTTGCTGAACTCAAATGATATTGTATTGTATGTATGACTTTTAAACGTGCCATACAACATCCAATGGGTCAATTCAACATCTAATAGTATTTTATGTGCAATAATATATACTTACCACCTGCATCGTGCAGGCTCAGACATTGGGCCCCCCATTTTGTGTCAATTCCAGTACTTTCATAGCAGTTGCATAATCAAGCTTTCTCAATTCCAATCCTTCCTAAAGCAATTGCTGTATTTGGATTTGGCAACACTTTTAAAAAAAATTAATCTATTAAATGTTTGTTCTAATAGATAGTTCAGTTGATGTTGTTCTCGTGGGTTCAAACGCGTTTAAATATCTAAATTTAAGAAGTTTGATATTTAATATCATTAATTAATGAAAATTTTGTACGAATTATTATTATTCTTAGAGATTTCAGGTTTGAACACTAGAGATTGTGGGTATTTGAGCATTCATTGTCAAATAATTGAGAGTCTTAGAACAAATATTATCACTTGTAAGCACCTTAGATTAATAAAAATAATAATAAAATCGTTCGATCGAATTAAAAACATCCCAGATTGAAAAATGAAAAGCATATAATTATGACTTTAATGAGAATCTAATGGTGGGGGTGTCGTTGTAGGAAGTTGAGAAAATAAAATGCATGCATTGATGCTTGAAAATGTTATAAAATTGACTATCATCACCACATACACATGGAGATAGCGAACCTTTCACATCTAAAGACAAAACTTGAAAGCGAAATCATCTTTGCATTTTATGACACTTTGATTTGTCGTTCTCATTTTAGGGCATGGAGACATCTTCTGCAAAAACAAGGTTCATGCTTTCATAAGACAAGACATTGGAACAACTGTTTCTTTTTCTTTTTTTAAATGGAGATCCATAAGAAAAAGAAATTAGTAACCACTTTCTGGATTTCCTTTTCGTTTTAATTGTTTTTGGATCAAATTATAGATGTGATTTAATTGATTTTGAATCAAATTATAGATGTGATTTAATCATTGGTGTTAGACAAAATTTCCAATTATTCATGTAAGTCCAATGTGTTCCAAATGTGCTTTTCACAACCCTATTCTGAGATATTAGTAGTCTATGCACATTTATTAGCCGTCTGAAATAGATAAGTAATGTATTTAAATTAAGTTTAAATGGATGTTACTGAGCTTTCATTTGGTTTAGATAATATGTGCCAAACGCGGGCAATAATTCACAACCACCACCATCAAGGGATGGACCTAGAGAGGGGTGAGTGGAAGTGGTTTCCTCCCTAGAAATTTTAAATTCCTACATATTTGAGATATGTTCTATTGAAAATATATTTTCACCCCACTTAAAATTTTATAAGTTTTTTCCTATTTAAAATTTTAAAAGTTCACACTTAACATAAAATCATACGTATGTCTCTCCTCACCGCTGTCATAAGTCAGGGAAAGATTTTGGTTTTAGAATTTCGATGATGTTCAATAAATGCCAAACCCAGATTTAAATTTATAAGGAAATAACGAGAAAAAGAAAGAAAAAAATACTAGCATTTTATCAAATTAAAAAATATTTAGGAAAATAAGTTAAAATATACTATATAAGATAAAGTCATCATCCGGTTCTCTTAATTAGAAAGTGTTTTTTGAATGCTAAAGTCTTGAGCAGATACATATTTTTTATGATTTCTTAAACTCAACCCAGACATTATGATTGATTCTCGGATGTCATATAAAATATTGAAGTATCCAAAATAAATTATAAACGAAAAAAAAAAACCTACTTCAAATAGTTTAAAACCTCAAGTCATAATTTTAAAATTGAAAATAAAGAAATCAGATTTATTAAATTACATTATTTGTGTCACACCCCAATTTAGGGGCTAAGTTTTAGAAATTATAAAGTATTGAATTTAAGTGGTATTTGGAAGAAATTGAAGATTAAAATATAAAATCGCAAAGTTGACAGACCATTTTAAGAAGTGCAGGAAATTTAGGGACCTAGTTCTTAATTTACCCAATTTTCTTATATGTTGAAAAATAAAATCCCCTCCCTCGAACAATCTGGTTTTTCCATATTGCTTTTCCCCAATTCTTTTCTCGTCGACCCAACTTTATGGCCTCGATTCTCCATCGTCCAGCCACCGTTCGTCGATCCGAAACCACCAATAGACTCACCATTGAACGAAGAACAAAACCAGACCTCTATCCCATCGTGATTGGCGTCGTTCGCCGTAAAACTCAACCGAAAGTTTCTTCAATTTTAACTCGATCTCCGTTGGTTTTCCGTCAATTCCGGTCGATCCGACCACCCGTTCATCACACCTCCTACTCCATCGGACTCACCATCATCGCGCGCTCAAAACCCAACCGAAATCGTCTCTTCGTTGTTTCTCTGTCATCGTCACTCGCCGGCCACTGTCGGACCATTCGTACGTTTTAAAATCCGTTATGTTTTGATGAAAAATAACACTTACACGAGACTCATGAGGTCTCGATTTACAAATCTGGAAAATTTCACGCCGAACCGACCACCGGAAACGCCGCACGCGTCGCCCCCTAAGAGTGGGCGTCGTCTACAAGCAGTGAACCGTCTGGATCGGTCCAAGCTGAGCCGAGCCGAGCTGCTGAGTCGCCGAGCCGTTGACTGCCGTTGACCGTTGACCATTGACTGTTGATCGTTGACTTTGACAAAAAAAGTCAAAATTTTTAAAAATTCATATTTTATGTTTTTCGACGTCCTGAGTCAGATTCCGAAGTCTGTTTCACCAAATTCGAACCCGGTAAGCTGTTTTCAATGATTTACCACCTGATTTGATCCGTTTTTCGCAATTAAGCTTCATTTTTTGATGAAATATTTATTGTTGTGTATCTGAGGAATTATTGGACATTTAATTCAAGATCGAGGGAGTTCGAATGAATTTTAAATGGTTTATCAATATGGCATAGAAATCGAGGTGATACACTACTACATCTTTATGCTTTATGGAACATGTTGGTATTGGTAAATGCATGCATAAGATCATGTTTGGTCTCATATGTGTAGTTAATTAATTTCTACACTCGATCTGAATACGGTAAAAATTAGGTAACTGAATATGGCTCAGATGACTAATATAAAAAATTGGAGGACAGTTGGAATTGAATTACAAGTTCTGATATTAAATAATAAAGAAATCAACCATGAATATGTAAATTATAAATTATATCATTAAAGATTAAATGTCAAAGGTATTTAGATGAGAAATTAAGAGAATAATTTGATTAGGTGAAATTAAGAAAATACCCTTATGTTGTAAAAGACAAGAATTGACCCTGGAAGTTGGAGAACTTTGTAAAGACATATTGACCTGATGAAACCACTAATGTGCATAGAGAATGCTAGTTTTGTTTAGAAAATCTGGATAACCGATTTCTAAACCCAAGATGGCTTGTACAAGATACTAGAAGTTTGAATTAAATAATAAGATCGGACGGAAGGAAATGATTCAAATACATTGAATCTATAAAATGACCAAAATACCCCTAGAATGGAAATGACCCAAGAATATCACCAAGCCCAGGAATGAATAGATATCCTCAAGCTTTGAAATGATGGGAATAACATCGAGCACCAAAATGACCGAAATACCCTTATGAACTAGACTAAGTAAATGTCTTGAATTAATTAAAGAATCCAAATAAACATGGGTGTTGTACTACCCTTAAAAGTTATGGAACTCAGTATAAGTGAGTCGACCAACACTAATGCTATGTTAGTACCTGAATGGCATAGATACCACTTGAATCTTTGTTCATCTCCTCAAGTTTGGATCGATGATAATTCTGGAAGTACTCAGCTCAGCTAAACTCTAGAGCGCATTCAGTAGTAAGAAGTGGATATTCGTTAGACAAATCAACCACGAATACCAAATTGAACTAAGCGAAAGTACAATATGTATCCAAAATTCAGAAACGCCCAAATTACTCTGGAAAACTCTGGAGTAACCGGGATAGACTTGACTACTAAATGAACTAAGTAACCTCAATGACTGAGGATTAAGTAAGTGATTGGGATAAGTCTGGAAACTCTGATGAACTTACATGATGTGTCATCTCTATGGGTTATGAACCATAAATCAAGTACTTCAGTATTTCCTGATATAGTTGAAACATGAAAATGAAATAAAGACCATTAAAATATTTGTTCGTCTCCTTAAGATCCATTCAGCGATGACTCAGAAGATGATCTATGACAAGAATTGTTGGTATTAAAGAGTGAATACCTAGAAGGGCAACGAATAGACCGACCAACATTCATTAGTTCTGGGAGTTGTTCAGCTTTCGATAATCCGATAAATCTACACAGACTGTAAATGTCATGAACCTTCATTTCTTCCTTATCAGCTCAAATCACATTCTGAATAACTAATAATTCTGTCAATTAATGAACTCTTCCAATAGTGATTCTAAATTTTGACATTCTATTGGTATACTGAAGATTCATGTTTCTCTACCTGATAAGATTATCCAATATCTCTGAATAATATCTGGAAACTCTAGTGTGTTCCCTAATTATATGAATGTGTTATCTGATTTATGTTCTGATTTCTGATTTGAATTTTGTTCTGATATCTGACATGAATTATATTTGGATTTCTAATATCTCGAATTATTGATGGAAAATGTTTTATTTGGGGGTATTATTGGAGGAAGTATATTTGCATGCTCCTTAGCTTTATGCTCAGGGCCTTACTACGTGTGTTGGTGGGTGTATGGCTATGGGGAACCTACACATTATGGAGTGTTCGGTTGGAGGGATTATTATGGTTTTTGATAAATGTTTTATGGGAGGGTGTTGTTGGAGGAAGTTACCGTTACTGCAGGCTCCTCTGCTTTATTCTCAGGGCCTTACTAGGTGTGCTGATGGGTGTATGGTTTTGGGGAACCTACATATTATGGAGTGTTCGGTTGGAGTGATTACTATGGTTTTTGATAAATGTTTTATAGTAGTGTGTTGTTGGAGGAAGTTACCGTTACCGTTACTGTAGGCTCGTTGCTTTGTGCTCAGGGCCTTACTTGGTGTGTAGGTAGGTGTATGGTTCTGGGGAACCTACACATTATGGAGTGTTCGGATTGAGGGATTAATATGGTTTTTGAATAAAAATATGTTTTAAACGACCACCGTTTTAAAAGAAAAGATATGTATCTTTTCACTAGTTTTGCGGGAATACACTAGATAATATATTTTGATCTCCTGAACCCAGTCATCCGAAATATTTTCTTATGAACTGAAAGCTTACTGTCTGTTATTACCTGAGATAACCGTGGAACCTCAGCTCAGCTTAAAAAATTTGTAGATGTCTGAACCAATAAGTAAATATATGTTTATATGTATCTTCACATTCTTCAACATTATCTGGTAGTTCTGTACTACTGAGCTTTCCAAAGGTCACTCTGTTACTCACCTTTTCAGGTTAAAAGGATTGAACCAGTGCAACAATCAACATCAGTAAAGGAGTTCATCCGACGTTGTTCGCAGAGTATGGTACATGTGATTAGGAGCATATAAATTGTATTTTGTTTTATATACGAGTATGAAAATATGTTTTATTTCTGAGTACTGATAAATCATTTTATGATTTTACCTGTTTTGATAAAAGTTTTAAAATTTTCTAAGATTTTTACGGAGGTCTCTTCGGTGGCCCTAATGTGACACCCCAGATCAGATCAGGTTACCCGCATCGGTCTAAGGTGTAACCCCCTATACCCAGCTATGTGTTTCGACTAAGTATAACAGATTACATTCATGATTCTTAAAGACATTTTTCTAAAAATGTTATTCGATAAATAAAATCATGTTACAAATGACATTTATAAAAGTATAATAATTTATCCTATAAAATCCTAACTCTTGAATGTAAAAATAAAAAGTTAAAAATTTAATTTAGAACATGACATAAAATTTGGTTCACCTTAAACCAAATATCAGTAGCGAAAGCAATAGTCATCACTGAAACAAATACTTCGAAATAAAGGCCTATGTTACCAAAATAAAGTCAACTTGAAAGATAAAAACATTACAATCAGAGGTACTACAAGAGATGTGTTGATCCTCCAAGTGCTTGATCCGGGGTGTTTAACTAACAATATCTGAAAGGGGAAAACATTTTTAAAAGTAAGCTAGAGTTTTATGTGTCCAATAATACGAGAAAATCATAGTAGGTACAATAAACGAGTAATAGTTCAATAAATCATCATAAAATCATAATGAAGTTTAACTTTTGAAACTCGTAGTTTAAACCATTCTCCTGTACACCATTCGTAGTTCCCCAGAACTGCGTCCATAGGGCTTACCTTAAGCACACAACAAAAAGGAAGTCAACCTAAGGATAGGCTTTGGGGCCTGTATCCTTAGGTCCGTAGGGCTTACCCTAAGAACACATCAAAGAAGCCAACCTAATGGAGCATCTTGGGGCCCGAGAGCCTACCCAAGATTCACATTAGGTCCATAAGGTTTACCAGCTTGATCAGAGTTGTACATCCGTAATTTAATCCAACCCAAAATCAGTATTTCAAAAATACAATTTATGCAGTAAACATAATTTCCATAAATATGTAATCATTGTTATCATATACCAATGAAAACCAATAATCAAATATTATTCATAGTACATAAGCCATCACCAGTAAGTCGTTGTATCAATAAAACAATAAACCATAGATTTCGATCTACTATATTTCAAAACATATAAAACAATTAAGTAGTACATAGGGAACACACCTCGATAATAGGTTCAAATAGTAGATCTATTAAATACTGGCCTCGCCACTCTCTACTACAGTTTTCGAACCTAATGCATAACAACACTACATTACTAGTACGTAACATAATTAATTTATGAAATCATAAGATTTACGGGTCATACGAGTGAATTCTGGCACCCGCGGTCTAACGGATTTAGAGGAGTTGGGTCGAGCTATCGAGCGATCAGGAGAGTCTCTTGTACCTTCAAACAATAATAATTTATCAATCCCAAGTCTTACTTTAATCATTCAAAGCTACAACTCTTAAGTACATATGCATTTTCCAGGTTTGGCTGCCAATTTAGAGGCTTTCGGCTTCGAATTTGGCAACACGGACTGCGGAATCGAACTCAAGATGTCAAAAATTATAAAATATGTCTTTTCAAAAATTTTGACTTTTTGGTCAAAGTCAAAGTCAATGGGTTTGACTAACGGTTTCGAGGGTTTCGGTTCGAATTTTGAAAAAAAATACTTCGGATTCGGACTCAGGACGTCGAAAAACATAAAATATGACTTTTCAAAAAATTTGACTTTTTAGTCAAAGTCAACGATCATCGGTCAACGGGTCGATTCGGGTCAATGGGTCGGGTCAGACCGGTCAATTGCCCTAAACTAATTTCGAAGCTCCCCTATGCGCAGGGGCGGCGCGTGGTGGCCTTTGATGTCCTAAAAGTTCCCAAAAATTTTGTAAAAATTATTTTAAGCAATTTTGAGACACTTACCAAGCTCGGTTCAAAATTTTGAACGGTGGAGAGCTCGATTTCAACACGTCAAAAACTTTGACTGCTTCACCTCCCTCATGCGTCGGTGACGACGAAGACACGACGGACACCGGTGAACTCGGAATGACGTAAGGAACACGATGGTGTGGGAGGTGTCGAAAATGGAGCAACGATCAGCGATGAATTGACGATTTTCACGACGATTTTGTTAAAAAATGTCAAAACTTTAAATTGAAATTCACGGCGTTTGACAGCGTTTCGCTACGATTGATTACATGGTTTTGTTCACCTATCGATGACGAACACGATGATCATTTTGAATCGACGATCGGTAGTCGGACAGTGTCGGGATCGGGTTTGAAAGTAGGGTACTTGAGAAGGAAAATTTTAGCAATTGGTTTCTGATTTTGAAATCAGAAACCAATTGAGCGTATATAACATAATAGATGTCGACACTCCTTGGTAATATTCAGAGCTTGGTCCCTGAATTTCCTTCAACTTTTAAAACAACCTATAAGTTTTTGAAACTTTTAATTTAATCCCCAAATTTCACCAATTTACTTAAATATATATATATATATATATTCCGGGTTGTTACAATTCTCCCCCTCTACAAGAAATTTTGTCCTCGAAATTTACCTTATTAAAATAAATAAGGAAACTGAGCCTCCATTAACTCTAATATCTCCCAAGTAGCTTCTAAGAGACCACGATTACTCCATTGAACTTTGACCAATGGAATTCGCCTATTCCGAAGAACTCGCTCATCTCTTTCTAAAATCTGAACGGGCTCCTTCTCATATGATAAATCAGGTCTCAACTCTACCTCTTCAACCTAAATGATATGACCTGGATCTGGACGATATTTCCTCAACATTGATACATGAAAGACATCATGAATACGACTGAGCTGGGGAGGCAACTCAAGCTGATATGCAACATGTCCTACTCTCTTCAAGATACTAAATGGTTCAATAAATCTTGGACTTAATTTACTCTAACGCCCAAATCTCAATACTTTCTTCCAAGGTGATACTTTTAAAAATACCTGATCTTCAACCTCAAACTGGATATTTTTCCTCCTTTGATATGCATAAGACTTCTACCTATCAAATGCCTCTTTCAGATGGTCACAGATCAATCTGATTGTGTCCTCCGTCTCACGCACTAACTCAAGTCCCAAAATCTTCCAATCACACAACTCAGTACAACAGATCGGAGTGAGACATCTATGCCCATAGAGTGCTTCATAGGGTGTCATACGAATGCTGGCTTGATAACTGTTATTGTAAGCAAATTCAGCCAAAGGAAAAAAGTTCTCCCAGCTACCCCAAAAATCAATTACGTAGCCCCACATCATATACTTCAAAATCTGAATCACTCTTTCAGATTGACCATCAGTTTATGGATGAAAGGATGTACTATAATCCAATCTCAAACCCAAAGTTGTATGTAGCGCCTTCTAAAACCTCGAAGTAAATCTCATATCTCGATCATAAATGATAGATAATGGAACACCATGGAATCTGACAATCTCCAAAATATACAACCTCGCCAGCTTGTCCAACATATAATTTACCCACACATGAATAAAGTGAGCTAACTTTGTAAGTCTGTCAACAATCACCCAGACTGAATCCTTTTTCAAAGGAGTCATAGGTAGGCCAGTAACAAAATCCGTAGTAATACTCTCCTATTTCCATTCAAGAATCTTGATAGGCTGTAATAAACCTGATGGATGTTGATGTTCTGCCTTAACTTACTGACAAGTCAAAACCTAGCCACAAAATCTGAGATGTCCTTCATACCGATCCAATGATACCTTTCCCTCAAATTTAGGTACATCTTATCTCTACTAGGGTGCATAGCATATGGACTACTGTGAGCCTCATTAAGGATAGTCTGCCTCAACTCAACATCATCAGGTACACAATACCGACCCTTAAAACATAAAACTTCATCTTGATCAAAGGCGTAATCTGAGCTCGTCCCCTGCTCTACTTGCTTAAAAATGGAAAGCAATGAGCTATCAAGAGGTTACTTAGCTTTGATCTCATCAACCAAAGTTGGTTTAACTTGAAATTCCGCTAACAGAGTGCTATCATCATATAAATTCATCCTGGCCATTAAAGAACTCAACTCCGTTATCGTCTTTCGACTCGAAGCATCCGCTACAATGTTAGTTTTACCAGGGTAATAATCAATCACGCAATCATAATCCTTTAGAAGCTCTAGCCAATAATGTTGTCTCAAATTAAGCTCCTTATGGATCAGAAGATACTTTATGCTCTTATGATCCGTAAAAATGTAACACTTATCTCCATAAAGATAGTGTTTCTAGATTTTCAAGGCAAATATCACTGTTGCTAGCTCCAAATCATGGTTTGAATAATTACACTCATGCAGTTGCAGCTGACGGGACGTATAAGCCACCACCTTACCCTCCTGCATTAAAACACAACCAAGTCCTGAGTGTGAAGCATCACTATACATTGTAAAATCTTTTCCAGATTCTGGTTGGATCAACACTGGTGCTTGAGTCAAAACCGCCTTTAATTTCTCAAAGTTCTCCTATTATGTCTCGACCCAGTCAAACGACACGTTCTTCCTTAACAGCTTCATCAAAGGAACAGCAATGATCGAGAAGCCCTCAATAAAACATCGATAATATCCGGCTAAACCCAAGAAACTACGGATCTCAAAGACGTTCTTGGGTCGTTTCCAACTTACAATAGCCTTGATCTTGCTTGGATTGGCCTGAATACCTCGCGCAACAATAATATGCCCAAAAAATGACACTTCTTGAAACCAAAACTCACACTTGCTCAACTTGGCATACAGACGATGCTCTCACAAGGTCCACAGAATGATCTTCAAATACTCATCATGCTCTGCTTCAGTCCGAGAATATACCAGAATATCATCAATGAAGAAAACTACAAACTGATCCAAATATTGCCGGAACACGAAATTCATCAAATCCATGAAAGTTGCGTAAGCATTTGTCAGACCAAAAGGCATCACCAAGAACTCATAATGATCGTATCTAGTGCAAATGACAGTCTTCGCAACATCAGAACCTTTAACTTTTAACTGATAATACCCCGAACAGAGATCAATCTTAGAGAACACAATAGCTCCTCGCAATTGATCAAATAAGTCGTCAATCCTGGGTAGTGGATACTTGTTCTTAACTGTCATATTGTTCAACTTTCGATAGTCAATACATAGCCTTAGCGACCCATCCTTATTTTTCACAAATAGAACTGGAGCTCCCCAGGGTGATGTACTATGTCTGATAAATCCTTGATCGAATAATTCTTACAACTGGACCTTCAACTCCTTAAGTTCCTTTGGAGCCATGCGATAAGGTGCCATAGAAACAGGTGAAGATCCTAGATAAGTCTCAATCTCGAACTCTAGCTCTCTATCAGGAGGTAACCCTGGCAATTTCTCCAGAAAGACGTCAGGAAACTTGCTAACTGTATGAATCTCCTCAATCGTGGACAAAGAACCTTTAGTGTTCAAAATACATGCAATAAAGGTCTCATATCCCTTCCGAACCATACAATCAATTTCCATAGCCGAAACTATATTGGATAGATAGCCACGAGAAAAATTTCTCCTTAAACCTCCGGAGGACAACGTCAAAATACCTTATTCACCATCACATACTGTCCTAGTAGAGTCGTAACCGTAACAGTATTATCAGTTTCCTCAATCAGAATCTGAAGTTTCAAGATACTGAACTTGATACATAGGAGTTGGTAGAGCCATTGTTCAGTAATGCAAAGTATGGGATATAATAAATAGTAAATTTACCTACAATAACCTCAGGCTCATCTCTGTCATCCCAACGTCTGGTGGCGTAAACCAAAGTTGGTTGGCTGGCCTCTAAAACTGTAGGCTCTCGACTCTACTGGGGTCGAGCTCTACTATCGGCTCTGGATGTTGAACCAGAAAATTTTCCCTGACTACGACCTCTGACTGGAGTCTGAAGTGATGCCTGGGAACGCGAAGGAGTCTGGTTAGTCGTCCTCTCATAAGAAGCTAACTGTTGATAATCCTTCCGAAAATGACCACTAGATCCACACCGGTAGCATACCCCTATTTTCTTACGACATTCTCCTATGTGTCGCTTACCACAATACTCACAAAGGGGCCCATGAGGCAACGACAAAAAACCACCTCGACTGACAGCTGAGGGTGGAACTGGTGCAAGCCTAGAACTGGTATTGCTTTTCAGGGGACCCGAAGTACGAATCTTCTTTCCAGGACGTGTAGAAAACTCAATCAGGCCAGAAAATTTCCTAGGTCATTCTCGATCAACATTATCTCTAGCAGGAGCCAAGGTCCGTACCTTCTTAGCATCCTTCGCTCTGCTTACCAAAACATCAAATACCTCATCCTGGTGAGTCACAACCTACCGACGTAATTCATATCTGAGTCCAAGAGCAAACTTACGGCATCTATCTCTCTCGGTGGAAACCAAGCTAGTTCCATATTTCAACAACTTTAGAGATTCCATCTCGTACTCAGAGACTGACAGATCCCCTTACACCGAATCCTGGAATTTTTGTCGTCTCTTAGCCAGATAACGCTCTCCTAGAAAATGCTTCCTGAAGCGTTCTTTAAAGAAATCCCAGGTCAAACGATCAGTCGGAACACTATTGACCACTAACTCCCACCAGGTGTGGGCATTGCCATCTAGCATTGCTACTGCACCCAGATATCTCTTAGTTGGGTCCAAACCCAACTGATCCATACGTATTTCAGTATCCTGAAGCTAATCTTCCGCTTCAGTAGGAGCTCCACCTATATGTCCTTCAAAAGTTCTGACTCCATTTGCAATCAGAGTCTGAGAAATAGAAACCTTGGATACAACGCCAGTAGCTCTGACCGCTCCCTGTATCAACTGTACAAATCGTCTACCAAAATTCTCATATAATGCAACTCTGGTAGACTCGTACTCAATATCGGTCGCTCCTCTAATTGGAGTAGTAATTCCAATACCAGCGGCAATAGGTAGATTCATCGGGGTCGTAGGAGCAGAATCATCTATCGGATGTGGGGGATCTACACGTATCTCATCGATCGGGTCTACAAATCTAGCCACTCGACCTTGCCCATGGCTAGTTCGACGACCTAGTACTCATCTTGGTGAATCTCGAGTCTACTACATAAGATAAAACCTAGGGTTAGATTGGCACTTGGAGTCGCGAACACAATTAAAATCATAAAAACTTTGTGACATGGCCTTAGTGACTTGTTTTGTAAAACATTTCAAAACCGTATTTTCAGTTTGGACTCATACAAAGTCCAAGGTTTAAAAACCAAAAGCTCCGATACTACTAGAATGTAACCCCCTAGACCCAGCCTATGCGTTTCGACTAAGTTTAACAGATTACATTCATGATTTTTAAAGACATTTTTCTAAAAACGTTATTTGATAATTAAAATCAAGTTACAAATGAAATTTATAAAAGTATAATAATTTATACTATAAAATCCCAACTCATGAATGTAAAAATAAAAAGTTAAAAATTTAATTTAGAACATGACGTAAAATTTGGATCACCTTAAACCAAATATCAATAGCGAAAGCAATAGTCATCACTGAAACAAATACTTCGAAATAAAGGCCCATGTTATCAAAATAAAGTCAACTTGAAAGATAAAAACATTACAATCAGAGGTACTACAAGAGATGTGTTGATCCTCCAAGTGCTTGATCCAGGGTGTCTAACCAACAATATCTGAAAAGGAAAAAACATTTTTAAAAGTGAGCTAGAGCTCAGTATCCCAACAGTACGATAAAATCATAGTAGGTACAATAAATGAGTAATAGTTCAGTAAATCATCATAAAATCATAATGAAGTTTAACTTTTGAAACTCTTAGTTTAAACCCTTCTCCTGTACACCATTTGCAGTTCCCCAGAACTGCGTCCATAGGGCTTACCTTAAGCACACAGGAAAAAGGAAGCCAACCTAAGGATAGGCTTTGGGGCCTGTATCCTTAGGTCCGTAAGGATTACCCTAAGCACACAGCAAAGGGAGCCAACCTAATGGAGCATCTTGGGGCCCGAGAGCCTACCCAAGAGTCACATTAGGTCCATAAGGTTTACCAGCTTGATCAGAGTTGTACCTCCGTAATTCAATCCAACCCAAAATCAGTATTTCAAAAATACAATTTATGCTGTAAGCATAATTTCCATAAATCCGTAATCATTGTTATCATATACCAGTGAAAACCAATAATCAAATATCAATCATAGTACATAAGCCATTACTAGTAAGTCGGTGCATCAATAAAACAATAAACCATAGATTTCGATGTACCATATTTCAAAACAAATAAAACAATTAAATAGTACATAGGGAACACACCTCGATAATAGGTTCAAATAGTAGATCTATTGATTCATAACAACACTATATTACTAGTGGGTAACATAATTAATTTATGAAATCATAAGATTTATGGGTCATACGAGTGAATATTGGCACACGCGGTCTAACGGGGGAACTGGGTCGAGCTGTCAAGCGATCAAGAGAGTCTCTTGTACCTTCAAACAATAATAATTTATCAGTCTCAAGTTTTACTTTAATCATTTAAAGCTAAAACTCTCAAGTACATATGCATTTTCCGGGTTTGACTTCCAATTTGGAGACTTTCGGCTTCGAATTTGGCAAAATGGAATGTGGAATCGAATTTAGGACGTCAAAAAACATAAATTATGTCTTTTCAAAAAAATTGACTTTTTGGTCAAAGTCAAAGACAACGAGTTTGACTGACGATTTTGAGGCTTTCGGGTTCGAATTTGGAATAATGGACTTCGGATTCGGACTCAGGACATCGAAAAACATAAAATATGACTTTTCGAAAAATTTGACTTTTTGGTCAAAGTCAACGGTTCGGGTCAACGGTTTGGGTTGGGTCAGGTCGGATCGGTCAAACGGGTCAGACCGATCAACTACCCCAAACTGATTTCGAATCTCCCCTACGCGCAGGGGCGGCGCGTTCTGCGGCCTCTGATGTCCTAAAAATTCTGAAAATTTTTTAAAAATTATTTTAAGCGATTTTGAGACACTTACCAAGCTCGGTTCAAAATTTTGAATGGTGGAGAGCTCAATTTCAACATGTCAGAAACTTTGACTACTTCACCTCCCTCACGCGTCGGTGACGACGAAGACGCGATGGATATCAGTGAACTCGGAACGACGTAAGGAACACGATGGTGCAGGAGGTGTCGAAAATGGAGCAACGATCGACGATGAATTGACGATTTTCACGACGATTGTGTTAAAAAAAGTCAAAACTTTAAATCAAAATTCACAGCGTTTAACAACGTTTCGCTACGATTGATTTACGTGGTTTTGTTCACCTGTCGACGACGAACATGATGATGGTTTCGAATCGACGATCGATAGTCTGACGGCGTCGGGATCGGGTTTGAAAGTAGGATGCGAGAAGAGGAAAATTTTAGCAATTGGTTTCTGATTTTGAAATCAGAACCAATTGAGCGTATATAACATAATTGCTGCCAACACTCATTGGCAATATTCAGGGCTTGGTCCCTGAATTTCCTTCAACTTCTAAAACAACCTACAAATTTTTAAAACTTTTAATTTAATCCCCAAATTTCACCAATTTACTTAAATATAATTATATATATATTTTTTCTGGGTTGTTACATGAGGGGTTACAATTTGCAAAAGGGAGATATTGATTATTTGAATATTGAGCCCAATTCTTCATAACATATGTAGCGCCTTAAACTTTATTCAAAATAATTGAAGTGTATACAAGGTATTATATTTATAGAGATTATTGGACGACAGCCAAATTAAAAGATTTCATATTTCCAAAAAAAATATGTCAAATTAATTTTAAAATTATCTATAATGCATAAAAGCAAAGCACGGTAGCCGAAGAACGTTATACCAGAACCGAAGCTTTTGCATGTAGATCAAAATAATAATAGAGTTTACATATTAAAATATGACTAAGGTTCTACAAATATATGTGTCTACAAATGTAAATAAGATATTGTAGAGATACTGGGAATTCTCGTCAATGATACTCCTCTAACACGAACACAACATACTAGCATACGCCTGGTAACAATATCATGTTTAGCTTTACATGCTCAATAATATACTTCTACTCTATTATACTTTATGCAATCCATAAACATAAACATACAAATCAAACATAAGAGAGACATGAAAAAGGCACCATAACATGCTAACATGAATCACGAAACTCAATGGAATAAATATGCAGGAAAGTCACACCAAGCCTTCTTTCATGTAATAATACACACAAACATAACATATAAATGACAACATATCCATAATACTTAAACTACTAGCTCAAGGATTTTATCGAACTAAAAAAATTGCACATGTACTCAAATAATCAGGTATCTAGATAGTCTCATACCATTCATAGCTATAAATTATAATTATAATATTGAGTTTAACATGACTCATCGATCGCACTCATAATCACTAATCAAATCGATGCCCTTAGATCAAACATCATCGAATTACTATAATGACTAATCATCACTAATTTACTTATTTCAAACAAACATAATTCCTATGGACATTAGGCACTAGCTATCATTGAAGTTATTCAAAGTCTTATTCTCGATTCAAAGGTTTCTTATCTTAGAGTATATTATGCTCAAAGGTAATAGCCATTTGACGCCTTAAGGTCATTTTCTAGTCTTATGAAGTGATTACAAAGTATTTTTGTGTTTTATCGAAGTGTTTTTGAGCTTTTACAACATATGATATTGGTAATCTAATTAGGTTATCAATCCTCATAGGAAGCATTCGTATAAAATAAGCATATTAGAATCTCCTAAAACCTTACAATATCGATACCAGTATGAGAGTATTGATACTAAATGAACAATATTGATACCTCAAGAATGGGTATCGATACTTATCTTCAAAAAAAATCAAGATTTTTAAGGAATGTTTTTGATATATTCATTCAATATGAGAAATATCGATACTAGAACCAAAAAATACAAAATAAAAGCAAGAGATCACTTCTAATTTCCTCTAAACACATATTTTGAAGCCCCAGATGATTTCTAAATCTTAAAGGATTAACATCACATCATATAACATTGTTTTTATAACTTTATGATGATAAATCCCGTAAAAAAAATTCACAAACATACATTTGGCTAGCTTAGGACATTTGACATGTGAAGTATCACATTTAATAATTTTAGGAAGTATTTTATAGTTAAAGGGATACTACCTTAGGACAAAGCATCAAAGGAAGCTCCTTTGCTAGCTTTCCACCACCTTATCATCCATTTGGCTCTAGAAGGCTCTTAAACCTATTTTACTAATCAAACAAACATGAAAATGAATCAAGAATCATACATGAGATTAAGAGGAGTAAACCTACAAATTTAGAGCACACAAACAAGATAGAAATAACTTAAAAGTCTCTTAATGCTTAAACCCATCTAAAAGCCTTCAAGAACCTTCACACCATATTTTTGAGAAGATGATGATATTTTCTTAACTCTTATGGATTGAAGAGGATGTTTCTGGTAAGATTTAAGAGGATGTTTCTGGTGCATTTGTGAGCCCAAAATTCATCACTAAAAACTCATAATGGTCATATCTTGTTTGGAACATTCTTCTCGGGATATGAGCTTCCTTAACTTTTCACTAATAGAACCTCGATCCTATGGAAATCTTAAAAAACAATCGAGCACCCTTCAAATGATCAAACATGTCATTGCTCCTCAAAAGGGGATAATTGTTCTTTACGGATACGTTATTAAATTATCGATAGTCGATACATAACCTCATTAATCATCTTTATTCTTAACAAAAAAATAATGTCACTTTCTATACAGATATGCTAAGAAGAATAAAGACATGATCAATCAACTCTTGTAATTGAGTCTTTAACTATTTTAACTATATGAATGCCATGTGATAGGGGGCAATAGGCGCTAGATTCGTACCTAGCATTAACTTAATACCAACATCCAACTCTTTATCTAGAGGTAAACCTGATAATTCCTAAGAAAATACGTTTGATAACTCACAAACCATATGAAGATCTTCTAGTATTGGACTTAGAGCCCTCGAATCTATAACATATAAAAAAAACTGTAAACCCTTAATAATCATATTTGAGCTATCACTTATGAAACAACATGAGAGAGACGATATTTTTTCTTACTCGTTACCAAGACTTTTTCACCATCCACCCCATAAGGTTTCATTTATCTCGCTCAAGATATGTATCATTCTTAGATAGCGAATTTATACCTAATATCACATCAAACTTTTAGAATGAAAAAAACCATCAAATATATAAAAAAATGATCCCAAATATCAATTAGACATTTTGATAGACCTTGTCTACCAATACATCAAATCACGATGAACATGACACTTAAAATTTCACATCTGTTCTGCCAGGATTACCCTCTCTCAGATGATCTGATTATAAATATAGGAATATGTAGACCTAGAGTCCACTAATACAATGATAGAAACAGAAAATAATATAAAGATACCTATAATTACATCAGCAACATCATAGTCTATTCTAGCCTTTATAATATACTATTTAGATAGAACCCAAGTATTGGGCCTAATTATGGATCTGACGGTACCTCTATTTTACTAACTTGATATGTCGCTAACAACGCCTCGAGATGATCCTTTTCTATGTTAAACATAAGGTCTAAGTCTAGGCGGATGAAGCACTGACATTCCTTGGACAATCTCTGGTGAAGTGGTCGAGAGATTCACACTCGAAATAGGCTATAGTCTTCCGATAACACTCTCTTAGGTACCTTCATCCATAGAAATCATACTTCAATATGGCTAAAGCCATAGATATCCCTCTTGAAATCTATCGGAGGCTGAGGAGGATCTGTTTGGAGCTTTTACAAATTTTCAACCATAAACAACGGTGGATGACAATGACTGAGGTAACGACCGATGGTGGAAATCTGGTCAGAAATTGGTAAGACTCCAAACGACTAATAAAAACTAAAACGATTTTTTCAAAACAAGGAGAAATTGAGGTTTCTTAAAAAATGAATTTTATAGTTTGAGATCGGGTTGGGAACGACCAATGCTTAGACTTGCGAGTGACCCCCGTTCTATTTTTCTTTTCTTGTGTGCTTATTTTTTAAATACTATTTAGAATTATTATATGAGAAAAAATGAATGCAAATTTAAAATATAAAAAGGAAAGAAAATATAAAAGAAATAGTAATAATATTTTTAGAAGGAAAAAGAAATCACGATTTGTGGATTTGATGGGTTGAATTTACTGTGCACATAGCATGTCGAAACACATAATTAATACGACATACCGAAATACATCACTAATTAAATTATTCTTATTATGTAAAATATTAAAAGGGTAAAATATAAGTTTAGTACATAAATTATAACTTTTGTTTTATTTTAGTGCTTAAACTTTATTTTAGTACTTAAACTTTATTTTTTCAAAATTATACCTAACATTTAGTTTAAATTTTAATTTGATATCTATTATTAAAAACTTAACGACAATGCTGATGTGGCATAACATATTAATTTTTTTTAAAAAAATCACATCACCTTTCTTTTTTTTTCCATCAAAATTTTTTAACTAATTTTATTCAACTAAGTAAGTGGTGAGACGTACTGAGAACCTTTCATCCATCAATTGATTGCATTTGCAAGAACTAATTGAACTCATAACACACTATTCTATTTGAGATCGATGGTTGACCCACGAGAATGTGTCCACTTTATTACTTAGAGTGATAGTGTATACTTACACTTTTGTAGATACTATATCACACACGCTTCACTCTCAAAGGCAAATTTTACCATTTTTGTAAATTAGTTACTTCCTTTTATTTCAAGCTCTATTTTATAATTATTATTACATATTTTAATTTTCTAAATTGATTTTGTATACCTTTTTATTAAAACAAAACATAACTAGCTCATTTTTCATTTCCACTCCATTTTTTAAAATTCTCAATTTTTTCTCAATTTTTTCTTATTTTGATACGTAGACTCAAAGAATATGATTTGTAACAGAGATATTACTGTTGATGAATTTGTTGTAACATGTCAAAATTCAGATTAGTAGAAAATGGTAGTCAAATTGTGTTCCAAAAATGGTTTTCAAAATTTATTTTTGAAAGGTTAGTGAGAAATATTGTTATAAGGAAAAATGAGACTTGACAAGTTCTAAAATAAAGTTTAGTGAAATTAATATGTTTTTGGGGACTTGGAATAAAAACAGTCTCGATAAAAAAATTAATTTGATTTGTAAAATTAATTATGGAATAAGTTGAAAGAGGATCAAAGTTGAAAGATCCCAAACATGAATTTTACTATTTGATTTAATTTTTAGTGTGCATGATCTAAAATATGCACGAGTGGTTGAAATGAATTTCTAGCATAATGAACATGATTTAATAAATTTCCAGCATTATGTATATGATTTGGGCCCTGTTTCTAATACACACACCTTACATGTATATTTGAAATGGTATGTGATAAGGTATATGTGTCGGAAAGTTCCTCTAGGTGGCATGGGAACGAATTTCGATTTAAAATGAATTATTTTATTTTTTTTGGAGTTGTCATCGATTTTTTGGGTTAGACAAAATCAGGTACTTAAATTTTATCTTTTATCGGATCTATATCTTACCAGAGGTTCACTTGTAAGGGTTTGGGAGTCGATTATGTGTGGGGAAGGATGAGCAGCCCACATCGTCCTTTCGGTACCAACGCGATTATTGACCATCTTAATAGCAAAAATAAAAGTTCGAGCCTAGATTTAAAAAAGAGATCCAAAGTACTTACCTTTGAATTTTAGTTACTATAAAATAAAGTAAATTATGATTGTAAAAATAAATAAAATGAACAACTTAAGTCTAATATGTAAAAGTGAGCATGGGCGGAGCCAACCTGTTACGTGGGGTGTCAAATGACACCCCAAATGTTTTGCAAAATAAATTTTTATAAAAAATTAATATAAAAATATTAAAAAATAAAATAAAATAAATATATTTTTAAAAGAAAATTATTATCTTTAAACATAAATGGATGCTTGTTATTCATTTTCATCCACTTAAAAAAAATTATTTATACAATTTTTAATTTTGACACCCAAAATAATTTTTCTACCTCCGTCCCTAAAAGTGAGACAAAAAGATTACATGTACCAAAATAAAGAAATAATAAATAATGCATAACATGAATAAAATGCTAAATAAAAATTAATGTTGAAATTTAAAAACATGCATCAAATAAACAAATATTTAAAAACATGAATATAGGTCATAAATCTAGAAGATGTGGAAATTAAATATAAAGAAAATACACATATCAAATTATCAGAAATAGTAAAATAAATAGAAATTAAGAAAATAATATATATATATATGGAAAGAAAATAAAAATTATAAATATTAATTAAAAAAATAAAGAAGTGCGTATAAAAGTAAATACATAAAAAATGTATATATATAATATGAATAATATAATAATCTAGAAATAATATTTATATATTAATAATATAAAATTATCAATAGACATATAAAAATAGATACATAATAATTATAATATAAATAATAGCAATAGTATAATGTTGATCACTTCTTCCTCTCTTTTTAAGATCATATAAAATTAAGATTAAAACAAAATAAATTTACATGATTCGGAGTGACAACTAATTCGAATACTTTAGGCATAAATTTAAAATAAGAATTAAATAAAGAAAGAATTCTCTTCAATAGAACTTTGAAAAATAAAATCTTTATTGATCACTTCTTCCTCTCTTTTTTTCCTCTCCCCCTTCTTTTTCTCCATCTCCCCAAATACATAAGAAAATTAAACATTTTTTCATTAATGCTATATCGATGAAAAGAAAAAAAATCTTAAAATAAGAAAAATATCTTAAATTACTCTAAATAAACAATGGAAAGTCTAATGTTGAATTTAATTACAAATAATCAATAAAATAATTTAAAATTCATAATAAATTAAAATTTTCGTATACAAACCGTATTCAATTTTCTACACGTGTTGTCTTCACTTAAATAAACATATTTTGAGTTCTCGATGTTTGATTGAGTCGTTTCAAACTACGTTGGAAATCTAATTGAAAGCTGGTTCTATTTTAAGAAGATGTCATACCTTGGTAAAGTCTTGATCCCGTTTGAAAATTTGTTGCAAGTCAGTCGATGTATCAAGCATATATGTGATGGAAACTACATTAATGTGTACATGATTTCAAAAGATTTAAAGCAATGTTTTGGTGCATTTAAAACATGTGTAAAATTAGATAAGTCATTATTAATATTTGAGTAAGTTTTTTCTTTCATCATTGAAGTTTCAAAAGTTATAAAATAGTCATTAACATTATTATTTTATAACAAATTGGTCACTCGGTCGTTAATAGATGTTACCCCAATTACGAAAGGCTGATGTGGCACGTTTGATTGGCTAACTTGATACCGCTTGACCGTGTTAGACCACTGTTGATTTGAGATCCTTTGATAGGTTGTGAGTTCTGTATTTCCTAATTGTATGTACTCTTTTCCTCCATTTAGAATTAGAGAGGTTTTAATGAAGCATACAATACATGTTTGGTCTCTTTTAATAAAATTATCTGGCCGAGCAAAAAAAAAAATACCACTGTTGTCCGACTATTTGATTAAAGCAACAAAATAAAACTTATTTAAAGAGAATCTCCGATTCATAAACCCTCTTTCCAAATAAGCATGCAATTGGTCACTCTATGTCAATAGGTAGTATCTTTCAAATACCTCACCCCAAGAAAAAATGCCTCCAAACAGTATCGTTGTCCCCTTACCAATTTGAACTATATTTGGAATTAGAAATACAAGAGAATCTCTTTTAACGCAAACTTGCCATTTAAATTGCAGAGCAACAAGCTATACACAAAATTCAATGCAAAGGTTGATGTTTACAGCTTTGGAGTGTTAGTTCTTGAATTGATGACCGGAAAATCTATAAAGCAACTGTTCTTTTATGCTTCTTAAAGTCTTGATTACGCGTCTGCATGTTTTAATTATGTTAAGCCAATTAATTTCCATGTTATGAGGCTTAAAGAACCACACATGACTGTATAAATACGAGAAGCCTTCAAGCAATTGTAAACTGGTAAGCAAACCATTGTTTCAGGAGCAGACAAGCAGGTTTTGATTATCAGTAATGGCGATTAAAACTCATAACTACTCCATTGAAGGTAAACGAGTGATGGCTGTTGATGAATTCACTAGATGGTTAGAGAGATTTGACGGTAATGAAGTATCGTTTTCGGCTTGGAATTCCCAATTAACAGACCCTTTCCCCTGTCCAATCGTTAATGCAGATGTACAATATGCTTCCAACTCTGCGTTCAGGTATTATTTTATAATGTGTTTACATGGTGGTGCCATTGAATTCATGGATTAATTCGGCAAATGGACAGGTTAAAAAATTTCCAAATTGAAACAGTTTGCCAAAATGACTTCTTAGATGAAGTAAGCCTACGCAGAGAAGGAGCATGATATCAAGCGTATCTTCAAACAAGCCTCACAAATCTATTCTTATAAACAGTGGTTCAAAATGCTGCTCCTAGATGTTTTATCTTCAGATTAAGAACAACGAACAGCCAGTCTCCACTCTCTTACTTCTTCCATGGACATCCTACTACAGTTGCAAATCACGGAAGAGCTTGCAAAAGACGGGAAACGGTAGACAAGGAAAGCCGAGCCAGCCTAGATCGAGCACAACAACAAGTACCGTTGCTTTTGCATTCGGACAAAATCTTTTTAGTGCTGGTTTGCTTTTGGGATGGACTGTGGCTACCTTTCTAGATAATTAGAGAGTTGCAACTAATCCCCTTGCTTTCATGAAAATTGATTTGTGCATGTATCACAACTGAATTGCCTTTTTCTAAAGCAGTAGGAAATGGACATTTAAGCCTCACCTGTCTAAATATTTGCAGCTACATTTGGACGATTGCAAGTTGGTGCAAACGGCACTTGGCCGTGGAGCAGTAGCTTGGACGGTGGGTTTTAACTATGAATAAAGCTTGGTAAATGAGAGGCATGGGTGAGAGTGAGGGGAGCAAGCAATAGATCGGTTGGAGAAAAATAAATCTGCATGTAGTTCTTTAGTGAAAGTTTAGTAGGGGTTTGAACCTTAGCTCTAACTATAAATGAAGAGATAGGATTTTAATTCTAGGCAGTACAAATTGAGGAAACCACAATGATGATTTGATTCCTTTATTAAAGATTAAATTCTTGGTGTATGTAATCTATTAAGTCAAGTTATTTCGGTTAAAGCAAGTGTACTCTCTTTCTTTAAATTTATTTGTATGTTTGATCATCACCTTGTAGGTGATCTCTATATGCATATTTGACTCACTTAGAGTTCTAAAGGATGATAACTTGTGTAAATGATGTTGTTGACAAGGTATGTGTTCTCATTGTTATTGATATATGTTATGTGCATTCATGTGATAATGATTATGTTCGAATGTTATTTCATACCTAAATCGAGCCGGCGAAGTCATTTATATATGTATTGAAAGTTATGAATTTTAGTACGATTATAGTAAGTTATTTCATTAATTAAAAGTATCTATAGTTACCTTATCGATTTCGGGATACAATTGGCATGCCATAGGGTTTACAGCGCTTGTACATCTATTGTTTGGACTTTGATCCTATTAGTAACGGAGGGATGATGATGTGGTCAGACTTATTTCGAGACAATGACAGAGAGTTGACAATTATTGTGTGCTTTTGTATATTGGAAGTGACGATGAAATTCGTGTATCCATTATTCGAAAGTGTGCCATCAGATTTATGTCTATTGTTACATTGAGATACATGTTTATTACTATACTTATTGTTAAATAAGTTAAACATGTCATGTGAATACAACGAAGAGTGTATTTACCATCCAAAATATTATTATGTTTATGATTATAAGCTTATTGAGGTAATCATAAACATAATAATATTTTGTAGAGGATCAAAATATTATGTTTATGATTACATCAATATGTCGTGTGTTTTAACATTTTCGAGACACCACTCTTTGTAGAGGATCGAGATTACATTTAGACATTGTAAGTCATCGATTTTGGTCAATAAAATCTTTTTACTTTGGAACTCGTAGAATGGTGACTATGTAAATATAATGATATGATTCATGCTGTTTTGATATATGTTTTGAATTGATATATAGTACGATACTATCCCTCTCGAATCGAGATTAACTTAAAAATATTATCGTATAAACTTTTAAAATTTTATAGTTTAGTCCTCACATATTATATGTTATTAAATTAACCTTTAAAGGAATGAATGAGACTCAAGTGATCAATTAGGCCTTAAATTTATAATTTAGTTAAATTAAATATTTAAAATTAAAATTAGGTTAAAATATATAAATATTTTGATAAGTTGTGTAATATCTTCGAATCGATTTTTGATTAGACCGAGTTGAGGGATACTCAGACTGCACATTGAGACGAGTGACTTCCATTAAACAAAAATTCAAAATACAAGAGATAGTGGCGTACATGGTTTTTCAACAAGTTCATTTGGCCCCTTCGTGCAATTCTCTTCGCTTTCGACAGAGTCTGCTATGGATAGTGGCGTATGTTAGGTATGGCTCATAAATATACCAGTAAAGAGGACAGGAGATGGAGCGGAGTGAGCGAAGCGAACGCAGCGAACATCAACTGTCCTTACAAAGAAAGTCTCGTTGTGGGGTTACGAATTATGTGGGTTGGGGGTGCGGGGGCACAGTCCCGCGGTACGGTACAGGGTTAATTTTGTAATTATGTACCAGGGTTTTCTATTATAAATAGAGATGTAACCTAGACCTAAAATATCATTGAATAAAAACTTCTAGCGCCGCCTAGGCACCGAGGACGTAAGCACATTGCCGAACCTCGTAAAATTCTCGTGTTCTTTTGTTTTCTTTACCCGTTTTCGTCAACAATTGGTATCAGAGCTCAGGAGCAAAATTCGAAGTCGCGAAATTCGATGGTCAGGGTAACTTCGGATTATGGCAAACGAGGGTGAAGGATCTATTGGCGCATCAAGGGATCTTGAAGGCTTTGCGATCTACAAAGCCGGCGTCGATGGATGAGGAAGATTGGGAAGAATTGCAGCAGCGAGCGGCAAGAACCATACGATTATGCTTGGCGGACGAGGTCATGTATCACGTCATGCATCTATCGTCTCCAGACGAAATTTGGAGGAAGTTGGAAAGTCAGTTTATGTCCAAATCCTTAACGACAAAACTGTATCTGAAGCAGCGACTGTATGGGCTGAAGATGCAGGATGATCAAGATTTGGCGCAACACGTGAATGTCTTCAATCAAATCGTTTCTGATCTGGCTCGGCTTGATGTGAAAATTGAGGATGAAGACAGAGCGATGATTCTGTTGTGTTCGTTGCCTCCCTCTTACGAACACATGGTGACTACTCTTACATATGAGAAAGAGACTATCAATGTTGAGGAGATTACTGCAGCCTTGTTGGCTCACAACCAGCGGAAGCAGAATGCAGGGGAAAGCTCTCAAGCCGATAGCTTATATGTCAAGGGTAATCAAGATCGTGGACGGAAGCCAGAGAAGGCAGGGTCCGGGAAGCGGAATTCCAGATCCAAATCCAGGGATAAGAAGACGATTCACTGTTACAAGTGCAAGGAGGCGGGACATATGAAGCGAGACTGTCCGAAGTTGAAAAAGCAGACTGATGAGAAGCGTGATGGCTTATCCAAGTCTATGAACGTGGTCGAGGATGATAATTCTGATTGCAGTGAGGGTGATATGCTTTCTATTTCAACGACACAATTAACGGATGCTTGGATTCTTGATTCTGGATGTTCTTATCACATCACGCCAAATAGGGAATGGTTTTCGACATACAGGCCGGTTAATTCTGGTTCGGTTTATTTGGGTGATGATCGATGTTGCAATATTGTTGGTATTGGTGATGTCAGAATTAAGATGCACGATGGCTCCGTTCGGACGTTGAGTGGTGTTCGACATATCCCAGACTTGAAGAAGAATTTGATTTCCTTGGGCACTTTGCACAAGAATGGTTTTATCCCTAAGGCTGACGAGGATAGGGAAACCATTCGGATTGTTAAAGGAGCATTGAATGTGATGAAAGGCAAGATGACTGCAGGGAATATCTACAGATTGTTAGGGAGTACCGTTGCAGGTGGAGTTCACTCTGTTGAGTCCTGTGATGATACGACAAAATTGTGGCATATGCGCCTTGCTCATCTTAGTGAACGTGGTATGGCAGAATTACACAAGAGAAACTTGTTGCATGGTGTCAAAAGCTGTAAGCTCGACTTTTGCAAGTATTGTGTTCTTGGTAAACAGACTAAAGTCCGTTTCAAGACTGCGAAGCACACAACTCAAGGGATTCTTGATTATGTGCATTCTGATGTATGGGGGCCTTCCACGACATCGTCTTTGGGTGGATCTAGGTACTATGTTACTTTTATTGATGATTTTTCACGGAAAGTTTGGGTGTATTTTTTGAAACAGAAATCTGAAGTTTTTGAGAAGTTCAAGCTGTGGAAAGCTGAGGTAGAAAACCAAACAGGACGAAAAATCAAGTGTTTGCGGTCTGACAATGGTACAGAGTACACAGATTCACAGTTCCTACAATTCTGTAAGGAGCATGGGATTCAGAGGCATTTTACAGTGCGCAAGACACCACAACAGAATGGTGTTGCGGAACGAATGAACAGGTCGTTGAATGAAAGAGCCAGATGTTTGCGGTTGAATGCGGGGCTTCCCAAACACTTCTGGGCTGAGGCTGTTAACATGGCGTGTTACCTTATCAACAGATCGCCAAGGGCATCGCTGGCTGGGAAAGTTGCAGAAGAGGTATGGACTGGTCATGATGTTAGTTTTGATAACTTACGGATTTTTGGTTGTCCTGCTTATGTGCATGTACCTGCTGATGAGAAATCCAAACTTGATGCAAAATCGAAGGAGTGCATTTTTCTGGGTTACAAGAAAGGTGTCAAAGGATTCAAGTTCTGGGATCCAGTTGCGAAGAAAGTTGTGATTAGTAGAGATGTCGTTTTTGATGAACAATCCATGTTGCAGCAGAAGCAAGACACGACAGTGGTGGATTTCGAGTAGTTTCCAGTTGAGAAACCAGAAACTTCTCAACCGACTTCTGGTGGTTCCACTACGGATGATTTGCAGGATTATAGTCTCGCCAGAGACAGGGTGAGACGGACGAATATAAAGCCTCCGAACAGATTGGGTTTTGAAGACTTGGTATCTTTTGCACTTATTGTTAGCAGTGATGATCCGGTTACTTTTCATGATGCCGTTACTAGTCAGGAAAACGACAAGTGGATGGCAGCCATGGTTGAGGAGATGAGTCTTTGAATCACAATCGCACATGGGAGTTAGTTCCCCTTCCTGAGGGTAAGAAGCCGATTGGTTGCAAATGGGTGTATAAGAAGAAACCAGTAGTAACAGAAAAAGAGGGGGAGAAGTTCAAGGCTCGTTTGGTAGCGAAGGGTTTTTCACAGCAGAAAGGAGTTGATTATGATGAAATCTTTTCTCCTGTGGTCAGGCACACTTCAATCCGAGCAGTACTTACATTGGTGGCTAGTTGGGATTTGCATTTAGAGCAGATGGATGTTAAAACTGCTTTTTTGCATGGTGATTTAGAGGAGCAGATCTACATGCGGCAACCTGAAGGTTTCACTCAACCTGGAAACGAGCATTTAGTTTGCAGATTGAAGAAATCTTTGTACGGGTTGAAACAGTCTCCGAGACAGTGGTATAAATGGTTTGACTCCTATATGATCAAGATTGGCTACAACCGATGTGAGTATGATTGTTGTGTCTATGTTAAGAGCCTTGATGATGGTTCTTTTATTTTTCTATTACTGTATGTTGATGATATGTTGATTGTGCAAGAACATGGATGATGTTATCGGTTTGAAAACTTTATTGAGTCAGGAATTTGATATGAAAGATTTAGGTGCTGCAAAGAAAATTCTTGGAATGGAAATTTGCAGGGACAGAGACTCAAGGAAACTGCGGCTATCTCAACGGGGTTATGTTGAGAAAATGCTAGAAAGGTTTGCGATGAGCAGCGCAAAACCAGTTAGTACTCCATTGGCGAATCACTTTAAGCTCTCATCAGAACAGTGCCCCAAGACAGATAAGGAAGCTGAAGATATGGCAAAGGTTTCGTATTCTAATGCTGTTGGCTGCTTGATGTATGCGATGGTATGTACTCGTCCTGATTTAGCTCATGCTGTTAGTCAAGTTTGTAAGTACATGTCTAAACCTGGTAAGCAACATTGGGAAGCAGTCAAGTGGATCTTTCGGTACTTAAAGGGTACTGTGGGACATGGAATTGTTTTTGGGAGTCAGCGGGATAATCCTTTGGTTGTAGGATATGCGGATTCAGACTATGCAGGTGACTTGGATAATAGAAGATCTACGACAGGGTATGTCTTTACTCTTGGTGGAGGGCCTATTTGTTGGAAGTCTACTGTTCAATCTATTGTGGCTCTATCTACAACTGAAGCTGAGTACATGGCAGCGGCTGAAGCTGCAAAAGAAGCTTTATGGCTTACTGGTTTAGTGAAGGAGTTGGGTGTTCAACAAGGTGGAGTTCAGTTGCTTTGTGATAATCAAAGTGCTATTCACTTGGCTAAGAATCAGGTGTATCGTGCTAGAACTAAACATATTGATGTAAGGTTCCACAAGATCAGAGAGTTGGTTGCATCTGGAGAGGTTTTGTTTCAGAAGGTACATACTGATGAGAATGCCGCTGATATGTTCACTAAGCCAGTTATGACAGACAAGTTCAAGCATTGCTTGGACTTGTTGAATGTTTCGAGTTGTTAAAGAATCAAGGTAACCCAACCCACATTGAATTTTCCAAGAGGCATGATATTCGCCAAGGTGGAGATTTGTTAGGTATGGCTCATAAATATACCAGTAAAGAGGACAGGAGATGTAATTATGTACCAGGGTTTTTATTATAAATAGAGATGTAACCTAGACCTAAAATATCATTGAATAAAAACTTCTAGCGCCACCTAGGCACCGAGGACGTAAGCACATTGCCGAACCTCGTAAAATTCTCGTGTTCTTTTGTTTTCTTTACCCGTTTTCGTCAACAACGTACATGGTTTTTCAATAGGAATGATCACAGTAGACCTCTTCTCAGTGATAAAATTAATCTAGGATGGCCGTCGGGATTATTTTCTCTCCAAGTTCACAACTTCGCTGTGCAGTGAAGGGAGGAATCAAACGAATCATAAAACACTTGCAAGGCGAGGGTCGCAACATCTTGCGTTTCCTTCAAAGTTTCACCCAAACATGTGGAGGATATCTCTGTAGCTTCAACAATAGTGTCATTAACTTTTTTCATCCAACTTCCTTGTATGCTTCAACTTCCGTTATTCTATCTTATTCTCCAACTGATGGATATCTCCCCCACCTAAAGCAATCGAATGCTCATTTTGTAGAACAAATATATATGTAGAATGCTTACTTAGCAGCTTCTCTCAGTGAGCTTCATCAACTTTCTTCTCTTCCTCAAACTTCCTAATTTGAGTTCGCAGTCTCAAAATCTCAGCATTACAATCTTGGAGTTTCCCCCTTTAAATAACTATCTTCTTCCTTGTATTTCTCCAACAACGAAAACTTGCATAGCCTTCCTCAAATGATACTGCGATTGACATAACTCTTCGAGAAGATTTCAGCTCCCGTAAACTAATTTATCGTAGTTCATAGGGGGCAATGAAGAAAAAGTATTTCTCGAGACCATCTCATACAATCTCTTTGAGGTCGAAACCAGATGAAATGATCGGTGCTTATCAATTTGATTATTTCACGGATAGAACTCGATAAGTGGAGCCAATTTTATTTCGATAGGAGGAGGCAAGGAAGAGGAAGGCGAACCGATAACAGATGAGGGGGGAACAGATAAACTAGAGAGTAGCGCAGGTATAGTTGTGATACATCTGCGACAGTTGTATGCACAACTGTAGAGTCCACAGGAATCGTAGCAGGGCCTGTGTACAAGAAACTTATATCAGCGAAAAACAGTACAACAAACATCCAAAGCATTATAATTTTCAAACAAGTTGAATAACTTACTCAGAGGAAGGGGTGAAAAAAGAAAAGAAGTCATAGAAGATAAGTTTGCGTATAGAACTGGTAAATTTGACCCATACCTAGTTATTCGAATCAATCTACCTGATTTAAGACTCGATATAGATCAAGATGATTCAAAATTGATCCAAAACTTAAAATAATATGTGTTGCAGCTATGAATAACAGTGAAGACGAGTCTTCTAGATGAGTCACCTACGTTGCATCAATTAGAGGCAGGTTGTTATCATATGCAGTTAGTATTGATGAGCTGTCAAGTTTGTTAGATCATTCTAGAATGGTGATGGTATGTAGTGTCTTATAAATAGCATATTGTAGTATTGCTGTAGAGATGAAGCAAATACAATTCTGTTTTTCATTTCTGTTATATTAAGCTTGTTAACATGGTATCAGTCGCTTGTGCCCGGGAATCTGTGGGAATTTAGTTTTTTTCCCTAATGGCCACTCCTTCTGCTGACGCCACCGGCGGCTCCTCTGAGTCTCTCAGTGGTAAGGTCTTTACCAACAAAAAAATTAGCATCGTTCTTGACGAGTTCAATTTTTACTCTGGAAGCAGCATGTTCTCTTAGCAGTAAGGAGTCATAGGCTTGAGAAGCTTCTCACTGGTGCTCTCCAGCCTCCTCCTGCTACGATTCTTGGGGATGATGGGCTGGAAGTTGAGAATGAAGAATATGAAGTGTTCATAGCTCAAGACAGTGCCTTGGCGTCTTGGTTGCTCTCTACCATTAGCCCTTCTTTACTTCCTCAACTTGTTGGAGCTGAGACTGCCGCTGATGTTTGGCAAACTGTGGATCGATTCTTTGCCAGCAAGTCTACCACCACGCTTATGAATCTTCATTACAGGCTAAAGACAATCAAGAAAGGTGATCTGGGAATGCGAGGTTACATTTCTCAAGTTAAAGAAGTCACTGATGCGTTGGCTGCTTGTGGAAGTCCCATTTTCGAATTTGAGAAGATTGCCACCCTCCTTAACGGTCTTCCACCAGAATACCGTCCATTCATTGCAGTTATCACTGCCAGCCAAGAGCCATTTACACTTGAAGGAGTCGTTTCAGTTTTGATCGATGCTGAAACTCAACAAAAAAATTTTGATCATTATGATACTGTTCATATGAGTGCTAATCTTGCTCGTGTTTCCCTTCAGTCCACGAATGATGATCAACTGGATACGTATTCTACTTCTCGAAGCTATGGTCGAACTCAAAATGCTAATTCTGGTTGCGGTCGAGGTCTCTCTAGACTTCAGTGCCAGCTTTGTGGTAAAATTGGTCATCTCGTTGACCATTGTTGGTATAGGTTTGATAAAACGTTCAATGGTGTTTTCTCTCAAAACCACAAAGGTCGTTCGACTGATCATTCTCCATCAGCCAATATGTGTCACTAAAGGACACTCGTGAATGTGGATACGTCAATCAGGCTGTTGTGCAATCTCCTGGATCTGTTGGACGGGGTCGTGGATCTCTTAGTACTGACTCAGGCACTTGGTTTGTTGACTCAGGTGCTACTCACCATGTCACTGCTGATGAGACTGTTGTTACTGATGGAGCAGATTATGTTGGTCATGGTAAGTTAATGATTGGGGATGGTAAATTTCTTCAAATTTCGAAAACTGGTTATTCTTCACTATCCACCTCCTCTCGTTCTTTGAAATTATTTGATGTGCTTCATGTTCCATCTATAACTAAAAATCTTGTGTCAGTGTCAAAGCTTGCTAGAGACAATCGTGTCTTCTTGGAATTTCATGCTCGAGATTGTGTGGTGCGTGATGAAGATTTTGGTGTTGTTTTGTTACGAGGGAAGGAGGTTAATGGTTTATATGAATTTCAGTCTAGTGCTCCTTTGCTTGAACGACCTGTTCCAAAAGTGTTTATTTCGAAAGGAGTAGGCGTTGATTACAATACATGGCATGATCACCTTGGTCATCCTTCTCATGCTATTTTGATAGACTTGAGTAATACATGTACTGATGTTAATATCTTTGGTTTAAATAAAACTCCTCCTTCCTTATGTGTTGCTTGTCAAATGGTAAAGGGGCATGCTTTATCGTTTCCTAAGTCTCTTACAGTCTATGATCGACCATTTCAATTGATTTTTACTGATCTTTGGGGTCCTGCACCCACTCCATCCAATGGATTTAAGTACTACATTACATTTGTTGATGCATATTCAAGACATACTTTGTTGTATTTACTTCGAGATAAGGGTCAGGCACTGCACTGTTTTAAGTTGTTCAAACAACTTGTTCATACACAGTTTGCGACTAATATACTTGCTGTTCAAAGTGATTGGGGCGGGGAGTATCGTCCATTCACTAATCTTCTTTCTCAAGAGGGCATTCAACATCGGCTTTATTGTCCTCACACTTCCCAGCAAAATGGTATTATTGAAAGGAAACATCGACATGTTATTGAAATAGCCCTTACCTTGTTAGCACGTGCTTCTTTACCAATGAAGTTTTGGTCCTATGCTGTTGTCACTGCTACTCACTTGATCAATAGACTTCCAACTAAGGTTCTTAATGGTGTCTCTCCATTTGAACGTTTGTTTGGGAGAAGCCTGAATATGCTCATTTACGAGTAATTGGTTGTCGTTGTTTTCCATATACACGACCATTTCACTCTACTAAGCTTGCTTTCAGGTCTGAACCATGCATTTTTCTGGGCTATAGTCCTCAGCATAGAGGCTATCAATGTTTGGCAAAAGATGGTAGGGTGTATATTTCTCGACATGTAAATTTTGATGAAAATGTGTTTCCATATGCGTATATCGAAATGAGAAGCGAGACATCTCAAAATCCTTCAAGTTCGAGCAGTTCCCTGCTTGTTATTCCAGGTGCTAATCATCTTGGAAAAGCACCTGTTTCATCCTCTTCTGAGTATCAATCTCAACATATCCCTCCTTCTTCTAGTCAAAGTAACACTGTTACTGTATCCGATGCATCCTATCTTATTGAAGATGAGAATAGTAATTTTCACACTGTTTTGGCTTATGATTCTTCAAATTCTCATTGATTCAAATTTCACACCCGATGATAACTCGCAGCAAGGTAGGAATTTTTAAGCCAAAGGTGTTTTTCTCTACATCTGACCATCTTAATTCTACCAATGGACCAACGTCAATTTTCGAAGCCTTGCAGACAGCTGAATGGAAGCAAGTTGTTCTTGATGAGTATAATGCATTGGTTCGAAACAACACCTGGACGCTTGAACCACTACCTCCTGGTCGATCTACTGTAGGTTGTAAGTGGTTATTTAAAACCAAGCGACATGCAGATGGAATAATAGCTCGACATAAAGCTCGTTTAGTAGCTAAAGGTTTTTCCCAAACACCTGGTTGCGATTTTGATGACACCTTCAGCCCCGTAGTAAAAACTGCTACAATCAATGTGGTTTTCTCTATTGCTACTGCTCGTGGATGGCCTTTGAGACATGTGGATATCAACAACGCATTTTTAAACGGTGATCTTGGTAATGAGGTGTTTATGACGCAACCTCCTGGCTTTGAACAGAATGGTGTTAATGGAGAAGTATTAGTTTGTCGTTTGCAAAAGGCATTATATGGACTAAAACAGGCCCCTCGTATGTGGTATGGAACACTACGTCGAGTTCTTCTTGATTTACATTTTCAAGAATCAGCTGCTGATGCTTCATTATTTGTACGATATATGAATGGAAGTCGAGTGTTCATGCTTGTTTATGTTGATGACATTGTCATCACTGGGAATTCATCTTCTGCTATTGAATCAGTTGTTCAACAGCTAGGTAACAAATTCTACCTTAAAGATCTTGGTTCTCTAAGTTATTTTCTGGGATTGAAGTTACAAGATATATTGATAAGCTTGTATTAAAACAACAAAAGTTTGTCAAGGAACTTCTCGAAAGAGCAACCATGACGGGAGCTAAGGCAGTCCCTACTCCAATGATTTTATCATCAAAACTTAAGAAGGATGCAGGTGAACCTCTTAGTGATGGTAAACAGTTTCGGAGTATTGTTGGTGGCTTATTGTACCTCACTCATACAAGGCCAGACATTGCATTCAATGTACACCGTGTAGCACAATATATGCATAATCCATGTGAAGAACATTGGATAGATGTTAAATGAATACTTCGGTATTTGGCTGGAACAATTAACTATGGTATTGTTTTTCATGCTAATAGCTCAACAAATGATATTGTTGCTTTTGTTGATGCTTATTGGGCAAGCAATCCAGATGACCGTAGATCAATATCAGGTCAATGTGTATTTCTTGGTACAAATTTAGTTTCATGGAGCTCAAAGAAACAAAAAACGGTGGCTCGTTCTACCACAGAAGCATAATATCGAAGTATTGCAGACACGGTTGCTGAAGTGGTTTGGATTCAATCTTTACTTCGTGACATGGGTGAAAAACAAGAAGAAGTTCCTATTATATGGAGTGATGATACTAGTGCAGTAGCAATGAGTGTCAATCCTGTATTTCATGCTAAATCAAAGCATGTAGAACTAGATATGTGCTTTGTACGAGAGAAGGTAGCAAATAAGGAACTAAGTGTAAACTATGTTCCTGCATGTCATCAACTTGCTGATGGGTTGACAAAACCATTAGCAAATTCAGCCTTTGTTTTGTTTCGAAAAAAAATTCAAGTCGTTGGTGAAGAAGCATCAGAAAAGTTAGAGAATGTTACAGCCAAAAAATCAGAAAGACGATGGAGAACAGAGAAGTTGGGAGGATATTGCAGCTATGAATAACAATAAAGATGAGTCTTCTAGATGGTCACCTACGTTGCATCAATTAGAGGAAGGTTGTTATCATATGCAGTTAGTATTGATGAGCTGTCATGGTGAGCTGTCAAGTTTGTTAGATCATTCTAGAATGGTGATGGTATGTAGTGTCTTATAAATAGCATATTGTAGTATTGCTGTAGAGATGAAGCAAATACAATTCTGTTTTTCATTTATGTTTTACTGTTATATTAAGCTTGTTAACAATCTGAATCAAACTAAAATCAAATCGAATTTTAATTTGATCGAAAGCAATCTGAATTCAAAGTAACTCAAACCAAAAGTAATCTAATTTGAAAGCAAGGTGAATGGAAAGCAACCCAAACTAATAGTAATTTGAATTGAAAAATCTGAATCGAAAATAACTTGAATTTAGTTTATTCATATTCAATTTGAATGAACTTTGACATGATTTTAACTCGATAATTGAGTAATTTATTTATTTATTATTATTATTATCTAAGTTTAACATTGATAAATAATAAATTGATGTATGTTTTATTCTCATTTTATATTATATTACTAGTTAACCACCCCTTCTAGTCATAGTTTAATGGTTTAATAGAATATTTCATTGGTTAAAAAATTATCCCTATATCTGATGCAATAACTTTTAGCTCTAAATTTGAAATGTGATAACATATATTCTCACAAAGTTTTTGATTTTAAAATTTATTGATTCATTTGATTTAAATTAATACTTCTAGCTTTGAATTTAGGATGTTCAATATATATTCACATAAAAATTTTGAATTATAAGTAATAAACATCAACACTAAAAGTTATGATGATAATGAGTGACAAAGGTTGACTTGAAAATCTAAATGTTGACCTGAATTAAGATCAAATCGAATTGATCTAAAGATCTAATGGTTGACCCGAATTGAAAACAATCGATTCGATATTGACCCGGTCGAAACCAACCAAAATGATATTAATCCAACCCAAAAATCAATTGATTCTATTTTTACTCTACCCAAAATCAACCAATCCGATTTAATTCGACCTCATACTCGACCCGGGCTGAATTCAAATCAGATCCGATTTGATCCGAACCATATTCGATCTGATTGAACCAAACTTAAACCAAATGTAATCTAAATCCGAAATGATTCAACTCGAAATGATCGACCCTAATTCGGTTTGAATGATGCAATTGTCACCTCTATTTGCAGTCGAGGGGAGCAGGCAGACAAGAGGAAGGACAATCCTCTTTGTATAAATCTTAGGCTTCTTTCCTATTCGTTAGTCTTGCTCGCCAACAGGAGATAGGGCCAAAGCTAGCCTCTTTCTCAACAATAAGTTTTCTAGTCATTTTTGTTGCATTAGAAGCACTAAAACTTGACCCCAAATCAAGACTAACAATGACAAATTAAAGAAGAGGTGGTTCTGTTTTCCGTCACACTATATTCGCCACCAACAGCAACCCCTGAAAATAAAAACAAAACCAACTTTGGCCACTACCACGGTACAAAAGAAACATCATAATTCAGGCGAACGAACCAGTAATGACAGATATGGTAGGCACGCTTGTGTTAAACATTTTGACACAAAGTAAATAATTAAAATCCTACAAGAAAAAGAAGATTCATATGAATTAGCAAAATAAAATACCTTAAAAAAGGGGTTATGAGATTATATTAGGGTCCTTCAATCTTTTTATTCTGCGCTTAAGATTCGCAAAATTACTCTCATTTAAGGATGACGAGGACTTGGAAATGTGAATCGGCCAACTGCTTTCGCCTCTGCTTCCCCCCCCCCCCCCAAAGGATGCAACCTCATCTCTACTCTTCCAAAGGTGAAAGGGGATCATGTATTGTGGGAAAAGAAGTTAGGGGATTCTATATTTAGTTCCAACATTTTTTCTAAAGAAAACAAGTTCTTCTCATTATAAGTGACGAAACGATTTTTTGAAAAACAAAAATTAATTTTTAAAAGTGATTTTAAAAAATTATTGTTTCGAATAATTTAGTGTTTCCTTTTAAAAATCAAAATAAAACTTGAGGAGTCGCCACTAATATTTGATTAGGGTATGATTGGGCACCAAAAACATATTTTTCATTTTAATAAAAATATTAATTTTAATTAAAAAACAATTTTACTGTATGCGTTTCCAAAAACAATTGAGTTCGAGAGACAGTTACACGTGGGGAATGATTAGCACCCCCATAGCGCCATAAATCAGTACCTAGTCGATTAATTAATTGTCTTTGCAATGAAATTTACGAATTCGAGTTTAATTTAATTAAGATCCTTGCCAATAATATTCTTTGAATTTTAAAACGAAACACAATAATATTAATTATTTCCTATCGAGAAAAATCAACTTCTCATGCCTTAAAGCATTCAATTCCTACTCCAATCGAAATAAAGAAATATTACAATTTCATTCTAAATTTTATTTTCAAATTCAAATACATAAATAACAATAAAACAAAATCAAACAAAACAAATTAAATTAAATTTAAGGCTTCTTTTTAAACACATTCCTTGAATTTTAGGACGGAAAACAACAATATTTAATTATTTTCTATCGAGATAAAACAACCTCTCATGCCTTAAAACATTCATTTCTTACTCTAATTGAAATAAAGAAATATTACAATTTCATTCTAAAATTCTTATTAATTCGAATGCATAAATGATGATAAAAATAAAAAGTAATTAACTACGAACTATCAATCATTTTAGAAAGAAGAAGGATGTTCGATTATTAAAAGACAACGAGATTAAACCTTTTATATGTTCTAATGATCTTTTCTATATAAATTTAAATAGATGAATATTTCTTTTTCTCTCGTTCCTAAATTTTATGTGTCATCAAATTTTTGGGGTTTCACTTAATGCGATACACTTTTATTTTAAAATTATTTAAAGTAACTTTCTTATACGTTAAGACAGTCACTTCACAATAATCCTAAAATGAACGGATATTACCCTTAGTCTAATTATTTTTTATTCAAGTCAAGTAGTGCTTATGAGAATATCATACGAATTATTTTAAAATTAAAACATACACTTATGTGCACCGAATTATACACTCACATGAATACATGTAAATAAATATAAAAAACAAAATAAATTATAAATATACACAGATACGTAAAACAAAAGGACATGAACATATATTTTATAATAGGTATATGATAAAACACACGAGGGACTAAAACGAAATGAATAATAAATTAAACATTCAAAACATAAAAGGCAAACTTCATTTAGTGATTGAAACAAAAATATTTAAAATTACTTCCTAAAATTAAAATAAATAAAAGCAAATAATCTTAGGTCACCAAAATAAATGCGCACAAAATAACAAGGTAAAATAAAAAACATAATGACCTCAAATGATGACAAAACACGTAAATAAACCAAAACATATACTATTAATTATAGTAGTGACTAAAATATTAATGACTAAAATATAAATGACTAAAATATAAACCAAATAAAATTAGAAGCCACGGGTTGCCCTTCGTGCGTGAATATCCTCTTTCATAACCCACGGGTTGCCCTTGAACGCCAAAACGACGTCGTTTTGAAACCCTCTTATACACCCTATTATAAGTTTTGGGAAAACCTAACCTCCTCATTTTACAACTCAGCCACTTGCTCTCCTCTTTCACTCTTTTCTTTTCTTTTTTGTGAATAAAGGGAAACAAAACTCCTAACTGGCCACCGTGGAGGTTTTCTCCGGTGACTGTGAACCAACAACGATCATGGACAAATCGGTCACGAACGAACCCTTTTCTCTAGCCTAGTTTGAATATAAGGCCTTCTATTGCTAAAAACAAGCCACCAAACATAGATCTAGGAGTTTTCTTTCAAATAACTCAAATTCCGATGACTTTTGGGTTCTCCAACGAACGATTAGCCTCCCGATGAACACCTAAACAAGTAAGTATTCTTTTCGTTTTTTTAATGCTCTCTTATCTTTTTCCTTTTTTTAATCTCTATTCTCTCGGGTTTTTTCTCCTCGTTTTCCTCCATTTTTTCCAAAACCAAATCCTCATTTCTTCTCTTCTCCTTGTATGTTTTATCTGAATCTTTTGTGTGTTTGGTGATGATTCGGTAAGGCTTCTTCATAGAGGCATGATTTCCCCTAAACAAAATAGTTAACATCCCATATTTCTCGGGATTTAACTTATTTTTAATGGGTTTGGTGTAGATTTAAACTAACTTGTTTATTTTTTCACTTTTTGCAGAGATTATGATGTTGAGTAGTTGAAACAAAGGCTGTCAGATGATGGGAATCGGTAACCAAAATAGTGACAGCGGCGAGATCCTTCTATTATTGGCGACGGAGGCTGGAGACTAGAAAACTAGGGTTTCAACAAACCCTAATCTTAGTGAGTTTGGTCATGTTATTTGGATAATGTAATTTAGGGCTGTAAAAGAAAAAAATAAAATAAAAATAGTTAAATAATAATAATAATAATATTAACATTAACAATTTCGACCCGGATAAATAGGTGTCTAGAGCTGCCCATCTTTGCTCATTCTTGTGTTAATAAGAATAAGGCAAAGACAAAGAGACAATGAGTTTTTGTCTAGTCGAATATGTGCTTTGAAATTTGATATTGTCTCAAGTGAGACTGGAAATGAACAATATCTCAAGAGAGATTTTTGAAGATAAATCTGAAAAGAGATCTGCTCCGCTGCTCTTCAGGGTAGATTAGATCTAGAAACGTTGATTCACTTCATTGCTCTTTAAGGAAGATTGAATTGAGGAAGATTTATTCCAATACTCCTAAGGGTAAATCAAATCATAAAAAGGGATCTGCTCCACTGTGCTTCAGGGTATATCAGATTTGGAAACGTTGATTCACTCCAATGTTTTTCAGAGAAGATTGAATCGGGTTTGATTTGCTTCAATGCTCTTAAAGAAAGATCAAATCCGAGAAAGGGGATCTTCTCTGCTACTCTTCAGGGTAGATCAGATCTGAAATGTTGATTCACTTCACTGCTCTTTAGAAAAGATTGAATCGGGTTTGATTTGGTTTACTGCTCCTCAGGGAAGATCAAATCTGAAAAGGGGATCTTCTCCGTTGCTCTTTAGGATAGATCATATTTGGAAACATTGATTCACTTTATTGTTCTTTAAGGAAGATTGAATCGGGTTTAATTTGCTTCACTACTCCTCAGTGAAGATCAAATATGAAAAAAGGGGATTTGCTCACTATATTTCAGGGTTGATCAGATCCATAAACTTTGATTCACTCCACTGCTCTTCAAAGAAGATTGAATCGGGTTTGATTTGTTTCTCTTCTCTTCAAGAAATCGAATCTGAAAATTAAACATTACCACCTGTTAGTATATGTTTGAGAATTTGAAAACGTCATACCTGAAGTTTTGGAATTCAAGATAATTTTAGAAAAATTGATTTCTCTTGTGGAAACATGTCTCGCAGCTACCAGATATGGGAATTTGCCTTGACTTGAGTGTCATTTGAACCTCCCCCTTTTGGGACTTTGAATTGGTTACTTTTATCTTGGGGTTTCTACATCTTCAACCTTCAACTTTCTTTTAGAAGACCTGTAAGTACTCAATTGCATTTATCATCATCATGCATTTTATAAATGTCATGATCCTATTAATGCCTAATATGTATGTAATGATGTAACATTTTCATCTTCAAATCTTGCTAATCGCCTTAGACTCAGTCAAATCTTGGGCACAAAAACCATCACTAGTTCACACCAACTGACAATCCTGATCATATATAATTTTGGTTGAGTATGATCTTGTTTTTTATTTATTGAAACCAGACAATATTCATGACCAATTGCTTAATCAGTGACAAATGTCTTGGATTATCCCCAACTTGCTGGAGCCTTTTATGTAACCCAGGGTTTTAATTTCCTGTAGCCCATCATTAGGCAAGCCTCATACTAAAACCATTGCCAACTTCAAACACCTACAATTTTCCAAAACTTTTTGTACAATAATACACGATTATCTCATTTTCAAGTTAAAGTACATGTTTTTAATTTCAAAGTAGGATACTTGAAATAGGGTTTAAACAAGAAAAAGAAATCTTTTTATTATTTATATAAATATAAAGAGTTTTTGGGTAAACACATGACAAAATTTTAACTGGAAAAAGTAAAAGAAAATGAAGTCGGCGTCCCTAGATATCCAATGTTCATTGGTAGAAGTAAATGCCTTTTCAACTGAAATAACCATTAAATCTTCATATAGGAAATCAAAGTTCAACGGTTCATATTCTTCAGAAGCCTTACTTGCGATAAAATCTGCTATAGCACTCCCTTTAACTGCTTTCTGGCTCACATATTGGAAGTCAAACTCTAACAATAAAATCTGCCAATGAGCCAATCTTCTAGATAAAGCAGGTACACCAATCAGATTTCAGAGGGTCAAGTCTAGAGATCAACCAAGTGGTGTGATACAACATATATTGTCTGAGCCTTCAAGTAGTCCAAACCAAAGCACAGTATAACTTTTCGATTAGTGAGTATCTTGCCTCGCAATTAGTAAACTTTTTACTGAGGTAGTAAATTGCTCTATCTTTTTTCTTAGTTTGTTAATGATGCCCTAATACACACCCCATTGAATTCTCAAAGACTGAAAAGTAGAGAATTAATGGCTTGCCTGAGATATGTGGCACTAAGACTGAAGTATTTGAAAAATATAGCTTAATTACTTCAAAAGCTTCTTGGCAATTATCACTCCATACCCCTGGGTTATTTTACGGAGAAGGCAAAAAAGGGAATCACAATTCTCGATCAATTGCGATATAAACCGAGCAATATAATTTATTCTCCCCAAGAATCCTTAAACTTCTTTTTGTATTTGCGGGGGTGGTAAATTTGAATAGCTTTGACTTTGTTTTGATTTATTTTAATCCCCTTTTTGCTCACTATAAACCCCAATAGCTTCCCAGACGTCACCTTAAAGGTACACTTGCTTGGATTGAGTTTTAGCTGGCATTTCCTTAACCTTCAGAAGAGCTTCCTGGAATTCTTAATGTTTTCTTCCTCCGTTTTGACCTTAAAGATCATAGACAAAAACTTCTACTTTCTTATGTATCATGTCATGAAACAATGTTACCATAGCTCTCTGCATGTTACCCCTGCATTCTTTATCACAAATGGTATCACCTTGTAGAAAAATATGCCCCACATGGTGACAAACGTAGTTTTTTCCATATCTTCAGGGTACAACTTTATTTTATTGTAACCAGAGAACCCATCGATGAATGAAAATAGGGAATTTCCGGTAGTATTGTCCACCAACTTGCCTATGTGTGGAAAAGGAAAATTATCTTTCGGGCTCACCCTATTGAAATCTCTATAGTAAACTCACATACAAAACTTCTCATCCTTCTTTGGTACTGGAACAATGTTTTCCACCCACTCAGGATATTTGGCCACTTTAAGGAAACCAACATTGAATTGTTTCTTTACGTCTTCTTTAATTTTCAATAGCATCGCAGGTCGCATCCTTTGAGCTTTTGTTGCACATGTTTACACTCTGGCTTTATAGGCAATTTGTATACCACTAACTCAATATCTAAATATGGCATATCCTCATATGACCAAGTAAACACGTCTTTGTACTCTCAAAGTAGTTCAATCAAACTTTGTCGTCCCTCGGTAAACATTGTGGTGCCAATCTTTATTTCTTTCCTATCTTCATTTGATCCCAGATTCAAAGTTTTAGTGAGCTCTTCTTGAGGCAGAATTTGTTTATCTTCCTTTTCTACCATTTTTAGCAGTTTAGAAGGTAAGTCACAGTCCTCATCATTATCACAACCCTCGGTTTCAGCTTAACATATGGGTAGCTCAAAATCAATCTCCGGGTCAGTATCATCAGCATTCATGCTATTGATATCTGAGGTCCTAAAAGAATAACGAACAAGATTATATACATATACGCATACAAGAGAATCTATCCCATATCAAGATAAATAGAAATGAAATAATATATACATAAATAATAAAGAATGGAGAAATGCATGGGAGAATGTTTTCTATTTTGTGAATTAATAGAATTGCATCTTTTATTGAAAATTAAAAATAGATAAATTAACCCTTTACAAAAGATCACCTATTACCTCAGGGTTCAACAATAGGGAAAGTTTTCATGTATTACTGAATTTTTTTTATAAACTACAGGTAACTCTTCTGCAATCCAATTGTTTAGCATGAAGCCTAGCGTTGCGGGATAGATGCCTATAGCTCTTTCTTTTTCAGCCTTATCATCCAGTATCCCATTAATGCCCTATCTCCTAAGGCATCCTCAATAATTTGTTCCTTAGATGGTTGGCTTCCTTGAAATATATGACCTCCAGATACAAAAATACCATGCAGTGGTGGGAAAGTCATTGGCTCCCAATTAAGATCATCTCCAGCTAACCTTGCGCTTCTCCTTTCCTGGCTCTTTTGGATTCCTTTAATTTTTCCCTCAAGGTTGGCTAATATCCCAAGCCAAAGAGATCTCTTTTAGTAGTGTAAAAAACTGGATTAACAAATCCTTGTAGGTGGCTCCCTAGCCCTCTTCCATCATTGGCTCCCCTTCTTATAGTCAGCTTTAGTTCCATCCTGGTACAGTTGGACAGTCTGGGCTTTGATATATTCCTCTATTCAGCCAAAAATATGGAATTAACAAACTCCAGGGATCTAAAGCAACATTCAACAACTTCTTCCTCTATTTCAACATATAGAACAGTAGTGGACACAGAAGCAATAATGTCTTACTCAGAATTGATACATATCAATTTCCTCTCAATTCTGAGTAAGACATTACATCAAATGTACGAACGACACTTTGAAAATTCCTCATATGTGTACTGTTGGCATGCAACTTCTTTAGGGTTACCAATATTATTACATTTAATGCAGAGCCATTGTCAACAAGTACTCGAGATAAAACTTGCCCTTTGCATATAATAGTGATATGTAGAGCTTTGTGGCTACCAATCATCCCAGATGGTATATCATCATCAGAAAATGAGATAAAATTATCAGCTTGAATATTCATAACCAATCTATATAGCTTGTACATGGGTAAATCCTTTGGCACAAAAGTCTGATTCAAGACTTTCAACAAAGCGTCTCAGTGTGCATCAGAGCTCAATAGAAGGGCAAGGATCGAGATACAAGAAGGTAGCTTTTGCATATGTTCAACAATATTATATTCACTGTGTTTCAAAAATTTAAAAAATTCTACAACCTCATTTTTCTGTCACATGCTTGTTAATGACTAGTTAATCATCTTTCATCAGCAAGTCAACTTTCTTCCCTTTATCGGTGGTAGTTCTTTTCTAGGGTTTTTTGGGTTGATTGGGAGAGTAACATCTCCCACTCCTGGTAAAATGGCCTATTTCATTTACTTCTTCTTTGGTGATCTCTGAATAACCTATATTATCCATTTGGCACTCATATCTTCAAGGGACTTATTCTTATCCTTGTAAGGTATTGAAGATGAGGGTGTGATTACCACCTCATAAGTTATTTTCTCTGGCACACGAGTTTTTTGTGTGATGACTAAATGATAGTTGGCATTTTAAACTCCCCTGGAAGAACCCTCGGATGCACAAACCTCTGTTTCTTCTTCCTCAAGAGCTTCCTTGTAGAATTACATCTCCTTATCATCCATCATTCTTTGCACCAGAGCTCGAAACTCAGAACAATCTTGTATAATGTGGCCCTAATAGTTGTGATATTGGCATGCATGCTTGCTCTCAACTTGTTTAATGACCTCGTTAGAGACTAACAGGCATGCCTTGATCATCTGACCCTATATATAGTACATAGGTAAATTTACCTTGCTCACCCTTGGTATGATCTTCTTCTTCTTTTTCTTCAGCAATTTTATTGACCCCTGTACCTACATGGTTTGGCAGTGGGTTTGAGCTACGTTTGGTTATTCACTATCACCAAAGTTGATGACGTTCTTTTCCTTAGCCTTTGGATAATCTTCTTAAAGGCAATAAAATTATCTTTTGAATATCTCGGAACCCCTGCATGATATTCACAGTGGAAATAGCATCATACCATTTAGCGTAATGAGGTTGCAATGGTGATGTATGGTAAGGTGACACTACATGTCTATCATATAAAATCTGAAACAATTCTTTGTAGGACATGGGAATCGGGCCAAACTGAAGTTTCTCTCTCTCTTGTCTTGGTTCCCTTAACCATTTCCTAGTAGAATTCTGTGTGGATGATCTTGTAGATTGAGGTCAAGATACAGTGATGTTATTGGAGTCATATTTCCTCACGTTATTAACTTCGTTATCCTTTTTTTTACTGGCGATTTTTTTCTAGACTCACCTTCATGAAGCCTCTCGCTCTTGATTGTCATTCCAATCATCTCTCCTGCTGTAACCAAATCAATAAAGCTTTTGGATGAATTTCCTATGAGGTGACCAATGAAAGGAGCTATTAAAGTGCTTATAAAAAGCATGTTGGTTTCCTCTTCCTAGAGGGTCAGATGAACTTGTACAACCACATCCCTCTACCTCTGAGCATATTGTCTAAAGCTTTCATTAGTTCTTTTCTCCATTCTTTGAAGCATGATTCGATTAGGCCTCCCATCATTTACGTGCTTATATTACTCTAGAAAAGCTTTAGCCAAATCCATCCATGACTTAATGTGAGCCCTGCTCAACTGATTATACCAATAGATAACTGAACCTGTTAAGCTCTCCTGGAAGCAATGGATCAACACTTGATCATCCCCTATGTAGTCGGTCATTTTCCTACAAAACATAGTGATGTGAGAAGAGGAACATATCGTGCCATTGAATTTTTCAAAATCTGGAACTTTGAACTTGGGAGGTAGCACTAAATCAGGAACTAGACTTAGTTCTTTAGCATCGATCCTATACATACTAGTGTCCTCTTTCATAGCCCTGATTTCATCTTCTAGTTGTTTCCATTTCTCTTCTAGATATTTATCCTACTCTTTTCTACACTTCTCGTCAAAATATGAGATGTTTTTTAACTTGGAATGGGTTTTTGGATGTGCCAAGTAAGTTTATGTGCACTCTTCCTGGCTGAGTAGTCATTCCTTGTTGTGTTCTAACATGAGGTGTTATAAAGCCTGGAGGGTATAAGGGTTCTTCAGTGGTAACACAAATAATTGGAGTCTTTCCATGATCCGCCCATGGTTCAAAACCCAGGGGATACAAAGGTTCTTTGGTAGTAGCACCGACAATTGGAGTATCTTCTCGATTTGTATTCCTTCATTACAACAGGCTTGCAAGTTTCTCCATCATATCATTTTTGGATTTCAGCATTTGTTCACGCATCTCTTCTTGAGTTTTCCTTAAACTCTCATGTATTTCAAGTTAAGTTCTCTCAATTTGGACGATTCTCTCATCCATTTCCTTTTTCCTAGTATTGTACGGGTGCTTGGAAGTTTCCAGTAATTTACCATATAACATTTTTATTAATGTTGGTCTTTTATTAATAAATATGAAAAATATGACTATTAATGAATAAAATGCAATGCAAAAAACAAATGCAATAAAGTAAAATGTAGGTGCAAAAATATAAGGTGTTGATTCTGGAACGATTCCTTAGAACAACTTTTTATATTAAAAACGAAGTTTGGTTACAAGGCTTAAACATATCACAGATAAATCTGAGCTATCTCCCCTAATTGTTGCATGTGCCCCGAGTAATTCCAAAATCCTTTTAGCTTCTTCAGTCTCGGGCTCCAATCCTTCACTTACAGTAGCAACTTCATGTTCTAAGTCAACTAAGTATTGAGCCACTCATTGGGCATATTCCAAGTAGCTTGCGATGAGGTCATCCCTTTCATTAACTCTCCACAGAGCCTTTTCCCAATGATGGCGCCACTATATAACTCCTTTATAGGGGACTATCGACAATTCACTGGCCATTTTCTGAAAAATCTTGAACCATAGCCTCAAGTTCATTCACATGCTTCTTAAAGTTTTCAACTTCCCCACAACTTGTATTGTCTTCTCGACTTCGGTACCATCATAAAACTGACTCTAAACATAAGACCCTGCCCTTCATTTTCTCTCTTTGGGCTTGGCTCTCTTATAGTTGTTATTATAATGTATTTTTTTTATTTTGAAAGTAGTTTCACCTGGTGTCTACTCTACTTGAGCTCTTCTTTGTTTTCCCCAGCTACTCTCTTTAAACTTGCAACTTCTTGCCTCCATTCAGCAGGTGATTTACTTGAGCTAATGGCCATTTGAATTTTTGCAATTCGTTGGTAAGATAACTGAAGATCCTCAAAATACAATATGAGTTGTTTTTCTACTTTTTCAATTTAGCCAGCTCGATATTTGTGGATATCGATCTCGAATCATTTTTGGTACACATCGTCTTCCATCTTTTGTAATGTTTCTTTCCACTGCTTTCTTTCAGCCTCAAAATCACGCATGGCTAATTCTAACAGAGATAGTACAACTTTAAGATGTTCTTCCATAGGCTGAGTATTTTCGGGATTGACCATCGGGATATGATCATTAACTTGATTGCTTTTTAATTCTTCGTATTCTTGGGATAGCTTCAGGTAGAAAGTGAAGAAATGTACTCTACGAGTCTGTTTCCATATATCAGCAATCTCTTTGACTTTACTCTTATACTTCTCTCCTTTGAATGCAAACTCTAACCTAGATAAATCCCAAGTTACAGGAATAAACTGACTTGACCCATATTACCTGTAAACCAGTAGAGGGGCATATCCTACAAGACCCCATATGTCTGGAAACTAAACCCAATCTGCTCTCCACACCTATAAAGTATGTCTGAAGAGATGTTCCATGAAGCGTTCCATAATATATCACTATCTCAAATAACTTTTAAGATAACCATCCATTTCTCTTCAGGGAAATCCCCAGACCATTCTCAAGAAAGGAAATCTCTCAAGGGCGAAAACCCTTCTAAAAACACTCGACCAGATGCCCTCTCAACTTGTTTGAAATAATTAAGGATCCAAACTAGAAATAGTGGTGTACACCCTATGAAGTGTCCTTCTCATTCTCGTCTGCAGGAATTTAAGAAATAGAACGTCTCTTCCAAAATAGCCGACACGGGATCCACATGTCTGCCAAATCTCTCAAACAAATCAACCAATGACACATCAATAATCCCCAGGACCTTAGAGAATATGATTAGCCCATAGATACCCAAAACAAATAGTTCTATTTTTTTCTTTTGTCGGGGTGATGATTAATTACTTCTCTTAGAGCAGTCCAGGTAATGCATTCACTATCTCATTTCTTCTTGATACTTCAATGACCCATTCTTCACTCATTCTAGTCATCAAAAGTAGTTTCTTCTTGAAAGAATGAGTGTTTGGAGGCTTAGTGTACTGTCTATCTACTTGGAATCTCAGACAACTAATCAGGGTGTGATACTTCTCTATGGTTGGGGTCGTATCCACTCGTCCAAAAGTAAAGCAACTGTAGGTGGGATTCCATAACTACGTAAGAGCTCTAAATAAATTTCGGTCAATTGGAACATCTAGGAGATAAGAGATGTCACCATAGAGTTGTTAAAACAACTGCTTACCATTTTCCCCATATCTCTTTCATCTCGCTCAAGTCATTTTGACGGACATTGATGTGGGTGTAACCAATCAATTATGACACATATCCATGATGTAGGCTATCTTCATTTGTAATCTAGGAATGCTCGGACCATATCAGAACATCGATATTATCTTATACCTCTTTTTGAATCCTTCGTTCCATATTACTAGTCTTCTATATGGACATCGATCACGATCAACACCATGGAATGAATAGTGCAATACAAAATAAAATCAAAATCAAATAAAAAGGCAAAAGAAAATTAATCAGTAATCATAAAGAAATCAATCGGGTATAATATAGTTTGTCAATAAAACCTACCCTCACATGCTGGCTACCCAATCATGCCTTTGCAGATCCTACTCAAACATGATTTCTACCCCATTCTTTATTTAACATAAAAACCCTAACCTCATCTCATCTAGTTCGAATGCTTATTCGAAAAAGTATAAACCCAACCACATGATCTCTACTTCTCATACATTTATGCGGAAAACAACATTATAATACAAAAATAAAAGACTCAAAAGAGCTTTTCCTTGTGTACTCCCTCAAGGAATTCTTAAGGTTTAGGTTAGGCTCTACTTAGGTTTGGGTTCTAGGTTCACTATATGTTGGGTTCGGCTCTTAAGCAAAAGGTTCTCAAATTGTCGTTATCGGTGCCCCTTTGGGCTGCCAGACCCTCAATATTGGCCCATCATAGGCTTTCAGATTAAGTTCAATTTGAGGGGACACACTTCCTTATGTCCATACGGAGGTGAAAACCATCACGATGACCATAAGGCATGAGCCCTAGGAGCGATCCACTATCCTATACGGAGGTGAAAACCACACGAGGAAAGAGTTTCTCATTCTTACTTAAATAGGACTATATGGGGTTTTAGCTCATGTTATGATATTGCAGTTGTGCCGTGTGTGAGGAAAAGCGAAAAACAGACAATCACACAACACAAAAAACTTATTTCTTAATTCCCTTTAAGCCATATTTAATCTGAAAACATTAGCAAACAATCAATACAACTATTAGTAGTTAATCAATTTATAGACATAAAATTTATTTAAACCAAACAAGGGATCAAAAACTAAATTAGAATGAACTTATAATTTTCTTTGCAAAGATAATTAATTAATTGACTAACGGCTTGACTCCCTAAAAAATAGTCCCCAGAGGAGTCGTCAAGTTGTCGAAACAATATTAATTTCAATTAAAACAACAATTTTACGGTATGCGTTACCAAATAATTTGAGTTCGGGAGTCGGTAATGCGTGGGGAAGGATTAGCACCTCTACAACTCCCTAAATCAGTATCTAGTCGATTAATTAATTGTCTTTACAATGAAATTTATGAATTCGAGTTTAATTTAATTTAAAATCCCTGCCAATAATATTCTTTAAAGTTTAGAATGAAACACAATAATATTTAATTATTTCCTATCGAGAAAAATCGACCTTTCATGCCTTAAAACAATCAATTCCTACTCCAATCGAAATTAAGAAATTTTACAATTTCATTCTAAAGTTCATTTCCAAATTCAATTACATAAATAAAAATAAAACAAAACAAAATAAATTAAATTTAAGGCTTCTTTTTAAATACATTCCTTGAATTTAAGGACGAAAAACAACAATATTTAATTGAAAAACGATCTCTCATGCCTTAAAGCAGTCATTTCTTACTCCAATTGAAATAAAGAAATATTACAATTCCATTTTAAATTTCGTTATTAATTCGAATGCATAAAGGATGATAAAAATAAAAATTAATTAACTACAAATTACCAATCCTTTTAGAAATAAGAAATATGTTCGATTATTTAAAGACGTCAAGATCGGACCTTTTATAAGTTCTAATGATATTTTCTCGATAAATTTACATATACGAACATTTCTTTTTCACTCGTTCCCAAATTTTACATGTAGTCAAACTTTTAGGGTCTCACTTAAGATACACTTTCATTTTAAAATTATCGGAAGTAACTTTCTTATACGTTAAGACATTCACTTCAAAATAATCCTAAAATGAATGTATATTACCTTTAGTTTAATTATTTTTTATTCGAGTCAATTAGTGCTTATGAGGATATCTTTAACACCCACAGACTGATGCGGGAGACCCTACTCCAATCGAAATTATAAATTTTAAAATATTTGTTAAAATGTGTAAAATCATAAAATAATTTACAATTAAAATACAAGTTCATAAACCATTCATATAATACAGACAGAATTAAAATAATACATGTTCATACTTAATATAAAAACCAAATGTGACCTACATGCCCCCTAGCTACATTTGTACAGTACTCTGCAAGCAACGCCAAATGGATCTCTTTTACTGATGTTGATAGGTGTATTGGATCAATTCTTTTAACCTGAAATGGAAAGTAAAAAGAGTAAGCTTTAGGAAGCTCAGTAATACATAACTACCAAATGATGTTGAAGGACATGCAAATAATGGGCAATCATAATTTTCCTTATTGATTAAGACGTCTACAGATTTTTGTAATGAGATGAGGTTTTCACTAATATTTAAGGTAGTAAAATACTTGAAGCTTACAGTTCAGAGGAAATTTTAAAAGGACTAGGTTCTGGAGATCATAATAGGGTGTCTAGTATGTTCCCATAAAACCAGTGAAAAATACAGATTTTTTTAAATAGTAACAGTTTAAAACATATTTTTAAAACCGTAGTAAAACCCTTCAACCGAACGCCAATATTCAGTTCCTTAGAACTGTATCCATAAGGTCATACCCTAGGCACATTGGGCATAGGTGCCAATCTAAGGGAACACCTTGGGTCCATAACATCTTACCCTAGCTGAAGCGTAAGAGCCCACCTGAGGACTTACCTAAGGGTCACATTAGATCCGTAAGAAATTAACAGCTTAATCGGTCTGAACCTATATAAGGAATTACCAATTTGACCGAGTTGAACCTACCGTAAGGAATTATCAGTTCGATCGGTCTGAACCAATATAAGAAATTACCAATTTGATCGAACTGAACATGCAGATACATCATACCAGATCCCAGAGTATCCCGAAGAAAAACATTTTTCAAACAGAAATTAATGGTAGCAGAAAATCAGAGTTTAGACATATTCAGTAGAAACGATATCCAGAGATCATGAATCAGACAAGTAGACTTAAAACTTCAGTAACTCAGAAATCTGGGTAAAACACATTTTAGAACGGATAAAACCAATCATATAACATATAGGAAACACACTAGAGGATCCAGTTATTTTCCGAAGGTACTCGGTATTTATCAGATAGGGAGTCATGAAACTTCTGTAAACTGATCAAATTCAGAAATGAGATCCCCATAAAAGGGTTTGATAGTTGATAGATTCATTAGTTATTCAGAACATGATTTATCAGGATCATATAGTATTCAGATATTTTTCGGAGGCCTATGTAATCAGAAAGGTATTCAGAATCCTTTGCATCAGAGTTACTTGTGTTTTCAGATATGACAGGAGTGATTCCATTATTCATGAAATCAAAGGCATTTTGGGCATTGGGTTCTTGGAGAATTCTTAGTGATTTGATCTAACAAGGGAGAAACAAAAATTCATGGCATTTAAGATTTGTGTCGATCAATCAGAATATCGAGTTAACTCGAACTGAACAAATCGCATCACTGATACCTGTCAACCGGTCAAATCGTTGCACTTCAAGCATATTTACCCTTTAATACAGACAAATCTTGTCAAATTGATCATCTTCAGAATCATCGCTGAATGGATCTTAGGGAGAGAACAAATATTCAGTCATTCTATGACTTGGAGTTACCTTAGGTCATTTACTCTCCAAGGGCATTTTGGTCATTTTATAGTTCAAGGTTATTCATTTATTTTCTTCGATTAAAACAAATTCATCACTCTAGTAATTTATTTATCAGGTGGTTTTGTCCAAAAACCATAAATTCTAAATATTTTGCCATCTTAGAGGTTAGAAATCAGTTATTCAGATTTTCTAAGCTAAACTAGGATAATTCTTGTTATTTTCCATGTATATCAATAGTTTCATCGGGTCAATGTCTTTTCGAGTTATTTGTCAACTTCGAGGGATAATTCTTGTCTTTTTACAATATAAGGGTATTTTCGTAATTTTACCCCATAATGGTATTTTCATAATTTTACCTAACCGAAGTATTGTCATAATTTCCCATCTAAGTACCTTTTGCATTTAACCTTTAATTAGATGAATTAGAATTTACAATCCAGAGGTTGATTGCTTTACCACTTAATCACAAAACTTGTAATTTAATTACTATCGGTCCCTCAATTTCTTATACGAGTCATCTGAGTCATATTCATTTACCAACCTTTTATCATATTCGGATCGAGTTTAGAAATAATTTACTATATAGATGAGACCAAACATATTCATCCATGTATTTACCAACTACAACATGTTCCATAAAACATGCATAAGGTAAATTGTATCAATAGATAAGTTAAAAGGGCATTTTAGTCTTTTAAGAAGAAAAGAAATTAAAAATAATAGGGATTTTAAATATGAAGAAAGAGGAAAGTAAAGTAAATTTTATACTTCTTCTTCTTCTTCACGTGAGGGTTCTCTCCTCCTTGCATAAGGTAAATTCTCAATTTCTAGTATTCTATTTAAATTATGGGTTGTTTTGGTAACATTGAGTGATATATATGCATAATGAAGGAGTAAATGAGATTAAAATGAAGAGATAAAAAAATAATGGGGATTTTATAAAATGGGTTTTGAAAGGATATGTTAATATAGGAGTGTTTATGGATGTTTTATGGTAAATTTGACCTGTCATAGAGGCTAATGTGAGATTAGAAGCATTGGATATGATTAAAAAACATCAGAAAAAGTGGTGTGATTATTAGAACTTAATTTTTTTTTTATAGATGTTGGATGTTTATGAAACAATATGAAGGCCAATTTGTATGGATAAGTAGAGAAAAGTTAAATATCATTGTGGGTGTATATGAAGTAATTTAGCCCATTTGGCTAATAATCGGGTTAAAAATTGGAAAATCTGATCAAGGGTATCGTATATAGAACAGTATCGGTATTATAGGCAAAAAGGGGGATGAATTTGCTATATAGTATTGATACTTATTAATCAATATCGATACCATTGAGGCAGTATCGATACCATTGTAAGGGTATCGATACCAAGAAAACATCGAATCTAATTTTGGTATCGATACCGTAAGGGGGTATCGGTACCATAGTATGGTAGTATCGATACCATGGTAAGGGTATCAATAACAGGCAACATCGAATTTAATTTTGGTATCGATACCCGGAGGAAGTATCGGTACCATAGTGTTGAAGTTGGTACTAGGGTAGTAGTATCGATACTACTAAGCTTGGAACGACCAATTAGGTTTTAATTGTTATAGAAATTGAGATAATGATATTTCGAATATTCTTAAGGTACAAGGGTAAAGAGTATACTAACATGGGTATGTTATGTGTACTTAATGGATAATTTTGTAGATCTGAATCAAGCTCCTGAATCAAGTAAAGTAAGAGGAAAAGGCCAAGTTCCAGAGTACCAGTTGGTGAGTTTTGGATATCCAAGAAAGGAAAGCCAGGTGAGTACGTTTATTGTATGCAATCTAGCTGAAAATGATTAGAAATTATTCAAGATGTAATATTTAAATGTTAATGTATGTTTTACCGTAACTACTATGTTTTACTGAATACGTGGAAATGGTATTATGAATGAGTTTTAGAGTATGAACTGCTCTAAAATGAATGAAAATAAAAATGCATATGGGTGCATTATCAACAGAAAAGGATGCCATAGTTAAAATACATATGGGTGCATTGTCAACAGAAAAGGATGCCATAGCTGAAATGCATATGAGTGCATTGTAACAAAAAGTATGCTATAGTTGAAATGCATATGGGTGCATTGTCAACAAAAAAGTATGCTATAGTTGAAATGCATATGGGTGCATTGTCAACAGAAAAGTATGTTATAGTTAAAATGTATATGGGTGCATTGTCAATAGAAAAGTATGCTATATTTGAAATGCATATAGGTGTATTGTTAACAAAAAAGTATGTTATAGTTGAAATGTATATGGGTGCATTGTCAAGAGAGAAGTATGTTATAGTTGAAATGCATATGGGTGCATTGTCAACAGCGAAGTATGCTATAGTTGAAATGCATATAGGTGCATTGTCAACAAAGAAGTATGCTATAGTTGAAATGCATAAGGGTGCATTGTCAACAGAAAAGTATGCTATAGTTGAAATGCATATAGGTACATTGTCAACAGAAAGATATGCTATAATTGAAATGCATATGGGTGCATTATCAACAGAAAAGTAATGTTGTAGTTAAAAATGCATAATGGTACATTATAAACATGAATGGAGGTTACAAATAAAAAGAAATAATAATGGCCAATGATCATGATAATTGTGAATAAAATACTTAAGTATACATAAGGGTTACTTTACAATATTATGACTCACTAAGAAATACTTAACGTGTGTGTTTCCACGCGTAGGTAACAGCAGAGAATAATCAAGTAAGGAGTGCAACCGTAGCAGCAGATATCATCCACTAAGGTTGACTCACGAGTAACATTAGGACAATACTAATCATTTTGAAAACTTGTTTGGCATGTAATTAACTTTAACAAAATATTTTGTAATATGTCTTAATGAAACTTGTTTATCATATTTATCTACGTGGAATTAAATTTGCAACAAAATTTTAAAGACTTTTCAAAACGAGTAAACAATTTTGAAGTAATGTAACATTTGTATTTGTATACTTAAACGTATATAGAATATGGGTGTTACACATAAAGTATGCATAAGGTAGTAATGTATTACCTCGATTTTCATGCATTATCGATCGAACATTTAAACTCCATTCAATCACTCTCGAACTTAAATTCAACGTCCAATAATTCCTCGGATACATATCAAACGAATTTACGTCAGAAATTGAACTTAATTGAGAAACCAAATTGAATATGAAGGTAAAACACTAAAAAAAGCTTATCGAGTGCAAATTTGGCAAAACGAACTACGGATTCAGAGTTAAGACGACAAAAAACAAAAAATAGGATTTTTGGAAAATTTAACTTTTTTGTCAAAGTCAATGGTCAACGGTCAGAACAATCAAAGTCAACGGTCAGACTAGTCAACAGTTAACGGGTCAGGTCAAGTCAACGAGTCGGGTCAAATTCAACGAGTCAGGTCAAGTTGATTATGTTCGGGTCAAACAGACTTGGTTCAGACTCGTTTTGGGCCGGTTTGGACTGGTCCAAACTGACAGGACCGGTTCTAGAATGTTTTCAGGGCTGGGGCACAAGCCCCACGTGCATGTGGCGGCACATGATGGCTCGTGACGATGGTGACGGGTCAGAGGACAGCTATAGATTACTCCATGTTCAATCCCAACATCCATTTCATCAAAAATTAATCCAACCTCTATCATTAAATACCATAAACAACCGAAAAAGTGACCCAACTTACCCAAACACTAACGACTGAGGAAACAGTGATAATGGATCAACTCAAGGGTTGGGTCCCCGAATTTCCTGCAACTTTCTAAAACTGCCTATAAGTTTCAAAAACTTATACTTTAAACCCTAAATTGGGGTATGACAATTCTCCTCCCCTTAAAAGAATTTCGTCGTCAAAATTCACTAAAATCACAGAAATGCATAAGTGAAGTTTTCAGAAATTCTTCATTAACTTCATGTAGCTTTTACAGAAGTACGAGTCATCTACTAATCCTTAATCATTGAGTATACATTCTCGTAAGAACTCCTCCTCATCCCAATAAAAGAATTTATACAGAATTATCTGTGTGGAATCAATTTGACCTTGCCTCCGAGGTCAAGTTCATAGAGCGGTAATATATCCCAGTTTTATTTTTGGAGTCGGGTCAGAATTGCTTGAGTAAGTAACTCTCATATTACTTGTTAGGCACTTTACAAAATTTGGACAAACGTTATAGGTATACCTTTATGCATAGGTCGAGATCTAATGGAAAGAAAACTTAGGTTAGCTCATTACAGAGAGGGACTCGACCTTGGAGTTCCGGCTCAGAGAAATACGGTTATAGTCTAAGGGCATGTACTGACCAGACATCCTATGACAGTCGATCGACCGGTCTATCCATAAAATCTCGACTCAACATAAGCTATGATACCACTAAATGTAACACTCACAGACTGATACGGGTTACCCAATCCGATCTGAGGTGTCATATTACGGCCAAACGAAGCAACCCACAATAAAATTCCTAGAAAAATTTAAATTTTTTGTTAAAATGTATAAATAATAAAACTATTTATAATTAAAATACAAGTTTAGAAAACCATTCATATATTAAAGACAAAATTAAAATCATACATGTTCATACTTAATATAAAAACCAAATGTGACCTACATGCCCCCTAACTACACTTGTACTGTACTCTATAAGAAACGCCAGATGGATCTCCTTTACTAATGTCGATAGGTGTATTGGATCAATTCTTTTAACCTGAAATGGAAAGTAAAAAGAGTGAGCTTTGGGAAGCTCGTTAATACAAAACTGCCAAGTGATGCTGAAAGATATGTAGATAATGGGCAAACATAATTTTCCTTATTGATTCAGACGTCTACAGATTTTTGTAATGAGCTGAGGGTTCCACAGATATTTAAGGTAGTAAAATATATGAAGCTTACAGTTCAGAGGAAGCTTTAAGAGGACTAGGTTCAGGAGATCAGAATAGGGTGTCTAGTGTGTTCCCATAAAACCAGTCAAAAATACAGATCTTTTTAAAACAATAATAGTTTAAAACATATTTTTAAAATCGTAGTAAAACCTTCTAACCGAATGCCAATATACAGTTCCCAATTACTGCATCCATAAGGACTTACCCTGGGCCCATTGGATATAGATGTCAATCTAATAGAACACATTAGGTCCATAAAGTCTTACCCTAGCCGAAACGTAGGTGCCCATTTGAAGGGAGTGCCCTCAGGTCCAAAAGAACTTACCCAAACCACATAGAAGAGGTGTTACCCTAAGGGAGTTCCTTAAGGTACATAAGGTTTTACCACTAGGCCCATTAGGCCTGGGAGCCCACCCAAGGGTCACCTTAGATCCGTAAGGAATTACTAGCTCGATCGGTCTAAACCTATATAAAGAATTACCAATTTTACCAAGTTAAACCTGCCATAAGGAATTACCAGTTCGATCGGTCTGAACCTATATAAGGAATTACCAGTTTGATCGAACTGAACCTACAAAGACTTCATACCAGATCCCAAAGTACACCGAAGAAAAACATTTTTCAGACAGAAATCAGTGATAGCAGGGAATCAGAGTTCAGACATATCAATTCAGTATAAAAGGTATCTAGAGATCATTAATCAGACAGGCATATTTAAAACATCAGTAACTTAGAATCTCGGTAAAACACATTTCAGAACGGATAAAACCAATTATATAACATATAGGGAACACACTAGTGGATCCAATTATTTTCTAAATGTGCTCGGTATTTATCAGATAGGGAGTCATGAAACTTATGTAAACTGATTAAATTCAGAAATGAGATTCTCATAAAAGGGTTTGATAGCTGACATATTCATCAATTTTTCATAACGTGATTTATCAGGATCATATATTATTCAGAAATTTTTCGAAGGCACTATGTAATCATAAAGGTATTTAGAATCCTTTGCATCATAGTTACTTATGTTTTTAGATATGACATGAGTGATTCCATTATTTAGGAAATGAGAGGCATTTTGGGCATTAGGTGCATGGAGAATTCTTAGTGATTTGATCTAATAAGGGAGAAACGAAGATTCAGGGCATTTAAGATTTTTATCGATCAACCGAAATATTGAGTTAACTCGAACTGAACAAATCCCAGCTGTGATACATGTTAACTGGTCAAATTGTTGCACTTCAAGAGTATTCACTCTTTAATACAGACAACTCTTGTCGAATTGATCATCTTTATAATTATCACTGAATGGATCTTAGGAGACGAACAGATATTCAGTCATTCTATGACTTGGGGTTACCTTAGGTCATTTACTCTCCAAGGTCATTTTTGTCATTTTATAGTTCAAGGGTATTCAGTTATTTTCTTCGATTCAAACATATGCATCATTCTAGTAATTTATTTATTAGGTGGTTTTGTCCAAAAACCATAAATTCTAAATCTTTTTCCATCTTGGAGGTTAGATATCAATTATCCATATTTTCTAAGCAAAATTAGCATTTTCCATGTACATCAGTAGTTTCATCGGATCAATATGTCTTTTCAGAGTTATTTTTCAACTTCTAGGGATAATTCTTATCTTTTTACAACATAATGTATTTTCGTAATTTTACCCCTTAAGGGTATTTTCGTAATTTTACCTAACCAAAGTATTGTCATAATTTCCCATCCAAGTACATTTGGCATTTAACCTTTAATGAGATAAATCAGAATTTACAAATCCAGAGGTTGATTGCTTTACCACTTAATCACAGAACTTGTAATTTAATTCTTATCGGTCCCTCAATTTCTTATACGAGTCATATAGTTCATATTCATTTACCTACTTTTTATCATATTTGGATCGAGTTTAGAAATAATTTACTATATAGATGAGACTAAACATATTCATCCATGTATTTACCAATTACAACATGTTCCATAAAACATGCATAAGGTAGCAATGTATTACCTCGATTTTTATGCTCCACCGATCGAACATTTAAACTACATTCGATCACTCTCGAACTTAAATTCAACGTCCAATAATTCCTCAGATATATAACAAATGAATTTACGTCAGAAATTGAACTTAATTGAGAAACCAAATTGAATATGAAGGTAAAACACTAAAAAAAACTTATCGAGTACGAATTTAGGAAAACGAACTTCGGATTTGGAGTTAGGACGAAGAAAAACATAAAATAGGACTTTTTGGAAAATTTAACTTTTTTGGTCAGAGTCAATGGTCAACGGTCAAAACAATCAAAGTCAATGGTCAGACTAGTCAATGGTTAATGAGTCAGGTCAGGTTGACTATGTTCGGGTCAAATAGACTTTGTTCAAACCCATTTTGGGTCGGTTCAGACTGGTCTAGACTGACTGGACCGTTTTTAGAAGGTTTCCAGGGTTGCAGCACAAGCCCCACGCGTACGTGGCGGCGCGTGGTGGCTCGTGACGACGGTGATAGGTCAGGGGATGGCTATCGATTACTCCATTTTCAATCCCAGCATCCATTTCATCAAAAATTAATCCAACATCTATCATTAAATACCATAAACAACCAAAAAAGTGACCTAACTTACCCAAACTCTAACGACTAAGGAAACGGTGGTAATGGATCAACCCAAGGGTTGGGTCCCCGAATTTCCTACAACTTTATAAAACTGCCTATAAGTTTCAAAGACTTATAATTTGACCCCTAAATGGGGGTGTGACAAATCTCCTCCCCTTAAAAGAATTTCATCGTCAAAATTCACTCAATTCATAGAAATGCATAATTGAAGCTTTAAGAAATTCTTCATTAACTTCAGGTAGCTTTTATAGAATTACGAGTCCTCTACTAATCCTTAATCAGTTGAGTATACATTCTCGTTAGAACTCTCCCTCATCCCAATAAAAGAATTTAAACAGAATTATCCATGTGGAATCAATTTGACCCTGCCTCCGAGGTTAGGTTCATAGAGCGATAATATATCCCACTTTCATTTCTGGAGTCGGGTCAGAATTTCTAGAGTGAGTAACTCTCACATTACTCGTGAGGCACTTTACAAAATTTGGACAAATGTTATCGGTATTCCTTTATGCATAGGTCGAGCTCTAATGGAAAGAAAACTTAGGTTTGCTCATTACAGAGAGGGACTCGACCTTGGAGTTTCGGCTCAGAAAAATACGGTTATAGTCTATGGGCATGTATTGACCAGACATCCTATAATAGTCGATCGGCTGATTTATCTATAAAATCTCGACTCAACATAAGCTATGATATCACTAAATGTAACACCCACAGACCGATGCGAGTGACCCGATCTGATTTGAGGTGTCATATTACGGCCGCCGAAGCAACCCACAATAAAGTTTCTGGAAAAAATTAAAAATTTTGTTAAAATGTGTAAAATCATAAAAAAAATATAATTAAAATACAAGTTTAGAAAACCATTCATATATTACATACAAAATTAAAAGCATATATGTTCATACTTAATATAAAAACCAAATGTGACCTACATGCCCCCTAACTACACTTGTACCGTACTCTGCAAGTAATGCCAAATGGATCTCCTTTACTAATGTTGATAAGTGTATTGTATCAATTCTTTTTATCTGAAATGGAAAGTAAAAAGGGTAAGCTTTGGGAAGCTTGTTAATACAGAACTAGTAAGTGATGCTGAAGGACATGCATATAATGGGCAAGCATAATTTTCCTTATTGATTCAGATGACTACAGATTTTTGTGATAAGCTGAGGGTTCCATTGATATTAAGGTATTAAATACATGAAGCTTAAAGTTCAAAGAAAACTTTAAGAGGACTAGATTCAAGAGAACAAAATAGGGTGTCTAGTGTGTTCCCATAAAACTAGTGAAAATTACAGATCTTTTTAAACTAATAACAGTTTAAAACATATTTTTAAAATCGTAGTAAAACCCTCCAACCGAATGCCAATATACAGTTCCCTATTACTGCATCCATAAGGACTTACCCTAGGCTCATTGGGCATAGATGTCAATCTAAGGGAACACCTTGGGTCCATAAGGTCTTACCCTAGCCGAAACGTAGATGCCCACCTGAGGGGAGTGCCCTCAGGTCCAAAAGGACTTACCCAAAGCACATAGAAGAGGTGACACCCTAAGGGAGTTCTTTAAGGTGCATAAGGTCTTACCACTATGCCCATTAGGCCTAGGATCCCACCCAAGGGTCAGCTTAGATCCATAAGGAATTACTAGGTCGATCAGTCTGAACCTATGTAAAGAATTACCAATTTGACCGAGCTGAACCTACCATAAGGAATTACCAGTTCGATCGGTCTGAACCTATATAAGGAATTACCAGTTTGATCGAACTGAACCTGCAAAGACTTCATATCATATCCCAAAGTACACCGAAGAAAAACATTTTTCATACAGAAATAAGTGATAGCAGGGAATCAGAGTTCAGACATATCAATTCAGTATAAAAGGTATCTAGAGATCATGAATCAGACAGGCAGATTTAAAACTTCAGTAACTTAGAAATCTCGGTAAAACACATTTCAGAATGGATAAAACCAATCATATAACATATAGGGAACACATCAGTGGATCCAGTTATTTTTCGAATGTGCTCAGTATTTATCAAATAGGGAGTCATGAAACTTATATAAACTGATTAAATTCATAAACGAGATCCTCATAAAAGGGTTCATCAGTTTTCATAACATGATTTATCAGGATCATATAATATTCAGAAATTTTTCGAATGCGCTATGTAATCATAAAGGTATTCAGAATCCTTAGCATCATAGTTTCTTATGTTTTTAGATATGACATGAGTGATTCCATTATTTAGGAAATCAGAGGCATTTTGGGCATTAGGTGCTTTGAGAATTCTTAGTGATTTGATCTAATAAGTGAGAAATGAAGATTCAGGGCATTTAAGATTTGTATTGATCAACTGGAATATTGAGTTAACTCGAACTGAACAAATCCTAGCAGTGATACATGTTAACTGGTCAAATTGTTGCACTTTAAGAGTATTCACTCTTTAATACAGACAACTCTTGTCGAATTGATCATCTTTAGAATCATCGTTGAATGGATCTTAGGAGACGAACAGATATTCATTCATTCTATGACTTGGGGTTACCTTAGGTTATTTACTCTCCAAGGTCATTTTGGTCATTTTATAGTTCATGGGTATTCAGTTATTTTCTTCGATTCAAACATATGCATCATTCTAGTAATTTATTTATTAGGTGGTTTTCCAAAAACCATAAATTCTAAATCTTTTGCCATCTTGGAGGTTAGATATCGGTTATCTATATTTTCTAAGCAAAATTAGCATTTTCCATGTACATCAGTAGTTTCATCGGATCAATATATCTTTTCGGAGTTATTTTTCAACTTCTAGGGACAATTCTTGTCTTTTTACAACATAATGGTATTTTCGTAATTTTACCCCTTAAGGGTATTTACGTAATTTTACCTAACCAAAGTATTGTCATAATTTCCCATCCAAGTACCTTTGGCATTTAACCTTTAATGAGATAAATCAGAATTTACAAATCTAGAGGTTGATTGCTTTACCACTTAATCATAGAACTTGTAATTTAATTCTTATCGATCCCTCAATTTCTTAAACGAGTCATCTATGTCATATTCATTTACCGACTTTTTATCATATTCGGATCGAGTTTAGAAATAATTTACTATATAGATGAGACCAAACATATTCATCCATGTATTTACCAATTACAACATGTTCCATAAAACATGCATAAGGTAGCAATGTATTACCTTGATTTTTGTGCTCCACCGATCAAACATTTAAACTATATTCGATCACTCTCGAACTTGAATTCAATGTCCAATAATTCCTCGGATACATAGCAAACGAATTTACATTAGAAACTGAATTTAATTGAGAAACCAAATTGAATTCGAATGTAAACCTATGAAAATGCCTTACCGAGTGCGAATTTTGGCAAAACGGACTTCAGATTTAGACTCAGGACGTCGAAAAACATAAAATAAGACTTTTAGGAAAATTTGACTTTTTTTGTCAAATTCAACGGTCAACGATCATACATGTCAAAGTCAATGGTCAGACCGGTTAAGAAGTCGAGTCAAAGTCAACAGGTCACATCGAGTTGACTCGTTTTGGGTCAAATAGACCCGGTTCAGACCTATTTTGGGTCAGTTTAGACCGGTCCAGACCGACTAGACCAGTTATAGAAGGTTTCTAGGGCTGGGGAACAAGCCCCACGCACATGCGGTGACACATGACGATGGTGACGGGTCAAGGGACGGTTGTCGATTACTCCCTGTTCGATCCCAACATCCATTTCATCAAAAAATAATCCAACAACTATCGTTAAATACCACAAACAACCAAAAAAATAACCGAACTTACCCTAACTCTGACGATCGAGAAAACGACAGCAATGGATCGACCCAAGTGCTAAGTCCTAAATAAATGCTCGACAAAAGAACAATGCAAAATCAAAAACATAATAACATTGAATGAGGCCCAAACACGTAAGTAAACCAAAACATATACTATTAATTAGAGTGGTGATTAAAATATAAACCAAATAAAATTATAAGCTCAAAACATAAATAAATAAAACTCCCTATAGGGACCAGAACGAAATGTTACAAAGAACGAGACCCTTCCTGCGTGAATATCCCTTTTCATAACCCACAGGTTTCCTTAGAACACCAAAACGATGTCATTTTGAAGCCCCCTCATATACCCTATTATAGGTTCTGGGGAAAACCTAACCTCATCATTTTACAACTCAACTGCTTGCTCTCCTCTTTTACTCTTTTCTTTCTTTTTCACGAATAAAGGGGAAACAAATACCCTAACTGACCACCATGGAGGTTTTCTCCGGTGACCGTGAACCAACATCGATCAGAGACAAATCAGTCCCAAACGACTTTCTCTAGCCTAGTTTGAATATAAGGCCTCCTTTTGCTAGAAAAAAGCCACCAAACCTAGATCTAGAAGTTTACCTTCGAATAGCTCACATCCCGATAACTTTTGGGTTCTCCGACGAACGATTAGCCTCCTGATGAACACCTAAACAAGCTAAGTCTTCTCTTCTTCTTTTTTTAATGTTCTCTTTTCTTTTTCCTTTTTTTAATCTCCCTTCTCTTAGGGTTTTTCTCCTCGTTTTCTTTTTTTTTCCCAAAACCGAATCCTTCTTTCTTCTCTTCTCCTTGTATGTTTTATCTGAATTCTTTACATGTTTGGTGATGATTCGATAAGACTTCTTTATAGGGGCATGATTTCCCCTAAATCGAACAGTTAACATCCCAAATTTCTCATGATTTAACTTATTTTTTAATGGGTTTGGTGTAGATTTAAACTGATTTGTTTGTTTTTTCATTGTTTGCATAGATTATGATGTTGGGTAGTTGAAACAGTGGTTTTTAGATGATAGGAACCGATAAACAAAATAGTGACGGTGACGAGATCCTTCTATTGCTGGCGGCGGCGGTGGCTGGAGACTAGGAAAGCTAGGTGTTGGGATTTTGCGGAAGCTTGAATCGACAACCGAAATGATTTGCAAAGAGGGGTCGAAATGGTTTTTGTGTTTAAGGAGTAAGGAGATTGAAATATAGAGAATTGCATAGCGATTTATAGTGGTTTGACTTCTCAACCAAGTCTATATCCACTACCTTAGCTCCTCACCAAGGATTTTCCAACAAATTCACTAATTTGTTTTTTATTTTTAAGGACAAAGAGATAACCTTTACAACTCCCTAGTTTTCCCGGGATAAACTAGAACCTTTCCCTAGCTTTTACACAGACTAAGCTAGAACCTTTCCCCTTTACAAAAGGATAAAAGAATTAAAGAAATAAACCTCTCAAAGGTAGGTGTTTACAAGAATTAAGCTCACAAGAATAAATATTTATAAGAGAAAGGAAAATAAGAATAAAAAGCTCTTCTCTTGTGTTTGATTGCTTGGATATTTGTTCTCTTACTTCTTTAAGTGTCCTCAGCTTGTATTTATAGCTTGAAATGAGTTTGAAGTCGTATATAGCCGTTGGGGATGTTTTGGAGCCGTTTGGGGATTGTTTTTTTTTATAAAAATAGGTTGCCCAAAACAGAGTGTATTGGTATACTATCAAGGTGTTATCGATACCCCTTCATTAAATTCAAATTTTATGACTGTTGGGTTATGTGAACAGTGAGTGTATCGGTACAATGTAGCAGTGCATCGGTACACTAATTACATTCGATGTTTTTTAGCATCGGTAATATTCATTACTATTCACACAGTATCGGTATTGTTCATTAAAACTACTCAAATTATAAATTAAAACTCTTTACCTTTAAAATATTTCATGTTTAACCGATAGAGATTAGTTCAACTAGTAAGTTGTTTGATATCGATTAAGCAATGCCTCGAGTTCGAGTCATTGTATATGCAGAAAATCTCTGTTGGGAGACTCACCCACTAAAACCAGTTGTCCAACACGGGTCAGTCCGAATTAGTCATTATATATGAAAATAATTACTAAATGAAAATAAAGACATATATACATATGAATGTCCAACAAACTAGTTCAGATTAAAGGATTCATAGTATTAATAAAAAATATATTGTTATTGAAATTATGATTATATTGATGTCATTAATTAATTGAATGTAAACTCAGTTAAAAAAAATCGTTGAAATATCTTTTTACTTACTTAATATTTAAATATTATTATAGTTATTCAAAAAAAAATATTATTATAATAATAATTTTATTTTTTCATACTTTTATATGATCTTTAAATAAGATAACTAAAATATATTTACCTGTGTCAAACTCATTTTTAGTATAACCAATATATGAATATTTTACTACTCAACCTATAACCATTATTTGACAAATTTTCAAGAAAACATTTTTAATATAAAATGTTCTCTCTCACCCCGACGTAGGTGTGACAAAATTTAATATATTTTTAAAATTTCTTCTAATTTTTTAATTAATTTAAAATGAGTACAATGTAGTATCTGTAGTTCAAATAGCCAACTTAAATAAAAAATAAACTCTATTTATCATTAAATTAAACAACATATTTCTATATTATATTAAAAAATGTTTTTTATTTATTCTCTTTAAGATGTAGCATTTAATTGAATGATATAAAGTTTCATTAATGTAATTAATAAATTTAAAAAAGTCTTAGTCTCGAAACAGAAAGCTTAAAGAAATGTAAATTTTTCTGATTGTACGAGAAAGAGACTCTTAAAAATAAGGTACACGAGCAACATATTTACTTCTTGATGTAACTAAAAATATGGGTGTCCCGTCATAATTCAATTTAATTAATTAATTAATTAATTATGATTTAAAGGAAAATAGAAGACCAAAATATTTAAAGTGATCTTCGATCGAGTCAACTGTATCAAATTAAAAAAAAATTGAGTTTTTTGAGTTGATGAGTCTTATTTTATAACTCAAACTTTATTTATTTTTTGAATCAAGTCGAGTTATTCGAGTTTTTGTTTAAACTTAATTATAAATATTTATAATATTATGATATTATTTGATTATAATTTAAATGGTTTTCTATAATCATAGACAATACATATATATTTATTCATATTTTTTCAAACGTGATATACATATATCATATAAAGTTGAAGGATTCGATTCGAACATAAAAGCAAAACCACTAAATATTAAAAATTTCTGAGTTATTAGAATTCTGTTTTAAAATTAAATTTGAATTTTTTTTTAAGTTTATTAAATTATAAGTCAAATCAATTCGAATTAAATTTATTTTAACCATGTCAAGTAAAAAATATCGATTTTTCGAACTAAATAGTTTTGCTATCCTAAAAAAAAAATATCTATCACTAACCATTATTAACTTGACGTGTATGAATCTATGCCGTATGAACCACGTTATGCCCCATACACATACCCAAGAAGCGCATTAATTATAAATAGCTCAGCTTAGCTAACATTCCCTCCTCACCGAGTTGCCTGCATTTCTCTCTTCTCTCACACCATTCTTCCTGTTCCTCTAACTCCACACCTTCCGTACGTTTTAGATGGCTAATAGATACACACCAAAGAGCATCCTCATAACCGGAGCTGCAGGCTTCATTGCGTCCCATGTCTGCAATCGGCTCATCCGTAACTACCCGGACTACAAGATCGTGGTCCTTGACAAGCTTGACTACTGCTCGAGCCTCAAGAACCTGGACCCTTCAAGGTCATGTCCCAACTTTAAGTTCATCAAGGGAGATATTGCAAGTGCTGATCTGGTTCACTTCATCTTGCAAACCGAGTCCATCGATACAATCATGCACTTCGCAGCCCAGACTCATGTTGACAACTCGTTTGGCAACAGTTTTGAGTTCACTAAGAACAACATCTATGGAACACATGTTCTCTTGGAAGCCTGCAAAGTCACTGGCCAAATCAAAAGGTTCATCCATGTAAGCACCGATGAGGTTTACGGCGAGACGGATGAGGACGCTGTGGTGGGAAACCATGAGGCTTCTCAACTGCTACCTACGAACCCGTATTCGGCTACTAAAGCCGGAGCAGAGATGTTGGTGATGGCATATGGGAGGTCATATGGGCTGCCTGTGATAACTACTAGAGGGAACAATGTTTATGGGAGCAATCAATTCCCAGAAAAACTAATTCCCAAGTTTATCCTACTAGCGATGAAAGGGAAGATTCTTCCGATTCACGGGGACGGATCGAATGTGAGGAGTTATCTGTATTGTGAGGATGTAGCAGAGGCGTTTGAAGTCATTCTACATAGAGGTGAAGTTGGCCATGTTTACAACATTGGGACAAAGAAAGAAAGGAGAGTGATTGATGTGGCTACAGATATTTGCAGGCTTTTCAATTTGGACCCTGAGAACCACATTAAGTTTGTGGAGAATCGGCCTTTCAATGACCAAAGATATTTTTTGGATGATCAGAAGCTTAAAAGCTTGGGATGGTATGAAAGGACCACCTGGGAGGAGGGTCTCAGGAAGACTATGGAATGGTATGTTAGCAACCCTGACTGGTGGGGTGATGTCTCTGGCGCATTGCTACCCCATCCAAGGATGCTTATGGTGCCCGGAATCGAAAGGCAGTTCGATGCCCCTGATACCACCAACTTGGATTCGACACCCGTGACGAACAAATTCAGTCAAAGGAAGATGCTGGTCCCATCTACAAAACACAATTTACCATCTCAAAAGCCATCTCTCAAGTTTTTGATTTATGGCAGAACAGGTTGGATAGGTGGACTTCTGGGGAAGCTATGTGAGAAACAAGGCATACTTTACGAGTACGGAAACGGTCGTTTGGAGCAACGTTCTCAGCTTTTAGCTGATATCCAAACTGTTAAGCCAACCCATGTTTTCAATGCAGCCGGAGTGACCGGTAGACCAAATGTGGATTGGTGTGAAACTCATAAGCCCGAGACGATAAGAACCAACGTTGTCGGTACATTAACCTTGGCAGATGTTTGCAGGGAACACGGACTCCTAATGATCAATTACGCTACTGGTTGTATCTTCGAATACGATGCTACTCATCCTCTAGGAACCAGAGTCGGTTTCAAGGAGGAAGATAAGCCCAATTTCACTGGTTCTTTCTATTCCAAAACCAAAGCCATGGTATGCTAACTTAATCCAACACCCTTCGAGGATCCATTGATGCTTTTTTTCAAATTTGTCTATTGTTTTATACCAGGTAGAAGAGCTTCTGAGGGAATTCGTCAACGTATGCACCCTTAGAGTCCGGATGCCTATATCATCAGATCTCAGCAACCCAAGGAACTTCATCACAAAGATTACAAGATACAACAAGGTGGTTGACATTCCCAATAGCATGACCATATTAGACGAGCTTCTACCTGTTTCGATCGAGATGGCGAAAAGGAACTTGAAGGGGATATGGAACTTCACAAACCCTGGTGTTGTGAGTCACAATGAGATTCTGCAAATGTACAAGGACTACATTGACCCAAACTTCAACTGGGTTAACTTCACCTTGGAAGAACAAGCCAAGGTCATAGTTGCACCAAGGAGCAACAATGAACTGGATGCATCTAAGCTCAAGGAGGAATTCCCGGAGTTACTTTCTATCAAAGATTCACTCATCAAATATGTCTTTGAACCTAATATGAAAACTTCTGCTTTAAAGTAAGCACCATAAGTCTTTGAAGCCACCTCTGCTGCATTATCATGGGTAACATGATCCTCAATTACTTCATTTTTTTTTACTTTCATTCATCATGCAAGTGCTTTTGTTTGTTATCATAATAATTTGGCCATTGTGGCCCATTCAATAAAGTTCATTTTCACTTTTATTCCTACTCTATTGTTGTACTCATAGGCCATAGCTATTCAAATCACTGTGCTCCCACATGTTCAGGATTTATTATTGTACCGTCCTTGAAAACCCAATGATCATCTCCACCTAGATTTGAGGATTTAAATATAAAAATATAATTATTTTTTATATAATTATAAAAAGTTTAGTTCTTTAAACATGTTTAGTAATTTTCTCTAATTGTTCTAGCATTTAAACTTTGTTAAATTATTTTATCTCTGATATCTAATATATTTGGGGGGGAAAATCTTCCATGCACTCTGTATATAAATGTTATAAAACTAAATACACATTAATCATTGGTTACCCATATATGAATTGTTATTAATGAAAAAAACATTAACCAACAAATGATATAAAGAAGTGAATGTTCTCCTTAGGTTTACTAACCATAAAGTGGGTGAAGGCACTATTTTTCATTATTTATTAAAAACATTAAAACTATTACTTAAAAATATTAGTAAAATATCAAAATATAATTTTAATTAAAAAATTAACGTATCAAACGAGATATTATTAATTAATTTTAATATTATATCATTCTAATTAATGATAATAATAATGCAGTATTTATTATGTAATAAATAAAAAATAATTTTTTGTAAATTTTATATTGTATCGTCTAAAAATATTTTAAAATAATAATTTTAGACTCAATTGATTTATTAAATAAGATATTAGTTCGTTAATTTTAATATACCACGTTATTCTATTTATAATCTTAATATTTTAATAATTATTTTGAAACTTTATTTTTTGTTTCGTTTTGGTACATAAATTTATTTATTTTTTTCTAAATATATACTTAACGTTTAGTTTGGTTTTATTTTGATACATCGTCATTAAAATGTCACATCAACATATCTTTAAGTTTTTAATTGTGTGATACCAAAATTCATTATAGTTGCTTCTTGGTTCTTGAATCCGCTTCTTCGTCTTCTTGTTCTTCTCCCATCGGTAATTTCATATTTGCTCCATCCAATTCGTTTTAACTGAATCTTACTCTTTTCTTAGATATCCATGCTTTAATGGTGTTGTACCTTTGCTTAGCGTCTGTCGGTTGTACAGCTGTCGTAACTATTTTTCGGCAGGGACAATCGTTTGTTTGTTTTAAAAAACAGTTGCGACTTTTAATTTTGAAAATGGGTGATTTTGGATTAAATTGGATTAAATCGAAAAGAGTTGCCATTAACCTTTGATTTAGGTAGGTCGAATACCTAAAAGCGTCTTTTAAAAACAATTTTTATGAAAAATCAGTTTTTAAGACAAAAGCTGGTCTGCGTTTACCAAAGATTCGATTAAAACGGGTTCGGGAGTCGGTTACGCGCGGGGAAGGATTAACACCCCCACAGCGCCCAAAATTAGTACTGTGTCACTTACACGTTGTCGTAATTGGTGGAAATCCTGAATTGAATATAAAATTAAAACATGATCCTTTTTTTTAGAAAAAAATATCGAAGATATTATTTTGCAAGAATGATTCTCGAAAATACATTCTTTGTCAGTCAAAGTGTGTTTTTATGAATTCTCCATTTGAAAGATCATTATCATATTTTTATCGAATTATATATTTAATACATAAAAAACATCATGAACATATTAAAATATTTAATAAACTATCATACACATGCAACATGTATAGATTTGCATTTAAAATGAGAAATAATAAAATAGTCATATATAAAAATGTATAAAACATATTATACAACTAACTAATTAAAAATTATCATCTGCACGCATATATAGGTATATAAACTACAAAATGAACATATAAATGAGACAAACATTCATATCAAACAAATTACACTAAAAGTCAAGCAAATTGATGTTTAAATTAAAGAAATAATAAATTATAATAAGGAAAACAAATATCACCCTCCAGACAAACATAAACCACTTTATACAAATTCACAGCTACAAAATAGATGATAATTTTCCCACTATCCCGAGAAAGTAACAAAATAGTCAAACAAATTGTTTAAATAAATAATAAATTATCATGAAATGTTTGCAAACATGGAAACACACATCTAGGAAAATTAGATTAAGTCGAAACATGAACACAAATATAAAATATGATATATATACCATACCAAATTACGTGCATCATGCGACATATACAAGTATATATTTACAAATTACATAACACATACATAGTAAAAATCTAATATGATGACTTGAATGAACAAACGACAAACATGACAAGCCAAAGTATGAAAACTTAACTATAAACGCAAGAACAAAAATATAATAGCCTTAAAATTGTAGATTCTAATAAACAAAAGTCAGATTAAATCATACATGCATAAAGGCTAAATAAAATTAGTGCATAAAGTGTAAGGTGCAAATAAATAAATACAGAAAGTTTAGGGATTAAACTAAACGAACATAATATTAAATAAACAAAAAAGGTAATGACTAAATAAAATAAAATAAAACCCCAAGAATGAAATCTACGAACAAAGCTGTAAATAAAACATGCATTCAGGACTTAATCTAAGTAAACTAAAAATTTACAAGCAAAATCAACAAATATTAAAAGGTACCAAATCAAAAGAATGACTAAAATGGAAATACCAGAAAACTATGAAGGATCATGGAGAGCATTTGCTCCTTTAGCCTTTGAAATGGATTCCACTGTGATTGATCTCCAGACTCCAAGTCACTTAAGGAATATATATATATATTTAACATATTTCATTTTCCAATTTCAAATTGAAATTAACGCAAAATATAGTTCTTCACAGGTTCATCCCAAACCCAGAAAACGATGGTCTCCATCGTTCATCAACCACGTCTCCGTCGTGGGTTGACTCCGACAATCACTCGCCGTCGTCAGAGAAGGGGAGACCAATATCAACCGAAAGATCTCCATTCCGAGAATAGATCCAGACCCCGATGGGTCTAAAACGCCTCCAAACGCTGCAGATAGTGATACTTGGAACTCCGATTACTCAAATAAGCTAGGCAAAATTCTAATTCCTATTTTATTTACTGGTTATATTTCATTTCCATATACACACAAAACACTGAAAAATAAAGATGAGAAATACCAAAAAAATGGTGTGTTTTGTATAGTTTCTTGAATTACAAAAAAAATGAAAATAGGAATCAACTACCATGTTTACACTGTCTTTCTTCTTTTCCCCGTGTAAAGAAAACCGAGCCCCTCTTTTTCTTTCCTCCTCCACTCTAATAATCAATTCCCCGTCTTTTCTTTTCTTTATGACCAAGACCCTCCTGATTTTATTGTTGAAATCTTAATCGAATCTCCTTGGATGAATCTACATTTTCTTTGTTTTTGGTATGATGTTGATGGATTAGGTGAAATCATTAATTTGACTTGACTTTGGTGCATGTGACTTGATGAATTCGATTGAAATGGCCCGAGCTGTTGGTGAGTATAAGATCTTGTCGTTGACACAGAAGTTAATTAGAGTTGACGGTAGCTTTAGCTGATGGCTTTTAGGGTTTCATAACCCTAATTCAACTGGGTCGAGTTTATTGTTCGGATTCAAATTTGGGTCTTGGGTGTTATTATCTGTTGGGCTCATGATGCTTATAATCTGGGCTAAAGTTGGGCTTCAGGTTAACTGTTGTAACTAGGTCTGCAAATGTAATAATAATAATATTAATAATAGTAATAGTAATAGTAATAATAATATTATTATTATTATTATAAACTCGTACAAAAACGGATGTCTACAAAAGTATATGTATTTTTTTGGGATAAAGTACATAACTGGTCAGCTATTATAAATATAAATATTGTTTTGTTAAGTTACTCTATTATTAAAAGTTAAAAATTATCCATCGATTATAAATGGATACTTTGTTAAATTTTTAACTATTAAAAATTATAAAATAATCATCCGACTATTTTTGTGTATCAAATATGTTCTTTTCCATTAAAAAATTAATATTTTCCTAAGTTGGACGTTAACCTATTAATTGTAATATGAAAAAATATAATCTAAAAATCTTAAACGATTATACAATTCAAACAACTATAGGGTCAAATTTTATTATATCTCAATCATTAGGTTAATGTCCAGCTCAAACGACCGTCAAATTTTAAAGAAAATGATGAGTTTGGAATATACAAATAGTCGAGTGATGATTTTATAATTTTTAATAGTTCAGAGAGTCAACAAAATAATATCTTATGGTCGGAAAATTATTTTATATTTTTTAATAATAAAGGGACTAAAAAAGTAATAACTTATAGTTGATGGACCATTTATATTCTTTGCCCATTATTTAGTGTTGATTATTCTCTGGGCTGCTCACACATACATTTTTCGCTCTTAGACTTTTAACCTATTTTTTCTCTTTTTCTTCTAATTACAAAAAGGTTAGTTTAAAGTTGAAAATGTTTAAAATAATTTTAATTTTTTTTATTCGTGTTTCATTAATTATTTTTTTTTTAAAAAGTAATGAATTATTGATTTGAAAGGGATTCGCAGAATGTAAAGGATGGAGGCTTTTTAACAGAGGCTACATATCTCAAGTAAAAAATTATTGTTATTTTTTTAATATTTCAAATTCGAATATCATTAATATTAAGGATATAAAATTTAATATTAAATTATTAAAAATTATATTTTAAATATATATTATTTTATACTTATTAACCGCTCACAGCTTAATAAATAAATAAAAAAGACATAATCCGAATGGCTCAGGTTAGGCTGTACTGAACAACTTGCACTACTAGAGCGTGTTCAATGACTGTAGGGGTAGTATTGGAACTGAGCGGCCTTTTTGTTTTCTAGCATTTGGACTCACCTACGTCGTCGTTGTCTATGATAGGATGAAAAATTATTTGTTGAGGTAAAGTATTTTTTACAATATTTTTGGAATATGGTTAGATTATTTGACATTTTTGGGAAGATGACTGGATCATTCAATGTCTTCTGTATTATTATTCTATTAGGTTTAGCATTCAAACTATATGCAGTATGAGGAAGATTCTCGCGTTTTCCCAAAGACGTCAGCCACCAAGTGATCTTCTCTCATCTATTGTTCATTTTACTCTAATTGAGAAAATAATTTTTCAACACCCATATGAATTATTTTTTTCTCTATCACGTTATCCCATTAAATTTGCCAAAATTGGATAAAAGATGAGATTTTTTTTCCATAAACAATTTTAAACTATTTCTGTTAATCTTTAATTATTTGTTTGAATATTAAACATGAACCAAGCGACCTTCTTGATAAATGAATTATTATTATTTCTTAAGGTTTCGGGTTTGAGCATCAAGAATGTCAGGGGTGTGAGCGTTCAATGTCAAATACTTAAGAGTTATATTTGAACATATACTACTTTATATCTAACGTAAATTAATCAAAGAAAAGAATATTAAAGTTTAATTTATAATTATTTTTAGTTTTTTTTTTTTTTTTGCATTTTGGAAAAATTTAGATTAATGGAAACATGTTAGGTGGTAGGTGACAAAAATAAAATCAAAATTCAAATGTTACGTGGCTCAAGTCGATCAGTACAAATTATGCTAAGGTGCAAAATGGAAAAATGAATATACTCTAGGGGGCCAAAATGAGATTAAAAAATGTTTAGGATTTAAATGGGAACACGTAAACTTGAGAGGTTAATTTATGAATTAAACCAAAATATTAAATAAAAATACATGACAATAGATTAAACTTCTTTGTTAAAAAAACTGTCAGTATATAAAAAAATCTTAATATATATATATATATATATATTATATTTCTAAAATAGAAAATACCACGGTTTGATATATTTTATGTTAAGTAGTCTTATATTTTAGATTTTTTTCTGTGTTTTTTTTATATTAATAATGTATTTTCTTCTAAAATTTATAAGATTGTTTTCCTCTAAAATTTTACAAGTTTATCTCACTCTTAACATAAATTATTGTGTCCGTTCTTGCTAAACACTACCTCCTCAAAGACGGGAAAAAATGCGAATCAAAATCAATTCTAACTACTTGAATTTAATTTATTTATATAAAATAAAATTAAATTGCCTAGTGGCTACTTATATTGTAAAAATTAGGAGAAAAAATAAATGTCGGAAGTGATTGGAAAAGTATTCAACTTGCAAGCGTATACATTTATGAAAATTAAGTTTTCGTCTAACATTACGTATAAAAAGTGTTTTTAGGTTTAAAAAATTCCGGAATAGGTGGCGGATCTATTTTTTATTTGGAAGGACACGTGTCTATCTTAAAATCTTATTTTTTTAATTATTTATTCATTTTATTGATTTTGTTTATATTTTTAATATATATATGTTTTCACTCTAAAAAATATTTCTAGATTCTTCACTATTTAGAATCATAAATAATACTGAATAAATAATTTTTGAAGAAAAAAATGAGTTTGAGTACTTTCCAAATCCAAACGTAAAAATTAAAAAAAATAGTTTTAGATTTATAAAATACTTTTGATGTCACATTTTTAGATAAAAAATATTTAAATTTTATATATTTTTGCCAAACACATATAATCAACATATTTATTTATTAATTAATAAATATATTTTAAAATTTTTATTATATTTTAAGTTGATATATTTCATATATTATAATATTAAAAAAATAAATATCACTTAAATATATATTTTTGACGTATATTATATTTAAAATGATTATTTATCTTATCAAAAAAGCATATTTTAACCAAAATATTATACACTTGAACTAAAATTTCGAAATACCTTTTCACAACACTTTTCGCAATGCTAAATTAGCCGTAATTCAATAAAAATACGAAAACTTCTGACATAACTCTATTATACTAAATATAATATGAAAAGGTATTTAATATACAATACAAAATAATATATAATGTGAAAATAATATCAATACGACACAAAGATGTGATCTCTATGACGCGCTCACATTCATGCAAGAGTGTCTATTATCATGCCGTACCATACCGGTTTCTTAATCTTTCTAAAACTTTCTGTGGCTGTGTCACGTACTGTAGTTTGTGTTATTGTTTTGTGCTTCCTAGCTTGTAAACAATCATATCCGATGTTTTTGCTATGCATGTACCATAAAGAAACTCAGAGAAGAACTGACAAGGGCACTAATGGAAGTGAAAGATGGCAACATTGTTGAGGGTGGAACAGAGCATAGTATAAATAGCGGTTGTGGCATCTGTCGCGGTTGCGGATGCTGTGGACGTTACGTAACGTGTTGCAGCTGTCGCGAGCGTGATTTTTTAACATGTTGCGGCTGTCGCAGGCAGTTGCGTTACGTTAATATTACGTCGCGATGACCTTCAAAACCGTTACGATGCAGCCGTTACACTGCGTTGCGGCCACAATTTAATACCATGGAACAGAGGGTTCAATTGAGACATTCAATGACCTTATGAAGGAGATGACGTCGAAGCAGCAAGATATAAAGGCCTTTGCTTTCAAGACTAAGGCCATGGTATTTTGCTCTTGCTCTTTTTATTCTCGTCTTTATATACCTGCATGTCCATTAGTAAAAAAATTAACTTAGGACTGTTTTTCCTCTTGATGTTCATAGGTTTCTCTGGACAAAGGGTGTTTGCATTCCATTTTGCATGTCTATTGCAATGTATTTCGTAGTTTTCAGAGGATTATGTTTATATCTTTGTTTCTAGCTTTTTACTTTTTATTGTCAATCACTAATTTGTACAGAGGTTTTCTGTGTTTCTCTGGACAAAGGCCTTCGATATCTCTCCCGTCTGCCTTCATGTTTTGATCACTGAGAACATTAAGACCATTGTCCTTCTCCCTCATGCAACTCCTCTTCCACACTGTCCACTGAACGGTATGTATAATCCACTCTGCATTATCCTCTACATTACTGAGAGTTCCAAATAAGACAACCCTGACTCAGGCCATTGGTATCAATTGGCCTTTAAGTGGTTTCCAACTTGCACATGAGCTGCGGTCTTATCTCCTTTTCACAGGTTTCGCTGCACAAACTAACTATATAGGACTATATTATGGTAAAGGAACATAGTCAGGGTTCTTGCTAGATGAAATAATCTCAAAGAACCCATTTCTGATGTGCTTTGAAGAATTTTTTCTATTTAATTAAATTAGTGCTTTGACAAATAGTTTTGACAGCAATTTTGCCTTTCATTCTTCTGAATCCCAATGAAGATGCCCAAGTGTTGTGCTAATTTTGTTGCTTGTGATAAACATTTGTTTTATCTTACGTATATTGCTTTTTGATTTGATTTTACTCCCCAAATCAGCTTTGCAGTTTGTATTTGCTTGTAGGTTCTTATGCATGCATATGGCATGAGTGCTTATTATTATGATTTATGAAGGGTGGTATTAGGAAATTCTGTGTATACATAATGTATTTTGTTATTTGTTCAGTATGTAACTTACAAAATACTTAAACACTTCAAAATTCCTTTAATAAATTGAAGTACTTCCATTTTTTTTATTCCCAGCTTTTAGATATGGAGGAGAAGGTCCAGTCAGCAAAGAAGCGTGAGTTAATATACTGATATTTAGCTTCAAGGGGTGTCCCAAAGAGCCTACATTGTCTCTGCCTGAAATTGGCAGAAGAGTATGCTGTAAATGCAATGGCACGCTCTCGTTTACCTCCTCCCGAACATGTTTCTCGCCTTGCCGACACATCCTTTCACCATATTGTGCTTCTGACTGACAATGTCCTGGCTGCTTCTGTTGTGATATCCTCTAAGGTTGAAATAGCTTTAAATCCTGAAAAATTGGTGTTTCAAATAGTAACAAACAAGAAAACTTACACCCCAATGCATGCCTGGTTTGAAATAAATTCGCTGAAGTCAGCGGTAGTGGAAGTTAAGGGATTACATCAATATGATTGGTCTCAGAAAGTGAATGTTGGAGTTAAGCAGATGTTGGAAATACATCACTTGATTTGCAGTCATTACTACAATAATCTGAAAGAAGAAGACTTTGAACATGAGGGAGAGCATCGAAAAGTTTTCGAGGCTTTAAACCCCGGCTGCCAGTCCCTTATGAATCATCTTCGGATTTATATCCCTGAAGTAATTACTCTCAAATTCTGCATTGAATTTTCTGACAAGTGATTTGTTCTGAACCTTAAAATTCGGTTGCCATTTATATGTTCTAACTTTCATGGTTTCAACAGCTGTTTCCGGAACTCAACAAGATAGTATTCTTGGATGATGATGATGTTGTAGTACAACATGAAATTTCATCTTTGTGGACATTGGATCTCAATGGGAAAGCCATTGGTGCCGTTGTCGACTCATGGTGTGGGGACAGCTGCTGTCCAGGAAGAAAATACAAGGACTACTTGAATTTTTCGCACCGGATAATTTCATCCAACCTCGACCAAGATCGTTGTGCATGGCTTCCCGGTATGAATGCCTTTGATCTTGAAGCTTGGAGGAGGAGCAACATCACATCTTCTTATCATAAATGGTTGAAACTTGCAAGTAAATTGTCTGCTTCTGATTCATCTATCTGGTGATAAATGTAGTGTTTCTTTCCATTTAATTACTTGAACTCGATATCATCTGTGTTTTGCACAGAGCCTCAATTCAGGGTTCACTCTATGGCAACCGGGAGTGCTTCCACCAAACTTACTTGCTTTCGAGGGACATGTGCATCCTATTGATCCGTTATGGCAAGTGGCTGGATTAGGCTATCTTTCCTCATCCGCTCAAGGACAGATATTTGAGGCTGCTGCTGTTTTGCATTTCACTGGTCCTGCCAAGGCATGGCTCGAGATCAGCTCTCCTGAACTACGAAGCCTATGGAGCAGACACGTAAATGTCTCAAACAGCTTTATCCGCAAATGTAAGGTTTTGCATTAGGGTTTGAGGACAAAGTTCTATGTGACTTTTACACTCATTTCATATTGGGAACCATGAAAACCGGCAGTAACACAAGATGGAAGCAAGCAGAGGGAAGACGGTTTTGCCTTCAGTTTCTGCATATAGTAGGAAATTGGTGACTTTCATATCGATAATAGAAAATAGAAGGTACCTCATGATGTATGTATGATATAGTACATATCTTCAGGCTTCAAGATATATAATTAATAAATTGATGATTATAACAATATGTGGATCGAACAACTCTCGTTGTAATTTGATAAAAGAGTGGATCCATGTGAATGTCGGCAAGTTCAGTGGTAGGTTTTGTTAGTAGTATGTCTTAATTGCATTTGATGTAATAAGAATTGTTGAAATTTGAAAGTCAAGAATGGGGCTGAATGGGTAAAAAAGGGAGGCAGGGGCATCGAATTCGATGCCCAATTTGGATGAAAATGATAATTGGGATTTTTGCACTTTAGTCCCTGAATTTTAAGATATTTTTAAAGATTAGTCCTTAAGCTTCAACTATAAATATCCTAACTCATTTAGTTTCAAAATCATCCCAAATCATTTCTTTCTCCCAATATTAAATAGTTTAGAGAGTTTTCTTGTGAGTTATAAGTGTTTTGTAAACACCTGTAATTTTTCTCTCTTTAGTAAAAGATCTGCGGCAGTTCGGAGACGTAGGCATAATTGGCTGAACTCCGTTATCAATTTCAGATAGAGAAAATAACCTCAGTGACCAAAAATCCCATATAATATACGATTTTAACCAACTTTTTCCGGATTTGCCAAAATGACCAACAAAATCGCAATGCGATCGCTAATTCGCAACGCGATCTCCATTATCGCAAATTCGCGTTGCATTTCGCGTTGCGATAGTTGGAAATCGCGTTGCGATGGTATACAATGTCGTTGCGATTTTCCAAATTCGTAATGCGAATAAGTAAATCGCAACGCGAATTGGGAAAATCGCAATGCGATACTGACTATCGCAATGCGATAATACAAAATCGCAACGAGATACTGACTTTCGCAACGCGATTCTGACTTTCGCAACGCGATTTACATAGCGCCATTCGTATTAACGCGTATTTTTTTTTTCAAATTCCAAACACTAATTTTTTCTTAATAAATCGGAAACTGAACCGTCCACAGTAATCGCAACTCATAACCTTAAACCCAAAAACACAACACTCAGTCCCATCTCCATCTCTCACTCTCTACGGCGAAATCCGTCCCCATCTCCGAAGATTTCCGTCCCCATCGCCGGCGAAATCCCTCACAACCATTCACAGTCAAAAATCCCTCACAATCATTCAGAAATGGAAAATCAACCTCCGAGGGTTAGTTTTTTTATTTTTATTTTGAAAATTTTGCATTATTTTAGGTTTTCATATTGAGATTGATGATAAGTTTACTGGTAATTTCAATAATAGATTAACCATTTCACTTAGATTTCTTATTAAATTCATTCGATTGCTGCCAATACTGCTAAACTGTTTAGCCTGTGAAGTTAGTATTTGTCTTTGCTTTGTCTTTTGGTTGAAGTAATGCAGAAGAAGAATAGTTTCGAGAATGAAAATCGCAACGCGGAAATAACTATCGCAACGAGATAATCGCAACGCGAAATAAAAAACGCAACGCGAAACAAAAATCGCATTGCGATTTTTATTTCGCGTTGCGATTTTCATTTCGCGTTGCGATTTTTATTTCGCGGTTGCGATTTTCATTTCGCGTTGCGATTGTCTGGTCGCGATAGTCATTTCGCGTTGCGATAGTCATTTCCGCGTTGCGATTCTCATTATCTCGTTGCGATTTTCATTTCAACCAAAAGACAAAAACAGTGTTGCAAATTTTAGTTTCAAGAATAAACTACTATTTATGTTTATTGTTTTGTTTTTGGTATATCTTGACAGTGTAATTTTTGGTATATCTAACTTGGTATGTTTATTGTTTTTTTGTAGAAATTTTTTTCGGCTTCATTGACATTAAGGAATAAAGTTAGCCTAGCCACTACAATTGCTTCGAAGCTTTCACCTGCACAAAGAAAATTGTTTGAAGAAACCTGCTTCGGGCCATGGCTGAGAGTACATAATCCGGGTGGAGATGCTAGTTTGACCCATTTGTGGCTTCAGACCATGACCGTTACGATTTTCATTTCGCATTGCGATTCCCTCGTTGCGATTTTCATTTCGCATTGCGAAATTAGCGTTGCGATTTTCATTTCGCATTGCGATTCTCTCGTTGCGATTTTCATTTCGCATTGCGATAGTAATTTCAGCGTTGCGATAGACATTAAGATGATTTCCTATTAAGTGATAACAACTGGAACAGATCATAGAAATTTTCAAACTCAAGTTACTAATACATGCCTAACTGAAAATGTTAAAAGTTCACACATAAAATTTACATAATACAATGTTTGCATTTAAAAATCACCTAAGTTAACAGTCCCAAAAGGTGAAGCCAGTTGTGATTGGGATTTTAAAGATGATTGCGATTTTGATTGCCTTTTTCTTGACACCATATGAGCTTTGGATTTTGATGATGATCCATATTTTGGTAAAGGAAAAGATGATTGTGATGGCACTGGTGATCCACATGTCAACCTTGTATGACCACTTTCCTTGCACCGACTACATGTCGATCTCTTCTTCTCTTCACCCTTAGACGGTATACGATCGTGACTTTTTGGTCGGCCAGGTAGCCTTCTGTCCATGGTTGGTGGCAAAACTGTTTGTAAGTCATCTGGTATGTCCCACTCATAAGGATGTGAAATAGGGTAGACAATCTCGGCATAAGTCTATCGATATACTTCTGTAGTGTAGCAATCCATAGCGTATGTGCTTGAATCATCTTGGTTTAGATGAAGAGCAACTTTTATAACATGGCCACACGGATAACCAGATGTTTGCCATTTCATACAACTACACGTCCTTGCATTTAGATCGACAAGCCCATTTAAGTTATTATCCAGTACTTCAAACAAAGTGTTTGAACATGGTTCAACTCTCCATGACGTTGACTTCACAACACGTTTCGTTATCTTTTTTTCAGTCCATGGTGTAACACGATGTTCCAATGTTCCTGTAAATTTAAATAAATAATACTTAGTAAAATATATGATAAGTTACGAATTCAAAGAAATAATACCTGCATGGTTCTTTTCTTGTAGTACCACTGTTGAATAGAGGCTCGAAAAAACTCCATTAACATAGTAATGGGTAATTTCCGGGAATGACGACTTAGAGCGTTAATTGATTCTGCACTATTAGACGTCAGAATGGTGCTATGTAAATCGCGTTGCGAAAGTCAGAATCGCGTTGCGAAAGTCAGTATCTCGTTGCGATTTTGTATTATCGCATTGCGATAGTAAGTATCGCATTGCGATAGTCAGTATCGCATTGCGATTTTCCCAATTCGCGTTGCGATTTACTTATTCGCATTGCGAATTAAGAAAATCGCAACGACATTGTATACCATCGCAACACGATTTCCAACTATCGCAACGCGAAATGCAACGCAAATTTGCGATAATGGAGATCGCGTTGCGAATTAGCGATCACATTGCGATTTTGTTGGTCATTTTGGCAAATCCGGAAAAAGTTGGTTAAAATCGTATATTATATGGGATTTTTGGTCACTGAGGTTATTTTCTCTTTCGGATATTATTTTTCCGCTTTTATTTCGTATTCTCACTAATCTGGTTTTGGGAAATTACTCGTTTATTTCCCAACAACTGGCGTAAGAGCTTTTGGTGGTGAATTTGTTGGTTTTTTCTGTGAGGTACTATTCATATGAATAGTAAATTTCGTGAATAGTAAAATTTGGTAGGCGATACGAGTTTTTCGACGGAGGTGTTCTAATACACGGTGGTTCGCAGAAATTGTCAGAAACGATCCAAACGAAGCCAGATTCGAGTGAGAGGAATGGATGTAGACGAAGGGAATGTGAAAATTGAGAAGTTCGATAGTGCGGACTTTGGCTTTTGGAAGATGCAGATTGAAGATTTTTTGTACCAGAAAAATCTATATCAACCTCTCTCAGGAAAGCAACCAGAGGGCATGAAGAATGAAGATTGGGCTATTCTCGACAGACAAGCCCTCGGAGTTATCCGACTGACGTTATCCCGCAATGTTGCTTTCAACATAGCAAAGGAAAAGACCACGGCGGTCTTATGGCGGCTCTCTCCAGTATGTATGAGAAGTCATCGGCCTCAAACAAAGTTCACTTGATGAGGCGATTATTCAATTTGCGGATGGCGGAAGGGGCATCAGTGGCTCAACACCTAAATGAACTCAACACAATCACAACCCAGTTGAGTTCCTTGGAAATTGAATTCGATGATGAAGTTCGAGCTTTAATTCTCTTATCATCTATACCAGATAGATGGAATGCTACTGTTACAACAGCCATCAGCTCGTCGGGAAGCAATAAATTGAAATTCGGCGGTGTTCGGGATCTGGTATTGAGTGAAGAAATTAGACGGAGAGAATCGGGTGAAGCATCAAGATCCTTAGCCTTGCATACGGAATCTAGAGGGAGAAATTCAGAAAGAAATTCAAATCGTGGTAGATCAAAATCCAGAATGGGAAAATCAAGAACGGGAAAGAAAGATTTTAACTATTATAATTGTGGCATGGAGCACCGAATAAAGATATCAGCGCACAGGAATATGCCAACATGACAGAGGAGACAGGTGATGCCATGATTCTAAGCGTCAACAGTCCGATTAAATCATGGATCTTGGATTCAGGGGCATCTTTCCACTCCACCCCATGCCAAGAAATCATGGAGAACTATGTTAGTGGTGATTTTGGGAAGGTTCATCTAGCTGATGATGAAACCTTGAAGATAGTCGGAAAAGGAGACATCCGATTAAAGTTGCCAAACCAGACCACCTGGAAGCTGAAAGGAGTGAGACATATTTCTGGCCTCGAAAGAAATTTGATTTCTGTAGGACAGCTTGATGGAGAAGGATATAATACAACCTTTTCAGGCTGTGAATGGAAGATTACCAAATGAGCATTCGTCATTGCTCATGGTAAGAAGACTGGTACTCTCTATGTAACCTCAAATTTAGAGAATATCATTGCAGTAGCAGATGCTGATGGAAAATCAAACCTATGGCACCAAAGGCTTGGCCATATAAGCGAGAAACGGATTAAGACACTTTTTTCAAAAGGGAAGTTGCCAGATCTAAAGAATATAGATGTCATACTATGTGAGGATTGCATCTTTGGCAAACAAAATAAAGTCAGTTTTGCAAAGATTGGCAAGACACCGAAGGCTGAAAAGTTAGAGTTGGTTCATACTGATGTATGGGGACCATCTCCAGTTTCATCTCTTGCAGGCTCACTATATTATGTCACCTTCATCGATGATTCTACAAGGAAGGTGTGGGTTTATTTTCTGAAGAAGAAATCAGAAGTCTTTGATATCTTCAGAAAATGGAAGGTCATGGTGGAAAATGAGACTGGTTTGAAAGTCAAGCGGTTGAGGTCTGATAATAGAGGAGAGTACAGAAATAGTAGATTCAGAGATTTCTGCACAAACAATGGGATCAAGATAGAGACAATAGTTCCCATGACATCGCAGTAGAATGGCGTAGCAGAGCGCATGAATAGAACTCTGAATGAACGTGCTAGAAGCATGAGGATACATGCCGGATTGGCCAAATTGCTATAGGCTGAAGCTATCAACACTGTAGCTTACCTGATCTACTGTGGGCCCTCAGTTCCCTTGGATGGTGGAATACCATAGGAAGTTTGGAGTAAGAAAGAAATAAACCTTTCACACTTAAGAGTACTTGGTGTATTTCTTATGTACACATAAATTCTACTGAAAGAAGTAAACTTGATGTTAAGTCCAACAAATGTGTCTTTGTTGGTTATGGTGGTGATGAGTTTGGTTACCGGTTTTGGGACAACGAAAATCGAAAGATCATCAGAAACAGAGATATCATTTCAATGAGAATTTAATGTACAAAGACAGATCAACCATAGAATCAAGTAGCTCCAATACCAAAGCTGAAACAAGGAATTTGCTGAGTTTGAGGAGATTTCTAGAAATGATGTTCAGATCAGTACTGAAGCAGTTCAAGAAGAACCAGGCACACCAGAACTAAGACGCTCCTCCAGAATTCCTAAACCAACCCAACGTTATTCGCTTTCTTTGCACTACTTGTTGCTGACTAACAATGGTGAACCAGAGTGCTATGATGAAGCAATGCAGGTAGAGGATTCAGTCAAGTGAGAGTCTTCCATGAAAGATGAGATGGACTCGCTTATGTCAAATCAGACGTGGGAATTAGCTGAATTACCACCAGGCAAGAAAGTGCTCCATAACAAGTGGATTTGCAGGATCAAAGAAGAGCACGATGGGAGCAAACGCTACAAAGCAAGATTGGTTGTCAAAGGTTTTTAGCAAAAAGAAGGTATTGACTACAATGATTTTTTCTCTCCAGTCGTGAAGCTGTCTACAATCAGACTGGTGTTGAAAATTGTAGCTGCAGAAAATCTATATCTTGAGCAGTTACATGTGAAGACAACTTTCCTTCATAGTGATTTGGAGGAAGAAATCTATATGAGGCAGCCAAAAGGCTTCATAAATGAAGACAAGAAAAACCTGGTATGCAGGTTGAAGAAGAGCTTGTATGGTTTTAAACAAGCTCCTAGACGGTGGTACAAGAAGTTCGATAATTTCATGAATAGCTGTGGTTTTACCAGATGCCAAGCAGATCATTGTTGCTACATCAAGAAGTTCGACAACAGCTTCATTATTTTATTGTTGTACATTGATGGCATGCTCGTTGCAGGCTCAAACCAAGAGATTGTAAACTTGAAGCAAAAATTGTCGAAGCAGTTTGCAATGAAAGATCTGGGCGTTGCAAAGCAGATTCTTGGGATGAGGATTAAGAGAGACACAAAGTCGGAGACCTTGATGTTATCACAAACTGAGTACATCAACAAAGTACTCTTCAGGTTCAACATGCAAGATGTTAAACCAGTAAGTACACCTTTAGGTGTTCATTTTAGACTCTCCAAAGAACAGTCACCAAAGACGGAGGAAGAACGTGCACACATGGTGAAGGTGCCATATGCCTCAGCAATTGGAAGTATGATGTATGCCATGGTTTGTGCTAGATCAGATATTGCTCATGCAGTGGGAGCTGTTAGCAAGTACATGAATAATCTGGGCAAGGTACATTGGGAAGCAGTCAAATGGATCCTCAGAAATCTGCAGGGTACTACAAACAAAGCACTTTGATTCAAAGGTGGAGATACGATAATGACATGCTATGTAGATGCTGACTTAGCCGGAAATATTAACATCAGAAGAAACACTACAGGGTATGTCTATACTCTAGGATGTACTGCAGTGAGTTGGGTTTTTCAACTACAGAAGATAGTTTCTCTCTCCACAACTGAAGCAGAATATGTCGCTGTTACAGAAGCCAGCAAGGAGATGGTTTGGTTCTAAAGTTTCTTGGAAGAGTTAGGCAAGAAACAAGAAAACAATGTCTTGTATTGCTACAATTAAAGTGTTATCCATCTAGCAAAGAATCCGTCTTTTCATTCCAGGGCGAAGCACATACAATTGTGATATCATTTTATCCAGTCTCTTCTGGAAGATGAGATTTTGAAACTTGAAAAAATTAGTGGAGCTCAAAATCCGGCAGACATGTTAAGAAATACGGTGACTACGGACAAACTGAAGTTGTGTTCAGCTTCAGTTGGCATGCTACAGTAACAAGAGCAGAGAAGCTGCTACATTGATCGAGGTGTGAAGACAGATTAAATCAGTCTTCAAGTGGGAGATTGTTGAAACTTGAAAGTCAAGAAAGGAGGCTGAATGGGTCAAAAAAGAGGGCAGGGGCACCGAATTCGGTGCCTAATTTTTCGGTGACCAATTTTGTTGAAAATGATAATTGGGATTTTTTCACTTTAGTCCCTGTACTTTATGGTATTTTCAAAGATTAGTCCTTAAGCTTCAACTATAAATACCCTAACCCATTTAGCTTCAAAATCATCCCAAATCATTTTTTCTCCCAATACTAAAGAGTTTAGAGAGTTTTCTTATGAGTTGTGAGTGTTTTGTAAACACCTGTAATTTTTCTCTCTTTAGTAAAAGATCTGTAGCAATCCGGAGACGTAGGCATAATTGCCTGAACTCCGTTATAAATTTTGAGTATTATTTTTCCACTTTTATTTCGCATTCATACTAATCTAGTTATAGGGAAATTCCTCGTTTATTTCCCAACAAGAATATCTTTCATATAATTGACCATTTATTTATTGCGACATTCATTAATATATTTTACTTATGTTAATTTATTTATTTGAATTTGAAATGTTTTAAATAATATGATAAAGTTATTGATGTTAGAAAATAGTATTGCTGTAAAATAATAATGTTAACATTCACTAATAATTAATCAAAAGAAAATAAGTCAATTTACTGTGTCATAGTAAAAGTCATTATCTTAAAAACAATTATGTTAGAATTGGTGTAATCTTGAAAATCGACGTTAGTACACTAAAAGTAAAAGAAAGTGGAACCAGCATGTTTGCACTCTTCGACAAGAAATTTTCGAGAAAGAATGAAATAAATCATCAGTTTTTGTGTGTATCATTAGGAAGAGAAACTATCCCGTTTATAGGAATAATAGAAAGATAAAATTATTAAATGATAACTACCCATTCTAACTCCTTGAATACGGATGATCTGGCCCTCAAATTTAGGTACACATTATTTACATTACTTACACTTGATATACAAATAACATTGCAAAAGGGATTACGAAGAGTTAATGATCTAGGGTTATTGTTGGATGCAAATATGAATTTTTAGTTACAATGTTATCTTCGATCGCGACAAACAATACAACTAAAAACGCTACCGTAACCGTAATTTAAATCTCTGATGAACATAAATTGAGACGCCACTAATAATATTTATCATGCTGATGTTCCATTTCAACAAGATTTGAAAATTTTAATCCGATTCCCATTGCATTTTCCTTGGTATTAAAGATTCTTTTCCACAAATTAGATGCTGATAATTTAACATTTTTGATTCAGGCCCCCAAGGTCAGTTTTAAGGAGCTAAATGCTTCTTCATCATCTAAAGTTCTAAACAGCAACATAAAATTGTTCTTACCCAGTTCAAGAACCTCCAAGATTCATTCTAAAGGCCAGGCCACCATTATAATTTGTTTAAGGGATCTAACACTTTATACTGAATACTATACAAGAATTATTAATTATTAGTATTCAAAAGATATATTTATAAAAAAAATTAAAACTTCACTAAATAATGTCAAAAAATCAACCATGTTGAAGAGCATTTGGTGTTGATTGGACATGATAACATCACAGCAGTACTGGGTGTAGTTATTGAATTGAAGAAATGTTTCCAAAGTGGATCATAGAAGGGATGAAAAATCAAGCATGTTCTATATGTATCAAGAGTTTTAATTAACAAGCATATAACACAAAAATAAACAGTTAAAAGGAGTTCAGTACTGAAACCTATCCTCCTTACATTCATCACCAACACCTAGTTTTCAACTCTTTATAAACTATATATATATACTTGCACGCTTATATATATATATGCTTCACCAGAGATGAAGTTGGTAGAACCATTACAGACTGCAGCTCTTGCTGTCAGCTGCACCAAAATCAGAGAAACAAATATGCATCACAATGTGAGCAATAATTCTTCAAAATTAGTGGTTAAATAGAAATTCATATAGCCTTTTTCAACTTAATTTATATGCATTAATTGGCATGGTATGATTCCAAAGGGCAGACTTGTTACATGCATGCTCTTTGGAACATCCAAATTTTGATTTTTATGTCAATGTTGCATTATTTTGGTATTATCTATGATTTTGATAATTAGAATTTTTGTATAAATGGAAAATTATGCACCGATTCTTGTCTGTAGGGAGTTTTTTGAAAGTATTTGTTATTAGAGTCTTTCATATGGCATCCTCTTCCAAAGTGTGCTCAATTCTAAGTAAATGCATATATTATGATTAATCAAAATTTGGTCAATGAAATGTACTAATTAGAATTGAGATACATAGTTTCTAACCTTGAATTTGTGGATGGAAGGGAGAAGGTAGCTCATACAAGTTGAAGAGCAGTTTGGTCTTGGTTGGAGTAATCATTACTGGGTTCCACCAGGTTTAATGGCAGAAAGTTGCGATTGTAGGAGGCTTGCATCAGCTGGGTTGATTGTTCTTGTGCCCTTTCATTTTCAGCTATCTGCATGCATACATAGGTGTGTCATCCAGCATATATGAACACATCTATGATGATGATGATGAGCATCCAACTCCATCTATTATTGAAACCACACACAGACAGAAGAGCTTACCTTTGCTCGCAGGTACATGTTATCATTCTGCAGTTCAACTTCCTACAAAGTATATCCCAGTTAATAATTAAGGAGGGTTCTGATTTAACCATACGCATCACAATCTGTCAAGTTGAAATTTCGGGGTTTAATATATAAAAGTAGGGATGAAAGTTACCCTCTTTTGCATGAATCCAATTTCTGCAAACAGTAATTCATTCTGGTAGAATTGAAGAATGTAGTGAGTGAATAGGCAAATTTTTTTGGATAAAATAAACAAAGAAATTAATGAGTCCAAGGTGAAGCAAAAAGAAAAGGAACCTTTTTGGATCTGATTCTACAAATGCCTTTCTCTAGTCTGCCTTCCAGGTTCTTGAGTTCCTTAGAGGTCAAAGAGCTAAGAGCCTCTCCAAGGATATGCCTTGAAAGAAACATCCATCATTTTTATGTGTAAATGTACATTGAAGAAGAAAAGCAATGGATGAGGGTTACCTGTTCATGTTCTGAACATCACGAATTTGTCGTCGGAGTTTGGTGGCTTCTTGCTGGTAGAACTAAGTTCATTTTTCATACATAGCATCAGAGTTATGTACCAATTTTGATTTCAGTACTCCATGTACTTGGATAAGTTTGTTTTTATAAGAATTTCAGTACTACATGCATGGTGGAATGAAGTAATAATGTGGTTTCATGCATGCATAGGGAATTAAATAACACCATTTCATTTGTTTTACCCAAAAAACACTGCAAATCACAAGTAATGTGATCCTGCGGCACCCCATTAGCAGAGCAATTTGGGTAGGTGAAGATGATTAATATACTAATTCGTATATAAGCTGAATATGGGACTTGCCTGAATATTGGCTTCAGCAACAGATCCTGGGTTTGTTGCATCTGAACATGCTTTCTTGTATCTTTCAATTGTTGCTCTCACACTGCAAACATTATAAACACCACTCAATCCAAAATGCCATTTTTATGACTACCTTACCACCACTTCACATTCTTAATTTATGTAACACAAGAAAATGGCAACAAGAGTATCAACATAATCAATGAAGGTTGACGAGAGTTATAATTTTTGATTTCCATGCATCAGTTTGTTTTTTAATAGTATAGGGTGATTACAAATAATATATTTAAAAAAATTGTCATTGATAAGCACACATATTCATAAATGCAACTGTTTGAATCCAGGGCCTCTAGAGAGAACAATGCTCTTTAACCACTTAGGCCACTTGATGAATTTTGGTAGTACATATAATCACTTTTAAAACAAGGAAAACATTCAACAACTATTATAGGGTAAATCTTTATTCTTTCTTTTTTAATTTTCCCTTGAATTGTGGTAAATAAAAGTTATTATTGAAAAGTAAGAAATATTCTATTTTCTTGAGTAAAAGAAATCTGCATTCGGTTTGCCTTTCTTTTCCTTTTCCTCTATTATTATAGGGTAAAAGAAATATACTTACCTTAAAGGTGTCCTCTAACTTATTCTCGTGCTTTGATTAGAAGAAATAGAGACAAATAAAAAATTAAATTCTAAAATTAAGGGATGAATTCATTAAGTGACTCAGTTGTTAAAAAAGTTTTGAACAAGTAATATCTCATAATTATTCCAGATTATTTAAAAAATAAATAAATAAATAAATAAGAGGGACGTTTTTGGCTATGGCTCAAGTCTAAAGTACGATCAACGGTTATTTTAAGTTTGTAATATATAAGTATATTTAGGGTTACCATGGGCCATGAGATTATTGTTTAATTTATTTGTGTAATTATATCGTGTTATTGTTATTTCCTATTATATTATATTCATGTTATTTTATATTTTCAAATATTTGGATTTGTATAATATATTTTAATTTAATATTTTGTTACATGTTACATATATTTTAAATATTAATGAATTCCTTTTGTGTTAGTATTATTTTCTCAATTCATTCCATATTTCATATAGTTTATTATAAATAAATCTAAATTATAAATCATTTTAAAGGTTACTCTCACCACAAAGACTATTAAGATACTATTTATTATTAATTTGTTAACTAAAAATTGTAAAGCATATATTATATAAAAATATATGATAAACAAATTAAATTTTTAGTATTAAACTTATCAAGTGAATTTAGTTATTAAAGAAATGTTATTCTTCTTAAGAGCCTAGATTCGAGCAACGTCTATGTAAATAATATGGTGAACTACACGTTTAGTACCTACACTATTAGTTTTGGTCTATTTTAGTGCTAAACTTTTATTTTTTTCAAGACCATACCTAACAATTAGTTTTTGTTTTATTTTAGTATCATTTCAGTACCAGACGTTAAAAACTTTACGTGTTTAGTACATAAATTATCAGTTTTAATACCTAAACTTCCTAAAAAAAAATTCAAAAATTAACGTTAAGTTTTTAATGGGGCACTAAAATGAAATAAAAGCTAAACGTTATGCATGGTCTTGAAAAAAATTAAAAGTTTAGATACTAAAAATGCCAAAACCGATAATTTAAGTATTAAATGCATAATTTACCCTAAATAATATATGCAATTTAACAGATTTTAAAATGCATGTCTACACTTTAAAACTATATGGGGATATGAGTAAAGATAAATTATTTAATAAATTTTTTAAAAAAGGTGATAAAATAGTAGCCAAATGGCAAGGCTGAAGAAAGTTAAGTAAAGCAGCAACAGCTTGTTTACAGTAGAGAAACAAGACAGGTAGCTGTTTCCTTAATTTTGTCGAGCTTGATTGGTTGCCTCTGCAACAAGATCCCTCCGATATGATAGGCTGAGATCCTTTTTACTTTTACTTTGGTGTTATCATCTTCTACATTGCATTCTACAACATGTAATGACCACGCATACCCAGAGATTTAACCCCTTTATTATCCTTTCTGTAACTCTGCTACTGTATCAACATCAAATATGGCTTCTTTTTTTGAAGTATATGAAAACTATACAACGTTTGAGAGACTGGAAATTTAAGCATTTGCAGACAATCCCATTGGTCCGTACCATTTGTTTCTCCCCCATCACTTCCATCTTTTCATTGTTCTAATGCTATGGCCTAGCTATTAGAATTTTCTCCTTTCTTAGATATATTATATAAAACAATTTTTTTGGTATTGTTAATCATCTTTGAAGCTTAATTGCTCAAGAAACTGGAAAAGTGATTAAAAAATATTTCTTTTCCAAAGATTGAGATTCAAAAACTAATGAAGGAAAGAGGGAAATGAAAAAGAAAAAAACTTGTCTGACATGACCAAAGATTCTTATTAAAAATACAAGCTTTACATAAGCAAACCCTAGCCTTGTGCACCCAAACCAAAACTGGGATTCCTTTTAAATTTGTCAAAGAAATTTGATTTAGATGCCCATCTGAGTTTTTAAAAACCCTAAATTCTTCAGTTTTGATTTGATCCTTTCTTTTACCCTAAACAAAGAGGCCAACTTTAGATTTATCCTATTTGGGGGGAAACCCTAATTCAAAATCTGATTTTGAATGACTTGGTTTTTCTTTTTCTTTTTTCATTTGTCACGCCTCCATTAAACCATTTACCTTAAATTCCGTCATTGATTGAAGTGTGAGAAAAGAAGATTTTAAAGTAGTTTTATAATCCACAAGAGATGGAAGATATGAGGAGTGGGCTAATGAGAGCTTGACACAGGTGGTGTTTTCACCAGACTTTTCTGCAAGGTGATGACATATGGGGAGAGAGAGAGAGGGAGAGAATGAAAAAGAGAAGAGTAAGAATCAAGGAAAGAGAAATCTCTCATACATATCATTACAACCCTAGTTTATTGCTACTTCATATCAATCAAAGAGACGAGTAAACAAGCAAAGGAAGAACAACCCGTAATCAAAAGGTTTAGACTTTAGAGAAGAAATTCCTCAGCTTCAGAACAAAAAGATGATAAAAACGGTACCTTTACTGGATTAGATTGAAACAAAAACCAACAAACATAGAAGAAGAAGAAAGGGGTTGAAAGGAAACCTGCTGTTAGCATATTCATAGAGACGGCCACGGCTGGAGAAGACGATGAGAGCCACCTCAGCATCACAAAGCACAGACAATTCGTAGGCCTTTTTCAGCAGTCCATTGCGGCGCTTACAGAAGGTTACTTGTCGATTAGTGGTGTTCTCGATCCGCTTAATCTCGATTTTGCCTCTTCCCATCTTCTTGGGAAGAGCTTTCTGGTTCTAGATTAGGGAACTCCATGAAACCTGCAAAAAAAAAAAATACAACCAAACCCCAAAATTTTCCATTAAATTCGCAAACAAGCTTTGATGAATCATGCTGAACTTGAACAACCTATGGACTCAAACCTGAGAAGGAATTGAACTATGAGAAACCCAAGTTCTTGACTTCCAACTCTTTTTATCTTCCACTTCCTTTGATGAATATAGCTTTATGCAAAGCAAAAACAGTTAAGAGCTGGAAGACGAAAAAAAAGGACCAAGTTTTCTGCTTTAGCAGATAGGCATTTATAGACACAAAATTGACCCTTTAACAATCACCCAACACAAGATTTTATTTTTAATTTAGTTTGGTTCAGTAAAAAATCTATTTTCTTAAGTGAAATTGTAATGGGAAAAAAGAGAGTGCTAAAGAAGGATGGTTGATGTTCACTATGAGATTCCATTAACCGTCCATTTTCATCTTGTATGGGAAAAAAAAGATATGTGATGAATAATAATGATAAAGGGCATTTTGGAAACTGACAACCCCATTGTCTTCAATGAGAGACCCCTATGGAATAATAATAATAATAGTAATAATAATAATAAATCAAAAGAGAAAAATTCAATGGCCTTTGATTCATTCTTCTTCTAGTTTTGATTTTCCAAAACCCTATTGATGAAACAGGCTTGGGGGCATCTCTCTCTTACATTATTTGAACATTTATCTGCTTGCTTGCTGAGGGTGACGTAACTGAAGGTGACTGCCATGTGAACACCTGCTCTTCTTCTATTCTTTGGCCACTCATTTATGGTAAATAAAAGAAGACCTGATTTCATTATTTTCGGTGCACTCCATTTTCACCTGTTTGGTTGATGGGAAAATCTGTACGAGTGAGAATGTGGGTTCCTCCACTCTCACCATCTCTACCCACTATCCCATTTTGTTAATGCACCAAGCTCTACTGGTTTCTTTTTCAATCAAACAAAACTATCTTCTATATTATTAATCGTTTGTTTTAGTAAAAAAAAAAAAAAACTAGATTCTGGAGATTTAGTGCATGTCAAAAATGTTTGCACCTGTGCATTTTGCCTGCATGCTTTGATATTTTTTTTCTTGCCAAGTCAAATGAAATTATCTTATGTACAATTCCTTGAATTGAACTTTTCCTTGTGTTTTTAATTTCATTACGTTTGTTGTGTAACTTATAGATATTCGATCATTGTGTACTAAGCTCTGAATTATTGTAAAATATAAATAGAAATGTACATTCGTATTTTTTGGAAAATTTTAAATTCTTGAAATATTTTATTTATATTTTTTATAATAATTACGTACCATTCGGAATTTTGAAATTGTATACCTTTAATTTTTTTCATGTAAGTTCTTAAGTTTATATATCTACCATAAAATTCTGCATCCGTTCATAAATATAAATATTATAAAAATATTTACAAGTCGTAATTGAGACTAAATAGGGTTCACAACTATGAGCTTCACCACATGGATGAAATTATACACATGGGGTAGACAAGGACGAACGAGATATTTAATATTAGAGGACAAACTTCTAAAATATTTGTTGAAACGGTTCCCGTCGGGCTTTTTAGGAGATCGATCTGACTTAATATTGGGACATGTTGAGTTTTAAATAAATAGAAAAATTTGGAGTCGCCATCGACTTTTGGGTTAGGTAAGTCGAATAGTTAAAATACTTTTAAAATAATTTTAAGAAAATAATTTTAAAAGAAAAAATTGATATGCGATTGATCAGAGATTCACTTTGAAAATGGTTTGGGAGTCGGTTACGTGTGGGGAAGGATTAACACCCCCACAATGCCCAAAATCGGTACTTATGATTATACGTCATCTAATTATTAAAATTAGCAAATTCAAATAATATTTAAATTATGATATTTGTTTTTCATAAAATAAAAAAGGATATTATTTTATACGAATAATTCTTAGAAACACACTCATTGTTAGTTAAGGCGCATTTCTATAAATTCCTCGAATAGAACAACATTAAAAATATTATAGTTAACAAATATTAACAAATATGTAAATACTGGATTATATTAAATTTAGTGATTAAATTATAAAACTAATCAAAGATCAAGACAATAGTAGTAAATAATTAACATATTAAGTACTAAAATTGTAAATAAACCAATAATAATATTAAAAATAAAAATATTAAAATTTGGGGATTAAATTGCAAAACATACAAAATAATGGTCATAAACAGAAACATAACAAAATCTAGGTACGGTAAGTGTAATTTAACCATAATTAAATTTCAGGACAAAAATAAACATATATGAAAAATTAGGGACTAAATATGATATTTAACCAAAATACATATAAATGTTTAGTGACTAAATGGAAATAAAATAAAATTCAAAAGCCAAATTAAAATACGTAGAAAAATGATTTCAGTGACTAAATTGAAAGGTTTACAAAGTGTAGGGACCGCGGGAAGGGTTTTATCATACATTAAATACACAGAAACCCCTCCCAAAATGATGTCGTTCGGTGAGAGGTATTTATACCCCAAAATCGACCCAAATTGCCTCTAAATTTCATTTTTTTCAGTTTAATTCTCTCTCTAAAAAGAGGGAAGGATGAGATGCTCTAGCATCTCTCTAAAAACTCTCAACGGAGGGAAATCGACCACCGCCGGCCACCGCCCACGACGGTCGAAATTCGACCAAAATACCCAAAATCGACCCTCTCTTTCTCCTGAACCCACATCCAACCTCTTTTTTTCCTAAACCTCTATCAATCGTTCTAGATCTAAAATGGTTACCTTCGAAAAAAAATCAGATTTCCGATGACGGTTGGAAGGCTTCGACGAACAAGGTAAGTTTCTCTCCTCCCCTCTCTTCTTATTTTGTATATTTTTTGTTCTGTTTGAATTAATGCTGGTTCGTTGGTTGTTGCCCTATATTTTAGTTTTCCTTTTGTTGTTTGTTGGTTCGAATTGTTGGTTCCTTCCCTTTTTTTTGCAGGTGGTCGAGTCCCTTTATAGGGCTCGAGGTGCTTTCTTCAGACTGGTTAAATATATAAGCCCGGAGTCACTAGGACTATGGTGGTAATTCACCATAGGGGCGACATTGATCGTTTAGAGATAAGATCGGTGCGGTGATAATGACAGTGGCGGTCGTGAGGTGGCACTGGAGGCTGCGGCTGTATGAAATTTAAGTTTAAAAACCCTAAATCTGGTACAATCTAGACCCTCTATCTCCATATTGATCGAACAGTTGAGGAGGCTGGCAGCGCTGAGACCTTGAGCAGAAACCCTAGACAGGTCTTGGACCTGTTGGGTTGTCTGGGCCTGGATCGGGTTTGATATGTTGGACTGATCCGGGCCTACTTGTAACTGGGTATGGGTTAGCTTGTAACTTGGGCCTCGGGTTTTTTTTGGGCCTGTAATGTAAATGTAAATTTAAATTAATAATAATAATAATAATAATACTAATATAATAATAATAATAATAATGATATAAAACGGGACGAAAATGATTGTTTACAGTTGCGCATCTTTGCTCATTTTTGTGTTAACAAGAATAGAGCAAAGACGAAAAGACAAGGAGTTTTCGTCCAGTTGGCTTCATGCTTTCATGAGAATTCTACTCCACTCTTCTTTCAGAGTAGATAAGACTTTAAGATTCTTCTTTTTTAGGTAGTCAGATCAATTTTGGAAGACGAGAATTCTCTTTTATTCTTTCAGGGGAGATAAGATCCAAGGGAAGATGAATCTTCTCCACTCTTGTTTCAGGGAGATAAGACTCGAGAAATCTTTGTAAAATAGATCTACTCCATTATTGTTTTAGGGAGATAAGATCCAAGGCAAGAAAAATCTGCTCCACTATTGTTTCAGGGAGATAAGACTCGAAAAATCTTTCTAAAACGGATATGCTCCACTCTTGTTTCAGGGAGATAAGATTGAAGGGAAGATGAATCTGGTACACTCTTGTTTTAGGGAGATAAGACTCGAGAAATCTTTGTAAAACAGATATGTTCCACTCTTGTTTCAGGGAGATAAGATCCAAGGGAAGAAGAATCTGATCTACTCTTGTTTCAGGGAGATAAGACTCGAGAATTATTTGGATATCCTCTTTTTAGGGATAATGGAGATAACATGGTTTTTACGCAATGAGGAAGTCTGACTATCTAAGAATGAAACGACTCCTACATGATGAGGAGATCTGGTCGGTAGATGACATTTTTCCTTCGTGATGAGGATGTCTGGCCATCTTTTTTTATAATGGAGATAACACGGTTCCTACGCGATGAGGAATTCTGGCTATCTAAGGATGACATGGCTCCTACATGATGAGGAGATCTGGTCAGTAGATGACATTGTTCCTTCGTGATGAGGATGTCTGACCATCTTTTTTTATAATGGAGATAACATGGTTCCTACACGATGAGGAATTTTGCCTATCTAAGGATGATGCGACTCCTACGTGATGAGGAGATCTGGTCAGTAGATGAGATTGTTTCTTCATGATGAGGACGTTTGGCCATCTTTTTTTTATAATGGAGATAACACGATTCCTACGCGATGAGGAATTCTGGCTATCTAAGAATAAAGTGGCTCCTACGTGAGGAGGAGATCTGGTCGGTAGATGACATTGTTCCTTCGTGATGAGAACGTCTAGCCATCTTTTTTTTATAATGGAGATAACACGGTTCCTACAAGAAGAGGAATTCTGGCTATCTAAGGATGACACGGCTCCTACGTGATGAGGAGATCTGGTCGGTGGATGACATTGTTCCTTCGTGATGAGGACGTCTGACCATCTTTAGGGATAATTTGTTTCATTACTTTTCGTAAATATCAAATCAGAAAGATTGATTTCTCTTCACGAGGAAGTCAAGGATTGACTATACTATGGAATCAGGAAGTCCTGAATAAAAAAAGTTGACTTCCTTCACGAGAAAGTCAAGGATTGACTCTACTGGGGAGCCCTGAATAAAAAATGTTAACTTTTCTTCATGAGGAAGTCAAGGATTGACTATACTGGGGAATCAGGGATAATAAAGATTGATTTCTCTTTACGAGGAAGTCAAGGATTGAATCTACTGGGGAGTTAGGGATAATAAAGATTGACTTCTCTTCATGAGGAAGTCAATGATTGCAAAGATTGAGTTTCTTAGGGAAAACAGTTCCTAGAAAGCCATAATTGAAATCTCTAAGGAAAACATCTTAAGAGAGACAAAATTTCTCAAAATATATACATTATTATGAGAATGATCAAAATTTATCATGTATGTATGGAATGATGTATGATGCAATGACAAATTCATGTATAAATGCATGCTTTCTTGATCTGTTTTTTTGCTGCAAGAGCGATCTTCATCAACGTGCACTCTCACAAGTCTCAAGTTGTGACAATTTCTTCTTATCCCTAATAAATTCTTGCCCCTTGATAAGATTGGCTTTACATGAACTGGTGTAAAAATCCAATAAAACTCTTATCTTTGAAAGGAAAATCTACCATCTTGAAAAAACAATGTTTGTTCTATTTTGAATTTTGAAAAACATCAAAGGGGGGATCTATCCTTATTCCTTTCATGTCTCCACATCTAATCAGATCTTGAAGAAAGCTATTTGTACCATATCATGTCGAGACAATTAACAACAGTTCAACCTTAGTTGGCTCTATTAGCTTCTTGCTGTTAAAATTCTATCACCCATTCTATAGAAAAAAATCTTCACCATTTTTCACTTTTAACCTCGGGGTTGTAGAAGGTAACCTTTATATTGGGTAATGGAAACACCACATGATCGCAACATTGATTCAGCACTATAGTTATTGGTTTGTAAAACATTTGACAACACATTCATCATTTCCTGTGGCTTCTACCTAGGTTTTTAACCAGGGGAACTCTTTGCATGATGTTCAGAGCTTTTGTATGTCATTACTAGAACAACAAAGAACAAATCTCAGTGGGAATATAAGTGGGATACTTTGGCTTGCTAACATTAATGCAAGTGAAATTACCAGAATAATGCAATTGTATGATGGTCAAAATGATCATATATGGTTAGTTCTACTGTCATTGTTTCACCATTTTCATTCTTCATTCATTTCTATCTCATTGGAAATATTTACTCTATTCAATGATATTTCTGTAGAATGATATGGGCATTTAAAAATGCCTCAACAGTAATAATTTTAGAGGATATGGGCCTTCAAAATGCCCCAACATTATTTCATACTGGTATGGCCCTTCAAATGCTCCAATATTTATTGTTTGATTTGAATCTTATGATCCCCATGAGGTTTGGTTTTGGTAATGCTCAATGTGGATACTCATGGCTATTTTCGTGTCCCAAATTTCTTAATCTTGAATGTTCTCATTATGGTTCACTAAACATCAATGTTGTCAAATAGCTTGAGGGTTTCTCTTCATGTTGCCATAGATACTTAAGAAGTGATCAATTCTTCTAACAGAAATATTTTTATATGATCTGAGATATATGCTCTTTTTGAATAAGACAATCATCTTCTTCTTGATGGGTTGTTAACAACGGGAGTGTTACAAGTTATATCATTCACCCCTTTTGATCTCTCGGACCAGTTGTGGAATGTTTCTTGTTCTGGCATCGCTTATTCCTTTTCTCCAATAGAGGTAGAATAAGCATATTTTATTTCAAGGACCTTTCACATTTGAGACTGTCCTATTTGAAAATGTTTTCTCATTTCTTCTATTTAGAAAATCAAAGAATGAAATAATCTTGTGAAGTATTTCCCCTTAATTCAAGCTCACAAATGAACCAAATTATAAACATGAGTTCAAACAATATTAAAAGAATCAACACTCTTTAATGTTTTCAAGTTATAGCTCTTTGACAAGTATCAAAATTGATGGGTTGGCTTCAGGTTGGCCTTCCTATTTTATAAGGTTTTGGTCACCAAATATTTTATTTCTCTCTTGGTCTTTGTGAATATTACCACATGCCCTATTTTCTTGGCTTGGTATTTTAACCGGATGCAGACAAAATGACGCAACTAGCATAATCAATTACTAGACTTTCTAGAACGTTTCTATTTCGGTTCTCTGAAATCTTCCATTTGTTCAATCTTTGTAGACTTCACTAATAAAGGTAGTGCAAAAATATTGGTCTAAAAACGAAATTCCTGAGTGCTTGTGTGAGGTTGACTATAACATGTGTTCCTAAACTCCCTTTGTCCATTTTACTGATATTCCTCATCAGATAAATTTGATTTAATCTGCTATTGTTTGGCTAGCTGAATTCAACTTTATTGTAATTTACCTTTATCAGGCTAGCTAAAGGGTTCATCTCATCATAAAGTCTTCGACTTGACAATCACAGTGGAGCAAACACTGAAATACCGAGTACCCGAACAATGTCATGGTTTGAATATAATCTATTCACAAAGTTGGGGCTTCTAAATTTCCTCTATAACTAATTTCTTTAGTGGAATAGCTCAGCTTTATTGTATAATATATAATAATAATAAATATATCAACCTTTTGAGTATTCAGATTAGAATTTCTTAAGCTCATCGAGAAGAACTTGTTATAGCCTATGTGTATTTTTTATGGTATGACAATCCCATATTTAGAATTCAGCTCTCAAACAACTGACCTATATTAAATCCATCTACTGTACCATTTCATTTGTGAAGATTATGATCATCATTGAACGTCCTCAACAGAAGGGTAGTCTAGTCGGTTTTGCAATGTCATACATAAGAGATGCCCCATGTTTTCCGCTCCTATGTATATCTGAATACCAAGCCTTTTGTTCATTTTCTTATAAAAGGATAAGGATATAGAGAAGGGTATGGTGCTTGAGTGTATTTCTTCTGGGGTAAGATCTAGGGTCTTTTTTTACCAGTTTTGAATCTTGTCACTTTGTCAAAGATTTATTACTCTAATCACTTAAAGAGTTTTTAAATTCAGTTGATATTCAAAGAATTGCAAGATTGCAAATTGATTCAATGCTCACCATCTTTAAAAGGTAACATAAATTTATTTATATAACCTTACAAAAGGGCTAAGAAAAGACAAAAATAGATTCAAACAAGATGCTGCAAATGGAAGGTACAACTGTGGTATATAATAACATACACTTGTTTATCTATAATGCCCCATTACTCATCTAATACAGTGGCACTTGACTCAATCAAATGTTATACATTGTACTTTGATGTCCCACTCGAGTTTGCCATCCATTGCTTCACCAATTCTTGTTTTAACATCCCATTTTCAACAAACATCTTTATATCCTTTAACAGTGGCCCATAATTCCCCATAAAATGCCAGATATCCACAAGTGAATATCATAGATGCTTTATTGATCATAACTGTGGGTAAAAAGGTTTAGTGGCATTTTCACTGGCCTCGGTGTAATGTATTGTTCTTTAATCAAATGAGGGTACATATATGAGATAGAAGTTTGGAACACCTTCAAAGTATTTCTCGATCGAGGGACTTTCAATTTCTTTGATCGGTCTGAACGACTAATTGTTCCCCAACGAAATTTTCTATTTCTTCCATCAATGGTATGCACTTGTTAGTGGGATGGCCCAATGCCCCTAGATGAAAATCACAAGAACTATTCGGGGCATAGCCATAAGTGGATGGGCTAGTCTTCACTCTTAAATGCCTTGGAGTGAGTTATTGACTCTTGATTAAAGGGGAAAGCAAATCCGAAATGGGTACTTGAAAAACCTTGAGGGTTGTATTTTTCCAAGACATATTTTTCGGCCAGTCTCGGATTACCTTTCCTTTAACCTCTTTCTCATCATTTCCCATCTCTTTCTCATTTTTTAGCATCAGAGAGGTATATAAAATTGAATCTTTTATCTATGTCTTGCATACCTTATTTTCAATGATTTTATCTTTTTCCCTTTTTATGCCTTGATCCATATGCACATCACTTGTTTTGACGCCATTAACTCTATTTTGGGGATTGAGTCCTAATTGTCTAACCGAAACAGACTGATTGTTATCATCCACCTCTATAAATCCATGAGCCAAAAGATCTTGGACTCGTCGTTTGAAGTTGATGCACTTATCAATGGAGTATCCTAGGGCTCTGACATGATATTCATTAGTAACTTTATCATTATACCAACTCAGATAAAGGGGCAGCAGAGGCTTAGCTAGACATGGAGCAATCAGCTGGGCTTGGAGCAACTTATGATATAACTTGCTGTATGTAAATGAAGGAAAATTGGATAATAGCTCTTTTGACCTAATTTTCTCCTTGCTTTTATTACGTCCATTTTAAAGACCTTGTGACTGATCGCCGAGATGTTTTGCCTTTTTCAATGGCACTTGAACCTCTTCCATGATTCTCTTCTTTGATTCAGGCTGAACTTTCATGTTAAAATTTTTACCCTCTATTTTTTGCTTTTTCCAGCATGATCTTTGTCATATTCTCTAGAAGCATACCCGATTTTTGGCGTTGAATTGGATTATCACACTCCTCCATATGTTTGTTTTTCATTTATTATCACTGCATTGGCTGTACCACTAATATTTCAATCCTCACTCGAAGTTTTCATCTTTTCTTGCTTAATATGGTCCTATAATGTTTTCTTCCCATATATTACTGTAACCATCATATTCTTTAGCTTGGACATTTGTTTCTTGGAGTCGACTTGGAACTTTCTTGCTTCATTAAACATTTCCTATTGAGTTTTCACTAGTTGCTCCTGGATTCTCTCGATTCTACTGATACGTGATAATATTTCATTCATTGATTTTGATGCTTTTTAGAATCAAGCCCAGGGTGACTTTAGAACTTTATCATAATATCCTACACAAATTAGTCTCACGTTTTCATGATTAAGGCTTGTTATTATGCTATGCATTGTATGACGTATAGATGTGAATGTAAAGATGCAGAAATGCAAAATGCAAAAATGCAGAAATGAGAATGCAAACTGTGCAATGCAAATGCATGTATGCAAAAGGTGTTATTCAAGAGTGATCATCTTAAAACAACTTTCATTGAACACAAAAAGTTTTGGTACATCAAACAAACTTTACATATAAGGGATAACTTTCACTCCTAATTTCTCTATTTCTCTCGAAAGCCAAGTTAGTTTCCACTCATGCTCAGGTGTTGATATAAAGTTTCCATGTTGGTTATGGAGATATTTAACATCTGATTTTTGGCTTGACATCTTTCCAAATTAATGACGGTTGTTTTACGTCTTTCTTCAGTAATCCGTAAATCATAAGAGAACTTCCTGGCTCAACCTTCTTGCACCTTGCAATTCTTTTTCCAATGTTCAACATCGTTTTTCATTTAGTGACTCATGTTGTCCATTCTTTCGGGGTGTTTCCTATACCAGCATTTTTAAAGACTTGATTGATCCTTTGGAAATCATCATGTATGGTTTCCATCTCTGCGCTAAGTTTATCATTTTCATTTTTCAGATGACGAATTTGCGCTTCATACTTCAACAAATCTTCTTCCTTCCGGATGCCCTTAGCTTTAAACACTTTTGGTATCAATCTAATAGGATAATTAGTTACCAAACTAGGTCGCTCTTTTATCTCAAATTCTAAGATTCTGTGATCCAAAAGATGTTGTACTCGATGCTTGAAGGCAATGCAGTTCTGATGGAATATCCTTGAATTTTGGCATGATATTCATAACGAACATTGATATCATACCATTTTGGATATGGAGGTTGCCAAGGTTTCACATAATGTGGAGCCACCTCTCGGGCTTCTAGTAACTTTTCATACAACTCCTTATATGATATAGGGATAAAATTAAAATGAGAGCCACCTCTCAGCTTGGACAGAACCGGAGTTTCCGATGTTGGGAACAGACTCTTAAATATCAATGAGCTTTGATTACATGACTTCTTATCATCTCTGGGTACTTCTACATTTTTCACAATTTCTTTGGTATCTCCAGGCAACTTGTTGATACGAATGATGATTGTGTATGATCTCTCAGATGGATAGGATCACTATTCCCTTGTATATCTGAGATCGCAAGATTATCTTCATCGAGCACTTTTTCTTTTTGTGAAGAAGTCTCTTTTCCTTTGGCCAAAGTAAATATTATATCCATCATTTTGGACATTTGCCCTTTATCTCTTGTATCTCCTTTTTCTCTTTATCGGACATACAAGCTTTGGGTGCATAGCTCTCCACTATCCTTGGAGTTTCCTCAGGATGCCATTCCCTAGCTATTTATGAAACCTTTTGTCTATTATGAAACCTTTTACTTTGATAACCACTCAAAAATCAACATCTTCTAATAATGTCATGATCATGCAAGCAAGCAAAAAGAAAGCAACATAAACAAGTTAGTATCAACAAAAATAAATAAATAAATAAATGCAAATATAAATACAAGATAGAGAAAAATAATTCAAGAGGAATTGTTTAATACCAATCAATTTAATGGAAATAAAAGATGATATCTACCCTGACATGCTTCGTGCAACATATAAATCCTAACCTCATGCTTTCTAGTTTGCATGCTTCGCACATAGACCTAACCACATAATTTTCTAGTTCTCATTATTCTTGCAAAACAAATAAATAAATTCGAGGAAAAGGTTAGAATGAGTTTTCCCTACAGACAAAAATTCAATATAAAATGGGAAAATTCGGTACTACTAACAGGGTACTCGAATTGGTTTTTGCTGGTGTCCCCTTGAGCTTGCAAGACCCTCGATCCTCACTGATAACTCTGTAAAAAGACTGAATTTCTATTCTTTTCACTTAAGTTATTGTTCGTCTAAACAAAGTATGTACAACATTTTAGTTGCATTTAGTTGCATATAGGTTACGTTAGCTTGTGGTGGATAAGTTTACTTAGGCAAGATTTATTTAGTTTGACTGATGCTGTTGGAGAAAGGGTTGTGTGGATTATGTTTGTGCAGGAAACTTACAGAGGAAGAACATTTCAGTTGTGACAATGTAAATTGAAAGGGCCAATGGAACAGATAAGAACGTGAGGAGCATATTTATCTCGCCAAGGAAAGTTTTATCTGAAGAGTCTGAAGCGGGTATGATGAAACCACCTACGTCACATGCCAGCTGGATGACTACTTCACATGCAAGCAAGCCTTGATTATTCTAACAACCGCCACCCGCCTTTCCTTTTTAAGCCTGGGAATATAACAACGGTTATTTAAGGAATTCCAAATTATGCAAAGCCCTAGGAGATCATTCCTTATAAATAACCAGCCGTAGCCGCCAAAAATAAAAGGCAAGGAAGAATAGTGAAGAGCTTTACCCAAGGCGTGAGCGAGCAACTGCAGTGCTTTCTCATCGTTTGCCAACTAACCTTCCTTGGTGTTCTCCATATACAGGCTGTAGCAGAGCGGTGATCAGGTCTTGAGAGAGGCTGATCACCAAGGCAAGCGCGATGCTGATTAGAATTGTCGCGATAGAGCCCCCGGTTTGGGAGTCGTTATTCCTTTGTTCTTAAACTCTTTATATATTTGGGGTTGTATTAAACGTTGAAACTTGGATATTTTTTATTGCACCATGACTGTCTTACTTGGTGTTAAACTTTGTTTTGCCTAAACAATTACTTTATGTTTATGAATGATGAATTATGTTTTTGCTCATGAATGTTTTGTTCATTGTTGAATATTTTCCTTAACACTATAAAAGCATCGAGAGATTGTATGGGGTTTTGGTAAAACATGTCTTGGCAATGTAAGAGCATCGAGAGATCGCCTTTTGTCTAGATAGTGATTCTTAGATTTGAGAGAATTAAGATAGATCTATGTGAGCAATGGAATGAATCCGGGATGATGAAGTTCTAACTTGTTTACCTTAGAGATAAGGAGCGAGTTTCAATCGACTAAAAGGGATAGATGATAGACTAGGATAGACAACGCCTATAGTTCACGCTGAGAGGTATTGCTACAACAATAGTCTGACAAACCAAGAGTTGTAGTTAATGCTGAGGAGTATTTCATAGCAACCATCTAAGAATACCTAGTAATCCTGTCGAGCAGCTTAAGCAAATCATAATAAGTCATTCTAGACTTAGAATAATTGTGTCAATACAAATGTTTAGCGTAAGTGCTATGTGATAAGTCTGAATATATGAGGTTGTTTGCATTATATTTAAATCAACACTTGTTTTATTTTATTCCAGCATTCTGCATATTTATTTTGCATCGACGAACTTTTCTGCAATCATTATATCACTTCTTTGTTTTATTACTATTAGTTTTTAAGTTGACAATCTAGTAGGAATTAGTTCGTGACCACTAGTTCTAGTTGTGGTGAAATTAAATTTCTAAACAATCCCTAAGGAGACAATACTCACTTACCCTATATTACTTAAATAAATTGTGTATGCTTTCACAGAATTCTTGCCTTAGCATATACATTTACAAGATCAAGTTTTTGGCATTGTTGCCAGGGATTGGTAACTAACAAAATTTTTATTCGCCATAACAAGTTTTTCTTGTCACTTATATCTTGTCTAATGTAGTTAATATTTTCATTTGTAGGTTTTTACTATTGCATGACCATGAGATCTGCTGGTAAACCTTTGGAACCATTTGACCCTGAAGTTGAGCAATCATTCAGACAAAGGTTACGTGCCTAAAGAACCAAGAACATTTAAACCAACTTCAAATGCAAGACAATATGGGAGATCTAGGAGACGTTGATGCAGCAATTAATCTTCAAGTTGCAAGACCAAGAGCGATACGAGATCATTTGAACCCAATTCTCGATGACCTAAATCCAGGCATAGTGGTACCTGAAATACAATCAACTCATTCGAACTTAAACCGGTGATGTTTAATATGCTAAACTCTATTAGCCAATTTGGTGGTTCACCCAATGAGGATGCTAGGCAACATGTTCGTGCTTTCCTTGAAGTATGCAACTCGTTTCGAAAACAAGGAGTACATGAAGATATGCTTAAATTAAAACTTTTCCCTTACTCCCTACGCGGTAGAGCAAGAGCTTGGCTCAGCAGAGTTCCTTCCGGCTCAATGGAGTCATGGGCAGATTTATGCAAGAGTTTCTTACTACGATATAATCCGCCCAATATGAATACACAGCTTCGCAATGACATTGCAAGTTTTCGCCAAGGAGATGATGAATCAATGTACGAATATTGGGATAGGTACAAAAGTCTACTTCGCAAATGTGTTAACCATGGATTTCATGACTGGATGCAAGTGGTGATTTTTTTCAATGGAGTTAAGCACCAACTTGAATGATGCTAGATGCCTCAGCAAATGGCACCTTACTGGACAAATCATCCAAGGAAGCCTTTGATATCCTCAACAGGATAGAAAATAATGATTATCAATTCTCAAATACAAGATTGGGGATAGGCAGAAAAATATCTAGAGCATATGAATTAGAGGGTAAGGATTCGATAGCTGCTCAACTTTTTGCCATAACCAATATGTTGAAAATTTTACAACGTCATAATGAGGTAAGAGAAGTCAAGGTGACCAATAACGTATGCATATTTTGTCATGGCAACCATCATGAGAGTGAATGTCCAGAAAACCATGAGTCAACCAATTTTTGGGCAACTACAATCGGAGCAATAATAACCCATATTCAAACACATACAATCCTAGTTGGAGACAACACCCAAATTTCTCATGGAGTAATTAAGGGAACAACAACAATCAAACAGCAAATTACAGGCCATAACAAAATAATTATGACCATTAACATTTTCAAAGTTCAGCATTATCAACAGTCTAGGCAAAACAATAAAGGTATAGCTTCTTCCTTTAATACTAATTCCATACTAATTCCTTAGAGTTATCATTGCAGGAATTTATGGCCTCGACAAAAGATTTCATGGCCTCCACAAAGACCTTGATGCACGAACATTCTGCAAAAATTAAAAATCAAGGAAATTTTGACAAAGCCAAACAACACTTTTGCAAAGCCATAGTTCATCTCTAAGAGTATTGGAGAGTCAAGTGGGACAAATTACTATGCATTACATTCTCGCCCACAAGGAAATCTCCTTAGTGATATGGAGATCACTAAACATCACGGGAAGGAGCAATGCATGTACTTACACTAAGGAGTGGTAAACATGCCAACCAAAATTACAAGTTTGGGGGAGAACACCAAACAGTCCTCACCATGGCATAACTCAACCAGAGATCGAGCTGAAAATATTGAACAAGATGAAGCGCTTGAAGAGAAGGAAATGAATGAAGGCTTAGAAAAACATCGCTCAAATAATGAGAAATTCATGGCCAAGGCCAGAGATTCTTTAGCAATAGTAGCAGACAATGTGAGACCTCCACCACCATTCCCTCAATAGTTGAAGAATCATGATGATGACATCCAGTTCAAGAAATTTGTTGATGTTCTGGATCAGTTGTGTATCAATTTACCCTTACTTGAAGCCATTGAGCAAATTCCTTCCTATTCCAAGTTTCTAAAGGACATTGTTACGAAAAAATGGAAGGTAGAACATGTTACCATGGCAACATAAATCTATTTGGCAGTAAGCAAACTCCCACCAAAACAAAAAGACCCTGGCAACTTTATAATACCATGTTCAATTGGTAATGACTTCATAGGATGAGCCCTTGTTAATTTGGGATAAAGTGTAAACTTTATACCAAAGTTCATATTTATGAAACTAGAAGGGTATCACGCCTGTCCAACCTCAGTCATCCTACAGCTGACCGATCAGTCATATGTGCGGTCCGAGGGCAGAATAGAAGACGTCATAGTAAATGTGGAAAAATTCGTATTTCCAGTTCATTTTCTCATCTGGATTGTGAAGCTGATGAAAATGCCCCGATCATTCTGGGACGACATTTCTTAGCTACTGGGAGAATCCTAATAGATTATGAAGAGGGAGAGGTCACAATGAGTAGGAGAACAAAGCGTTACCATTAATATATTCAACTCCATGAAATATGTGGACGACTCAGAGGAATGCCAATGCATTAGAAAAGTAGAGGAAAAAACAATCATTGGACGAGGTGAATCTCTAAGGCTTGACGAATACAACGTTTTGTACCATGACTCTACAACCGAGATGCACAAACAAGACACTTTTTGCCCAGGCGAATTATTTTCAGAAGACGATTCTAAATATTATGGTCATGACAATAGAAATCTAAACAATGAGTGTCCTGAAAATGATACCAACGTAGGATACGGAGGAAAGACAAAGGATCAATCGAAGCTTCTTCATAATAGATCATGTATGAATTTCAAACCCTTAGATTATGATGAAGTTATGACTCAAGATTCATTACAACATGCACCAAATTTGTAACTTAAAACTTTTCCATCACATTTGAAGTATTCATATCTAGGAGATGATGAAACTTTACCAGTAATAATTTCTGCCAACCTAACCTTCGAACAGAAGAATAGTTTGTTTAATGTTTTGTCACAGTACAAAAAGGCTCTGATGGACAATAGTAGACTTGAAGGGAATCAGTCCGACCATATGCATACATAAAGTCAATCTAGAAGATAGCCATAACACTTCGACAGAACCCCAAAAAGGCTCAACCCAATCATTAAGAAGGTAGTCATGAAGGAAATTATAAAATGGTTGAATGCAAGAATGATTTATCATATATACGATATTTCATGGGTCAGTCCAGTGCAATGTGTGCCAAAAAAGGTGGTGTAACCGTGGTTAAAAGAAAACATGACGAGCTTCTCACCACCAGAACAGTCAAGGGCTGGCGCATATACATGGATTACAGGAAGCTCAAAAAAGCCATAAAGAAAGACCATTTCACCCTTCATTTTATCGACCAAATGCTTGATAGGTTAGCGGGAAAAGCATTTTATTGCTTCCTTGATGGATACTCAGGATATAATCAAATAGCCATAGCACCAGAGGATCAATAGAAAACCACTTTCACATGCTCGTATGGTACTTATGCATTTAGAAAAATGTCGTTTGTCTGTGTAATGCTCCAGCTACCTTCCAAAGATGCATGATGACAATCTTTTCAAATATGGTGGAAGAATGTATGAAAATATTTATGGATGACTTCTCCGTCTCGGGTGATGAGTTTGATCGATGTTTCGGCAATCTATCCAAGGTACTGAAACGATGTGAAGAAGCCAACCTAGTACTGAATTGGGAAAAATGCCATTTTATGGTAACCGAGGGAATAGTGTTGGGTCACAAAATTTCATGTCGAGGCATTGAAATCGATAAAGCCAAGGTGGACGCAATTGCAAACCTTCTCCCACCCACCAACGTGAGAGGTGTACGTAGTTTCCATAGACATACAGGCTTCTACAGGCAGTTCATAAAAGATTTTTCTCAAATCTCTAAACCCTTGTGTCTTTTACTTCAACAAAATCATCCATTTGAATTCACTAATGATTGTTTGAATGCCTTCGCAGATTTGAAGAAAAAGCTTTCGACATCACTAATTGTTATCCCACCAGACTAAAACGAACCTTTTGAGCTCATGTGCGACGCTTGTAACTATGTAATCGGAGCAGTACTAGGGCAACGAAAAAGTAAAATCTTTCATGTTATCTACTATGTGAGTCGTACTCTTAATGATGCACAAGTAAACTATACCACCACTGAAAAAGAACTCTTAGTAGTAGTATTTGCATTCGATAAGTTTAGGCTATATCTAATAGGCACTAAGGTAATTGTGCATACAGACCATTCTGCCATTAAATATTTGATCAATAAAAAAGATGCAAAGCCTAGGCTAATTCGATGGATATTATTACTACAAGAGTTCGATTTAGAGATCAAGGATAGAAAGGGTATAGAAAATCAAGTAGCAGACCATTTGTCTAGGCTAGATAACAAATCTAATTGTCCTGATATAACAAAAATTAAAGAGGATTTCCCTGATGAGAAAATATTATTTGTCATGGCTGAGCCGTGGTATGCTAACATAGTTAATTTTCTTGTTAGTGGTATTGTTCCTCCTGATTTATCTAGCTAGAGCCGAAAGAAATTTTGATATGATGTGCGACATTACTACTGGGATAAATCATTTCTATTCAAGCAATGTGGTGACTAAATAATCCGAAGATGCATTCCAGAAGAAGAGCAGAAAGATATTCTACACCAATGCCACTCGTCACTATATGGAAGGCATTTTGGTGGAATGAGAACAGAAACGAAAGTGCTTCAGTCTGGATTTTATTAGCCAACCTTGTTCAAAGATGCGCATGAATTCTATAAGTCATGTGATAGATTCCAATGAATAGGAAACATATCAAAACAGCATGAGATGCCATGGCAGAATATTCTGGAGATTGAACTTTTTGACGTATGGGGAATAGACTTCATGGTACCATTTCCCACGTCATTTGGAGATTTGTACATTCTCTTGGTAGTGGACTATGTATCCAAATGTGTTGAAGCCATTGCAACACCTAAAAATGATTCCAAGACGATGTTAAATTTTTTGTACAAAAATATATTCACACGCTTTGGAAAACCACGAGCTACCATTAGCGATGAAGGCACATATTTTGACAACAAACTGATTGCCAAGGCACTAAAACGATATGGAGTACGACATAGGATCGCTATGGCATATCACCCTCAGACTAATGGACAAGACGAAGTGTCTAATTGGTAAATTAAATAGATCCTTGAGAAGGTAGTCAACCCAAGTTCAAAGGACTGATCGCCAAAGCTAGATGAAGCCCTATGGGCTTATCGCACAACATTCAAGACACTGCTAGGAATGTCACTGTTCAAACTGGTCTATGAAAAGGAATTTCATCTGCCTGTTGAACTTTAACATAAAGCCTACTAGGCCATCAAAAAGTTACAAATTGATGCTCAGCTTGCTGAAGAAAGAAGACTCTTGGAACTGAACGATATGGATAAACTCAAAACACTGACATATGAGAATGCCCGCCTATACAAGGAGAAAACAAAACAATGGCATGACAGAAAAATATTACCGAAGCAATTTTATTATAGATAACAAGTATTGCTTTACAATTTACGTCTTAAGTTCTTCACAGGCAAACTAAAACCACGATGGTTAGGACCGTTCATCGTACACCAAGTCCATGACAATGAAGCAATCGAAATCCAGAACCAAAATGATGGTTCCATCTTCAAGGTGAATGGGCAGAGGCTAAAGAAGTACAAAGAAGCCCCAATCATGCATGACAAACCGGTATCGTTGGCACCTAATGTCCAAGAGTTTGTCTTACTTACTTGAACAAAATTCGTTGCCTATGCAACAAAAAATTGAATTCTGTACATAAATAAATTAAGTTATTTTTTTCTTTCATAATCCGTTTTATTTTGTTTCTTTATTTATTGTAGGCATACAAAACACATGTGGCAGCATGGGGAGATGGAGCATGCATGAAAAGAAAAGAAACCCTAGGGTGATAAGGTTTAGGCGGCATAATTAAAGAGTAAATGAAATCTTTTCCCCCACTTTACGTCCAATCACATATCTAACATTCAATGCAAAATATTTTCTCCTCTTGTAAGGACAAAATTACCCCGAAACTACCCATTAATTTCCAAAGAAAAAATTGCCCAACTTCTTCTTCTTTTTTATCGTGCATCACTCATTCTCTACCAAGCAAGAAACTTTATCTTTTTCTCAACAAAAATCTTCCCCATCACCGCCACTGATTTCACCACACCAACCAAGTACCATGGTAAGATCAAAGAAAGCCCCAGCCTCAACACTAAGTTTTGAACGTTTCTAAACAGCCAAAGTCGAAGCACGCTTTAAAATCCTCAAAAAACTTTAAGTGTATTTGTAAGATGGATTCGTCTTTCCAATCAAGGATGAAGAGTCGTTTGGACTAGAGGTGATGAACGTGATAAAGAAGTATAACTGGGAGAAGTTTGCTCACCATCCCAAAGCCGTAGCACCATCGATGGTGAGGGAGTTCTATGCCCACCTCAAAGACCCATTCAACCACACGGTGTATGTCCGAGGGAAGCTCCTTCGATTTTCCCTTTCAACACTCAACATATACTTCAAGTTGGGGAAAGTAGAGGAGCAACACAAGAAATTCATGGCTGAGGCAGACTAGGAAACATAGAATGGAGTTCTTGAAGATCTTTGCTTCTGGTGGGCCAAGTTTGAAGGGAATGCCCCAACGAGGAAGAGAGTCAATCCTTGAGCCTTAAAACTGATCGTGAAGTTATGGAACCATTTTCTCAAAGGCAAGCTTATGCCTACTTCTCACAACACAACTGTTCTCGTGAAAAGATTGATGCTCTTGCACTCAATAATATACGGGAGGAAGATTGATGTTGGAGAACTCATCTTTGAGCAAATCCACTAGTGAGCCAAAAGAAACGGGGCAATCTATTGTTTTCCAACTTGATAACCGTGCTGTGCAGGAAAAAGAAAGTCCCCGAGGAGCCCTTTGAGGACTTCATTAAATCCAAAGAGGGTATCACCAAGAAAAAGGTACCCAAGCTGATGAGTTTTGATGATGACGTCCTGCATGAAGGTTTGGAGTGGGGAGAAATCTGTTGCAGCAGCTAGAATGGCCGCAGTGGTTACGCACACGCGAGAAACGCATGAAATGAAAGGGTGCCTAGAGGATCACATGGAAATCTATTTCGAGTATGTCAAGGCAAGGAATGCACAACTCAAGGCCTTCTTCAAGGAGTTGCTCCCGAACACAAGCATTAATATGTCGCCCTTCCCCAGCGTCATCTTCAAATACAATGCAGGAGGCAACACATTCACGCCTCGACATCAAATGTCCCTCCAGAGGTTCCCCCAAGAGTACCTACAAACGTGCCACAACTGGCAACCTATGTCTTGCCCGTACTAAAGGAAGGCCAAGGAGACACAGAAGAGTTCCTCGGCTCCTCATCTTCCTCGACCTCCGAGAGCAGTCAAGATTGCCCACCCAACTTCTTCTCTAATGAAGCTTTTACACCAGCCCCGAAGTAACCCGAACATGATCCTATTCAGTCCCCTGTCCGTCAAGCAACGCCAGTACCAGTAGCAGCTCAAAGTCTAACACCCATTCTAGCATAACCGACACCTACTACCGAGCAACCAACTTCAGCATGAGCCTCGACTAGTAAGAAGCGCTACAAGCGAACGACAGGCCGTATACTTCAGCCATCTCCCTTGATGATAGCAGTAGTAGACTCAAGATCTGAGAGTTACTCTCCTCCCAAATGACGTAGAACGAGGGCGTCTAGTCAAGCCACCCCACCACAGTAAGTTTACATTATATTTTTTTATTTGTTTTCGTATCTGCATATAATATCATGTAGTTTGAGTTTTCATGCATTGAGGATAATGTATCCCTCAAGTTTGGGGGAGGTATTGTGCCATATTTTTCCATACTTTGTTAAAAAGCAATTGATGATAATTGGTTAAAAACTTTGGTTGTCATGACATAAGTAGGTTAATACTATTGTTAGGAATGAATTAGGGATGCCCAATGATAAATGAATTTCTTGCCTAGGCCAGAATTATTGGAAGGCTGTCTAAGGAAGAGAACCAACCCTAGGCCTGATTCTTTGAAATATACAAACACGATTGTAGGTTATCCCTACTTAAGGTAATCTATAAAATTTTTAGGAAAAAACTTTCTATTTTTCGAGACTTCAAAAATATTTTAAGGGTAAAGTGAAGCTCCCTAGTGTTTAAAACTTGAAAAATAAAAAGGGACACTCCTCTATGCAAAGGCATAAACAGAAAAACTCCATAAGAAATTAATAGTTGCCAAGGCATATGAGTGAATGAAAGTAGTCATAGGATAACTCTGCCCGACTAGCTTGGGGGGTGGAAGGTATACTCCCTTTCACCTACAGTGTGGAACGGTAGGTGTGATGAGCTGACTCCCCTATGAAAACAAAAGTTGATAAATAACTAAGAGTATAAACTAAGACTGACAAATAATTTGATGCCTTGACAATCCAGAAGAGTTTACTTTAAGTTTTCTAATTACCTTTATGCATAGACTGGTTACAATCACGCATACACAATAGAAAAGAATCCTGACTAGGGAAGGGACTTAACTGATATAACTGTCGAACATATTGAGGCCAACTAATTTTTTTGCTGAGGGCTGAAATCTCAAACCATATGATTTTTTTAAAACTGCTTTGCCATGAAAATTTTAATTTTCTTCTAGCTATTGTACATTGCTTGAGGATAAGCAATAGCTTAAGTTTGGGGGTATGATAACTCCGTAAAAAGACTCAATTTCTAGTTTTTTCACTTAAGTTATTGCTCGTCTAAACATAGTATGCATAACATTTTAGTTGCATATAGGTTATGTTAGCTTGTGGTGGATAAGTTTTGCTTAGGCAAGATTTATTTAGTTTAACTGATGCTGCTGAGGAGAAAGGGTTGTGTGGATTTTGTTTGTGCATGAAACTTACAGAGGAAGAACATTTCAGTCGTGACAACATAAATTGTAAGGGTCAATGGAACAGATAAAAATGTGAGGAGCAAATTTATCTCGCTGAGGCAAGGTTTATCTGAAGAGTCTAAAGCGGGTATGACGAAACCGCCTATGTCACATGCCAGCTAGATGACTTACTTCACGTGCAAGCAAGCCTTAATTATTCTGACAGCCGCCACCCGCCTTTCCTTTTTAAGCCTGGGAATATAACAACAGTTATTTAAGGAATCTCCAAATTATGCAAAGCCCTAGGAGATCCTTCCTTATAAATAACCAGCCGTAGCCGCCAAAAATAAAAGGCAAGAAAGAAGAGAGAAGAGCTTTACCCAAGGCATGAGCAAGCAACTGCAATGCTTTCTCATTGTTTACCAACCAACCTTCCTTGGTTTCCTCCATATCCAGACTGTAGCAGAGCGGTGATCAGGTCTCGAGAGAGGCTGATCACCAAGGCAGGCGCGGTGCTGATCAGAATTGTCACGACAGAGCCCCCGATTTTGGGAGTCTTTCTTCCTTTGTTCTTAAACTCTTTATATATTTGGGGTTGTATTAACATTGAAACTTAGATGATTTTTAATAGCACCATGACTGTCTTACTTCGTGTTAAACTTTGTCTTGCCTAAACAATTACTTTATGTCTTATGAATGATGAATTATGTTTTTGCTCATGACTATTTTGTTCATTGTTGAATATTTTGCCTTAACACTGTAAGAGCATCGAGAGATTGCCTGGGGTTTTGGTAAAACATGTCTTGGCAATGTAAGAGCATCGACAGATCGCCTTTTGTCTAGATAGTGATTCTTAGATTTGAGAGAATTAAGATAGATCCACGTGAGCAATGGAATGAATCCGGGATGGTGAAGTTCTAAATTGTTTACCTTAGAGATAAGGAGCGAGTTTCAATCAACTAAAAGGGATAGATGCTAGAGTAGGATAGACAACGCCTATAGTTCACGCTGAATATGTGAGGTTGTTTTCATTATATTTAAATCAACACTTGTTTTATTTTATTACAGTATTCTGTATATTTATTTTACATCAACCAACTTTTCTGCAATCATTATATCACTTCTTTGTTTTATTACTAGTAGTTTTTAAGTTGACAATATAGTAGGAATTAGTTCATGACCACTAGTTCTAGTTGTGGTAAAATTAAATTTCTTAACCAATCTCTGAGGAGACGATACTCACTTACCCTATATTACTTGAATCGATTGTGTATACTTGCATAGAATTACTTGCCTTAGCATTTACATTTACAAGCAATCACTCACCCATTATAGGCTTAAATGGATTGAGTTCAATTCGAGAGGATTCATTTCCCCATGTCCATGTGAGGAAACGCGATGTTTCACTCATAAACATGAGGCATATGTATTCTAGAGTTTACTTGCTAAAGCTCATACGGAGAAAAATAATTTTTCTCACGTAAGTGTAGCGTTTACCCCTACCTAATGGGATAGAGCACAATTAGAAGGCTTTAACTATCTCAAACAGCTATAGTGTATGTGATGGGAAACTCATAATCCTTTACGTCAATTCCAGAACAATCAAACCAAAGAAGTTAGAAATCTGAAACACAAGAAATTAATCACATTAGTATAACTAAGAATTAATTATCAAAATTTAAATATTAGTGATATTTGCTATTTTTATCTTAAAAAATGACATATAATTGATTATAGCTTGACTCTCTAAAAAAATCCCCAGCGGAGTCGCCCAGCTGTCAAAATGGTCCCCGCCGGGCTTTTTCAGAGATCGATCTGACTTAATATTGGACATGTTGAGTTTTAAATAAATAGACAAATTTGGAGTCGCCATCGACTTTTGGGTTAGGTAAGTCGAATACCTAAAAATACATTTTAAAATAATTTTAAGAAAAAAAAATTTAAAAGATAAAAATTTATATGAGATTGACCAGAAATTCACTTTGAAAAGGGTTCGGGAGTCGGTTACGTGTGGGGAAGGTTTAGCACCCCTACAACGCCCAAAATTAGTACTTATGATTATATGTCATCTAATTATTAAAATTGGCAAATTCAAATAATATTTAAATTATGATATTTGTTTTCATAAAATAAAAAATGATATTATTTTATACGAATAATTCTTAGAAACACACTCCTTGTTAGTTAAGGTGCATTTCTATAAATTCCTCGAATAAAACAACATTAAAAATATTATAATTAACAAATATTAAAAAATATGTAAATATTGGGTTATAATAAATTTAGTGATTAAATTATAAAAATAATCAAAGATAAAGACAATAATAGTAAATAATTAACATGTTAAGTAATAAAATTGTAAATAAACCAATAATAATATTAAAAAATAAAAATATTAAAATTCAGGGATTAAATTGTAAAACATCAAAAATAATGGTCATAAACAGAAACATCACAAAATCTAGGTACGAGAAGTGTAATTTAACTATAATTAAACTTCAGGACAAAACAAACATATCTGAAAACTTAGGGACTAAATATCATATTGACCCAAAATACATATAAATCCGTTTAGTGACTAAAATAGAAATAAAATAAAATTTGAAAGCCAAATTAAAATACACAGAAAAATGATTTCAGTGACTAAATTGAAAGGTTTACAAAGTGTAGGGATAGTGGGAAAGGTTTTACCATACAAAATACATAGAAACCCCCTCCCCAAAATGACATCGTTCGGGGACAGGTATTTATACCCCAAAACCGGCCCAAATTGCCTCCAAATTTCATTTTTTAGTTTCATTCTCTCTTTAAAAAGAGGGAAGGATGACATGTTCTAGCATCTCTCTAAAAACCCTAAATGGTGGGAAACCGACCACCGTCGGTCATCGCCCACGGTGGCCGAAATTCGACCAAAATATCCCAAATCGACTTTCTCTTTCTCCTGAACCCAGATCTAACCTCATTTTTACCTAAACCTCTATTAATTGGTCTAGATCTAAAATGGTTACCTTCGAAAAAAATTTGGATTTCTGACGACGGTTTGAAGGTTTCGACGAACAGGGTAAGTTTCTCAACTCAACTCTCTTCTTATTTTGTCTATTTTTGTTTTGTTCAAATTTTTACTGGTTCGTTGGTTGTTTCCCTATTTTTTTTGTTTGCCTTTTGTTGTTTGTTGGTTCGAATTGCTACTTCCTTCCCTTTCTTTTTACAGGTGGTCGAGTCCCTTTTATAGGGCTCGAGGTGCTTTCTTCAAACCGGTTAAATAGATGAAGCCAGGTTAGTCACCAGGGCTATGGCGGTGGCTCACCATATGGGTGGCGTCGATCTTATAAAGATAAGGTAGGTATAGTGATAATGACAGTGGCAGTGGTGAGGTGGCACTAGTGGCGACGGCTGTAGGAAACTTAGGGTTAGAAACACTAAATCTAGTGCGATCTGGACCCTCATCTCCGTCTTGATCAAACGGCTGAGGAGGCTAGCGGCGCTGGGACCTTGAGCAGAAACCCTAGACGAGTCTTGGACCTGCTGGGTTGTATGGGCATGGATCGGTTTGATATGTTGGGCTGATCCGGGCCTGCTTGTAACTGGGTATGGGTTAGCTTGAAACTTTGGCCTCATGTTTTTGTTTGGGCATGTAATGTAAATTTAAATTATTAATAATAATAATAGTAGTAGTAGTAGTAGTAATAATAATAATAATAATAATAATAATAATAATATATAATAAGGATATAAAACGGGACGAAAATGAATGTCTATAATATTAAAAGAGAATGGAATTATAAAAGTATAGAGAGGATGAAAATTGATTATTAGTAGAAAATATAAAAAAAATATTTAAAATATGTAATAATTTAAAATTTTCAAGAGGATGATTATCTCGACCACCAACTTTCGGTCCATCCCTAGAAATAGAGGTTAAAGAGGTCATCAAATTATGTGTTACTCATGAATTTGACCAATGAATTCAACCAAAGTCACTTGTTGTCGACCGTCACTCACCACCTTCTTTTCCAGTCATCGTTGACCTTACCAACTGGTGGATCCCAAAATTTCCAATCACATGCTTTAGGCAAACTTAAAAAAATATTTTAAATAAGAGTTTGTTTTTAATTTAAAAATATTGGAGTCGGTTTAGATTTTTATTATAACTATCTTCATCTTATTTACCGATTTGACCATGATTTTCCCCTTATGAATACAAAGCTTCAGTTCATTTTTTTATATACATGCAGTTATCTGCTTCTTAATGTTTTCTCTCCTCTTATTTTTCTTTGATATTTTCTTGTTTAATTCTTTAAGTAAATAATAAAAAGAAATGTAAACGAGTTCCACTTTCTTATTTCAGGTATACGAAATTAGGAAGACTATATTTACCTTGGAAGACATCCGCTTTGATATTACAGCAATCCAAACAAAATTGTTTCCAAAGTAATGATTTATACAACATACTAATTTATTTCATTATTTTTGTTTATTACCTTTTAGTTAATGCTAATCACTGTTGTTTTGCAGTAATATTTTTAACTAACAAGAGATTTTTGTGTTGTTTGATAAACTAAAAGGGTGGGTATGAAATAAGTTAAGTGTTGAATTTTTATTCTTAAATTTCACAAGTATTGAATTTATATTAGAAAAAGTTAAATATTGAATATTATTTGGGCTGTATGGGCATGGATCGGTTTGATATTGGGCTGATCCGGGCCTGCTTGTAACTGGGTATGGGTTAGCTTGAAACTTTGGCCTCATGTTTTTGTTTGGGCATGTAATGTAAATTTAAATTATTAATAATAATAATAGTAGTAGTAGTAGTAGTAATAATAATAAAAATAATAATAATAATAATAATAATAATAATAATAATAATAATAATAATAATAATATAATAAGGATATAAAACGGGACGAAAATGAATGTCTATAATATTAAAAGAGAATGGAATTATAAAAGTATAGAGAGGATGAAAATTGATTATTAGTAGAAAATATAAAAAAATATTTAAATATGTAATAATTTAAAATTTTCAAGAGGATGATTATCTCGACCACCAACTTTCGGTCCATCCCTAGAAATAGAGGTTAAAGAGGTCATCAAATTGTGTGTTACTCATGAATTTGACCAATGAATTCAACCAAAGTCACTTGTTGTCGACCGTCACTCACCACCTTCTTTTCCAGTCATCGTTGACCTTACCAACTGGTGGATCCCAAAATTTCCAATCACATGCTTTAGGCAAACTTAAAAAAATATTTTAAATAAGAGTTTGTTTTTAATTTAAAAATATTGGAGTCGGTTTAGATTTTTATTATAACTATCTTCATCTTATTTACCGATTTGACCATGATTTTCCCCTTATGAATACAAAGCTTCAGTTCATTTTTTTTATATACATGCAGTTATCTGCTTCTTAATGTTTTCTCTCCTCTTATTTTTCTTTGATATTTTCTTGTTTAATTCTTTAAGTAAATAATAAAAAAGAAATGTAAAACGAGTTCCACTTTCTTATTTCAGGTATACGAAATTAGGAAGACTATATTACCTTGGAAGACATCCGCTTTGATATTACAGCAATCCAAACAAAATTGTTTCCAAAGTAATGATTTATACAACATACTAATTTATTTCATTATTTTGTTTATTACCTTTTAGTTAATGCTAATCACTGTTGTTTTGCAGTAATATTTTAACTAACAAGAGATTTTTGTGTTGTTTGATAAACTAAAAGGGTGGGTATGAAATAAGTTAAGTGTTGAATTTTTATTCTTAAATTTCACAAGTATTGAATTTATATTAGAAAAAGTTAAATATTGAATATTATTTTGGGCTGTATGGGCATGGATCGGTTTGATATGTTGGGCTGATCCGGGCCTGCTTGTAACTGGGTATGGGTTAGCTTGAAACTTTGGCCTCATGTTTTTGTTTGGGCATGTAATGTAAATTTAAATTATTAATAATAATAATAGTAGTAGTAGTAGTAGTAATAATAATAATAATAATAATAATAATAATAATAATAATAATAATAATAATAATAATAATAATATAATAAGGATATAAAACGGGACGAAAATGAATGTCTATAATATTAAAAGAGAATGGAATTATAAAAGTATAGAGAGGATGAAAATTGATTATTAGTAGAAAATATAAAAAAATATTTAAAATATGTAATAATTTAAAATTTTCAAGAGGATGATTATCTCGACCACCAACTTTCGGTCCATCCCTAGAAATAGAGGTTAAAGAGGTCATCAAATTGTGTGTTACTCATGAATTTGACCAATGAATTCAACCAAAGTCACTTGTTGTCGACCGTCACTCACCACCTTCTTTTCCAGTCATCGTTGACCTTACCAACTGGTGGTTCCCAAAATTTCCAATCACATGCTTTAGGCAAACTTAAAAAATATTTTAAATAAGATTTTGTTTTTAATTTAAAAATATTGGAGTCGGTTTAGATTTTATTATAACTATCTTCATCTTATTTACCGATTTGACCATGATTTTCCCCTTATGAATACAAAGCTTCAGTTCATTTTTTTTATATACATGCAGTTATCTGCTTCTTAATGTTTTCTCTCCTCTTATTTTTCTTTGATATTTTCTTGTTTAATTCTTTAAGTAAATAATAAAAAAGAAATGTAAAACGAGTTCCACTTTCTTATTTCAGGTATACGAAATTAGGAAGACTATATTTACCTTGGAAGACATCCGCTTTGATATTACAGCAATCCAAACAAAATTGTTTCCAAAGTAATGATTTATACAACATACTAATTTATTTCATTATTTTTGTTTATTACTTTTTAGTTAATGTTAATCACTGTTGTTTTGCAGTAATATTTTTAACTAACAAGAGATTTTTGTGTTGTTTGATAAACTAAATGGGTGGGTATGAAATAAGTTAAGTGTTGAATTTTTATTCTTAAATTTCACAAGTATTGAATTTATATTAGAAAAAGTTAAATATTGAATATTATTTTGGGCTGTATGGGCATGGATCGGTTTGATATGTTGGGCTGATCCGGGCCTGCTTGTAACTGGGTATGGGTTAGCTTGAAACTTTGGCCTCATGTTTTTGTTTGGGCATGTAATGTAAATTTAAATTAATAATAATAATAATAGTAGTAGTAGTAGTAGTAGTAGTTATAATAATAATAATAATAATAATAATAATAATAATAATAATAATATAATAAGGATATAAAACGGGACGAAAATGAATGTCTATAATATTAAAGAGAATGGAATTATAAAAGTATAGAGAGGATGAAAATTGATTATTAGTAGAAAATAAAAAAAATATTTAAAATATGTAATAATTTAAAATTTTCAAGAGGATGATTATCTCGACCACCAACTTTCGGTCCATCCCTAGAAATAGAGGTTAAAGAGGTCATCAAATTGTGTGTTACTCATGAATTTGACCAATGAATTCAACCAAAGTCACTTGTTGTCGACCGTCACTCACCACCTTCTTTTCCAGTCATCGTTGATCTTACCAACTGGTGGATCCCAAAATTTCCAATCACATGCTTTAGGCAAACTTAAAAAATATTTTAAATAAGATTTTTTTTTAATTTAAAAATATTGGAGTCGGTTTAGATTTTTATTATAACTATCTTCATCTTATTTACCGATTTGACCATGATTTTCCCCTTATGAATACAAAGCTTCAGTTCATTTTTTTATATACATGCAGTTATCTTCTTAATGTTTCTCTCCTCTTATTTTTCTTTGATATTTTCTTGTTAATTCTTTAAGTAAATAATAAAAAAGAAATGTAAAACGAGTTCCACTTTCTTATTTCAGGTATACGAAATTAGGAAGACTATATTTACCTTGGAAGACATCCGCTTTGATATTACAGCAATCCAAACAAAATTGTTTCCAAAGTAATGATTTATACAACATACTAATTTATTTCATTATTTTTGTTATTACCTTTTAGTTAATGCTAATCACTGTTGTTTTGCAGTAATATTTTTAACTAACAAGAGATTTTTGTGTTGTTTGATAAACTAAAGGGTGGGTATGAAATAAGTTAAGTGTTGAATTTTTATTCTTAAATTTCACAAGTATTGAATTTATATTAGAAAAGTTAAATATTGAATATTATTTTGGGCTGTATGGGCATGGATCGGTTTGATATGTTGGGCTGATCCGGGCCTGCTTGTAACTGGGTATGGGTTAGCTTGAAACTTTGGCCTCATGTTTTTGTTTGGGCATGTAATGTAAATTTAAATTATTAATAATAATAATAGTAGTAGTAGTAGTAGTAATAATAATAATAATAATAATAATAATAATAATAATAATAATATAATAAGGATATAAAACGGGATGAAAATGAATGTCTATAATATTAAAAGAGAATGGAATTATAAAAGTATAGAGAGGATGAAAATTGATTATTAGTAGAAAATATAAAAAAATATTTAAAATATGTAATAATTTAAAATTTTCAAGAGGATGATTATCTCGACCACCAACTTTCGGTCCATCCCTAGAAATAGAGGTTAAAGAGGTCATCAAATTGTGTGTTACTCATGAATTTGACCAATGAATTCAACCAAAGTCACTTGTTGTCGACCGTCACTCACCACCTTCTTTTCCAGTCATCGTTGACCTTACCAACTGGTGGATCCCAAAATTTCCAATCACATGCTTTAGGCAAACTTAAAAAAATATTTTAAATAAGATTTTGTTTTTAATTTAAAAATATTGGAGTCGGTTTAGATTTTTATTATAACTATCTTCATCTTATTTACCGATTTGACCATGATTTTCCCCTTATGAATACAAAGCTTCAGTTCATTTTTTTATATACATGCAGTTATCTGCTTCTTAATGTTTTCTCTCCTCTTATTTTTCTTTGATATTTTCTTGTTTAATTCTTTAAGTAAATAATAAAAAAGAAATGTAAAACGAGTTCCACTTTCTTATTTCAGGTATACGAAATTAGGAAGACTATATTTACCTTGGAAGACATCCGCTTTGATATTACAGCAATCCAAACAAAATTGTTTCCAAAGTAATGATTTATACAACATACTAATTTATTTCATTATTTTTGTTTATTACCTTTTAGTTAATGCTAATCACTGTTGTTTTGCAGTAATATTTTTAACTAACAAGAGATTTTTGTGTTGTTTGATAAACTAAAAGGGTGGGTATGAAATAAGTTAAGTGTTGAATTTTTATTCTTAAATTTCACAAGTATTGAATTTATATTAGAAAAAGTTAAATATTGAATATTATTTTGGGCTGTATGGGCATGGATCGGTTTGATATGTTGGGCTGATCCGGGCCTGCTTGTAACTGGGTATGGGTTAGCTTGAAACTTTGGCCTCATGTTTTTGTTTGGGCATGTAATGTAAATTTAAATTATTAATAATAATATAGTAGTAGTAGTAGTAGTAATATAATAATAATAATAAAATAATAATAATATAATAATAATAATATAATAATAATAATAATATATAATAAGGATATAAAACGGGACGAAAATGAATGTCTATATATTAAAAGAGAATGGAATTATAAAAGTATAGAGAGGATGAAATTGATTATTAGTAGAAAATATAAAAAAATATTTAAAATATGTAATAATTTAAAATTTTCAAGAGGATGATTATCTCGACCACCAACTTTCGGTCCATCCCTAGAAATAGAGGTTAAAGAGGTCATCAAATTGTGTGTTACTCATGAATTTGACCAATGAATTCAACCAAAGTCACTTGTTGTCGACCGTCACTCACCACCTTCTTTTCCAGTCATCGTTGACCTTACCAACTGGTGGTTCCCAAAATTTCCAATCACATGCTTTAGGCAAACTTAAAAAAATATTTTAAATAAGATTTTGTTTTTAATTTAAAAATATTGGAGTCGGTTTAGATTTTTATTATAACTATCTTCATCTTATTTACCGATTTGACCATGATTTTCCCCTTATGAATACAAAGCTTCAGTTCATTTTTTTTATATACATGCAGTTATCTGCTTCTTAATGTTTTCTCTCCTCTTATTTTTCTTTGATATTTTCTTGTTTAATTCTTTAAGTAAATAATAAAAAGAAATGTAAAACGAGTTCCACTTTCTTATTTCAGGTATACGAAATTAGGAAGACTATATTTACCTTGGAAGACATCCGCTTTGATATTACAGCAATCCAAACAAAATTGTTTCCAAAGTAATGATTTATACAACATACTAATTTATTTCATTATTTTTGTTTATTACTTTTTAGTTAATGTTAATCACTGTTGTTTTGCAGTAATATTTTTAACTAACAAGAGATTTTTGTGTTGTTTGATAAACTAAATGGGTGGGTATGAAATAAGTTAAGTGTTGAATTTTTATTCTTAAATTTCACAAGTATTGAATTTATATTAGAAAAAGTTAAATATTGAATATTATTTTGGGCTGTATGGGCATGGATCGGTTTGATATGTTGGGCTGATCCGGGCCTGCTTGTAACTGGGTATGGGTTAGCTTGAAACTTTGGCCTCATGTTTTGTTTGGGCATGTAATGTAAATTTAAATTAATAATAATAATAATAGTAGTAGTAGTAGTAGTAGTTATAATAATAATAAATAATAATAATAATAATAATAATAATATAATAAGGATATAAAACGGGACGAAAATGAATGTCTATAATATTAAAAGAGAATGGAATTATAAAAGTATAGAGAGGATGAAAATTGATTATTAGTAGAAAATATAAAAAAATATTTAAAATATGTAATAATTTAAAATTTTCAAGAGGATGATTATCTCGACCACCAACTTTCGGTCCATCCCTAGAAATAGAGGTTAAAGAGGTCATCAAATTGTGTGTTACTCATGAATTTGACCAATGAATTCAACCAAAGTCACTTGTTGTCGACCGTCACTCACCACCTTCTTTTCCAGTCATCGTTGATCTTACCAACTGGTGGATCCCAAAATTTCCAATCACATGCTTTAGGCAAACTTAAAAAAATATTTTAAATAAGATTTTGTTTTTAATTTAAAAATATTGGAGTCGGTTTAGATTTTATTATAACTATCTTCATCTTATTTACCGATTTGACCATGATTTTCCCCTTATGAATACAAAGCTTCAGTTCATTTTTTTATATACATGCAGTTATCTGCTTCTTAATGTTTTCTCTCCTCTTATTTTCTTTGATATTTTCTTGTTTAATTCTTTAAGTAAATAATAAAAAGAAATGTAAAACGAGTTCCACTTTCTTATTTCAGGTATACGAAATTAGGAAGACTATATTTACCTTGGAAGACATCCGCTTTGATATTACAGCAATCCAAACAAAATTGTTTCCAAAGTAATGATTTATACAACATACTAATTTATTTCATTATTTTTGTTTATTACCTTTTAGTTAATGCTAATCACTGTTGTTTTGCAGTAATATTTTTAACTAACAAGAGATTTTTGTGTTGTTTGATAACTAAAAGGGTGGGTATGAAATAAGTTAAGTGTTGAATTTTTATTCTTAAATTTCACAAGTATTGAATTTATATTAGAAAAAGTTAAATATTGAATATTATTTTGGGCTGTATGGGCATGGATCGGTTTGATATGTTGGGCTGATCCGGGCCTGCTTGTAACTGGGTATGGGTTAGCTTGAAACTTTGGCCTCATGTTTTTGTTTGGGCATGTAATGTAAATTTAAATTATTAATAATAATAATAGTAGTAGTAGTAGTAGTAATAATAATAATAATAATAATAATAATAATAATAATAATAATATAAGGATATAAAACGGGATGAAAATGAATGTCTATAATATTAAAAGAGAATGGAATTATAAAAGTATAGAGAGGATGAAAATTGATTATTAGTAGAAAATATAAAAAAATATTTAAAATATGTAATAATTTAAAATTTTCAAGAGGATGATTATCTCGACCACCAACTTTCGGTCCATCCCTAGAAATAGAGGTTAAAGAGGTCATCAAATTGTGTGTTACTCATGAATTTGACCAATGAATTCAACCAAAGTCACTTGTTGTCGACCGTCACTCACCACCTTCTTTTCCAGTCATCGTTGACCTTACCAACTGGTGGATCCCAAAATTTCCAATCACATGCTTTAGGCAAACTTAAAAAAATATTTTAAATAAGATTTTGTTTTTAATTTAAAAATATTGGAGTCGGTTTAGATTTTTATTATAACTATCTTCATCTTATTTACCGATTTGACCATGATTTTCCCCTTATGAATACAAAGCTTCAGTTCATTTTTTTTATATACATGCAGTTATCTGCTTCTTAATGTTTTCTCTCCTCTTATTTTTCTTTGATATTTTCTTGTTTAATTCTTTAAGTAAATAATAAAAAGAAATGTAAAACGAGTTCCACTTTCTTATTTCAGGTATACGAAATTAGGAAGACTATATTACCTTGGAAGACATCCGCTTTGATATTACAGCAATCCAAACAAAATTGTTTCCAAAGTAATGATTTATACAACATACTAATTTATTTCATTATTTTTGTTTATTACTTTTTAGTTAATGCTAATCACTGTTGTTTTGCAGTAATATTTTTAACTAACAAGAGATTTTTGTGTTGTTTGATAAACTAAAAGGGTGGGTATGAAATAAGTTAAGTGTTGAATTTTTATTCTTAAATTTCACAAGTATTGAATTTATATTAGAAAAAGTTAAATATTGAATATTATTTTGGGCTGTATGGGCATGGATCGGTTTGATATGTTGGGCTGATCCGGGCCTGCTTGTAACTGGGTATGGGTTAGCTTGAAACTTTGGCCTCATGTTTTTGTTTGGGCATGTAATGTAAATTTAAATTATTAATAATAATAATAGTAGTAGTAGTAGTAGTAATAATAATAATAATAATAATAATAATAATAATAATAATAATAATATAATAAGGATATAAAACGGGACGAAAATGAATGTCTATAATATTAAAAGAGAATGGAATTATAAAAGTATAGAGAGGATGAAAATTGATTATTAGTAGAAAATATAAAAAAAATATTTAAAATATGTAATAATTTAAAATTTTCAAGAGGATGATTATCTCGACCACCAACTTTCGGTCCATCCCTAGAAATAGAGGTTAAAGAGGTCATCAAATTGTGTGTTACTCATGAATTTGACCAATGAATTCAACCAAAGTCACTTGTTGTCGACCGTCACTCACCACCTTCTTTTCCAGTCATCGTTGATCTTACCAACTGGTGGATCCCAAAATTTCCAATCACATGCTTTAGGCAAACTTAAAAAAATATTTTAAATAAGATTTTGTTTTTAATTTAAAAATATTGGAGTCGGTTTAGATTTTTATTATAACTATCTTCATCTTATTTACCGATTTGACCATGATTTTCCCCTTATGAATACAAAGCTTCAGTTCATTTTTTTATATACATGCAGTTATCTGCTTCTTAATGTTTTCTCTCCTCTTATTTTTCTTTGATATTTTCTTGTTTAATTCTTTAAGTAAATAATAAAAAAGAAATGTAAAACGAGTTCCACTTTCTTATTTCAGGTATACGAAATTAGGAAGACTATATTTACCTTGGAAGACATCCGCTTTGATATTACAGCAATCCAAACAAAATTGTTTCCAAAGTAATGATTTATACAACATACTAATTTATTTCATTATTTTTGTTTATTACCTTTTAGTTAATGCTAATCACTGTTGTTTTGCAGTAATATTTTTAACTAACAAGAGATTTTTGTGTTGTTTGATAAACTAAAAGGGTGGGTATGAAATAAGTTAAGTGTTGAATTTTTATTCTTAAATTTCACAAGTATTGAATTTATATTAGAAAAAGTTAAATATTGAATATTATTATTTTATTTCATAAAAGAAAATTCTTGTTTTTCAAATAGATAGTTTTTTTTAAATTTCACTATTATTTTTGGATTATTTCAAAATAAAAGTTTAACATAATATTTTGAAATTAAAATAATTTATTTAATATAAAATTTAGAAAATAAAAGCAACTTAACTTTTTAAATATTAAAGTGATTAGTAAAAGGAGCTACCAACCTGTTTATCTTATGCAACACTTTTTTTTAAAATAAAATAAAATCGTGTTTAAATAATTGTATGAAAATATAATTACTTTTCTAATAGTTAGTAATTGCATAAATTCAAAATTTTAAGATATGTTTAGTTGATAAAAGAATATTTTATTATATTTAAAATACTTGTCATATTTGATATACAGATTGTAATTATATAATAACATAATTATATACGTTAAAATACTAAAAAATATTAATTATTAGAAAAAATAATACTGAACCAAAAAAATATTCTCTAAATTATGTTTAAGCAAGCATTTTTTATATTCTTTCCTATATTTATCTCGTACATCGTGGCACTTGAGATCCAATGAAAATTGAGTCAAAAAAGTACCTTTACAAAGCTAAATATGAATTAATAATTAACCTAGCCATATGAATTGTTATAAAAAATTCTAACGTGATATTTTATATAAAAAAGTTCATGTTCTATAAAAAAAAATAGGCATACAAATAAGAAAAATGTATGTAACGTTAGATTGAATAGTTACTATAGTTCCTATTTTTTAAGTATTTTAATCTTTAACATTTTATTTTAGATCAAAATGACTCATTTGGGGATGAAAATTGTTAATCAACTAATAATTAACGTCATAACCTAATGTGACTGTAAACACCCATTTTTTGTCTGGGTCTCAAAAAATACTATTTATTATTATTATTATTATTATTATTATTATTTACATGTTACATTATTTTTTCAGGTCAAGTGAAGCCCAAACCAGGATACATCGAAGCCCAATTACAAAGCATATATCCCAACAGTCCCAACAAGTCGACCCAATCCAACAGCCCAGGATCCAACATGGTTGATCAAGACCCAACCCGAAGACAAAGCAGTCTAGGATCTGACTCAGATCTAACCTGACCCCTTGGGTTTCTAGAACCCTAACCTTAGGGTATGATACTGCAACCGCCAGTCACCGCCTCTAACACTGGCCGCCTGTAAACAGTGACCCACACAGTGATTCCATCAATCAAAAGCATAGAAAGCATTTAGAAAACAATGGATCTATACTTTTTTATGCTAATCGTATTTAAATTTCGGTTATAAAAACTGAACCTCATGTAACACAAAAAGATCCTTTTTTGGCTTTGGTTTTCAGAGAAATACACAAAGCTTTTAAGGTAGTTTTTTTCTGGTTTGTTTTGTTTCATTTCGAAATAAAAAAATAAATTAAAAGCACAAGTAATACCCATTTTATAGTAAAATAAATAAAGGGGTCTAGTAATTACTTGAGAAAATGAGAGTCTCACCAGAGTTGGGGTCGTTGAGGTGGGTCGTTGGTGAGAAAGTCGAAGAGATTAGGAGTTATGGGGGTCCCAAGGAGTCTTGCATGTTGGTTTTCGGCTTAGATCTAGGTTTTTGAGATAAGTTTTGGGGTGAAAGGAGTCTGCTCCGCCGTCGAGGGTCGCCAGAGTATGAGCCACACGAAAGGTCAAGCCATTTTTGAATGGTCTAAGTTTGTTTTGGGGTTTTTTAGTGTAAGGCTCGATTTGAGAAGGGTGGATTGGAGAGAGAGGAGTGTTTTGGGTTTGGTTGGAAGGCTCCGACCACCGCGGATGGTGGTCGAAACGACGGTAAGAGGTGGATGTAACACCCCAACCCGTATCCGACCCGGATTCAAGTCCGAGGTGTCACATTGACTTTTCAAACATTTTTCTTTACAAAATGACTAAACTTTAAATTCCTAATTCAAGAAATTTATTTATTTAAAATCAATTGGTTTTACAAAATATATCAGAGCTTATACAAATTAAATCTTTAGACTACATGCCAACTACACTCTATATAACCAAATGCATATACTCAAATACAATTATGATATAATCCGTGGAAAGGAGAATCTGACCTGTCTTGCTTCTCTTAGCTTCTCTTCTCGCTTTTCAGAACCTACGTGTGAAACACTCAGACACTAAGTCTATGACTTAATGAGGCATATAAAACATACAATATAAACTATAACTTCTAACAATGAATGCATGTTTCATGCTATCATATCATACAACCTCATATCCACTTTCATAAAATAAATACATGCATACACCAATATCATCATATCATATATGAGTGTTTACTATTTCATATTCTTATAATCATTTAATTTTACACCACTTAGCTTATATCACATTCTACTATCATCATTTAAGTCGTTTATTTACATAATTCCTAATCATATAATTTCGCTCACAATTTCACATATCTTATCTCTTATTTCCATATGTTTCTATTTAACATTTAACCCATAAATTCTCGTTACATATTCTATATCATATTATTGTATACTAATTTCTTATATTCTATTAATTCATTTTTCACATAATTTTGTTACATACACATATATTTGCATAACTTATTGTTATTTGATTCCCCTGATGTTCTCATATGGTTTCTTAGATCCTTATACTAAATTTCATATCACTTAAGAATTTAACAAGGTTAGATCACAGTTCTATTTAAACGTATAAACCTTCCTACACAACTTATCTAATATACTCTTATACTTATTTATATACATGTTTCATAGTTAATATACTATCTACTTTATCTCAATTCTCATTAGTCATATAGTCCACCACCTCATTACCTATATATATATACTTATAGAGTTCACTATATTTCTCATGTAATTACTTATAACATATCATATAAGTTTATTATATTCTCTTATATTCAAATATATCATATCAACATATTTCACATAGAAACTATAACATATGCAATAAATGAAACTCATACACTCATATCCAAGTTCTCAATCACATATAACAATCATATTAAGTTTATTTATATTATCTCTTGATTAGCCCATGTACACTTTGGAGAACTAAAGATATGTGAGTTCATTGAGGATGTGCACTTATGTTATCACCACAGCTCGTATAATTCCCACTAGGGGCACTTAGAATTGTCCCTAATGACCACTATGTCCCGAATGACCACTATGTCTCGAATGACCACTCCGTAATAACCATATACATAATATAATGGACCAAATAAGTGTACCGAATTACCACATATATGTTCCACAAAATTACATATATGTCTCGGAGGACCACTTAGAACCCCCGACTCTTGGCATGCCAACTATATATGTAGCTCTCATTACACATAACATGGGCATTATTATTTATCTTATTATATATTAACACATTCATATCACATAGTTCTTTCATATAGCTCTTTATCACATTTTCATATGATCACTTAGTCACATAGTTCACTTCCATATAATTCACATATCTCATGTTCATATGATCTCTTATGTTCATATCATCGATCTTATAACAAATTCTTATATTATCACATATATCATTTATACTCGTTTACAATTACATTAACATGTATTCACTTATATCATATAATATATAACATATAACATATAACACATACAATCATACTCAAGTACTAAGTTACACACCAAAATCATATCAATACATTATCAATCTTAATCACATAATCTATGTCATACTTATGCACATATAAAAATCCTAACAAACACATGCTTGTATTCATGAATTCATACACTTTAATATGGAAATAGACTCATCACAAGCCTTATTTCCATAAAACTTCGTATATCTAGTAGTAAGCACTCACCTGGCCTCACTAGTCAATATCGATCTCTTATCTTATCCTCGATGATTATTACTGGCCAACTTGTTTGAACTTTACTCTCGATCAATCTTACTTGTCAATTGTTTCGGAACTTGTTTAGGCTCAATATCTACATAAATATAATTCCCAATACAATTATAAGAAGCCTAAACATTATAACTCGATCCTTAACTATTTAATGAACAAAATTACCATTTTTCCCTTAAGTGGTATCAGTACCCCTATGTATGGTATCGATACTTCCCTTTAGAAGGATATTGATACACAACTGGGGTATCGATACACAATTTAAATTCGATTTTTACAGGTATCGATACCTGGCTGATGGTATCGGTACCTATGGTATTGATACCCATCCTTTAGGTATCGATACCTCATGAAGATGTTCTTTAAACTTGGTCTTAGGGTATCGGTACCCATTCATAGGGTATCGGTACCCCTTACCCAGAATAGGTTGTTTCACCCGAAAAATCATTATCATTTCACTAAATTTTCATATATAAAGCTTTTTTTCATACCACCAAACTCAACTATAAACATTTTAACTAACTTATATCATTCCAACACCTTATTATGTTCCATATATCACCCAAATTCTTAAAACTAAGAATCTCACTAAATTTTCCATGTAATGCAAACTTTGTTCTAACACTTATAACTTCTTATTCACACCTATGACAAGTCAAATTCAACTTCCAAATTCATTTAAACTTTATTATTCAAATTTTCACTTATGCACTTCTTACATTCAATCCTCTATAATTGCCAATTCTTTGAGTTTTAAGCTACCTTATGTTTTGCTTAAGCTTTCTTATCACTCCATAAATCAAAACCAACTTTAAAATGAAAAAATTAACCAGTTTAAGACCAACTCACCTTTAGCTAAGCACCCACGGGAGGAAGAAGATAACTCTAGAGCTTTCTTTCCTTATCCACGTGGTTACTTCCTCTTATAAGGCGAAATAAAAATCTTTCTTGTCAAATAACCATTATACCTCTTACTCCATCAATTATTTACAAAACCATCATGCACAAAATATTACCAATTAAGACCCTAAAATTTTCAATCTTTTGGATTCATGCTTCAAAGTTTCCAAAAATTATATTTTGGTCGCTAACCCGACTTTTGGGATGTTACAGTGGCACTAGACTCCGGCAGAATTGCTCAATCGAGAGGGAGAATGGAGAGTTGAGAGATTTTAGGTGTTTTTTAAGGTTGGGTTTAAAATATAGAAAAAGAGAAAGTGTGTTATATAGTGGAAGCTTAAGGGTTATTCACGTTTTAAGTCCCTCTATTTGTTTTCATGTTTTGCATTTTAGTCCTAAGTAAGGGCTAAGTTGGTTATTTATCCTTTTTAATGGGCATTGATTTGATTATTTCCCTTTTTGCTATGTATGTTATGTATTTTTGGGTGATTAGCTTGTTAGTCCTTAATATTCTTGCGTGTTTTACACTATGGTCACCTGAGAAGATCAAATCTGTTATTTTTCCCATTTTTATACATGTTATTATTTATTGGATTATTTTCTGTTTAGTCACCCTAATTTAAGTGTGATCTTGCATGATGGTCCTATGTAATGACTGTTTAATTTTATTTTAATTTGGCTGGACTAGTTTCATAATTTTACCTCTTTATTTAATAATCTATTTTAGGTGTTAAAAGGAAATGGATAATTAGTTTTAGTCCCTACAATTTCTGCATGTTTTGTATTTTAATCATTAATATGTTTTCATTTTGTTTCGATTTGGTCACTTAATTTTTAATTTATTTTAAATTAGTCTCTTATATGCTTAATTCATTCATTTAATCCCAGTAATTTGATATTACCATCAATTTAATTCATATATTTGTTTTTTTCATTTATATTTTATATTTTATTTTTATTATTTAGTGTTATTTAGTTAGTTCTTTTATTTAATCTTAGATTGGATTTGTAAATCAAACTTAGAAATTAGGATTTCACTCTAGTTTAATTAGGGAGCAATTCGAGTCGAGTTTTTGTAAAAGGCTTGATTACTCGAGTCAATTGTTCGAACACATAATTTATTAACCTTCGAATAATTTTTTAAATTTTTTTAGTTCCTTGATTTTAATAATTATTAGGGCTTAAATTTATAGATTAATCCTTTAAACTTTAAGATTTATAGAATCATATCCTTAAGTTTTAGATTTTATAATTGTAGTTCTTTTATTTTAATCCTTTGACCATTTAGTTCCCTGACTTAATTAAAACTATAACATGTACATAATTAAATAGGATAAAATATACCTTCCACTTTTAGATAGTTTTAATATAGTCCCTCTAATTTAGGGAATAATTCGAGTCGACCCTCACGTAAATGCTCAAGGGATCACCTTAGTTATTCAATTCAATAATTATTTAAAATCAAATAAGATTAATATTAGAACCTACGTTTTTAGGTTTGAGCCCCTAGGTTCCTTAATTCTCATAATTTGACACCTTAAGTTATAAAAAGCCTTAATTTACCTTAGATTAATTAGGATTGAATAAAATTTTGTTTGATTGCATTTTATTTTAACTCTAAGGTACTATTCACTTATTTAAGGAATTAATAGTATATCTCCCGCAATCATGCTCAGCAGGGTGACTATTGGTGATTCCCTAAATAGGTCGACATCATTCACAAAACCACATCATATTTTCTAAAAACGATGCAATGTTCGGTTATTAGACACAATAGCTGATCTCCCACATTTACGCTCAGGAGTGAATGCTATCGGTCGCAATAAACGAATTTCCTTTTCAACTTTGCATCTTTAATGATTTTTAAATTAAATAAAGATCAAACTAAAAAATTCTTATTTTAAATACAAGTTAATCAACTACGTACCAATTTTGGGCGCTTGTGAGGGTGCTAACCCTTTCCCACTCGTAACTGACTGCCGAACCTGATTTTGGATTTTTGTAGACCCCAAAACTTAGTATTTTGATAAAAATAAAATTTTATTAAAATCACCCAGTTTTTAAGGTCTTCCAATCTCACCTTAATTAATTGGTGGAGACTCCTCACATTTTGAATATTTATTATTAAATTAGGTTTGAGCCTAGGTGAAAAATGGTGTCAATAGCTTGGCTACTCCGCTGGGGACTTTTTTTTTAAACAAATTGAGAATCGAGCCACGAGTTGGTTACCTTATATTTATTATTTTAGAAATTACGAGTTTGATCTTATTTTAATTTACTGTTCATTATGTTATTTAAAAAGAAAAAATAGATTTATCTCTCGTTAATGCTTACACTTTTGTGAATATTTAGGATTGTTGCATATCATAGCTCTAAACCCGAGCTTAGACCTAGTTTACCTAAGTAGGGAGAAACATCACACCTCACAAGGAGCATTAGGCTTCCTTGTGTAGGTTTGGTAAAGTATCTCTGGAAAGCATCCTAAGTTGTCTATCTAGATATCATATACGAGGTATGCTTTTAGTGGTGTGATCCCCTAAGTCAAACCCGATTCGCAAGTTTGTAATGGGCCAGAATCGGGGTCATCCTTAGCAGGTTGTAAAAATTGCTAGGGAACCTTTGCTAGAACTCCAGCCTCATATAGAGAATTTAATAAGCCTACCCCGCTAGAGCCATGTGGATAGCCTAGGAGAACTAGAACACATGCGGTTAGGACTGTCAATTTTCTTTGTTTGATTTGCTTTTCAGTCTCAGTTGTGAGTCGTATTTAATTATTTTTGCTAAGATTACATTTCTTGGACTAATAATTTCAACTAACTTAATTTTTTTATCTTGTTTCTACTAACATTGATTTCTTTTTATCTTGCCTTATTGCATTTTTACATGAACATGACATATCATTCAAAGGTATTGATCCCTAAATAACTGATCATTTAGAAGGTTCTTGAAAAACAATGCCCTCAACAATGCCTTTCGCTTGGATCGGTAGGATTTTGAAGAGGCTCTACGTAGATCGAGTATTGTCAAGAGGGAGTCTACCTACCAAAAAGATGTGCCAGGCATTTGCCTGCTATGGTAACAAGTTGGAATCGAGATGATTTGACGCTGAAGCCAACAATTGAAGACCACGAACTAGCTCAAAAGACTTCTGAAAGTAGGAGACGAGGTAGAAGCTTTGAAGATGATGTAGTACCCAGATGCTCGCAGGAGCTAGGCAACTTACAGATGGACCAAATCTTCACTTTCTAGTGTACATAGACATTTTCAGTTTTTCGATAATTGTTCTAGGAACAGTTATTTTGGGATCAATTCCTTGTCTATCTTTCATATTTGCGTAATCTTTTAATGTTTGAACTTACGCTACCTTCTAAGGTTAAATAATTGAACGATTTTTAATCTTTAGTTCTTTGAAAATCAAATGAATTATGGATCTCTTAATTCTTCAAGAATTATGGATTTTTGACATATGGCAAGATTAGACCTTTCTTATCCTGTTTAAAACCCCAAAAATAAATTTTCTTGATTCTTTACAAAAAATAATTCATGGTCACTACCAAAGAACCAAATTTTGACATTCATTCTCTTTGAAACTTTGAAACATTGATTTTATCTTTTTCGAGACAAAAAAATTCATACCCTTACCTTTCTTTGAGCCAATAGTCACACCATCATCTTCTTAGACGCAAAACCAACATTTTACCAATAAAACTTGAAGGCATTGAATACAAGATGTTCGCTTGGACGTAAACCTTCCTACAAGATGGCGTATCTCGACTCAACTTCTTGAAGATGAACCTGAACAATAGAGACACGCCAGAAGAAAGAAGCAGAAAAAAAAAGAAGAAATCAATTCAAAATAATTCCGTCATGCATTAATTACATTGTTTTCAAGTGAATAAAATTAATCCTGAAAATCTATCCCCCTAGGATACCTCTTTTGCAAGGATTTCTGTGTATGAAATGATGAACGACTTTCTTTCTTTATCCATTCACAAAAGAAGAAAATATATCCCTTGTGTCCCCTTTGAGCCTAAATTATGTTTTCTTCTGACTCAACCCTAACCAAGGATCACCCTCCACATTAAGGGGCAAGGTGTAGAAATTTGCTCGCATGAGTGAAGACTATCAATCCAAATGATATACCAAATGTGAACCAAACAAAAAGTATGAAGATCAAATCAAAGCAACGGAAAAAAGCAAAGAGAAAAAAGAAAAAAAAAAGAAAAAAGCATAGAAAAAACAAAGAGAAAAAAACAAAAGAAAAAGCAAAGAAAAAAGACAAGAAGCACATTCAAAGAGTCCCTTAGCTCAAATAATGCATCGAGCTTCAAACCATGAGATTGATCAAGCATTATCATTTTAGAATCAGTTCACCAGAAGGTCATGGAGCATCCAACGAGAATAAAAGACTCATATGAGCATATTCAAATCGAGAAAGACAATATTGAATGCATCAGAATGAATTGATCATTGGTTAAATAACCCTTAAACGCTTGTTTTAGACCTTTTATCCCTTTCTTTCATAACTATGAATCATAGCCTATATTACGTGCCTTAAAAGTCCTTTCTAATCATACATGGATTTCTAAACATAAGAGACTATCTTCAGATTTCATCCCGCACATCAGGATTAATCTTTTATTTACGAAAAGGTTTTCTAAAATATTTAATGCATGATAGAGAAAAAATAACAAAGGGGGTTCAAGACGTAAACTCTGAATAAATTTTGAAACCAAAAGAGGACTCGAGTTAAAAACCTGAAAAGGTGGCTTGATTATAAAGATAATGCAATTGTTGCATAGGAGGCAATTGCAAATCCCTTGATAAGGCATAACACAACCTGAGTGTGATCATGAGAGCTGGAAGTCAGAGAATACTTCCAGTAAACGAGCATCGAAGCTACTCCATCAGATCTGTGAACTTCAAAGAAATAAAAACACCATACCTTAGACCAGATACAATAACCTGAGACATTTTATCTTTTCCTTACTAAACCATTTCTCAAAGATAGTATTGATCTTGACACTTGTCAAATAGCTATAATTTATTGAAGGATTAAAAGTGTAATTAATTCTTTGATATCCAATGAACTCTTGTTTTATGATTTGTGTCAATTGTGAAACCTAGAAGGGATTAATATTTTCTCAAAATATTTGATTAAACATTTTTCAAAATTTTTATAATTGATATTTTCAGAATTTTGAAAATGAAAGAAGAAGAAAAACGTTTTTCAAACAAGATAATCTCTCTAGAGTGGATCTTGGTAGTTGACATGCAGCTTTCAGACATAAAGCTCATGGTTAAAATCAGTGCTGAAGCAAGAAATGATGAATGACGGGGCATCTTTAGAGATTCAACTTCGAATGTTGGGGAATCTTTGGGGATTCAACATCCTGATATGAACGATTAGATCTTCTGAAGACATTTCCTCAACATGCATGAGTGAACAGTCTATAATCCTTTGAGATCACCTCTCACAAAAACAGATTTTGTCTCGCTTGAGACAGTTTTACTCGAAAGAATATATTTCATTTTACTCAAATTGTTTTTTCTTAAAACAGACTTTGTCTCGCTTGAGACAGTTTTTACTCAAAACAAGACATTTGCACTATAGATTATTTTTCTTAAAACCATATTTTATCTCGCTTGAGATAGTTTTACTTGAAAAAAAGATTTTATCTCACTTGAGATAGTTTCACTCGAAACATACGATTTATCTCGCTTGAGATATCCCTCGAAACAAAAGAGTTTAAGAAACTAAGCCTGATTTTCAGGGGTTTCTTGATGAAGATTTTCAAGGAAATTTTAAAAGGAAGCTAAGCCTAATTTTTAGGGGTTTCTTTACAATTAAGAAACTAAGCCTGGTTTTCAAGGGTTTCTTAATGAAGATTTTCCATGAATTTTAAAGAAAGCTAAGCCTAATTTTTAGGGGTTCATTGACAACTAAGAAACAAGCCTGATTTTCAGGGATTACTCGATGATGATTTTCAATGAATTTTTTTAAAGGAAACTAAGCCTAATATTTAGGGGTTCCTTGAATACTAAGAAACTAAGCTTGATTTTCAGGGGTTTCTTGATGATTGTTTTCAATGAGTTTGAAAAGGAAGCTAACCTAATTTTTAGGGGTTCCTTGACAACTAAGAAACTAAGCTTGATTTTTAAGGGTTTCTTGATGAGTAAGTCATTCGGGCCATCTATAAGTCTTTCGAGCAAGATGATAAGTCTTTTGGGCCATCCATAAGACCTTAGGGCATGATATTTTCAAATGAGTTTTTAGAAACTAAGCTTGATTTTCAGGGGTTTCTTGACAATTATCTCCAAAGAGTTTTTAAAAAAAGGAAGCTAAGCCTAATTTTTAGGGGTTCCTTGAAAACTAAGAAAACTAAGTTTGATTTTCAAGGGTTTCTTGATGAGTAAGTCCTTCGGGCCATCAGTAAGTCTTCGAGTGTGATGTGTAAGTCCTTCGAGACATCTATAAATCTTTTGAGCAAGATGATAAGTCATTCGGGCAGGGTGTTTTCAATATTTCATTTGCGCAATGCACGACATTTCGAACCAAACACCTCACTCGAGGGACGAACATTTCTAGTAGACAGATCATGAGATAGTTTTCCTAAGAATAAATTTTGTCTCGCTTGAGACATTTTTTTCAAACAATTTTCGTCTCTCTTAAGACATTTTCCTAATATTTTGAAAATTTTTAAACAAAATGGATCTTACATGAGATAGTTTTCCTAAGAATTTTTTGTCTCGCTGGAGACAATTTTCCTTAAAACAAAATTCATCTCACTTGAGATTATGTTCTCCTAAAAAAAGAATTTTGTCTCACTTGAGACAATTTTTACTCAAAACAAGTTTTGTCTCTCTTGAGACAGTTTCTCTTGAAGCAAATATCTTTGAATATGTTTCCCTTTAAGCAAAATTTTGTCTCCCTTGAGGCAGTTTCTCTTGAAACATAAACTTTGAAAATGTTTCCCTTGAAACGAATTTTATCTCTCTTGAGACAGTTTCTCTTGAAACAAATTTCGTCTCCCTTGAGACAGTATCGCTAGAAACAAATTTTGTATCCCTTGAGATAGTTTCTCTTAAAACAAATTTCATCTCCCTTGAGACAGTTTCCCTGGAGATAAATTTCATCTCCCTTGAAACAATTTCCTTTGAAAAAAATTTTGTCTCCCTTGAGACAGTTTCCTTTGAAGCACCAACCATTAAAATCAATTCCCATGAAACATGTTTTGTCTCTATTGAAACCATCCTTACCCCTAAAGACGACCATAACTCTTCATCACGAATGAGAAGTGTCGTCCCCCAACAACAAACATATCAAATTTGCAAAACCAAAAGAAAAGAGAACCGAACAAAAAGTGCTTGTTTTTTTCGTCTTTGCCCTATTCTTTTTAACACAAGAATGTGCAAAGAGGGGCAGTTGTAAACACCCATTTTTTGTTTGGGTCTCAAAAAATTACTAATTATTATTATTATTATTATGTTACATTGTTTTTGCAGGCCAAGTGAAGCCCAAACCAGGTTACACTGAAGCCCAATTACAAAGTATATAACCCAACAGTCCCAACCAATCGACCCAATCCAGCAGCCCAGGATCCAACCTGGTTGATCTAGACCCAACCCGAAGACAAAGCAGTCTAGGATTCGACTCGGATCTGATATGACCATGCCCTTAGGTATGAAACCCTAACCCTAGGGTATGATACTGCAGCTGCCACTGTCATCGCTTCTGATATCGATCACCTACAAACAGTGACCCACACAATGATTCCATCAATCAAAAGTAGAGAAAGCATTCAAAAAATAGTGGATCTATATTTTTTTATGCTAATCTTATTTAAATTTCAGTTATAAAAATCGAACCCCATGTAACATAAAAGGATCCTTTTTTAGCTCCGGTTTTCAGAGAAATACACAAAGCTTTTAAGGTAGTTCTTTTCGTTTTGTTTTGTTTCATTTTGAAATAAAATAATAAAATAAAAGCATTAGTAATACCCATTTTAAAGTAAAATAAATAAAGGGGGTCTAGTAATTACCTGAGAAAGGGAGAGTCTCACTAGAGTTGGGGTCGTCGAGGTGGGTCGTTGGTGAGGAAGTCGAAGAGATTAGGAGTTATAGGGGTCCCAAGGAGTCTTGCATGTTGGTTTCTGGCTTAGATCTAGGTTTTTAGAGATAATTTTTGGGATTTTAGGGTGAGAGGAGTCTGCTCCACCGTCGAGGGTCGTCGGAGTACGAGCCACACGAAATGTCAAGCCATTTTTGAGTGGTCTAAGTTTGTTTTTGGGGGTCTTCAATGTAAGTTTCGGTATGAGAAGGGTAGATTGGAGAGAGAGGAGTGTTTTGGGTTTGGTTGGAAGGCTCCGACCACCGCGCATGGTGGCCGAAGCGGCGGGGAAGAGGTGGCGCTGGACTCCGGCGAAATTGCTCAACCGAGAGGAAGAAGGGAGAGTTGAGAACTTTTAGGTGTTTTTTTAAGGTTGGGTTTAAAATGAAATAAAAAAAAGTGAAAGTGTGTAATATAGTGGAAGCTTAAGGGTTATTCACGTTTTAAGTCCCTCTATTTGTTTCTGTGTTTTGCATTTTAGTCCTAGGTAAGGGTTAAGTTGGTTATTTATCCTTTTCAATGGGAACTGCTTTGATTATTTCCCTTTTTGCTATGTATGCTATGTATTGTTGGGTGATTTGATTCTTAGTCCCAAATATTCTCGAGTGTTTTACACTATGGTCACCTGAGAAGATCGAATATGTTATTTCCCATTTTTATGCATGTTATTATTTATTCGGTTATTTTTTGTTTAGTCACACTAATTTAAGCGTGATTTTGCATGATGGTCCTATGTAATGACTGTTTAATTTTATTTTAATTTGGCTGGATTAGTTTCTTAATTTTTCCTCTTTATTTAATAATCTATTTAAGGTGTTAAAAGGAAATGGATAAATAGTTTTAATCCCTACAATTTCTGCATGTTTTGTATTTTAATCATTAATATGTTTTCATTTTGTTTCGATTTGGTTACTCAATTTTTAGTTTATTTTAATTTAGTCTCTTATATGTTTAATACATTCATTTAATCCCAGTAATTTGATATTAGCATCAATTTAATTCATATATTTTTTTTTCGTTTATTATTTATTTTAATTTTATTATTTAGTGTTATTTAGTTAGTTCTTTTATTTGATCTTATATTAGTTTTGTAAATCAAACTTAGAAATTAGGATTTCACTCTAGTTTAATTAGGGAGCAATTCGAGTCGAGTTTTCGTAAAAGGCTCGATTACTCTAATCAATTGTTCGAACCCATAATTTATTAACCTTCGAATATTTTTTTAAAATTTTTTTAGTTCCTTGATTTTAATAATTATTAGGGCTTAAATTTATAGATTAATCCTTTAAACTTTAAGATTTATAGAATCAGATCCTTAAGTTTTAGATTTCATAATTGTAGTTCTTTTATTTTAATCATTTGGCCATTTAGTCCCTGGACTTAATTAGAACTTTAACATGTACATAATTAAATAGGATAAAATAGACCCTCCACTTTTAGATAGATTTTAAAATAGTCCCTCTAATTTAGAGAATAATTCGAGTTAGCCCTCGCGTAAATGCTCAAGGGACCACCTCATTTATTCAATTTAATAATGATTTAAAATCAAATAGGATTAATATTAGAACCTACGTTTTTAGGTTTGAGCCCCTAAGCTCCTTAATTCTCATAATTTGACACCTTAAGTTAGAAAAAGCCTTAATTTACCTTAGATTAATAAGGATTGAATAAAATTTTGTTTGATAGCATTTTATTTTAACTCTAAGGCACTGTTCACTTATTTAAGGAATTAATAGTATATATCTCGCAATCATGCTCAGGGGGTGACTACTGGTGATTCCCTAAATAGTCAACATCCTTTTCAAAACCACATCATATTTTCTAAAAATGAGGCAATGTTCGGTTATTAGACACAATAGTTGATCTCCCGCATCTACGCTTGAGAGTGAATGCTATCGGTCGTGATAAACGAATACCCTTTTCAACTTTGCATATTTAATGATTTTTAAATTAAATAAAGATCGAACTCAAAATTTCCGATTTTAAATACAGGGTAATCAACTAGGTACCAAGTTTTGGCGCTTGTGGGGTGCTAACCCTTCCCCACACGTAACCGACTCCCGAAACTAATTTCTGGATTTTACAGACCCCAAAACTCAATATTTTAATAAAAATAAAATGTTTTATTAAAATCACCTGATTTTTATGGTCTTAATTGATTGGTGGCGACTCCTCACATTTCGAAATATTTTCAAAAAAAAAACCCCTAATCGGTATCGATCTTTCCCCGACAAGGCGAATAACGATGTCGACAGTGAAAATCTACATAGCATCACACTCTAACGTGATAGTACCACATGTATACAGGTATTGATATGGTATAGTGACACGCCAATAAAATGATTTTAAACTTTGAATTAAAATAATTACAACTATAAGATAATTTGACGTGACATCATTTGATTAATTTAAAATTAAAGTTTTAGAAAATTACTTTCACAATATATAAACCGGGACATAAGGGGGATAATGGTTAAAATAATGTTTTTGAAAAAAATTATCAAAATAATCCACCTTGAATATTATTTCCCATACTAGAGCAATCGCTATTGTAACTTTAGAAGACTCCAGGAGTGCATGAAGTATTCAGTTGAAGACTCCAAGACTGATATGTGTCTTCAACTTTGAGAAAGTTAAAGACACATGAAAATCCATGCGTTTTCCACCGAAAAAATTGAAGTCGCACGGTGTTTTTAACGTCCTCTATTTAACATTATAACAATGATCCTAGATCAAAAATAATATGGTAAAAGCCTTATATGAGGAAATTTGTCTTCCCATTGCTCTACATGAGCAAGGAAGCCGAACATAAGGTGAAAATATCAATTGTTTAACTATTAAGTCGAGTTGTGGCCTTGATTTTCTTTTGACGATATATATTATATAAATAGAATAAGCATGCACCATGCTGATTAAAGGTGTTTAATTTTTTTATAACATGATACTATGTAATATGCATGTTTATTATCATAAATATGTTCACATATTTTATTTGTAGTCCTCTCCTTTATTTTATACTCTCCACCCATCTTATTTATAGCTTTCATTAGTATAAAAGGGAATGTTATTCTTTGTAGAAGTCTTGAATTCGAGTAATTATATATGACTATGTGCAGAGTGTATGTGCATTAATCAATAGGCTAAAAAAATTTGAACAAATATTACCTTTAATCATCTCAGACTAATTCACAAAAATGATAATAATAATCAATGCCGATATTGACAATGAAACAGACTCAAAATTGATAAAATGACAATGAAAACATGGCAAAATTTAATGTTAGAGATTTATGATGTGTTGAGTATTTATTTGTGTGGTATGGTAGGTAGTTGTGGCTTCTTTCGTTGTTGGCAGCATGTCATTGGTATTGTATTTTCGTAGTATTGCCGATAGATCATATGATATGTTGTTTATATTATTTTGTTCTAGTTATATGTACTCCTTTTCTCTATTTATAATCATGGAAATTTTTTTCGAGTAAAACTTATTCGGTTATTATAATAAAATTCTATTATCGAGAAAAAAAATTGGAGAAGCCTTGCATAAATTTGGAAGGTCGGTCCAGTACTCCAAATTTCAGAAGGAAATAGGTTAAAAAGGCTAAGAATAGAGAGGGTTAGTGATAGAGGGCATGCCCACCACTAATCATTCCTCTTCTATGCAACAAAATGCATTTGTACTTCTTCTGCTTACTTCCAACCCTAATCAATTTCATGTGTTCCCAACCCATTACACCCCTCCATTCAACACTATATTCAGCTTTTATTCTTTTTCTTTTTAGTTAACCTTATATTCCCATATTTATTAACAGAGCTTGACGCATTGAGTTATTCCGCCTCGAAAAGTTTAATTCATTAAACGATCTCGGTAAAATAAAGTGTTGTTTTTCCTAGATGTTGTAGGTTTAAGCAATTACACCTACAAGATGTGTGTGCATTCGTTGTCAATTAACTAAGAAAATTTTGAACAAATCCTAAACCCTAAACTTTAAACCAATAGGATTGGTTCAAGTGGTAAGCAGCTTGATATTGCTTAAGCAAGTCTCGAGTTCGAATCTTTATGTATGCATAAACTCTCCGTTGAGAGACTCACCCACCAAAATTAAATGTACGACACATATCAATCCGGATTAGTTAAGCAAAACCCTGAAAATTGAAAGTGCAACAAGAAAAATACATAATGTATCAAAATATAAATATTTTTAATAAATATATACTCTCCGACTTTGCTTTTTTTAACTTAATTTTTATTTTATAATACTTTTGGTATTTATGCTCAAAATATTTTTTTGGTTGAATCATTATTATGTATCATTGACATGAGTCACACCTCACAAGTTCTGAGTTCTTAAGATGCATAAAATTATAGCATCATAAAAAGTGAATCGCATATCCAATTAAGTTAACTTTTAATTTCAATTTCAGCTATAAAAAATATAAGAAATGTTAAAAAGTCTAAACAATTCTAGAATAATAAATGAGGTTGGTATCACATTAAAATATATCTTATTGAATTTTTAAAAATTAAATTTTTTAAACTTATCATGATTATTTTAAATAATTAAACTTTATAAAATATATATTTAAAAACTATTTGGTTGATGGTTTTTAAAATATATTTTTACATATTTTTATCAATAAAATTTTTAAATAATAACTAGTCAAAGTTTAAAAAAAGTTGACAACAAAAAAGTCATAATAGAAATATTTTATGGCACAAAGAGAGTAATATTTTTAAGAACAATTAACTGTTATTAAAGAAAATTATAATATAGATAAGCAATAGTTGATAAATTCATAAAAATTAATAATAAAATACATATATTTTACAAAATAATGCATATCAAATTATATAGTCTAAAATCCATAAAATAATATCTCACAATTCTGAATACGTAATATTTCAAAATTTGATAAAAGATTTTCTAATATAATAAAAGTATGGTAATAACCATATTGTTTAGAATGAAAAAAAAATGTCATTTGATGATTCTTCAAGTACCACACTACAGCAAAACTGATATGTAGCGGCGTTTTTAGCGGTGTTTGGAGAGAAAACGCCACAAAAGTTAAACATATAGCAGCGTTTACAATCGTAGCGCCAAAAATTGATACTTTAACGGCATTTGTTGTAAAAAAGCTGTAATAGAGTTGATATATAGCGGCGTTTTTACAACAAACACCGTAATAGGGTGGTTTATTGCGTCGTTTTTTAACAAACACCGCAATATAGTGGTAAATTAGCGGCGTTTATACACAAACGCCGCAATAGATTAACATATAGTGGTGTTTTAGCCAAAACGCCACAATAGATCGTGAAATTAGCGGCGTTTATACCACAAACGCCGCAATAGATTACACATATAGTGGTATTTATTCTTAAAACGCCGCAATAATTATAATAAATAGTGGCGTTTTTAGGCAAACGCCACAATAGTGTTAATCAATAGTGGCGTTTTTATAAAAATGCCGCAATAGTTTTAATCAATAGTGGCATTTTTTTAACAAACGCCACAATAGTGTAATTAATAGTGGCATTTTTTTGTATAAACGCCGCAAAATGTTAAATATATAGTTCTCCTTTTCTTCTACCTGAACCCTAAAATCATTTAAACTCTTCTTCCATCAAAGCTTATTCTCTAGAATAACAATAGCTCTCAAACGATTCCTACCGACGTCGTCGTTTGTATGTCCTGGCGACCAAATCGGGCCTCTCACCGATGAATTATAACACAACTGCACGGTTTGATCCCTCTTATCATTAATGATATTTTTCATTTTTTTGGTCTTCTGAAAATGGGGAAAACCCAAAAAGCTAACATATTTGAGAAAAAAAGAGCAGGTGTTGCCTTGAGTAAGAGAAATTATCGTCGACGGAATGTCTAAGTGGCGTATTTGCTCTGATGATGGATCAAATTATCGTTAGGAGGATATCGGTCCGGTCTCGCCGTCGAAACTGGATGATGACCCGAAAGGAACTCCTATTGCTCCATATCCTTCCATGGTCGATCTCCTTCTTGAAGGTAATAATCTATGAATCTTTCAGCCGCTATAATTTGTTTTTCTACGCTTGTATGCATATAGGATCTTCGAAGCTTATTGAGAATGATGATAGAGGAGTGGATAAATACCTGATGTTTAGAACTAAATTTGGTAACTATGTGGCGTTGAAAGAATCTTCAATTGCAAAAGCAGTATCTATTCTCAATGAAGATGAAGTTGCCTCTACTGTTACTCCAAGTAAACATTTATATCATCTATTTAAATTTATTTTAATTTTTATTTAGTTTGCAAGCCACCTACAATCAAGTTTCATACTGTAGGTGGAAGGTCATTATCTGTTTCAAGTGAAGGACTGAAGCGTGCAAGGACTCTTCTTGGTGAACCGGAGGTAGGAGATTTATTTGGTGAAATGGATGAAGAGTTTCTCCATATAGATTTTACACGGAGGAAAAACTTAACGATACGTCGTCAAACAGCTTTCCTACGTCCTTTCCCCACGAATGAGCACAACTAAATTCTACTGAACAATATGGTGAAGACTGTTTATGCATAACTTTAATGTTTCTAAATTGTAATGTATTTTGTTGCTAAGTATTTTTATGCATAACTTATGTCTTAATTAAAATGTATGGTTGTTGTTAATATGTAAAATCAACTAATGTTTCTCCATATACTAAATATACATATATCAGTCAATTTAGTTGATGTACAGTAGAAATGAAATATGTAAAATCAACTAATATTATCTAAATAAAAGGTAATTAGCGGCGTTTGTATCTAGAAACGCCGCTATAGATCTGACATTTTGTGGCGTTTGTATCCAAAAACACCGCTATATACTAGTACTTTAGTGGCATTTCTATACAAATGCCGCTATATACTCATACTTTAGTGGCGTTTTAAATCCAAACGCTGCTATAAACTCGTACTTTAGTGGCGTTTTGAATGCAAACGCCGCTAAAGACTCGTACTTTAGTAGCGTTTTTATATAACGTCGCTATAGACTAGTACTTTAGTGGTGTTTTTATACAAACGTCGCTATAGACTCGTACTTTAGTGGTGTTTTTATATAAACGTCGCTATAGACTAGTACTTTAGTGGCATTTTTATACAAACGCCGCTATAGACTTGTACTTTAGTGGCGTTTTGAATGCAAACGCCGCTATAGACTCGTACTTTAGTGGCGTTTTAAATACAAACACCGCTAATGACTCGTACTTTAGTGGCGTTTGTATTTACAAACGCCGCAATTTTACAGTTTCTAAGTCCCACGCCCCTTTAACCCTTTTCCATTTTTTTCTCCCACCTATTCTTCATTCCCGCTGTTATCTGATTCAAAACTCTAATTCAATATGCCTTTTCTCATTCTCTTCCCCGATTTACTGGTCCTCTCGTGGCTTATTGAGAATGATGTTTATTGAGTGGATAAATACTCGATGTTTAGAACCGAATTTGGTAACTCTATGGCGTTGAAAGAATCTTCAATTGCAAAAGCAATATCTATCCTCAATGAAGATGATGTTGCCTCTACTGTTACTCCAAGTAAACATTTATATCATGTATTTAAATTTATTTTAATTTTTGATTCATTTCCCAAGCCACCTCCAATCAAGTTTCATAGTGTAGGTAGAAGTTCATTATCTGTTTCAAGTGAAGCACTGAAGTGCGCAAAGAGTCTTCTTGGTGAACCGGAGGTAGGGGATTTATTTTGTGAAATGGATGAAGAGTTTCTCTATATGGAGTTTACAGGGAGGAAAAACTTAACGATGTATCATCAAACAAGGAAAACAACTTTCCTATGTTCTATTCCCACGAATGAGCAGAATTAAATATATTCTAGTGAACAATATGATGAAGACTGTTTATCCATAACTTTAATTCTTCTAAATTTTAATGTATTTTGTTGTTAAGTATATTTATGCATAACTTATGGCTTAATTGAAATGTATGGATGTTGGTAATTAGGTTAAACTACAAGATAATAAATTTATGTTATATAGAGCATAAATTAAATATTTAAAAAATGTTAATCTTATATAAATCAATGTATTTAGTAGCGTTCGTATCAAGAAACACCGCTATAGGTTCATCTATAGTGGCGTTTTTTACAACACATGCCGCAAAAGAGTTGGACATTAGTACTTTAACGGCATTTTTACAAAAATGTCGCAATAGGATTCACATATAGTGGCGTTTTGGTAATAAACGCTGCAAATGATTCGTAAATTAGTGGCCTTTTGATAAAAAAATGCCGTAAATATTTTTAACATTAGTTGCGTTTTTAATTAAAAACGTCGCAATTGGTTACCCTTCAGTGGCGTTTGTATTGTTAAACGCCGCAAAGTCCGTTTTAATTCACCATTCGCCCTAGCCATTTTTCCATCACGATTTTCCTTTCCCTCCCGTCGATAACAGCATCCATTGTAACCTCCTCCGACCGAATGCGGGTAACCCGATCACATTAGGGCCATCAGAGTGACCCACTCTAAAAATAGTGGAAAATTTAAAACTTTTGTCAAAACATGTAACTCATAAAATGATTTATCAGTATACAGAAATAAAATAGATTTTCATACTTAAATATTAAAATAAAATACAATTACATGCCCCCTAGTCATATGTACCGTACTCTGCAAACAGCACCGGAAGAACTCCATTACTGATGACGATAGATATACTGGTACGATTCTTTTAACCTGCAAAGATGAGTAACTGAGTGAGCTTTGGAAAGCTCAGTAATACATAACTACCAGATGATGCTGAAGAACGTGCAGATACAGATAAACATATATTTCCTTATTAGTTCAGATATCTATAGATTTTTAGGCTGAGCTGAGGTCCATTGATATCGCATGTAGTAACAGATAATATTCATTTCAGATAGAAATATTTCGGATGTCTAGGTTCAGGAGATCAGTATAGGTTTTCTAGTGTGTTCCCAAAAACCATGTAACTTTGCAGATCTTTTTAAAACATATATATATATATACCCATCCGTCACGAACAAAATGTATAGCTTCCCCAGAACCATACAACCCCGTCATGAACAGTAAGGCCCTAAGCACAAAGCCGAGGAGCCTGCAAGTAAGGCCCTGAGCACAAAGCCGAAGAACCTCCAAGTAATCTTCCTCCAACAATACCCCCCAATAAAACATGTTCCGTCCGTAAACGGATATATCAAAAATCAAAACATAATTCAAGTCAAGTATCATATCAGAATCCAGGTCATGTATCAGATCAGAATCCATGTCAATATCAGATCAGAATCCAGGTCAGGTATAATAACATAATTTAAATCAGAAATCAGATAAAATATTCATGTAATTAGGGAACACACCAGAGTTTACAGGTATTATTTAGAGGTACTGTATCAGGCAGAGAAACACATTTCTTCAGTATGTCGATAGAATATTGGAATTTAGAATCACTATTGGAAGAGTTCATTAACTGACAGAATCATCAGTTATTCAGAATGTGAATTGAGCTGATAAGGAAGAAACAAATATTCGAAACATTTACAATTTGTGTCGATCTATCGGAATATCGAACAACTCCCAGAACGGATACTTATCGACTGGTCAATTCATTACCCTTCCAGGGTATTTACTCTTTAATACCAAAAATTCTTACCTATAGATCATCTTCGGAATCATCATTGAATAGATCTTTCAATGTCTTTATTTCATTTTCACGCTTCCACAATATCATGTAATGCTGACGTACTTGATTGTTTTAATCATAACCCATCGTAATTGTACACTATGTAAACTCATCAGAATTTCCAAACTTATCCAAATCACTTACTAAATCCTCAGTCATTGAGGTTACCTAATTCATTTAGTAGTCATTTCTATTCCTGTTATTTCGGGGTTTTTAGGGTAATCTATACGTTTTTGAATTTCGGATACATGTTGTACTTCCGTTCCATTTAATTTGGTCTTCATAGTTGATTTGTCGAATAAACATCCAATTCTTAGTACTGAATGCGATCTAGAGTTGAGTTGAGCTGAGTACTTTCAAAATTATCATCGAACCACACTTGAGAAGACGAACACACATTCAACTTATACCTATGTCGTTCAAGTACTGACATATTATTACGGTTGATCGACTCACTTAAGTTATTCCATAACTTCTAAAGGTAGTCCAATTCCTATTCTTATTTGGATTCCTTAATTAATCCAAGACATTTACTTAGTATAGTCCATAAGGGTATTTTGGTCATTTTGGTGTTCAGTTTTATTCCAATCATTACAGAGCTCGAGGATATCCAATCATTTCTGAGCTTGGTGATATTCTTGGGTTATTTCCATTACAGGTGTATTCTGGTCATTCTACAGATTCGATGTATTTCAATCATTTCCTTACATCCTGTCTTATTATTTAATTTCAATTTATCATCTATTTCAGTCCCTTCGAACAATTCTGATAAAAGAGCACCCCGATAAATTATTCTTCAGGTATTTACTCGTAACTCGGATATTTTCGGGTCAAGTGCCTTCTCAATTTTTACCAACGGAATATCAAGAGTTTTATGTACTAAGTTAGGATCTTAACAATCAAATTCATACTTAACCGAGTTAAGTACAAATCCTCAAAGTACTTTCTCATTCAGGGTCAACACAGACTATTTTACCTCTTAAGGGCATTTTTGTAATTTCTTAACCAGATAATTTCGATATTAGATCTTAACGAAAATAATTATAATTTAAAGATCCTATGGTCAATTGCTTTCCTGAACATTCTCTGATCTTGAAATTATTCTTTAATAAACTTTTAACATCTTGCGTAAACCCTTTTTGGCGTTAAAAAACAGTTATCCAAATTCTCTAAACAAAACTATTATTTCTTATGCACATCTGTAATTATATTGGATCAATATATCTTTTCAGAGTTATTAACTAACTTCCAGGTACAATTCTTATCATCCTACAACATAAGGGTATTTTTGTAATTTTACCCTACATGAGTATTCTCATAATTTCTCATCCAAGTACCTTTAACATTTAACCTTTAATGACATATATTATAAGCTACAAATCCATGATAATTCCTTTATCACTAATCACATAACTCATAATATAATTATAACAATCCATCAATTTCTTATATTAATCATCTCAACCATAATCAGTTCCCAAATTTCCACTGTGTTCGAATCGAGTGTAGAAATTCATTAACTACCCAAATGAGACCAACATTAACTTATTCATGCATTTACCAATAAATACATGTTCATAAAGCATAAAGAGGTAGTAAAGTATTACCTCGATTTCCGTGCAATACTGATTGACCATAAAAATCCATTCGAACGCCTTTGCTCTTCAATTCAACTTCCAATAATTCCTTAGATACATATCAACATAAATTATATAAAAAACGAAGCTTAATTATGATAAACGGATCGAATCAGGTGATAAATCAGTGAAAAACAGCTTACCGGTTCGAAATTAGCGAAACGGACTTCGGATTAGGATTCAGGACATCGAAAGCATAAAATATGACTTTTCGGAAATTTGGAATTTTCAGTCAAAATCAAAGTCAACGGGTTTGACTGCCAATTTCGAGGCCTTTGGGTGTGAATTTCGAAAAACATACTGCGGAATCAGATTTGGAACGTCGAAAAATGTCAAGATAGGTATACTCGGTCAAAGTCAAAGGTCGTTTAATGCCCGGTCAAAGCCGGTCAAAGTTTTGGTCAACAATGGTCAACGCCGGTCAACGGTCAACGGGTCGGGTTATGATCGGTCAAAACAGTTCCAAAACCGGTCAAATCGGTCATTTTTTTTCCCCACGCGCAGTGCCAGCGCGTGGGGTGCGTGAACAGTGCTAAATTCCCGGTAAAATTCCTAAAAATTATTTTGAGCGATTTCGAGATACTTACAAAGCTCGGTTCACAATTTTGAACGGCGGAGAGCTCGATTTCAACAAATCGAAAACTTTGACCGCTTCACCTCCTCACACGCCGCCGTCGACGGAGACCAAGGATGACATCGGCGGACTCGAACGATGTAAGGAACACGATGGTGCGGGAGGTGTCGTAAACGGATGACCGGATTGTCGTGAATCGATGAAAAACCAACTAAAATTGAGTTATCACTGACGATACTTCCAACTGAAATTAACGACGAATGGCGACGATTCACGACGAAAGGTTTGAGGGGTTTTGTTCCTCGCTCGACAACGAACACGATGGTGGTTTCGGCTAGTCAATCGGAAGTCAAACGGCATGTAGATCGGAGTTGAAAGGAGGGTTGTTGGGAGAGGGAAACTGGGAAATTAATCTGCAGAACATACGGGAAATAGGGGTTATAATTCTCCCAAAATAAAAAATGGGTAAACCATGAGTTTAGCCACTAAACTTCCTTCACTTCTTAAAATGGTCTGCCAACTTTGAAATTATTCAATTTAATCCTCAATTTCTTCTAAAATTCTAATTAAATTCACCACTTTATAATTTCTTAAATTTAGCCCCTAAATTAGGGTGTTACATCATCTCCTTCATTGCGCCCAGCATCCTTCGCCTCCAACATCATCACTTCCAATAATCTTCGATCGATAACTAAAATCCCAAATCCAACCCACCTTTTTCTTAACCCTTCTTCCCTTGTTAAGCTTTCTTCCTTGAGACTCGGATCAAAAATTTCGTGACGAAAACGAGAAGCTTTTTGCGATACCCAGGTTAGGCTTTCTTTGTCTTCAATCTTGTTTTGGTTGAGTTGTTTATAAGGTTTTTGCAATACCCAACTTCTTTTGAGTAGTATTTATGACTTCCTTGAAACTATATGGGATTTGTTTGAAGATGAGTGCTGGCCTTGGTCAGGATAGAGGCAGTGATGCTGATCTCATTTTGCTTCTATTAAAAAAATCCATTTTTTATATTTGTTTGTATTGAGGATCATTGCTTATGTTGATGAATGAGCTGGTTGGGCTTTCTGGAGTTGGATATGTTTATCATATATAAGTAAGTTATGGTTCATTGTTGTATCATGTTCTATTGATTGGAATTTTCAATAATATACATCGTAACATAAACCTAAAGAGTTTATGATTAATGGAATTTTCAATTTGTGTGAGAGACAACCATGTAAATTTGTTTTTCTGTTATTATCACATAAAATCGCAAGGTTTAGATATTAGGAAAGGAAGTAGCTCATTGGTTTTTTTCATATGATTGCAAGGTAAGGAAATCCAGAAGATCTTATGCCTATGACCATGTAATGGAAAATGGAACTTCCCAGATCCAGTGATTTTGGACTATCACATGAAACATTGAAATTGAACTGCTTGAATTACGAATGTAAGTTCTTTTTGTTTGTGATTTAACAGGAAAATATGTTGTGATGCAGGAGAAGTTGCCAAACTATGTTGCCCCTATTTTGGAAAATTAATGCTTGAATGGCTAAAGCGCACATGTAGTAAAGCCGGTTTGTTTCCATTAAGAGCTTTTATACATATGGCTTTAATTAGTTAATATTGAGTACAGATTCAAGGAACGCCCAATTTTTGGCTTTTACATTTGCCTTCTCAATGGAATTATGTTGTTGTAGGTTCATTCTATATAAATTGCTCTTCACGTAAGCAAATCCATGTATCTTGTAAAATTGTAATATAATGTACGACTTGTATAACATATTAACATATGGTTAGTTTTTTATCAACATAAAATTAGCTAACAAGAAAATGAGTATTAATTAAACTGACAGGGTTATATACTGACGTCCTGGGAGCCATTCTCCCCTGCATATCTGATAAAGAACAGAAAATTAGTGTGGTTAGCTTATTTCTTCTATAGTCTCCTTAATGCATCTTCAATAACCAGTTGCAATTCCTTTTATAAACTCGGCTGGAGTTTTCTGTGTCATTTTGTGTGTTTGTTTTCATATTCTTATATTAGGTTGCTCGTGAAACCAAAGAATCGCTTCGTGCAATTGAAGCTAATCCGACATAAAACTTTGATGTGGGTGGCATTCTCCCATTGTGAGGAGCTGTAGTCTTTGTTACCTAGGGAAAATGCTATGTTTAAAATGTTATTGGTTGTTTGCACTTTGGGAATATTTAGCTCTACTGAATTATGAAGAGCTATAGAAAAGTGTTTTAAATGAGTTTCTAATTCTTTTTAAATTATTTCACTTTGCAATTATTTTTTAGTAATTACCATCTATTTTGACTGATCAGGCAACTAGATAGTCAGTGGGAGGCCACTAGAATTGAAGCATTGAACTGGATATTAACCCTTTTAAATAGATACCATGCTGAGGTGAGGAAGCAGTTATTTTCTCTTTTTTTTAATTATGTGCATAATGTTCATGTGTTTTTCTCATATTTTGTTTTTCTTTTTACTATCAGTTTTGACTGTTCATGTGCATACTGGATATTTTAGCATTTTTGGTGGAAGAACATATGATGTTTCCTAAAATCTTATCATGTAAAAAAATGTAAACCTTAAATGATTCTTCCATGTTTACTTCTTGAAACTTAAATGATTTAAATTTTACAGTCCGATTTTGGGACTGTCTCGGATTTTTTGGACACTATAATTTATAAATAAGATTGTGCAAAAGATCCGAGTATTAGTTATTCTCTTAGCTATCTTGCGGTGATCCTTTTGGATAGAACGACTCTTCAGAGCTATTGTGCCATCACTATCGTGGATAAGGATATTAGTATAATAAACAAATTAGTCTTGTTTAATGGATACTAACCCTAAACTTTTCATCACTAAAACTACATGTTCTGGTCCTGATGAATCAGGTTCATGTTTAGATTTTCTTTTTCACCTCTTCTCTCTGGTAGTAACTATTGATTGCAAAGGAATCTGTACCAAGTTCCATAAGACTTCTTAATAAATATTTACTTATTAAATAAAATTAATCACCAATTAATCTTCGATAATTAGAATTACATCAAACTGTAACTTATTTGCTTAATAAAATTTGGGTCAATACATAACATAGAGTAACATTATAACCATCAGAAAAGTGAACTATGAACGATATAAGTTCAATTTGGGGGAGTAAAAGTGATGAGCTCAGCGCTATTATTGGAATTCGCTTTGTTGGAGTATACGACCTGGTTGTGATGAATCTTGTTCTATTTCAGCCTTTACTGATGCATCCCAATTACCAGTTTCTTCAAAGGAACGAATTAGTCTTGTTTCTTGAAGGCCATCCATGACTGGCATGCAGACATCCTGCAAGATATATGAAGTAAACTAACTTTTAGAATTCAAATGCACACAAGATATTTCATCTCTAAATATGGAATTTAATTGTTCATTTTGTTTTCAGATTAACGAACTGCAAGATTCTGAAAGAACTACCATCAGGACGAGATCATAACTACATTTCTGAACTACACAGACAGCTTCGACACCATTGTTCACGACATCTATTGTGTGGCCTAACTGCTTCAACATTGACTGTGCCACCATTACATTAATCTTACTATCTTCCACAAGTAGGATATTAGGCATTGAGGTAAAGTTTTTTTATACATCTTGACGCTATTGTGATACTTTATATGTGATTACCATATATCTTTTGAAGCTTTTTGTGGATGAAAGTTACTTATATTGAACTGATTTTTAATTAAAGCTGAAATGATTATAGCTCTTATTGCTAGTTATTTGTATATATCTTTGCACATGTGACCAAGGGAGGTGTTAGAATGTTTTGATTGTGGGGTCAATTTTTTAATGTTAGTCATGTACTGATGTTAGATAATCATTTGTGTTTGTGAATTCAGGATTTTTAAAGCTCCAAATCAGTGAATATTACATTTGTGGACCTTTGTTTGCACTTGTCTACTATTTTTTTTCTTGAAAGGTTGATTCTCAGAGAGTTTTAGTTAACATTACCCAGGTAAAAACTACATTTGAATTTGAAACTCCAGAAATACGAAATGGATAAGAGTTGGATGGATTTCTCAAGGGTAAGCGTCGAATATCGAAATGGAGTCAAAAAATTTCTAAATTTAGCTTTTCTAAATGCAAGCCAAGAGAATATGATTCTTTTCCCTTGTAAGAACTGTGTAAATATTAACTGGCACATTCGTGAAGTTGTGTACGAGCATCTAGTTATTTTTGGATTTTTTTGGGGGTATAGAAAATGGATCTTTCATGGAGAGTTTGTATCAGATAGATATGCTTCCACGAGTTATTCGACTTATCCTGCTCCTTCTCACCATCTAACTTTTAGAGAAGATGACATGGAAGGGATGTTACGAGATGCATTTAATATGCACACTCATCAGCCATATGTTACAGAAAATTATTGTCATAATGATGTTAATGATTTCATTGAGATGGAAAGAATTAGAAGTGCTGAAGAGCCAAATAGAGAAGCAGCAAAGTTTTACAAGTTGCTGAATGAAATGAATGAACAACTTTATGAGGGATCAAAGTTTTCAAAGCTTTCTTTCTGCATTCGTCTTTTCCACTTAAAATGCCTGGGAGGTGACTGGTAACTCCTTTACGTAATTGTTGGAGTTACTAGGAGAAGTGTTTCCTTTTGCAAAAATCCCTAAATCATGCAAAGATATGAAGAAAATGATAAAAGATTTGGGTCTTAGATATGACAAAATTCATAGTTGTCCGAATGATTGTATGTTGTATTGGGGTGATCGAAAAAATCAGGACTCTTGCCATATATGTGGAAAATCTCGATGGATGATTAGGGAGAAGAAAATGTTACTGAGGATGAAGCTCAAGCACGATCAAGAAAGAAACCGATTAAGATTCTGCGATATTTTCCTCTTATACCTAGGCTACAAAGATTGTTTATGACCTCCAAGACTGCTGAGTCTATGAGGTGGCATCATGATGGCAGAACCGATGATGGATTATTACGGCATCCAACAGATTCTTTAGCTTGGAAGTCATTTGACAACAAGTATCCAAGTTTTGCGAGAGATCCTTGAAATTCAAGCTCGGTCTTGCAACTGATGGGTTTAATCCATTCAAAATCATGAGTACTTCGTATAGTACTTGGCCTGTTGTACTTGTTCCATACAATTTTCCTCCCTGGATTTGCATGAAACAATCATCTTTCATCTTATCCATGATAATCCCCGGCGAGAAAGGCCCCGGAAATGATATTGATATTTACATACATCCACTAATTGCAAAGTTAAAACAATTATGGGAAGGGGTTGAAACGTACGATGTGTTGACGAATGAGAACTTTAATTTACGCGCGACTTTATTATGGACAATTAATGATTTTCCCGCGTATGCAAATTTATCGGTTGGAGTACCAAAGGTCGTTACGCTTGTCCTTGTTGTGCTGTAGAAACATGTTCGAAGTGGTTGGTTAATGGAAAGAAGTTCTCTTATATGGGACATCGTCGGTGGTTACCTGATAATCATAGATTTAGAAGTCAAAATAATATGTTTGATGGTGATGAAGAGTTTTGAAATGCTCCTAACCAAACAACCGGCTCTCAAATATTCAGAATGTTGAAAAATATCAATTTTACTTATGGAAAGATGAATCAACCAAGTAGTGCACGATCAAAGAAAAAGGCAAAGCAAGTCAATGAAGAGGTTGAAGTTGACGAACAAACTGATGATGAGTCTGATAAAGAGGATGATCCAAACGAGGTTGACTTGTGGGAAAAGAGGAGTATATTTTTCGAGTTGCCTTATTGGAAAAAGCAGATTTTGAGACATAATCTTGATGTAATGCATATTGAGAAGAATATTTATGAGAATATTATCGGGACCATTCTGAATGATGGCAGAAAATTTAAACATAATCTTAAGAGTCGACTTGACTTAGTGGACATGGGAATTCGACATGATCTTCATCCGTAATTACGTCCAAGTGGAAGAAATTTCTTGCCGCATTATATTTTTTTCTCTTTCGAAGAAAGAAAAAGAAGTGTTTTGCACGGTGTTGAAGGATATAAAAGTCCCATATGGGTATGCATCAAACATTTCTCGATGTGTCAGTGTTAAAGATCGAAGACTTTATGGTTTAAAGTCACATGATTATCACATATTAATGCAAGATTTACTGCCAGTAGTTGTTCGTGGTTGCATGTCGAGTAAGGTGACGTCTTGTATCATTGAACTTTCTAATATAATGAAAGCCATATGTGGGAAAGTTCTAATGGTTGAAAAACTTGATAAACTACAAGATCGAGTCGCCTTGACTTTATGCAACTTGGAGAAGATATTTCCACATTCATTCTTCACAATTATGGTGCATCTGCTAATTCATCTTCCTCAAGAAGCAAGAGTTGGTGGTCCAGTTTTCTATCGATGGATGTACCCTATAGAGAGGTGTTATTTGAATATCACATTTCAAATTACTACTGATTATACCTCTCACTCAAATGTATTTACGTAGTATGTTGTTTTGTGTATAGGTTCTTGGACAAGTTCAAGTCTTATTGTCGTAATAAACGTTATCCGAAGGATCAATTGCTGAAGGGTATTTGGCTGTGGAATTTATGACATTTTGCTCTAGATATTTGGAAGATGTTGAAACAAGATGGACTAGACCAAATCGAAATGATTTTTTAAGTACTGATGACTTACCTCAACATTATTTCTTTGGAAGTTATGGTCAACCATTAGGGAAAGTTGAAATTACACACTTAGATGACACGTCTTGGGTACAAGCACACTGATATGTTCTTTTCCATCACGATTCAATAGATCCCTTTCGCACGTAAGTCTTTCGGAACCAATCCTAATGAAATCTCTTTATCTTTTATATTTATCATTTTTAACGACATAATATTCTTTATAGTGAGTTTAAGAAGTATTGAGATCTCGAGCACGCTCCCGAAGATTAAATCAGCGAGAGCTACATAAGTTATTCACAGAAACTTTTCATGAATGGTTAGGCCAGATGGTAAGCAACTAAATCTTATGGAACACTTATAAATTATATACGTCTTGATTTTTACATCGATGTCAATGCAAATTAATTCACCATTCATGTGTAATAGGTTTGGAGTGGGAGAGAAGTTAGTGAAGAAGTTAAATGGCTTTCTCAAGGTCCAAATAGAATAGTTAAAAGATATAATGCCTTCCTCATTAATGGGTTCAAGTTCCATACAAAATCTCGTGAAAGATTAAGAAGGACACAAAATTGTGGAGTCGTAGTTACTTCGTCAACTACAAGTTATACTACTGTAAGGGACAATAATCCGCAGGAGGGAGAGGTCGATTATTATGGAAATCTTACGGACATTATTGAGTTAGATTATTATGGAAAATGAAAGGTTGTGTTGTTTCGGTGTGACTGGGTTAATGTAAACAGATGTATCAAAAGAGATAAATTCGGGTATACAATGGTCAATTTCTCTCGATTAATTCACACGGGTCAACGTTTGATGGATGAACCATATGTATTTTCTTCTCAAGTGAAACAAGTATTTTATTGTCACGATCCAATGGATGACGGTTGGTATGTTGTGCTTCGAAATACTCCCAAGACTTGATAGATATCGGGGATGGAAGTAGAGATGACATTGAAACAAGATCATAAAGTTTACCTCTACTACCACAAAACTTAGATGAAACTATCAGTAATACAACACAATTTCAATGGGTTCGGGAGGATGTTGATGAATATATTTATGACAACTGACATTATATAAGACTTTTGTACGATTTTATATCTTCATTTATTTATTTATAATGTCATAACCTTTAACATGTTATCTTTCAATATATTCATTAATTAATTCATTTTTTATTACTCATGTTTGTTTATTATAGATATCATGCCGAGGAGAAAAATAAATAATTTGCCAGTTGATCGAGCTTCTGAAGACCATGAAGAAATAAATAACGAGGAATCGAATGCACCTGAGTCTTCCGAAGTTCCGGAAACTGTTGAAGAAGACGTAGAAATTCAAAGTATTCTTCGAAACATTATTTACTACTTTGTTCATTTTCAAAACTAGCATTTAATAATTTCTTATATAGTTGAAAATGCTGGAACGCACAAGACTCGAGGACGTACAACTTTGAAGGAATTATACCAACTTCCTCCTGGGCATCGTGTCAAAGTTTCAAGAAACGATGCCGGTCAATCTATTAGCCCAGAATCACGTCTTCTAGCAGGTTACTTAGGCATAGTTGGACGTAATGCGAATCTGTTACCGATCAATTACGAGTCATGGCGCGAAATACCTAATAGTAATAAAAATCAAGCGTTGGATTTTGTTAAGTTAATAATGTCATTATAATACATACTCTATAGAAATTCAATACTAATTTATACTTACGGTGCACACTTATATGTTATATAGGAGAAATTTTCTTTAGAGGTCTTTGACGATTATGTGAAGCAAATGTTAGGGAATAGATGGAGGGATCACAAGAGCTCCTTAAAGAAGAAATACTTCAAGAATGATCTCAACATTGAAGAGAAGTTGCAAACAGTCCCACCAGGAATTCTCAGGTACCAATGAGAAGATGCAGTCAGATTTTGGAGTTCACAAAAAGGACAGGTATGATGTATTTTTCAGAAATAATTGTAACAAATTGTAAATCATCATTAAATGTGGTTATTTGACATTGTAGACCTGAGAGCATATTGGTGTTGCTAGCAGGCAACAAAAAAAGTTTACGCACACGACTGGATCGAAGAGTTTTGCTTGTATAGCTCATGAGGAGGTATTATAGATTATTGAAATAGTTTTTTTGTATTCCATGTACATACTAACTCATAGTAATTATATTATGGTACATTGTAGGAAAATACATCCGGTTCTAAAGTTGGTCGAATCCAACTCTTCGACATGACACATACGAAGTATGATGGCACTCTTATGACTGCTGACGCTGCAGAAATTATGGTACGTTTTTTGGGTAGAAGTTTTAAATTTACCTGACTTTATTTATATTTGTACCATGACATTTTTTATTTTAATTAATTATTCACTTTATTAGGAAAATTGAGGGAGAAAAAGGCGGAGTATCATGTTACTGCTTCGAGTCAAAGTATTGTTAATGATGATGACATTGAAAACCAAGCTATTAATGACGTTTTGGGTCCTGAAAGATATGGTCGGATGCGCTGTCAAGGATCATTCGTTACTCCCACCAAATATTTTGGATCTAGTTCATCACAGTACATGTCATCACAGTCTCGATCTTCCCCCCCAAGAAGTTTGTCGTTTAAAAGAAAAGTTGGCTGAGATGGATCAACAAATGGCTAACTTGAAAGCGAAAAATGAAGCAAGGGAAGCAGAGAGAGCAGCAGCAAAAGCAGCCAGAGCAGCAGTGGAAGCAGCGACAGCCAGAATAAACGACTCAATGATATGATGTTGATGATTCAGAAAACGCAACCTCAGAATCCATCATTGTAGTCTCATTTATGTTATGAGCATTCTACTGAACCTTCTATAACTGAACTTATATTACGTTAATGAAAACTTTATTTATTATATTGGATTTGATGTTGTTTGTTATGGATATAGAGTTTGATATTATTATTGTTTTGATTGTTGGATAATGAACAGGTTGAAAAAATAGTTTTGGGGTAATCAAGCATAATTTTTATGATTGTTAAATTCTGTGTTATTTAGCGGTGTTTGTAAAAAAACGCCGCAATATACCATACATTTAGCTGTTTTTATCCTAGAAACGCCACTATATACATACCTATACCGGCGCTTTTAGCAGAAATGCCGCAAAACATCAATACCTACTGTGGCATTTATGAAAAAAATGCCACAAGACATCAACACCTACTGCGGCGTTTTAGCGAAAAACGTCGCTAAACATCATAACCTATTGCGGCGTTTGTCTAAAAACGCTGCTAAATATTAACACCTATTGCGGCGTTTTTATGACAAACGCCGCTAAATATCAACACCTATTACGGCATTTGTCTGAAAAACGCTGCTAAATATCAACACCTATTGCGGCGTTTTTATGACAAAAGCCGCTAAATATCAACACCTATTGCGGCGTTTGTCACACATGACAAACGCCGCTAAATATCAATACCTATTGCGGCATTTTTTGTGAAAAAACGTCGCGAACTTTAACAGCGCTATTTTCAACGGCGTTTTTTGCGGCGTTTGTCTTAACGCTGCATGTGTTTTTAGCGGCGCTTATAAACGTCGCTAAAGGTAAAAACGCAAAGTTCATTGTGTCCGAAAGTAAGGAAAATAAAAATGAATTAGAGTTCATTGTGTCCTCTAAGTGCAAGTCAAATAACACAAAGTATATCATACAATCAATTCATTGTAAACAATAATTTAGACATGACATATTCATACAACATCAAATTAGATACGATTACAACACAAAATATTATCCCATCTACATCGCTAAACTTTTACTTGGTGATTAGACATTACCACTTAATAAGGATGAACAAGCTTGCTATTCGATTATTGGATGTTACCATCCACTAAGGATAAAACTAGACTTTTATTCGATTATTGGTTATTATCATCCGATAATGATGAACTAGCATATTACTAGGTAATTTCTTTTTACAAACCTAATCCAATGCAACATACATGATGAGTGTCATTTTAACATGCATCAGTAAATCATACATCACCATTTTAAGTTTACGGTAAATGATAACCAGTAATTGCATACATAAGTTTCTTTAATCATGTTTATCAAAGAAAACATATATGTACATACAATTTTGTATTCACGCACTTAGATGGTCCAATAGAAAATAAATATGGTAATTAAAACACTATCATGTTAAGCATACACAATGTATAAACACAATTAAGAAAAAATATATGTAGCAGTAAGCGAGGAACACACCTCTAGCAAGCTATAAACTCAAGCTAAACAACACATTTTCATGCTCGGTAGTACTAGATCATGCAGTGTTCGTACCTTCATGTCCAAGAACTACATTAATAACTAAGTGAATTCCAAACTAAAATATCGAGAATCATTGATTCCAGTTCAATTATTTTACGAGTAACTCTAGTCAAATGGTCGGAATCCAACTAAAAAAGAATAGTCAAGTCTGAATCCACTAGTGATCGTTCAAACGAGGTCGGGTCACCATTATAAACAAACAGTTGCATGTAAGTTCTATTTTGACTAGTAACTGCATTAGAAAAATATAAATAATTAATGCAAAAGATAAATCCAGGATTTTAGGTTAGAATTAGGTAAAATAAATTGAAAATTTTGAATCAGTAGTTCGAAAAATGTTAAGTTAAAACCAACCCAAAAAGTCCAACAATCAATGGTGACGATCAATAGTTGATAGGTCAGATCGGACGATCAATGTTAACGGGTCGGGTAAGAAGGTTAAAGTTAACGGGCCGAGTTGGTTAACAGTGAACAGGTCGAGTTGACGGATTAATTTGGCTTCAGGTCAGGTCAAACGATTAGGTTTTAATTAACTTAATTCGATTCAACTCAAATTGATTCGAGTTGAATGGTATAGATCTAACTTTGGCTCAAACTTGGGCTAGATTGACCAGGTATGGGTTTTGAGTCTGAATTTTTGGGCTCGAATTTGGACCAGGTTCACCAAGGAACCAAGTTGAGGGTGGGTCCAAACTCAGGTTAACATTTAACACACTCAACTCGACTCTGGTATAGATCTAACTTTGGCTCAAGCTTGGGCTAGATTGACCAGGTATGGGTTTTGAGTCTGAATTTTTGGGCTCGAATTTGGACCAGGTTCACCAAGGAACCAAGTTGAAGGTGGGTGGGTCCAAACTCAGGTTAACATTTAACACACTCAACTCGACTCAAAATTTAAACTCAAATAGAAGATAAAATTTAAACTCAAATAGAAGATATCACATTACTAAACTTAAAAATATGACTTATGAATTTGATCCAAATTTACAACTTTTTCAAATAATGTCTTATCCAATTTAGTCACATTTATAAAAAATGATAATCATACGAATGTGTCCCTGTAACCACTCACACATACAACGTCCATAACAAAGCTTCAACAATCAAAGAAAGGACTAAAACATTAAGACAGTGTCGACACCCGTTTTCGTCCCAACCTTTTATTTAATTATTAGTATTATTTTAATTTTTAAATTATATTTATATTATTTTTCCATTTTGCAAGCCACATTACAAGTCTAATTTGGGGTCCAATTATAGGGCCATTCGGCCTAAACCCTAAACTCAAAATAATTAAGGTTGAAACCCTATATTTCCTAATTCTAGTCGTCGCCTCAGCTGCACACCATCACCAGTCGTCGCTACCGCTTGCACCAATCCTTTGCAGCCGTTCCTGCTATTCACTACCAGTACTCCATATCACCACCAGCCCCACACCTGATCTCCACCAACCGAGTCACCATATCTCTTCCAAACTTCACTAAAACACGTAGGAAGCAAAATAAGAACATGCAGCAAATCAGACAAACTGAAAATCATTGTCCTTATTGTTCTAGACCCACCAAACACGCAAAAAGGGTTTAAAGGCAAAAAGTATGAGATCTAAAGGGGAGAGTTTTTGGGGTTCAAAAAAACACAAAAAAAGAGCAAATAAGCCCGGATGCTCATTTTCAGATCCCTTCATTCTCTATATTTTTTTCCTATCTTTTCGAACCCCCGAAAAGCTCTCCCCTTTAGATCTCATACTTTCATTCCTTTAAACCCCTTTTGTGCATGAATATCTTTAGGTATAATTATTTTTTGTCCTTTCAAGTTTCTAATTTATTTTATTTTAGTCTGAACATTTTATGGTTTATTTTCATTTAGTACTAATATTGTTTGGTATTTTCGGTTGTTGCCTTTATTATTGTTGATGTTGTAGTTTAGTCTTTCAAGATTTTGTTTTTATGATTTAATCTTTATTTACGAAGCATGATTAATTTATTTAAATTATATCTTAGTCTTTTATGTTTGTAGACTTGCATTTAGCCCATACTTAGATTTAGTTTAGTTTATTTGCATGTTTAGACCCTGTTATCTTAATTTGGTTTATTTTAGACTATTTTAAAGATTATATATATATTATTTATTTGTTATGTTTTTTATATACAAATATTGGAATTTTTAAAATTAATACCTTCATTTTATTAACTATTAAGACTATAGTATATTATTATATATGTATTTAGTTTTTTTATGTCCCAAAATATACATATATACATATAAGATATTTGTGTGATTTATTGCATAAGTTTAGGTTGTTAGTTTTAAATAATTTGTATAACAACCTCATAAGCATCTATTGACTCGAATCGAAATAAATTGACTAAGGGTAATATTCGTTTATTTTACTATTGTCGTAAAGTGATTGTCTTAACGTATAAGAAAGTTACTTTCGATAATTTTAAAACGAAAGTATATCCCATTTAGTGACGCGAATTAAATCGAATTCATTTTAAAATTTGGGAATTGGGAAAAATATCATGTTCTTTTAATTAAATTCACCGAGAAAAGACTGTTAGATCGAATCTAAGTTTTGTCTCGATGTATTTAAATAATTGAACATCCTTATTCTCATTAAATATTGGTAAAATAATAATTAATTATACTTGCTTGATATATGCTTTTAATTTTCTTATTTTTGCATGGGTTTTCCAATGGATTTTCAAAAATAATAACATTCGAATCGATATTGAGAATAGTAATATCTTTTCATTTCGGTTGGAGTAATAAATAACTGCTTTAAGGTATGAGAGGTCATTTATTCTCGATTGAAAAATATTAGATATTATCGTTTTCACTCGGATCGATATTGAATTTTAAGACAGATTAATAATATTTTCATTTCGGTTGGGGTAATAAATGATTGTTTTAAGGTATGAGAGGTAGTTTATTCTCGATTGAAAATAAATAGATATTATTATTTTCTCTCTTAAAATTATTTTTGGTGTTGTTATTTTGAATTAATAATGAGCTTTAGAATGAAATTTTAATATTTCTTTATTTCGATTGGAGTAAGAATCGATTACTTTAAGGTATGAGATATTGATTCTTATCCATAGGAAATAATTAAATATTATCATGTGTTGTCCAACAAATCAAATAATATTATTTTTAAGGTATATTAAATCAAATTAGACTCAAACTCGTAAATTTCATTGCTAAGACAATTAATTAATCGACTAGGTACCAATTTAGGGCGTTATGGGGGAGTTAATCCTTCCCCACACATAACCGACTCCCGAACTCGAATTTTGGTAACGCATACCGCAATTTTGTTGTTTTAATTCAAACTAATATTTTATTAAAATGGAAAATATATTTTTGGGTGCCCAATCACTCCCTAATCAAAGATTGGTAGTGACTCCTCGAACCACGTTTTATCATTAACTCGGTATCAAATATTATTTCGAAACGACACCCCCTCTATTTTTTCCTTTTCGGAAAAAACCGTTTCGACAGCTTAGTGACTCCGCTGGTGACTTTTTTTAGAGAGTTAGGCCATTAGTCGATCAATTAATTGTCTTTGCAAATGAAAATTACAAGTTCGTTCTAATTTGGTTTTTGATCCCTTGTCTAGTTTAAATAAGTGTATATGATTTCATTGACCACTAAATAATTGTACTGACTTGTTTGTTGGTGTTTTAAAAGTAAATAAATGTTCAATATTTTGAGGTTTATGTTTGGTTTTGTTTGATTTGTTTTCATTTTTCCTTACACACTGCACAGCTGCATTTGCATAACATGAGCTAAAACCCCGCTCCGTCCTTTTTAAGTAGGAGTGAGAAACTACTCTCTCGTGTGGTTTTCACCTCCATACGAGATAGTAGATCACTCCTGGGACTCACGCCTTATGGTTCTCGTGATGGTTTTCACCTCCATATGTACATAAGGAGGTGTGTCCCCTAGAATTGAACTCGATTCGAAAGCCTGTGATGGGCCAGGATTGAGGGTTTGTCAGCCCAAGGGGCACCGACAAGGAAACTTCGAGAACCTCTTACTTTAGAATCGAACCTAGCATATAGTGAATCTAGAATTTAAATAGAGCCTTACCTATACCTTAAAAGTCACGTATGAGAGTACACAAGGAAAACCCTTTTTTGAGCATTTTAATTTTTATAGTGTAATTTTAATTTCCAAATAAATATATGCGAACTAGAGATCATGTGGTTAGGTTCATTTTTTCAAACAAGCATGCGAACTAGATGGCATGAGGTTAAGATTTATATGTTGAACAAAGCATGAGGGTAAAAAACATGAATGGGTAGAACTGTTATAAAAGCATGTCAGGGTAGATGCCATGTCGGGTAGGATGTTTTCTTTTCGTGAATGTTTTTCTGTTTTTTTTTGTTAAAGTGGTACTAACAATTTCTTTTGTTTTATCTTATTTTTGTTCATCTTATGTTTGCATTTGCATTTTCACATCGTAACCAAACAATGTGTTGATTCGCAAGTGATTAACTAAAGTAAGGAGATTGTTCATTATGAAACAAGAAATTATTAGCCATGTAGTCAAAATCAGGAGATCCAAGGGTGTTCACATGATCCATGAAGAAAGACATCTGATGAGTGAAGGAATTTGAGACTGGTTGAAGATTTCCTTTGGAAGCACCAAAGCTAAGATGTTTCCTCAAGAGATAGATGCAGTGAGATTAAGGACGAGAAGACCCTTCATAAATGTATGAAGACCATTTTACAAAATGGATCTTACGATTCAACCATAAAATATTTAAAGACCTAGGCGTTGTCAAATGTGATGAAGTACCCCGACAACTTTGGGTGCAATGCTAGATTCCATGAAGAGTACGACTCAAGAAAATAAAGAAGTAAAGAATCGTAATTTTATTTTGACTACCTGATGTAATGAAATCTTGTTTTCTAAATGAAGTTGTCCTATGGTGGTCGCTTTTGGGAATTAACATCTTGTGTATTTACATTTGCATTTGCGTTGGCATTCTCGTTTTGCTTTAGCTTATTAATTTATTTTGCTATTTTTTCTATAATAATTCTTTTTATTTTGTTATCTTATTTGTGCTAACTTGTTTATGTGTTGCTTTTCTTTTTTCTTGCATCGCATGATCATGACATGATCAAGGTGTTGATTTGTGAATGGTCATCAGAGTTAAAGGTTTTCATTATGGACAAAGGGTTTCATGGTCAAGTAAACTATAAACAACTAAGGAATGACATCTTGAGGAAACTCCAAGGGTAGTAGAGAGATATACGCCCAAGGATCGTATGTCCAACGAAGAGCAAGAGAATATAAGAGAGATGAGAGAGCAAATATTCAAGATGATGGATAAATAGCTACTTTGGCCAAGGAAAAGATACTTCTGAAAAAGAAAAGAAAGAGCTCGATGAGAATGATCCTACGATGTCAAATACACAAAGGACTACTTTAGAACAAGCTAATCCAAGCCAATCTGAAAATCACGCACAGTTACCATTCGTATTAACAAGTTGTCTAGAGACCCAAAGGAAATGGTGACAATTGTATGAGTCCAAAAAGATGAAAAGAAACCATTCAATCAGAACTCGTGGGCATTTGAGAGTATACTTACAACGTTAGGAGAAATAAACATGAAGACTCCAGTTCAATCCAAGCCAAGAGGCGGCTTTCATTTTGATTCTATCCCTATGTCATATAAGGAGTTGTATGATAAACTTTTAGAAGCCCATGAGGTGGCCCCGCATTATATGAAACCTTGGGAGCCTCTCTATCCAAATTGGTATGACGTCAATGTTCGATGTGAGTATCATGCTGGAGCTCAATGTCATTCCATTTAGAATTGCACCACTTTTAAGCATCGAGTCCAACATCTTTTGGATCATGAAGTTTTCAAGTTCGAAATGAAAGATCGACCTGGTTTGGTAAATGATTGTCTGTTAAGGAGGAGCCAAAAGTATTCAAATGAAGATATATCAATGGGGGCATCCAGGAGGAAGATATTTTCTAAAGAACGAAGCTCAAGTTCGTCATTTGAGGAATGAAAATGATAAAACTGAATAGATAGATGGAAGGCGTTATAGTTTTCAAAGGATCAATCTAGCCTTTAAAAATGCTGGTATGGGAAATACCCCAGAAGAGTGGACAACAGGGATCATTAAACTGAAGAAATAACGTTGAACACTGGATAAAGAATTACAAGACACATGAAAGTCGAGCCAAGAAGTTCTCTTATAATTTACATATTGCAGAAAAAGGCACGATATAGTTGTTAATGATTTGGGAAGATGTCAAGCCAAAAATCAGATGTTGAATTTGTCCATAGCCAACATGGAAGCTTCATATCAACGCCACAAGCGTGAGATTGATGCTGATCTATAAGCCACTAGAGCTAGGAACAAGAGATTGATGAGGATTATAGATAATTTTGAAAATATTGCCCAAGGATTTCATAACAACGAAGATTTTCTTACGAGGAAAAATGAACAACTTTGTTTACAGCCTCGATAATTGACATAAGATGGAGGAAAAAGACACCGTAATGAAAGAATCTATGACCAAAGCAAGCTATGTGGCTCACAAGTTGATTGATTTAGCTGGCTTTGCACGAGAATTAAGTAGATTGACAACTGAACACCCGAACATGAGTGAAAATTAACTTGGCTTTTGAGAGAGATGTAGAAGTTAGGAGTTAAAGTTATTCCTTATGTGTAAAGTTGTTTGATGTATCAAAACCTTTGTGTTCAATGAAAGTTATTTTAAGATGGTCGCTCTGGAATGACATCTTTTGAATACCTTCATTTGCATCACATTTGTTTATTTAAGCATTTTACATGCATTGGTTATGAAAACATGAAAATAATTTATGGAGGGTTATGTGACAGTAATACCAAGATCATTCATTCATACTAATTCCTAATCATCATGAACAAACAAATGGAATCAATTGAGAAATCTCATGAGTGATCACAAGATCGGTTACAAGAGCAGTTAGTCGTATTACAATAAGATACGAGGAATCAAGCATCGGGTTCTCTATAATATGTATCAAATCAGATGATCCAGGTGATGGCGACCAAGGTTGTTGATAAAGAGAAGATAGTTGATAAAGGATATAAGTGTTATCATACTAATACGTTGAGAATGATAGCCTACCCTGGATCTTCACGCTTACACCTAGGGAAGAGCCTCATTATTCATGAACAATTTGAAGATGAATTTAAGTAGTTGAAAGAATCAATTAGAGCTATGAAAAATGTTAATGCCTCCCATAAAGAACTAGAAGTGAGATAGCTCAGCTTGGTCTCGGATTTGATCATCCCACATCAATTTAGAATGCCTAATTTTGAGAAATATAATGGCACTAGTTGTCCCCTCATTCATCTGAGAATTCTCTGTAGAAATAGGGAAGGTTACTTAAATTATGATAATCTGTTGATTCATTTCTTCCATGATAGTCTTGTTGGGCCATCCATAGTATGTATAACCATTTAAACAAATAGTAGATCAAGAGATGGGTCGATCTAGCTGACGCTTTTTGGGGCAATATCGGTATGTTAAAGGCTTAGCTCCAAAACTTCAGGATCTTCAGGGAATAAGGATGAAAGCTACTGAAAGTTTTAAAGAATATGCCCTAAGATGGAGAGGAGTGGCAACAAAGTTCAGCCTCCCATGTTAAAAGAAAAAATATCATATATGTTTCATAATTCTCTCCCGGATCCTTTATTCGAGTTGATGCTGGAAAACTCAACAGGGGACTCCAATAATCTTGTGACAGCTTAGGAATTGATTGAAAATTCAATCAAAAAGGAAATTTAAAAGTCTCCAAAAGCCCAATTGATCAAAAAACGAAATTGATGATGCAAATGAATGTCACGTCCAGAGACCCCGCAGCCGCAAAAGAAAAGAAGTGTTAGTCGTTCGAACCGACCAAAGAAGGTCTCACGATCAATAAATACTTTGGAGGTGTTACAAACTCCTATCTAAGATCTATACTCCCATTTGATTAAAGGTCAATACCTCACACCGAGGCCAACAAAAGTGCCACCAAACCCTTCTACCCACAACTATGATCAAGATAGTGTATGTGATTTCCACTTGGGGGCATATGGGAATTCTACGGGGAATTGTAGGCCGATGTTAAAGGAGATTGAGATGCTTGTTGAAAATGGGACGTTGACACAAGAATTGGTGGAACAATGGATGACGAACTTGAGTGGGGCATCGAAACACAATATGTAGAATCTGATCGAGTCAAGTGCCACTGCATTAGATGAGTAATGGGGCATCCTTATTAGAAAGAGATCATTTCATCCATCATGAAGCTTTATTCCGTTTCCATTGTTTTGTTTGAGTTTATTTTTGTTCTTTCTTTACCTAAATATTTTGTAAAAATGTTTGGTGATTGAACTTTGCTACTTTTTAAGGTTATGAGCAATGAATCAAATTTTTAATTTGTTAATTCTCTGAGTATCAAATAAATTAAAGATTCTTTTAATTTTTCAGGAATTATAGATCTTTGCTAAGTAGCGAAATTAGACCTTTCATACCCTGTCCTAAGCCAAAAGCACAATTACTCGATTCTTTACCTTAAATAATTTATGGTCACTACCAAAACCAAATTTGACACTACATCTATCTGAGTCACCAAAATCATACCCTTACCTCTCTTTGAGGCAATAAAGTCACACCCACATCTTCTCAAACACAAAACCCTCATTTTTTATGCCAATAAAACCTGAAAGCCTTAAGTGCAAAACTTTCATTTGATAGTGAATCTTCCTGCAAGAAGAGACGAGATGGGGCATTCGAGATAAACTTTCTGAAGATTAGCTCAATTAAGCGGGGCATATTTGAAGCAAGAAGAAGAAGAAGAAGAAACAATAAAATGATTGAAATAATTTTATCATGCATTAATTATATTATTTTCCTGTAAATAAAAGTTAATCATGAATATTCATCCCCTGAGGATACCTCTTTTTGCAAGGAATCTATGTATGAAATGATGAATGAATTTCTTTCAATATACATTCACAAAAAGAGAAAACTTCTTGTCCCATTTGAGCCAGAATTATTTTTCTTCCGATTCAACCCTAACCATGGATCACCCTCCACATTGGGGGGCAAGATGAAGATATCTACTCGCAGGAGTAAAGATCGTTAATCCAGTTTTATTATATGGAAAGTCTCCATGAAATAAAGAGAAATAACAACGAACCACAAGATAGATCAAATACAAAGTGCTCGGAGATCAAATCCAATTGAGAATAATGAAAGAATTTCCAAATTCTAGAAAGAGGCCAATAAGGTGCTCAAAGCAATTAGAATCTTGTACTTATCCAATAAAGTCATAAAAGAGAGAAAAGATAGAAAAAGAATAAGAAAAAATAAAAAAAATAGAGAGAAAAGATAGAAGAAAAGAAGAAAAGAAGAAAAGGGAAAAATAGAAAAAATGAGAATAAAAAGAAAAAGAAAAAAAAAAGAAGAGAAAAGATAAAGAGAAAAGAGAAAGAAAATAAATCAAGTATTTCAAGATGAGTGACTCATTGAACCTCAGACTACAAGGTTGATCAAGTACAATCGTTTCAAAGATCCATATTCAACAAAAGAGCGAGAAATGTCGGAGATATAGGAAAATAGAGATGAACTCTAGGGTGAAAACCCAAAAAATAGGCAGTCTAGAGGGATCTAAGAAAAGAAAATAAAAGACAAGTTGCAAGCAGATTCAAATCGATTAAGAGAAGATTGTAGGCATCAAAATGAATTTGATCTTTGGTTCGATCACCCTTAAACACTTGTTTGAGCCTATTATCCATTTCTTTCGTAACCATAGCCTACATTACATGCCTAAAAAGTTTCTTCTAATCATAGATAGAGTTCTAAGTAGAAGAGACTATCTTCATATTTCATTCCGCCTCTCATGATTAATTTTTATTTGCAAAAGGTTTTCTAAAATCTTTAATTCATGATAGGAAAATAATAAAGGGGGTTCAAGACGTAAAATTTTGAATAACGTCTTGAAGCCAAAGGAGGATTCGAGTTGAAAATATGAAAAGGGGACTCAAATATGAATATTGTGTAGTTATTACAGAGTATGTGGTCTTATTCATCCCTTGACAAGGCATTGTATCAACTGAAAATCCTCACGAGAGTTTGGAACCCATGAACATCAGAAGATGAGCATAATAAGTACTTCATCAGATCAATGAACACCAAAATCAAGAATGATATACCTTAACTAAAAAGGCCAACCTGAAACACTTTACCTCCCCGTTTTCAATCTTGACACTTGCCAATGGGTTATGATTTTTGAAAAATTAAAATAGTAGTTGACTTGTTTGATACTCAATGAACTCCTGTTTTATAATTTGTTTCAATTGCGAGTCGTTGCATAGGGCACTAGTTTTCAAAAATTCTTCATCAAACATTTTCATATTTTGAAAAATTGAAAGAGGAAGAAAAACATTCTCTAACAGGATAATCTCTCAAAAATGAAGGAGATCCTTGAAAAAGTTGAGATTTGTGGTAAGAAGAATAAAAGGCATAGGAGAAATGAAGACATTATTCGTTTAGAAGACTCAAGAACAAAACTTCTCACACTTTGATGGGCTGGTGATTTTTGATAAATGATGTGAGAGTGATATCAATCAAGGATGAAATTTTGGCACCCAAACAGGGATGAGTTTCAGGAGTACCTATATTGGGGCATGACCAATGACCCAGTTCATTTGAGATAACAAGGTTCAGACTGAAAAGACATTAAGAATGAGCCTCACAACTTGGAGTGTCAGGGGCAGGCCATGAATTTGAGCAGACCTTACCTTGTGGAGCAAATCAATCGAGCATTAATTATATGTAGAGTCCCAGAAAAATATCTCTGATAGCACATTTGATCCAAGGACATAAAAGGTACATCAAGATCATATTACTGACCGCAGAAAGAAATGAAACATTTCTTCTGAGACTTTATTACTAATGAGAGGCAAAGAGGACACAACGACATAAGATGATCAGGTGGCTCTTCAAAGTTGCAAGATTGAAATTATAAGTTGCTACAATGATATACGAGTAAACCCTATAGAAAAGTAATCAAGTGGAAGAATACCTAGTTCCCCACATTGGAGTCAAAGGAAATTTGAATCAGCATTTATGCATGCATGAGAACATCATTTGCATAAAAGAAAATGCATTACATTGCATTCACATTTCACACATAAATGTATGGTTTTTAGAGATCTTTCAATGAAAAGAGAAGATTCATGATATCAAAATTCCAACAAGTGGAAGCTAGAATTCAAACCTCAAATATAGGAAATCATGTTTAAGGAGGCAAACCTGAAGAACGGGGTAGGCCCAATCCATAAAGGAAGCATTAGATTGAAGTGGGGCATGTTACCCGACCCTTAAGTCATTTTATAAGTTAAAAATAAGAAAGGTTTCTCATTTAAATCTAAAATTTGAAATTCTTGAAATGTGAGAAAAGTTTCTTGCCTAGTAAACTATTTCCAAAATTGTAAGTCCTTCGGGCCATCAGTAAGTGTTTCGAGCATGATGCTTAAATCCTTAGGTTCATCTGTAAGTCTTTCAAGCAAGATGATAAGTCCTTCGGGATATCTATAAGACCTTCGGGCATGATGTTTTCACGTGTCTTTCGAAAAATGAGAAAGGTTTATCATTTAAATCTAAAAATTGAAATTTTTTAAAAGTAAAAAAAGTTTCTTACCTAGTAAACTATCCCAAATTTGGTAAGTCCTTTGGGCCATCAGTAAGTCTTTCAAGCAATATAATAAGTCTTTTGGGCCATCCATAAGACCTTCGAGCTGGATGTTTTCACGTGTCTTTCGAAAAATAAGAAAGGTTTCTCATTTAAATATGAAAATTCAAGTTTTTAAAAAGAAAGAAAATTTTCTTACCTAGTAAACCATTCCCAAATTTGGTAAGTCCTTCGGGTCATCAGTAAGTCTTTCAAGCATGATGCTTAAATACTTCAGGTCATCTATAAGCCTTTCGAGCAAGATGATAAGTCATTCGGACCATCCATGAATCCTTCGGGCTGGATGTTTTCACATGATTTTACAAAAAATGAGAAAACAATTTCCAAAATTTCTCATTTATCTTTTCTGAAAAATGAAACTTTTGAAAAAAGTAACAGATTCAAAGTCCCAAAAAAGCAAGAGGTTCAACTAACACTCAAGTCGAGGCAGATTCCTATATTTGGTGGGTACGAGACAAGTGTCCACAAGAAAAAATTGATTTTCAAAGATTATCATGGAATCCCAAGACTTTTAGATTTAATAGTATTGAAGACAAGAGAAACAAATTGAACTCGATTCAATTTTCCCTGAAGAACAGTGTAATGAATCAACATTTCCATATCTGATTTTCCCTCAAGAAGCAGTGGACAAATCCATCTCTTTTAAGATTTGATTTCCCTGAGAAACAGTGGAACAACTCTGCCTCAATTTAATCTTCCATGAAGAAATAATGGAGCAGATCCCTTATTAGATTTCAAAGCGCAGAGTCGATCGGATGAAAACTCATTGTCTCTTCATCTTTGCCTATTATTGACACAAGAATGGGCAGAGAGGGGCAGTTCGACACCTATTTTCGTCCTAACCTTTTATTTAATTTTTATTATTATTAATAATATTATTATTATTTAAATTATATTTATATAATTATTTTTTTCATTTTGTAGGCCAAATTACAAGCCCAATTTAGGAACCCAAACCTTAAACCCCAAAATAATTATAGTTAAAATCATATATTTCCTAGTTTCAGCCGTCGCGTCAGCTACACAGCCATCACCAACCGCCTCCGCTAATCGCACCAATCACTTGTCATCGTTTCTGTTGTCCACTACTGATAACTCCATAAAAGGTCACATTATGGGACCTTTTAACTTAAGTTATTGAATGTCAAAGGCTCGTTTACGAACATATAGATGCATTTAGAAGTATTTAGTTGCATGTGGTGAATTTCGATTTGCCATGGCATTTTATTTTTACAGTGATGTGCTTTATGGGAAAGCTACTTGTCTGATGATGCACAAGTTTTGAAAGCAAGAAAAAGAGGAAAGAAAATGTCGTGACATAAGGAGATTGCTGAGCTAAAAAAAATCCAAGTTCAACTGGCATTTCGAAAGTACTTAAAGTGCGGGAAGATATTTTTGAAGCCAACTGTATCCAACTGTCTGAGAGCTCTGCCCGAGAAATCCACCTCGAAGATCCGCCTGGAGGGACCGGCACTGCAACCGCCGATCCTGCTGACCACGCCGCTTGACCCTACAGATCTTGTCTGTCCTTGGGCACCTACAAAGGGATTATACCGATCACTCATACCAGCTACCCAGGTTGTATCATCACCTGTCTTGCCCGACTCCCAAGCAAGTTAACCATAGTTTGGGAAAGTCAACTCTTAGTTCAAGGGTTAATTTTCCCTATAAATAGATGATGAAGCCACAATGAAGAAAACTTTGGTTCCACCCAGATTTGAGCTTAAAAAGTTAGAGAGAGAAGGTCTCATCTTTCTCTATCAATCTCACTTGCTGTGGCATTACTCCTTGACAAGTCTGAGGGAGTGGCGGTCTGAGCGTCTGAGAGGAGCCAGTCGTGGGAGCAGTTCTTGGTGGCCGAGGGAAGCACTGGGCAGTGCACGTCGAAGGCTTTCTCTCCTCCCCTTAGTTATTTTCTTTCATATTTTTTATTGGGTTGTAAGGAACGAATGAAACTTGCTTTGTGCTTGTTTATTTCAAACCCCACCATAAACTAATCATATTCGGTGGGAATTCGCTTGGATTTTTAAGTTTTTATTGCAATGAATGGTTGATTTTCTATGCTTTATTCTGTTTTGTTTGTGAAACTTAATGCCTTAAGGTTGTAGGAGTTACGAGAGTAGCCTTTCCTTAGGAGAGCTTGAGGGTTCGAGAGAATGCCTTGGCAATTTATCTTTAGTCTTCGAGAGAAGCTAGGGAGGAACTACATAAACAAGGGGTTCTAGGTAGTAACTAGGCCTAATCCACCTTAGAGATAAGGATAGGATTTCATTTGACTAAAAGGAGCTGTACAAAAATGATAGGTTAGATGTTAATGTTGTCGCAAAAAGGTATTACCGAGACATATCCTGTTATCTGAACCAATAGGATCACTGCAGGGGTTTACGCCAATAGGTTTTGCCAGGGCATCTTTAATCTATCGAGTCCCTTACTAGAGATAGCATAGGGCACCTCTGTAGACTCTGTCGGACAGGTTAAGCATATAAGAAATACCATTCAGAGAAATAGACTTAGATTTTCCTAGTGGCTCCTACTTCTCATTCCCATAGCAGTTTGTCGTGTGAGAAAGCTAAAGTCTTATATATATTAAATCTAGTATTTTCATTTTTATTTTGCTTTGACATTTTCATTTGTTTGCATGTGTCAATTTAATTTGCAACATGTCTACTTGCTACCATACCACTATTCCATTTCCACAACATCCATCTTATTTTGCCACAGCATTATCAGTTGTACATACCCTCACTAACTTTACTTAGGTGATAAAGTAAAGTGCCTTCACAAACCTATTTGATTTCTCCAATTCCCTGTGGAGACGATACTCTACTTATTACTTTATTACTTGTTCGATTATGTATACTTGCACACATATTCGTACCCATATTTAGTACTCATACCGAGTGGACAAGTTTTTGGCGCCGTTGCCGGGGAATTAGCAACTGGAAGTTAAATTGATTTGTCATAGCATTTTTATTTTTCTTGTTCATATTTTCTTTTTAGTTAACTTTATTTGCTACTTTCCTTAATTTTTTTCATTTAGTTTTCTAGGTACGTGACCCGACGCAACCCTGAAGAGCCATTAGAACCGATTGATCCTGAAATTGAGAGGCTTTTTAGACAAAGAAGATGTGCTCAACGTGTAAACATGTACCAAATCGGAAATCAAGGTATTGGTCATGAGGAGAATCAGAATGTCGGGGTAAATTTAAATGCTGAAAATGCAGCCAGACCTCGTGCCATTCGTGATCACTTAAACCCGATCTTAGAGGATTTAAATCCTGGAATTATGGCCCCAGATATTCACGCAGCCAACTTCGAACTCAAATCCGTCATGTTCAATATGTTGAACTCCATAGGATAGTTTGGGGGCATGCAAAATGAAGATGTCAGGCAGCATATTCATAACTTCTTGGAGGTGTGCGATTCTTTTCGCCAACAAGGGGTGCACAAAGATGTTCTCAAATTAAAGATATTTTTTACTCCCTACGTGAGCGAGCAAGGGCGTGGTTGAGTGGCGTTCCAGCGGGTTCAATGGAGTCGATGACTGATGTGTAAAAAAAATTGATGAGGTATAATCCTCCAAATATGAACACCCAACTGAGGAACGGCATTGCTTCCTTTCGTCAGGCTGATGACGAGTCGATGTATGAATGCTGGGATCGATACAAGGCATTACTTCGTAAGTGCTCAAACCATGGTTTTCAAGATTGGACGTAAGTGGTGATGTTCTACAATGGAGTAAACGTACCCACGAGAATGATGCTAGATGCCTTGGCAAATGGGATGTTACTTGACAAATCACCAGCAGAGGCATTTAACATTCTGGATAAGATTACCACTAATGATTATCAGTTTCCATCCACAAGGCTTGGAGTTGGGCGAAAATCTCATGGAACTTTTGAGCCATATTCTAAGGATAACGTGTCCGCCCAACTTGCTACTATCACCAACATGCTAAAAATTTTGCAAAGGCCAAGTGAGGTGAGAGAAGTGAAGGCAACCCATTCAGCGTGTCTATTATGCCACGACAATCACAATGAGAGTGACTACCCGACCAATCAAGAATCCATCAACTTTGTAGGCAACTTCAACTGAGGCAACAACAACCCCTATTCCAACACATATAATCCTGGATGGCGTCAACATCCAAACTTTTCATGGGGAAATCAAGGAACCAACAATGCTCATCAACCAGCTCGGCATCAAAATTTCAATGACTCCTAGAGTTATCAATCGAATATGCCATGGCATAATTCTAATAAGGGAGGGCCTTCTTCATCAAATACCAGTTCTTTAGAGGACACAATGCAAGAGTTTATTGCAACAACAAAAACAATGCTGCAAGACCATGTGACCTCCATCAAAAAACAAGGGGCCCTGCTTCAGAGCCATAGTTCGTCGCTGAGGGCGCTGGAGAGTCAAGTTGGTCAAATTGCTGTGACATTACAAGAACGCAAACCATGATAGTTACCGAGTGACACTGAAGTCACCAAACCTCATGGCAAAGAGAGCTGCAGCATGCTAACTCTCGAAGTGGTACATAAATTAATGTTGAAGACAAGTTTGGGGGAAGATCGAAGGATGAGACACCCCCTGTAACCAAGCAAGTTGATCAAGAAGTGTAAGAAGAATCACCATTAGAAAAGGAAAAGGCTGAGGATTCGTTAAGTAAAGAAACTGAAGGGGCAAATAAAAATGCCAAGGCAAATAAAAATGCCAAGGCAACTTCTGTTTGCACCCCGTCAGTACAGAAGCCAGACCCCCACCTCCTTTTCCGCAAAGACTGAAGAAGCATAATGAAGATATCCAGTTTAAGAAGTTCGTTGACATTCTGAGTCAACTTCAAATCAATGTTCCTTTTTTGGAGGCGATGGAACAAATGCCCACCTATGTCAAATTTCTTAAGGAAATTGTTACAAAGAAGAGAAAGGTTGAGCAGTACGAAACAATTACCACCGCAAAAGAATTTTGCTCTTCCTTAAGTAAGCTGCCACCAAAGAGACACGATTCGGGCAGCTTCATCATCCCATGTTCAATAGGAGACAAATTTGTTGAGAAGGCATTATGTGACCTTGGCTCAAGTGTGAATTTGATGCCTAAGTCAATATTCATCAAGCTCGGGATAGGAAATGCGAGACCCACCTCGGTCATCCTGTAATTTGCCGATCGTTCACATGTTCGACCAGATGGGCGAAATGAAGATATCATCGTGCGGGTTGACAAGTTCATTTTTCCTATCAATTTTTTGATTTTGGACTGTGAGGTCGATGCCACTGCACCCATCATATTGGGGAGACCCTTCCTAGCTACCGGTCGTATTCTCATCGACTGTGAGAGGGGAGAGCAGACCATGCGAGTGGCCGATCAACAAGTCACTGTGAATGTCTTCCGCTCACTTAAGTACATGGATGATTCTGAAGAATGCAGAGCATTTTAGAAGTGGATACAGTAATAACAAAAGAAGCAAAGAAATTTTGCCAGGATAATTTCATTCAGCTGGGATCTGATAAAGGGCTGCTGGAAGACTTAAAGGCCGGAGAGCCTAATGATTTTTCATCCGAGGAACAGCAAGCTAACTTCTTTAAAGCTAGCCCAGGTAAGCTTTTTGAACCTTTGAACTTTGAAGAGTTTGTTCCTCCCAAGCCCTCACTACAGTATGCTCCTACCCTAGAACTTAAGAATTTGCCACAGCATCTTAAATATGCTTATCTGGGTAGTGATGAAACTTTGCCTGTGATTATTTCCTCTGCCCTTACTCCTAACCAAGAAACGAGTTTGTTAAGTGTTTTGTCACAGCATAAGAAAGCGTTAGGGTTGACGATGGTAGATCTGAAGGGAATAAGTCCAATAATCTGCATGCACAAAATCCTACTGGAAGAATGCCACGACAAATCCATAGAGCACAGCGAAGATTGAACCCAATCATGAAGCAAGTTGTGATAAAAGAGATTCTTAAATGGCTTGATGCTGGAGTAATTTACCCCATTTTGGATAGTTCGCGGGTGAGTCCCATTCAATGCGTGCCCAAGAAGGAAGGCATGACCGTGGTGACGAGTGAAGACAACGAATTGATACATATTCACACGGTCACTGGGTGGCGAATTTGCATGGACTAATGTAAGCTTAACAAGGCCACCAAGAAGGATCACTTCCCTTTGCCGTTCATCGATCAAATGCTGGATCGACTTACTGGCAAGGCATTTTATTGCTTCTTGGACGGTTACTCTGGGTACAACCATATTGCCATCGCACCAGAGGACCAAGAGAATACCATGTTTACGTGCCCCCATGCCACTTATGTTTTTTCAGAATGCCTTTTGGACTCTGTAATGCCCCGGTAACTTTTCAGCGCTGCATGCAATCCATATTCTCTGACATTGATGAGGATTATCTTGAAATTTTCATGGATGATTTTTCTGTTTCTGGGGATGACTTTCAAAAATGCCTCGGTAATTTGGCAAAGGTATTGAAGCGATGTGAGGAGGCTGATCTCGTACTGAATTGGGAAAAATGCCACTTCATGGTAACAGAAGGCATTGTTCTAGGCCACAATATTTCTGCAAAGGGAATTGAGGTTGATAAGGCTAAGATCGAGGTGATCGAGAAACTTCCCCCACCAAACTCTGTCAAGGGAATTCGGAGTTTCCTTGGACATGCTGGATTTTATTGAAGATTCATCAAGGACTTCTCTGTAATATCCAAGCCCTTGTGTACCCTGCTGCAACAGAACCAACTGTTCGTATTCGATCAAAAATGCCATGGCATATCCAAAGAGCTGAAGCAAAGACTTATCTCTGCACCGATCGTAGTTCCCCCAGACTGGACGGCACCGTTCGAATTAATGTGCGACGCAAGTGATTTTACCGTGGGAGCTGTGCTTGGAGAACGTAGAGGTAAACTTTTTTCATGTAATTTACTATGCTAGTTGTACCTTAAATGATGCACAATTGAATTACACTACCACTGAGAAGGAATTACTTGTTGTGGTATTTGCATTTGACAAGTTTAGGACATACTTGATAGGCACAAAAGTTATAGTTCACACTGATCATTCAGCTATAAAATACTTAGTGAACAAGAAAGATGCCAAGCCCAGACTAATTAGATTGATATTACTCTTGCAAGAATTCTACTTAGAGGTGGTTGATAGGAAAGGTATTAAAATCAGGTTGCAGACCACTTATCTAGGCTAGAGAACATTTCATAATGCCATGACATTTTTGATATTAAAGAAGAATTCCCTGACGAGAAAATTTTATATGCCACGGTAATTCCGTGGTACGTTGACCTTGTTAATTTTCATGTTAGTGGTGTTTTTCCTTATGAACTAAATAGCCAGGGCAAAAAGAGGTTTATGCATGATGCCAAGTTCTATTTTTGGGACGAGCTGTACTTGTTCAAGCAATGTGCCGATCAAATGATTCGACAGTGCATCCCCGAAGAAGAGCAAAGTGATATTTTACACCATTGCAACAAAGCAACCTGTGGAGGTCATTTTGGAGGTTCGAGGACTGCTGCAAAGGTCCTCTAATCGGGCTTTTATTGGCCATCTCTATTTAAAGATGCCCACGAATTTTGCAAGGCATGCGACCGATGCCAGCGCACTGGAAACATTTCCAGACGACATGAAATGTCGCTGCAAAATATTCTGGAGATAGAACTTTTTGATGTTTGGAGCATTGATTTCATGGGACCATTCACATCTTTCTTCAGAGACTTATACATTTTGCTTGCGGTGGACTATGTTTAAAGTGGGTTGAAGCAATTGCTACGCCAAGGAACGACTCTAAGACGGTGCTCAAGTTCCTTCACAAGAACATATTCACTCAATTTGGAGTACTGAGAGCCATCATCAGTGATGAAGGCACCCACTTCAATAACAGATTAATTGCCAAGGCATTATAGAAATATAGAGTGCGATATAAGATTGCCACGGCATATCACCCGCAGACAAATGGGCAAGCTGAAGTGTCTAATCGAGAAGTCAAGCAAATCCTTGAGAATGTGGTGAACCCTCGAAGGAAAGACTGGTCCCCCAAGCTCGATGAAGCATTATGGACCTATAGGACGGCATTCAAAACGCCTCTGGGAATGTTGCCTTTTAAGATAGTATATGGAAAAGCCTGCCACCTCCCAGTTGAGTTAGAACACAAGCATACTGGGCAATCAATAAATTAAACTTCGACGAACAACTTGCTGGGGAGAAACGATTGCTCGACTTGAATGAAATGGAGGAGTTTCGAGCACAAGCATATGAAAATTCCAAGCTCTACAAGGAAAGAACCAAGAAGTGGCATGACAAAAATCTTTTGCCACGGCCTTTTCATGTGGGCTAGAAAGTGCTGTTTTTCAACTCAAGGCTCAAACTCTTCCCTGGCAAACTAAAGTCACGTTGGTCGGGACCGTTTAAAGTTCATCATGTTTACCCATTTGGCGCTGTTGATATCAAGAACATGGACGATGGATCCATTTTTAAAGTCAATGGCCAGTGCCTGAAGGCTTACCAAGGAATCCCACCTGCACGTGACAAGTCGGCATTGCTCTTGCACAATGTCGACACTGGTCTAAGGGTGCCTTGACATTCTAAATTTACTCCTGTGCATAAATAATTTTTATATTACTATTATTTTAGTCTTTACTATTTTTAATTAATTTTGTTTATTTTATTTTTGTTGCATGGGACTTCCACGCACAATGCACGTGAGGAGTGTAGAGGAAGTTGGGAAAAATTGGGGCGGCAAATGAAAACAGGAAAAGGAGGGAAGTTTTTGACTTATTGACTTTTGACTTGGCGGTTAATTTTTATTTACTTTCATTTTGTTTCATTCCCGCCTAGACCCCACCTTTTATTTAACCTTTCCCCCACAAAAATCTTCATTTTGTTTGTATCTTCATTTCACTTTTTACTTTAACTTTCTTTCATCTTCTTCCTCTCTTTCTTTTAACCGAACCTACACAGCCGTCCAACCCAATTTTTTCTTCTTAGTTCCTTTGTGTGTTCTCATCATGGTATGTTCCCGTCCCCCTGCGCCATCTTCGCCACCACAGTTTATGGATGATTCCGCCCGTGAAAGGTTCCAAACAATCAAGAACCGCCGCGTCTTCTTCGAGTTGGGATTTGTCTTCTCTGAGGAGGAAGATGTTGCCTAAGGGAGTGAGGTCCTCGATATTGTCACCAAGCATAAGTGGCAGAAATTTGCCAAGCATCATGCTGTTGTCAATGCCACTTTAGTGAAGGAGTTTAACTCCAACATCACCAAGCTAAACCAGCATGTCGTAACGGTTCGCGGCATTTCTATTCGTTTTACTCCTTCTGCCATTAATCATTATTTTAAAATGCAGGTTGTTGAAGACCACCATGCTCGTTTCGCTCAAGAAGCTGACAACGAAATTACCAAGGCATCCTGGAAGACCTATGTTTTCCGACACACAATGGAATGGTCAACAAATCAGTCGCAAGACAGTGGACCGGGAGAGGCTATTCCCGCAAGTGAAGTTGTGGAATCATTTCATGAAGCAAAAACTTTTACCCACATCCCACAATACAACAGTGTCCTACCAGTGAATACTCTTGCTGCATTCAATCATATTCGAAGGAGTCATCGATGTAGGGAAAATTATCGTGGAGCATGTTCATTTGTGCCTAAAGCGACCTGCAAGTGCCCTGGTATTTCCAAATCTCATCACCACCTTATGCCGTAAAAAGAATATCCCTGAAGAAATGTTTGATGAGATTTTATCGGGTATTGCTGGAATCACCAAAGCGAGAATCCCTCTGTTGTTGGGTCACAAGGAAGCCAAAGGGAAGGAAAAAGAGGCAACTACATCTCGCGCTACATCATTTCCACATGCCAGGGCAACTTCAAACTCCCTGGAGTAGGCAGTCCAGCGCACTCAAGAGCATATCGGGCAGCTGTCTGACAAACTGATGACATATTTCACCTATGCCAAACGACGAGATGAATTTCTCACCAGAGCCTTGATGGAATTCCTCCCACACACAAACTTCACCATTCCTGTCTTCCCTGACATACTCGTGCCACCAAATGAGGATGCCAAGGTATCTGCACAAATACCTCATCCTGTCCATACTGATGCCCCTCAATCGCATGGTGCAGAGAGTCCCCAGTCTGCTGAGGCCGAAGAGCCCGAGGACCGTGATCCCGTCTATGTTGTGCCGCCCGATGCTGATCAAGAAGTCAATCTCCAACTCGCTCATTGTCCAGAATCTCCCCATCATGTTGAACCCTTGGCGAAAGAACACCTTGAGGTTCCACAGCCCAAGGAGGCAACCGATGAGTCACAATTCGAGATTCCACGACAAGCTCCTTTGCGTAGGAGCTGACGTCACCTTAGAAGGTATCTCAGCATCAGGATCCCCCGCTCCCAGCCATTCTAGAAGGACCTAGCACTCCTCCAGCTGCACCTGCGTCTGACTCTGAGCACTCTAGCCCTGTTTAAAGCCAAGGTACCTTGCATTTGCATTGCATTCATAGCATGTAGTTTTATTTTCCTTAGTTTTTAGTAAGCATTGAGGACAATGTTTCTCTCAAGTTTGGGGGAAGTAGGGTTCTCGCATCATTGAATGATAGTACTAGTTAAATAAATATGCCATGACATTAGTAAGTGTCTGAATAGTTTTCTGGAATTAGTTTAGGATGCCCGATGATGATGAATTCTTGATTGCTAGGATATAATGTACATGACTGGTTGAGGATGATAGAACCAACTCTAGGACTTGCTTCTTTGAAACCCTTGATTACATGATTGTATGTTTTCCATGCTTGAGAAACTTGGAAATTTTTTATAAGAGAATTCTTAAAATGTCGTGGCATAAAACTTTGACTGTTGAACACCCCGCCACTATGTTAAAAAAAGAGTTCGAAGTTATGAATAAATGCCTTGGCATATCTGTAGAGGGACACTCCGTTATGCTATGGCATATGAGTGAATGAAAGATGTCACGGGATGACTCTACCTGACTAGCTCGGGGGTGGAAGGTATACTTCCTTTCACCAAGAGTGTGGGATGGTAAAGTGATGGGCTAACTCCCCTCGTAGCAGAATTAAAGAAAAGAAAGCAAGTGGGAGTAAATTTTGTGAATGCCATGGCAAATTAAGAAAGTATCCTTAGAAAATTTTTAAATTTGTTATGCATGGACTGGATACAAAAACGCACACACCCACACAAAGAATCTTTCCATAGGGGACAGTACTAGATTTCTCGACCCAGTCTAGCATGTTGAAGCTATATGTACTGAGGGCTGAAATTTTATCCCATAAGACTATTCTGCTTCTGAACTTTTCATGGAATTTTTGTTTTACTTATCACTATCCATTGCTTGAGGATAAGCAATAGCTTAAGTTTGGGGTGTGATAACTCCGTAAAAGGTCACATTTTGGGACCTTTTAACTTAAGTTATTGAATGTCTAAAGGCTCATTTAGGAACATATAGATGCATTTAGAAGCATTTAGTTGCATGTGGTGAATTTTGATTTGCAATGGCATTTTATTTTTAGCGGTGCTGCTTTATGGGAAATGTACTTGTCTAATGATGCACAGGTTTTGAAAAAAGGAAAAGAGGAAAGAAAATGTCGTGACATAAGGAGATTGTTGAGCTAAAGAAAATTGCCAAGTTCGACTGGCATTTCGAAAGTGTTAAAGTGCAGGAATATATTTTTGAAGCCAGCTGTATCCAACTGTCTGAGAGCTCTACCCGCGAAATCCACCTTGAAGATCTACCTTGAGGGACCGGCACTGCAACTGTCGATCCTTCTGACCACGCCGCCTGACCCTGCAGATCTTGTCTGTCCTTGGGCACCTGCAAAGGGATTATGTCGGTCACTTATACCAGCTACCCAGACTGTATCATCACCTGTCTTGCCCGACTCCCAATCAAGTTAACCATAGTTTGGGAAAGTCACTCTTAGTTCAAGGGTTAATCTTCCCCTATAAATAGAGGATGAAGCCACAATGAAGAAGACTTTGGTTCTACCCAGATTTGAGCTTAAAAAGTTAGAGAGAGAATGTCTCATCTTTCTCCGTCAATCTCACTTAACGTGGTATTTCTCCTTGACAAGTCTGAGGGAGTGGCGGTCTGAGCGTCCGAGAGGAGCCAGTCCGTTGGGAGCAGTTCTTGGTGGCCGAGGGAAGCACTGGGCAATGCACGTCGAAGGCTTTCTCTCCTCCCCTTAGTTCTTTGCTTTCATATTTTGTTATTGGGTTGTAAGGAACGAATGAAACTTGCTTTGTGCTTGTTTATTTCGAACCCCACCATGAACTAATCCTATTTGGTGGGAGTTCACTTGGATGTTTAAGTTTTTATTGCAATGAATGGTTGATTTTCTATGCTTTATTCTGTTTTGTTTGTGAAACTTAATGCCTTAAGGTTGTAGGAGCTACGAAAGTAGCCTTTCCTTAGGAGAGCTTGAGGGTTTGAGAGAATGCCTTGGCAATTTATCTTTAGTCTTAGAGAGAAGCTAGGGAGGAACTACATAAACAAGGGATTCTAGGTAGTAACTAGGCCTAATCCACCTTAGAGATAAGGCTAGGATTTTATTCGAATAAAAGGAGTTGTACAAAAACGATAAGTTAGATGTTAATGCTGCCGTAAAAAGGTATTACCGAGACATATCCTGTTATCTGAACCAATAAGATCACTGCAGGGGTTTACGCCAATCAATTTTGCCAGGGCATCTTTAATCTGTCGAGTCCCTTACTAGATATAGCATAGGGCACCTCTGTACACTCTGTCGGGCAGGTTAAGCATAGAGGAAATACCATTCAGAGAAATAGACTTAGATTTTCCTAGTGACTCCTACCTCTAATTCCTATAGCAGTTTGTCGTGTGAGAAAGCTAAAGTCTTATATATATTAAATCTAGTATTTGCATTTTTATTTTGCCTTGACATTTCCATTTGTTTGCATGATTTGCCGTAACATTTCCACTTGCTACCATACCACTATTCCATTTCCACAACATCCATCTCATTTTTCCACAGCATTATCATTTGTACATACCATCACTAAATTTACTTAGGTGACAAAGTAAAGTGCCTTGACAAACTTATTTGATCTCTCAAATTCCCTGTGGAGACGATACTCTACTTATCACTTTATTACTTGTTCGATTGTGTATACTTGCACACATATCTGCACCCATATTTAGTACTCATACCGAGCGGACAACTGCCAGTACTCCATGTCACTACCAACCAGTAGCCCCACGCCCGATCTCCACCAACTGAGTCACCATCTCTCTACCAAACTTCACTAAAACACGCAATAAGGAAAATAAGAGCATGCAGCAAATCGGACAGAAAAGAAATCATTGTACCTATGGTTCTAGACCTGCCAAATATGCAAAAGGGGGTTAAAGGCACGAAAGTATGAGATCTAAAGGGGAGAGCTTTTTGGGGGTTCGAAAAAACATAGAGAATGAGGGGGGATCTGAAAAGGAGCATTTGAGTTTTGAAGAAAAAAAAGAGAAAAGCATAAAAAAAAACATAATCGAAAAAGAAAGAAAAAGAAAAAGGAAAAAAGTTGGGGCTCGGGTTTTGTAAAAAAGATAAAGGAGAAAATCGAAAGGAAAATGAGAGTAAAGGGGCTTACCATCTAAAAAAGAGGTTTGCCAGAGTGAGAAAGCTGAGACTTCAACCCCAGATCTGCGTCGATCTAGCCCTTTTCAAGGTATTTGGACCCTAGATTCGTATAGAGGGAGTTGGGATAGTTTGTTTGGAGCATTTTTCTCTCGCCACTAACGTGACGGAAGATCACTGGATATGGGAATTTGGGAGAGATAAGAGGATTTTCTCTCATCATCTCTCTCTCATTTTGGTTGGTTGGTAAGAATGAGGCTAGGTTAGCCAAAAAGGTTTAAAATGATATATATATATATATAGGATTCGTGAAACTACGTCGTTTTGGGACTAGGGTTTCCCTGAATTTGGCGTATGGTCTATTCGCGCGGGGAGGGCTCTAGAGTTTGTTTCGTTTGATTTTAGTCATTGGAATTTTGGGTTTTAATGCTTCAAGGTTTAAATTAGTACAATTTAGTCCTCGATTTGAGACTTCTTATTATTTTGAATTTTGTCTTTATACTTTACGCATCTTACATTTTAGTCAGTGTGCATGAATTTCTTTAGGTAGAATTATTCTGTGTCCTTTCAAGTTTCTAAATTATTTTTTTTTACTTATGAACATTTTTTATGGTTTATTTTAATTTAGTTTTTAATATTGTTTGGTATTTTTTATTGTTACCTTTATTGTCGTTGATGTTGTAGTTTACTCTTTCAAGTTTTTGTTTTTATGATTTAATCTTTATTTAACAAGCATGATTAATTTATTTAAATTGTATCTTAGACTTTCATGTTTGTAGGCTTGCATTTTAGTCCTTGCTTAGATTTAGTTTAGTTTATTTGCATGTTTAGACCCTATTATCTTAATTTGGTTTATTTTAGACTACTTTTAAAGATTGTATGTATGCATGTATGCGTATGTGCGTGTGTGCGTGTGTGCGTGTGTGTTGTATATTTATTTGTTATGTTTTTTTATATATGAATATTGGAATTTTTAGAATTAATACCTTCATTTTATTAACTATTAACACTATAGTATATTACTATATATGTATTTAGTTTTTGTTTTGTCATAAAATATGCATATATACATATAAGATATTTGTGTGATTTATTGCATAAGTTTAGGTTGTGTGCGTGTGTGCGTGTGTGTTGTATATTTATTTGTTATGTTTTTTTATATATGAATATTGGAATTTTTAGAATTAATACCTTCATTTTCTTAACTATTAACACTATAGTATATTACTATATATGTATTTAGTTTTTGTTTTATGTCATAAAATATGCATATATACATATAAGATATTTGTGTGATTTATTGCATAAGTTTAGGTTGTTAGTTTTAAATAATTTGTATAACAGCCTCACAAACATCTCTTGACTCGAATCGAAATAAATTGACTAAGGGTAATATTCGTTCATCTTAATATTGTCATAAAGTGATTGTCTTAATGTATAAGAAAATTACTTTCGATAATTTTAAAACGAAAGTATATCCCATTTAGTGACGCGAAATAAATCGAATCAATTTTAAAATTCGGGAATTGGGAAAAATCATGTTCTTTTAATTAAATTCACCGAGAAAAGATTGTTAGATCAAATCTAAGGTTTTGTCCGAGTGTATTTAAATAATTTAACATCCTTATTCTCATTAAATATTGGTAAAATAATTAATTAATTATACTTTCTTGATATATGCTTTTAATTTGTTTTATTTTTGCATGGGTTTTCCAATGGATTTTCAAAATAATTACTTTCGAATCGATATTGAGAATATTATTATCTTTTCATTTCGGTTAATGCAATAAATGAATGCTTTAAGGCATGAGAGGTCATCTATTCTCGATTGGAAATAATTTGATATTATTGTTTTCTCTCGAATCATTATTTAAGAGGGAATAGTGATATCTCTTCATTTTGATTGGAGCAATAAATGACTGCTTTAAGGTATAAGAGGTCATTTATTATCGATTGAAAACTATTAGATATTATCGTTTTCACTCGGATCGATATTGAATTTTAAGACAGAATAATGATATCTTTTCATTTTGGTTGGTGTAATAATTATTGTTTTAAGGAATGAGAGGTAGTTTATTCTCAATTGGAAATAATTAGATATTATTATTTTCTCTCTTAAATTTATTTTGGGTGTTGTTATTTTGAACTAATAATGAGCTTTAAAATGGAATTTTAATATTTCTTTATTTCGATTGGAGTAAGAATATATTGCTTAAAGGTATGAAAGATTGGTTTTTCTCGATAGGAAATAATTAAATAGTATCATGTCTCATCCAAAAATTCAAAGAATATTATTTTTGAAGGGATCTTAAATCAAATTAGACTCGAAATCGTAAATTTCATTGCAAAGACAATTAATTAATCGACTGGGTACCGATTTAGGACGTTGTGGGGGTGATAATCCTTCTCCACACGTAACCGACTCCCAAACTCGAATTTTGGTAACGCATACCACAAGTTTGTTGTTTTAATTAAAATTAATATTTTATTAAAATGGAAAATACGTTTTTGGGTGCCCATTCACACCCTAATCAAAGATTGGTGACGACTCCTAGAACCACGTTTTATTGTTAATTCAGTCATCAAAATTTATTTCGAAACGAGACTCCCTCCCTTTTTTCCTTTCCGAAAAAAACCGTTTCGACAGAAAGAATGTACTCACATTTAATCTCAATTTAACCCAATACTAACATTTCATAAGTACAGGAAGGCAATCGAGGACATAAGCAAACTATTAAATTCATATAGGTGGAATTGATACTTAAGTACGAGTATCGGTACCTAGCCTATAGTATTGATACTCATCCGAAGTATCAGTACCAATATGAGGTTCTAAATGTATTTTAATTCCTAAGATATCAATATTCACATATAAGTATTGGTATTATCCCAAGTATCGGTACTCACCTAAAATATTGGTATCAAAATAAGTCTCGATGTTTGATATATTTACTAGGTATTGGTACTCCCACCCAAATATTGATACTATCCATATGTTATTGATACTCACCTTGAGTAATGATATTAAAATTGATTTCGAATTTGGAATAATTAACCCGATATCGATACCAAAAGGGTGGGTACCGATACTGGAGAAACAATATTGATACCTCAAAAACATAATAACGGTACCCTTCTCTAGGAAAACCCATATTTTCTCTAATTTCATACGATATCGATATTGAAAGAACAATATTCATACCAAAAAGATAAAAATGACCTACTTAAGCTTAAAATGCACTCTCACGTCACCCTTAAAGCATCCTAACTCGTCTGGAGTCACCTAGACATCCTTTTAGGACCTAGTCACATCTATTCTACCCTTAGTAATTTCTTAATCATTCTACGGCGCTAAGGATCAACATGCAATTTAAGTCTCTTGGAATTTGAAGTCAAACATCCCTGCCTACCTAAACTAATTGCAACACATAGCATACCAAAATATTAACTCAACATGAAATGAATAAATGAATGAGTAGCATGACACTTAGATTACAAAATGAGCGATTTAGATAAAAAGTTTTGGTCACTCATAAAAGTAAACTAAGCATGCCAATAAGAATTCTATCTAACCATCAAATCAACAAAAAAAAACCCTTACAGACCATACATGTAACACTCAAATCCGATCAGACCCAAAATTTTGTGGATTTGTATATTACATGGGCCACCAAAGTGACTAAGCCTTTTTTTTAAATCGTTGCTGTAACACCCCAAACCGATGCGGGTAGCCCGATCCGATTCGGGAAGTCACATTAGGGCCACCGGAGCGACCCACCGTAAAAATAGCGGAAATTTTAAAACTTTTTATCAGAACATGTAAACTTATAAAATCATTTATCACTATTTAAAAATAAAACAGATTTCCAAACTCGTATATAAATCAAAATACAATTACATGCCCCCTAATCACAAGTACCATACTCTGCAACCACGCCGGAAGAACTCCCTTACTGAAGTCGATAGATGCACTGGTACAATTGTTTTAACCTGAAAATGTGAGTAATAGAGTGAGCTTTGGAAAGCTCAGTAATTCAGAACTACCAGATGATACTACATGACATGTAGATAAATGGAAAGCCATATAATTTCCTTATTGAATCATACGTATACCAGCTTGCAGAATAATTTGGGGTTCCCTTAGAAGTTCATAGAGTAGAAGCCATGAATCTCAGTTCATAAGAAACCTTTCAAAGTATGAAATTTTCAGGAGATCGAATAGGATGTCTAGTGTGTTCCAACAGTGTAATAAAATCATAATAGGTACAAATCATAGTCCAGTAAATCTCACAATTTCGTAAAAGAGTTTAACTTTTGAAAATCATAGTTTAAACCCTTTTCTGGTACACCATCAGTAGTTCCCAAAAATTATTTTCCATATAGCTTACTTTATGCACATAGCAAAAAGAAAGCCTACTTAAGGATAGGCTATGAAGCTTGTATCCTTAAGCCCAAGTCAATAAGTCCATATAGCTTACCCTAAGCACACAGCAAGGAAAGCCGACCTAATGAAACATCTTGGGGCCCTCAAGAGTCACATTAGGCCCATTTAGCTTGATCAGAGCTATTCCATCGAAATTCAATTCCAAAATTGAATTGCACCGTGACATAAATTCCATAATTACAAAAAAAACATGGTAATCATATACCATTTCAAAACAAAAATTAGATAGCAGCAATATTCCATAAATTGTCACATTAAATTGGTGTATCCATAAAACAATAACCAATGAATTTTGGTGTACCACATATTAAAACCAATAAAATAGTTCAGTAATAAGTAGGGAACACACTAGAGAATCCAAGTATTTTCAGAGGCCATTGTAGTTATCATTTTGGATAACATGAAACTTATGAAATTTGATCGAATTCCAGGAATAAGGTCCTATTGAGGAGAATCGATTACTAACCGATCTAGCCAGACATTTAAGGTTGATACATTAGAATCCCACTATATTTTCGTGTGCTTTAGGAAAACGTTCAGGAACCTTTATACATAATAATTCTAAATTCATATTTACTGCGAGTGATTCTATTACCCAAACAATCAGGGGTATTCAGGAATATACTTTGAATTCATAGGATTTCAGCCCAATTGAACCAAATGAGATATTCAGAATATTTTCCATCTGCGTTACTTGTTTTTTTTTCAAACATGACCGAAGTGATTTTAGATGAAATATAGAATCGAAGATTCAAGTCATTTACAATCTACGACTATCGATCATATTATCAAACAACTCGAGTTACACAACTCTCAAACTGATGCATGTCAACAAGTCAATTCATTATCCTTCCAATGTATTCACTCTTTAATACCATAATGCAGATCCATAGATCATCCCCATAATCATCACTGAATAAATCTTCCAACGGTCTTTATTTCATTTCCACGTTTCAACAATGTCAGGAAATACTGACGTACTTGATCCATGGCTCATAACCCATAATGACAATTCATAATATAAGTTCAACAGTATTTCCAAACTCATCAAATCACCTATTTAATCCTTAGTCATTGATGTTACTTAGTTCATTTGGTAAGCAAGTTTATCCCGATTACTTTAAAGTTTTCCAAAATAATTCAGACGTTTCTGAATTTCAAATACACGTTGTACTTCATTTCATTTCAATTTATTCATATAATAAAGTCATTCTGGTATTCGTGGTTGATTTGACTAACGATTACCCACTTATTAGTATTGTATGCGCTCTAGAGTTGAGCTGTGCCAAGTACTTCCAGAATTATCATCGATCCAAATTTGAGAAGATGAACAAACATTCAAGTGATACTTATAATCCAAGACTAGGTCATAAGGGCATTTTGGTCATTTTGGTGCTTAACATTTTTTTTCTATTCATTTCAAAGCTTGAGTATATCCATTCATTCATGAGCTTGGTGACATTCTTGAGTCATTTCCATTTCAGGGGTAATTTGGTCATTTTATAATTCTAGAATATTTCAATCATTTCCTTACATCCGGTCTTATTATTTAATTCAATCTTATCATTTACTTCACTCCTTTCGAACAATTATGTCTGCAGAATACCTCCGATAAATTACTCTTCAAGTATTTACTCCTTATTCGAATATTTTCGGGTCAAGTGTCTTCTCAGATTTTACAAACGGAATATTATAAATTTTTCTGTACAAAGACAGGATCTTAACAATTAAATTCGTACTTAATCGAGTTAAGTACAAATCCTCAAAGTACTCTCTCATTCAGGGTCAATTCAGACTATTTTATCTCTCAAGGGAATTTTCGTAATTTCTTAACCAGATAATTTCAATATTAGATCTTAACGAAAATAATTATAATTTAGAGATCATATGATCAATTGCTTTCCCGAACATTCTTTGATTTTGAAATGATTCCTTCATAAACTCTCATAGGATTAAAACCGGTTATCCATAATTTCCAAATAAAACTAACATTTCTTATGCACATCAGTAGTTATATCGGATCAATATGTCTTTTCAGAGTTATTAACCAACTTCCAGTGGCAATTCTTATCATTTTCCAACATAAGGGTAATTTCGTAATTTTACCATATCGGAGTATTCTCATAATTTTTCATCCAAGTATCTTTAACATTTAACCCTTGATGATATAAAATATAAGTTACAAATCCAGAGTTGATTTCTTTATCACCAATCACAAACTTGTAATTTAATTCTAACAATTATCAATCTCTTATCTTAGTCATTTGATCCGTATTCAGTTACAGAATTTCTACCACATTCATATCGAGTGAATAAATTATTCAACTCCACAAAAGTGACCAACATTATCTTATTCATGCATTTACCAATATCAACATGTTCCATAAAGCATAAAGAGGTAGTAAAGTATTACCTCAATTTCCGTGCAATACCGATCGACCATAAAAATTCCATTCGAATGCCTTTGATCTTCAATTCAACTTCAAATAATTCCTCAGATACATATCAACATAAAGTATATCAAAAACGGAGCTTAATTGCGATAAACGGATCAAATCGGGTGATAAATCAGTGAAAGGCGGCTTACCGGGTTCGAATTTGGCGAAACGGACTTCGGATTCGGATTCAGGACGTCGAAAGCATAAAATGTGACTTTTCGAAAAATTGAAATTTTCGGTCAAAATCAAAGTCAACGGGTTTGACCGGCAATTTCGAGGCTTTCGGGTTCGAATTTCGAAAAACGGACAGCGGAATCAGATTTGGAACGTCGAAAAATGTCAGGATAGGTATACTCGGTCGAAGTCAAAGATCGTTTTCCCGAGTATCAAACAAGGTATAATTCTTATGAAGTCTTACTTTTATTGATCTTACTTTATCACAAAATGTTATTGTTTCCACTTGCAAGCTTTTAATAAGGTTTCATCACTAGTTTCAACCTAATCCGAGACCCCTTGGTCTGAAATGGTTTTATAACCCTTACTGTCTTTGTAGTACCGATACTCATCCGTACAACATCATTATTGGTCTCACTACGGTATCAATACTACCCCGAGTATCGATACCATTTTGAATCTCTGGAATTTGAGACAATTCTCTGATATCGATACTCTCACTTGGAGTATCAGTATCAGTTGGCCTTCGTTGTTGATAAAACACTATGGTATCTATACCTTTATCTAGAGTATTGATACTAGCCCTGCGGTATATATATTATCCTTGGTATCGGTACCATTTTAGCTCTATGAAATTTGTAAGGGTCTCCCAGTATAGATATTGAACCTCGAGTATTGATAACCCAAGAATAAGGTACCGATATTTCTATATAAAACTCTCTAGTTTTGGCTTATTGGACGAACAACATCACTATTATTCATACAATACCGATACTCTAAAGCCAAAAAGCCATGTTTTGCATGAGTAAAACCTTTCAAATCACTCCTAATTCATGTTATGCATGTATATCAAATATCCAAATTCATGTTATAACCCAAATATATCCAAATGCTTCATAGAACACATACAAGCAAGCAAATTACATCTATTGATCTACAGTAGTATAGGTGCGTTACGAGTGTGTTACCTTACTGCTAGTTGATGGAAAACATCCACAAGATCATCCAAGCACAAGCTTCTCCTTGTTATTGCCCTTGAAGCTTTCTCCCACTTCTCTCGCTAGACAAAAGTAAGAAGAAGAATTACTAACTCGTTTTAGAACTCAAGGGGAGTGGAAATATGTTTCCAACTCTTTCGAAACAGATTAGAAACAACCTAGTACCCTAAATCCAAAACCCCCCACTTAAACCCCCACCATGGCTACCTTAGTCAAAGCTTAAAGTGGTGGGCTTGAAATGAAGCTCTAAAGGAAAAGATGAAGAATTTCACATTCACAAATTGGCCTAGCCTTGTTAGACAACAAAGTTTCCACCTTTAGGATCCTTCCAAAGGTAAGGAGAAGAGTGAAAAAAGAAGAGGAAGAAGAAAAATTGAGTACTCTTCTTCCCAACGTGACTTCATCAAGTTTTAATGGAAATTCAGCATTATTTCAAATAGTGGGTAAATTACTTCCTTAGTCTTTCCTAGTTGATTATAATTCAAAAATATTATTTTTATCATCTTTTGGGTTTAATTCAAGCCCAACCCAAACCACACTTAACCCAATTGTTTCCCAAAGGCCTAGTATAACACTCTTAGCCCAAAAATTTACCCAAAACTACTATCCCAATTTTAGGTGTTACAATACAATTCACAAATGACTAGCTATACCAAATATCTGCGCTATCACTTGTATACATGTTACTAATGTACTCAAAATACACAAAAAAAAATATTTTATTGTGAATAGTTTACAATGACCCTCGAATTGTGCTACAACTTCTCAGACTAAACGCATCCCTTCGGAATACTTACGTGCGAAGAAACACACTAAGCTTCACTTAACGAGATAATAATTCAATGTTTAATAACATAAAACAAATAGATAACCAATGCATAGGTATGCTTAGAACTCATATCATGGTACTATAATCATTTGTTATTGTCATTAGCATTCAATAGTGGCAAGGGCATACAAAAACTTTGTTCTCAATTGAAACAAACCAACATCTCACATGTCTTTAGAGAATGGAGTAAGGCCGCCGACATGTAGGCTAAAATTGCCAATGGTTCCTATTAAAATTGTCAAGGGCACCTACTGATCAGGTGCTATACAGGAATGACGTTCTTAGAGCTAAAGTTCGAGCGACATTTCTCCGTTTTCTTTTATGTACCCAAAAGAAGAAGAGGGAAAAAAGGTATTTTAAAGCTCACCAAATTTGCCATTCGGTCATCATACTGTTATTAGGGTCAAATCTGGGCATCACATCCTCCATGTATATTAACGACGACCCTTTTACATTGATGCGGCTCTAAAGCTTTTCCCTTCAATGGTGCTAAGCCACTCCTGCTGCATTACCAAATTTGAAGGATTGATGGAATCTTTGCTTAAGTTGCACAAATATCTTGCTGACCCACCACCAATGCTTTTTTCCTTTTGCTGGTTATAGTGGAACCAGAAGAACCAAAATATTTGCAAACGAGTTGATTTTATTTTAGTAGTTCCAGCTCAATTGATTTTATTTTTAAAAGTCTGTCACAACCTGCACCTTAGTGAAACTCACTTTAAGGTGTTAATGATACAACCATCAAGACAGGGAGGGCCATTTCAATACACTGTACAACTAATTCACTTACAACAGATTCAGATCAGCATTAATATGGAGTTTGATCAAAAACCCATAGAACTTCTTCATATGCTAACCTCCCAGGGTCACCCCTATCTTATCCAAGGGCAGCGAAAACTAACTATTGAGTTCACTCCGTATCCAATCTTGTGCACACATGAGGGCTTGAATAGTAGTTGGAGGCAATGAGCTCCAGTTATGATCCAGCACTCTTCCCCCAATGTCGAATCTTGATTCTGATGCAACTTTGGATATGGGAATCCCTAGAATGTTACGTGCCATCATGGATAGGATAGGATACCTTGGAGTGTGAACCTTCCACCAATTCAATACGTTGAAATCGACATTACGAGGAAACAGTGGTTCCTCTAGGTACTTGTCTAGATCAGAATTAGAGCCCTCAGCTTGAGAAGTTTCATGGAGGAACTTATCGAACCCCATTAACCTATCCCTCGTATCTTTTGCAGAACTGGGAGTACCACTTGCTTGCCAATCCAATCCCTGATCAAAGGAAGATGCTAATGGGGAGACAATAGAATGTTCGTTGTAAAGCGATTTAATACACTCAAAAACTTCATCAATAAGCACCGAAGCACTATCGCCATATAATTGTGGGTAGTAATACTCCAAGAGCTTCATTTTGAATCGAGGATCTAACATAGCTGCAACAGCTAATCCAACATTGCCCTTATCCCAGTACTCTTCAAACTTCTTTCTCATCTTTAGAGCCAAGGAACAGATAAATTCATCGGGATTTTTGCACCATTGAATCAACTGCAAGTGAATATCACAGATCTCAGGGAAAAATAAATTTGCAGTTGGATACTTGCTTCTTGTAAAAACATTAGTAACTTCAACAAACAGCTTCAAGAAGCTAGTAATGGTACTCAGTCTATCCCATTCTAAATCAGATAGGAGAAACTTCAAGTTGACAGGGTCACGATCTCGTAGGCAAGAGAAAACTTTCCTGTATTCTAAGGCAACTTCGAGCATAAAAAATGTTGAGTTCCATTTCATTGGGTTATCAATACATAAGCATTTTTTAGTTTCAACCTGAACTTCTTCAGCCAGCTCATTGAATGTGGCATGTGTTGCTTCTGAGCCTTTAACATAACGAATGCTTTCCCTTATTTTCTGGGTAACTTCACAGAGGGCTTCCAAGGCATCATCAGCCATGCAGTTGAGAAGATCTACAGCACATCGAACATCAAATAATTGACCATTACAATAAAGGAACCTATTTTGCGACAGCCAATCTCTGATTCTACCAACAATGTTATCACTAGTAAAACTATCAAATATCATAGAAAGCAACTTCCGATCTATATCCCAATCCATCAGACAATTTATTATAACTTCCGAATGCATGTCTTCTGTATAAGAGGGATCAATGGTAACAAAATTCAAAATCTTCTTTTTTAACTGCCAATCCTCATCAATATAGTGTGCTGCCAAACTCAGGTATGCAGCAGCACCATCTGAAGCAGTCCACATATCAGCAGATACACTGATTTTTCCAGGCAACTTATCAAAAATTTCATAAACCTTTTGCTTCTCCTTCACATAGATTTCCATGCAATCAGCTTCAACTTTATTACATGTCACAAGTTCAAACAAGGGCTGTAGATTCCGGACAAATATCTTGAACCCGGCATGCTCCACCATAGCCAATGGATAGTTATGCAATATGATCATGCGGGCAAGATCAAATTGGCTCCGCCTTTGATCCAAGCTATTACTACCAATGCCACCATGATCATTTTTAATCTGTTCTTGTTCATATCTATTATTCACAATACTAAGGACTTCATCCTTCTTCTGCTCATGATCAATTTTTACAGGGGCAAGAGATCCTTCCTTTTTCTTCTCTTTAGCAGAAAAGTATTGAGATATGCCATGATTAGATCTTCTTTGACACCTAATTAAATGGTTCCTCAGATGTGAGGTTCCACTAGTACTTGATCCACTAAGTTTCTTCTTACAATGCCTACAAATGGCCACAACTGTGTCACCCTTTTTCACTCTATCGAAAATCTGCTCGAATTTACTATGACAGCATCAGACATATCCATGACATGAACCTAGTAATGGGCAAATATGTGCATATTAGAAACATAATTAGAACCCTATTTAATTAATGCAACTACCAAGAAAGGAGAAAAAGATTGCATTCATGAAGACCCAAGAAAAAGCCACATTTGTTACAGAAACAAATAATAGAACATATATACAGGCTGTCATAAAATTCCAAGATCCAGAAATATTCAAAACTGTTGAAATGTTCATAACCTTTACAGAGCACATGTCAGCAAAACATAAATACATCTATAAAAAGAACATAATTATAATTGTGTGCTCGCATTTTCCTAACTCCCATTGAATTCATAACAAAGTTTTCACACTGGAGGCAATGGCAATTCCTAGGGTTCTTTTACATGCTATTAAAAAAAAGTCAATCATCAATAAATGATGATAATCTAATTCTAAGGTAACAGAGACAATATGATGACAAGTAGGAAGATTGACCTCAGACCTGAAATGCAAGAACCAAGTAACAGAGTTTATAAGTGCTTGCCATACGGAAAAGAAAGTTTAAACTTACAAAATATTTGCTAGAGAACAAGTATATTTGGTTATCACACAAGACGTAACAAAGGGTGTAATAACTGTCCTTTTCTTTTCCGGGTTTTGATAATGCATATATTATATAAAGAAGTTAAAAAAAAAACCGAACAGAACTGGCATAGAACATAAGCTACTCAATGTACTGATTTAGTCAAAGAACAACTTAACAAAACTACCAAAAATATTCAACAAAGATCAGTGAAAAACAAAACAAATTAATATTTCCTTGAGGCTTACATGAATTATGATTATCCATTGCAAACAAACCTTAAAAATCAGATAAAATACAAGCTGGTTTTGGTTTCTAACTTTCTATTTGTCAATTACAATCAACTAAAGGCCTTGGGACTTTGCCTATATGGATAAAGTACTTGACAACAGATAAATTGAGAAGAACAATATTCCAAGGGTAATTTACATTATGGCCCATTAAACTTGACATTAACTTTCATATAGTTGACATATCATGCATACGAACATGGTATTTTTTACATGTCATCAGGATAATGCCTCACTAGCATTTTAGTAAAATATTTTCTCATGTCAGCATTACGGAATCCAATTTAGATAGGAAAACAGACGCTCATGGAAAAAAGTTCATATATGCAAGTTGAATAAATTATTCAAGATGACATGTAAAGATAAGTTCAGCATGCATAATGAGTTAGCTTTTCCATTAAATTTACTTGCAGAAGATTAATTTATTTATTTTTTTGATAAGAATATTAGGCCTCGTTAAAAAACCACTTCATGATTAATGGAGCTTGAAAACAGTTCCTTAATCAGCAGAAGGAGGAAAATAGTGCCCTAGGATTTCATCAACATTATAATAAGTACATAGGAATACAAGACCTGACTCCTTTAAGGAGATAGAAAACCAAAAAAAGCATCCCTTAAAAACAACATAAGGATCAACCAATACCAGCCTTAGCTAGGGCATCTGCCTCTAGATTAGTTATCCTATTAACCCATCTAAAAATACCTTCACAATCTCTAAGCTTTTGAATAATGTCTTTAACAATGTGAGCATAAACATCAGGACATAAAACAACATCCTTAACCCAGTCAACTACCACCATGCTGTCGCTCTCAATAATCAAGCGATCCTTAAATCTCTGTCGAATAGAGTCAAAAAAAGATAAGCCCTTTAGGATAGCTTTCAATTCCATCAAGGTAGGAGGCCCCAGACCAGCAGACTCTTTGAAAGAGCCTAGGATCGAACCAGACACATCTTTTAGAATACCACCTAACCCACTTCTTTTCCAATCACTAGTAGTAGCAGCATCCACATTAAGTTTGATGAAACCCTTGGGAGGAGGGGACCAAGGAAACTTAGATAAAATCATATTAGAGTGGGGCAAGCAAGAATCCCCTAAGGAATGATCAGCAATAAGAGAGTCCTTGGAGATAGAAACCTGATTATTTTTTGCTAAAAACCATGAAGCAAGCCTAAACCTTGCTAAAAAGAAGAGTTCAACTCGATCTAGCTTCCCTTCTTCAAACACAATAGAATTCCTAGTTTTCCATATTGTCTATAGGACCACTCCTGGAATAAATGACCATATGATAGATTTGATCCTCAAATCAGCCCAGGCTAGGAGAAAGCTTTTTGCATCTTTGTGAAAGACAGACTGAATATTCCAGAAACTCATGAATTTATTCCATATTGACCAAACCACCGAACAAGAAAAAAATAAATGAGAGGGGGACTCTATATATAGAAAATCAGTGATGTTATTTGATAAAATTAAAGTTCAGTCAGTGTTTTAAAAAGCGCGCCTGAGGCACTTTGAGGTGCTAGGCGAGGCGAGGCGTTTAGAAGAAAGCCTCCGACCACCAAGGCGACGGCGAGTACATGAGGCAGCGAGAGGCGACGAGGCGATGCTTTTAGCGATTCACGTACAATGACCCATTTTCAGATTGGGCTTTAGATTTCCTGAACATGTTTGGCTCGAACGTAAGGGCTATTCCCAGGAGGAAGCTTGTGAAGGATGTGGTAAGGAGGCTCTTCCATTTGTTTTTTCTCTTTCATTTCTTCTGAGGAAACAGAGAAATGGAAGATTTCGGTGATGTTTAAAGGATTTTTTAGTTTTTTCTCTCTTCTTTCAATGGCAGAAGTGGAGAGAGACGAATGAGATTTTAAATAAATGAGATGGTATGGGGCAGAAGAGATGAACCTGGACGCATTATTCGCCAGATTCATTTTGTTTTAGGACTTGATTTGGGTTAGTCCATGCTGCGGGCTTTCTTTTAATATTTTATTGAATTTCAAAGATTTTGCTAAATGTCATAGTTATACAATAACTTTTAGGGTAAACTCATATTTAGTCACTCATATATTTCTGCAATTCCTTTTTAGTCACTCAACTATTTTTTTTCTTTCAAAATCATATCTAACATTAGGGTGAGCAAAAACTTGACTCGAGTCAAAAAAATTATTTTTTGAATCTACTTGAATTGACTTCGAGTTGTAATTTCAAAAACACGACTTAAAAAAATTTAAAGTTCAAATGGAATTATAAAATACAACTTGAAAACCTAGAATGGTAGTTCAAAATTTTTAATAATTAGTATATTGATTTTCAAGTATGAGTCGAGTCCCTCGGCTCTGTATGATATATGTATATCACATATAAAAAATATGAAGAAATATATATGTATTGTAAATGAGTATAAAAAAACCATTTAAATTGGAATCATATAATATCATATTATTATGAATATTTACAATTAAATTTAAATAGAAACTCAAAAACTCGATTCGACTCGATAAAAATTTGAGTCAAGTTCGAGTTATAAAATAGGACTCATCTACTCAAATAACTTAATTTTTTTTTCTTAACTCGACTCGATCGAACGTGTAGCCCTATCTAATGATACTTTTGACTTTTTGACAGAGGATTCTTCAACCAAAGCACCCACCACTCCAAACATCACCAAAACATAGCTAACCAGTAGCCATCAAAACCACCTCTGCAATATGTCTCATAAAAGTAGCAGCCAATAGCGGAATCATCACACCAACGATGTGATACAATATGACATTTTAGGCATTTTGATTATTGATGATGTTTTTTATTTGTCTTTTTGAGATACAATATTTTTTTTTTTGATAGAAAGAGGCCTCATTAAAATCCTCCTTCAATCCCTCCATGTTACTTGGTGTTTTTGCTTATTAAGTTAATTATTATGTTGTTTTGTGTTTGAAGTATGGTTATAAAATATTTACAAATGTTTTGTAAAATTAAGCGCCTCGCGTACGTGAATCTCTCGACTCAAAGCGCCTCAAAAATTAAGGCTCTCGGGTAGGTAATCGCCTTGGAGCGCCTCGCGCCTTTTAAAACACTGAGTTCAGTGAAATACATGAAAATTGATACTAAGCAATGAATTATAATGTAAACTACCCCAATTGTGACATCTATTATATATACAGCATAACAAGTTCAATAGTACTGCCAACGAGGATTTCATCATAAAACTGCAGTTTAAAGGAACAATCAGAAAACATAGTACCTATTCATTAACTTTTCTTTCCATAATCACTTTTTATTGATTCCCTTAAAGTTTTAAAACAAATCCCATTCTATAAGAATCATAGCTCTAGAATTTCAATAATGAATAAAATTACATTCAGTTTAATTTGAAGTTTTTGCTGCTTCTAAAATTAAAGAAAAAAAATCAACACACGCACAAACACACATGGGATTTAGAACTGAATAGAGAAAGCAGAAATTTATATATATATATATTTGCAATTTAGAGCAGGAATGCAGCCAACTATGTTCCCATTTAAAACTGAAATGGAAAGAACCGCAAAAATACCGTTCATTTTCAACAGGATAGCATGCATGAGAAAGGAAAAACAGTAAAACTAATAAACAAAATCACACAGCAAGAACATTTCTTTAATAACAAAATCACACAGCAAGAACATTTCTTTAGTAACAATATCATAGAAGAAGTTCAAAAGAAATTATTCGTGAAATGAAAAGAAAATAGTGTAGGATGTAGTACCGGTACGGGCAGTGGATTGTATTGGGTTATATTTGCGGGTATCGGATCGGGTCGAGCTGCGGGTTCTGAGATGAGGAGGAAACAGAGAGACAAAGAGAGAGAATTAGCGGCCGCGAAGAAACCTGGTTTTATTTATCCAACACTATTTCTACACCTCTTTCAATCCAACGGCCAATGTTCTCTTCTATTTATCGACGGTGCAAAATGGTTAGCAACTAAGATAATTAATTAACCGTCTCAATTTTTTTATTATGCATAATTAAAATTGTAAATACACTTGATATAATAATTACTATTAATTTTAACAATTATAATGTATAATAAAATTGATAAATAAAATATATTAAAACAAAAATAAAAAATGTATTGACACTTTACCTATAATATTTCAGAATTTCATCTTAGAATTTCGTTACAATGTACTTGGAACTCATATGTGAAAATGAAGAGTTTCATAAAATATAATAAATAATTAGAATTTGTCATTTTCACAAAACTATTTCAATACAATTTTCATTCAACCCACACAATGAGTTTTAGTTTTTTTAATATATTTTATGAAACTCATCGTGTGGACATAATAAGTTTTATATGTACTGTAAAAAATAGTTAGGTGACTAAAATAAAATTACATAAATAATTGAGTGATTAAATACATAATTTATAATATTTATATTTAATTCAAATTCAGATTATAATATTTAAATAATTTATAAATAAGAACCGATTCAAATTTTATATAAATTTACATATTTAAATAATTTAAAATTTAGAAATAAAAAATTTAGCTCTTCTTATCCACAAATAATTTATTTATAGTTAAACTCAAACTTTAACTATAACGCTCGTCGAGTGTAGATGAGCACGGTTAACGATGAACACCATTAAATTAATTTATAAAACGTTAAATTATAAAGTACTAAATGTATAATTATAAATTAGCTAAAAATCTAAATGTAATTTAATTAAAATACAATATTTATAACACATTAGTTTTTATAATCTTATTTTAATTATAATTAGATCAAATATTAATTTGAGAAATTTATATACCTTAATTTATTTTCATAGCTTTGAAGCCACCGTTACTATTTATTGAGTTAATCGATTGACGAAATTGGCCAAGAGGGGGTGAATTGGCAATTAAAATTTTGGTGGAAGCTTTTGCAGAAAATTGAAAGTAATTGCACAGCGATTTAGAGTGGTTCGACTTTATCAACCAAAGTCTACGTCCACTACCTTAGCTATCCACACTAAGGATTTTCCAACAAATTCACTAATTTGTTCTTTCTTTTGAGGACAAAGAGTAACCTTACAGCTCCCTCAAGAATTATACCCCAAATTCTTGAGCACACTCTTTTTTCAAAGAGAATACACAAATTTGTAAACTTACAAGGAAAACCTCACAAGGTAAGATGTTTGCACAATTCTAGAACAAGAAAAGAACACTCAAAGATAATTACAAATGAGCACAAATGGTGTTCTTGAAAGCAAAATGAATATTGAAAGGAAAATTGGCTTGATTTGCACAAACTTGGTGTTTGATGCTTTCTCTCTTGTTTCTCTATGATTTCTTATCTTTCAAAGGCTTCAGAACTTGTTTAAATACACCTTGAATCACTTCTGAACGTTGGGGATGATTAGTGAAGATCATATAGCCGTTTTAGTGTGAAAACAATTAATAAAACAGCTTGGAGCGTGGGGGGAATCGGTACCCCCTATGGGGAATCGATTCCCCCTATAGGGAATCGATTCCCTAAGTGTAAAATTCAAATATTTCGACCGTTATACAAGGGGGGAATCGGTACCCCCTGGGGGGGAATCGGTTCCCTCCGAGCATACTAGAATTCTCGGAGCCAAACCATTCAGGGGGAATCAGTACCCCCTTGGGGGGGAATCGGTTCCCTCTGAGCAATCTGGAATTTTTGGCTTTGAAATGGTTCGAAATACTTTGTAAAATTATTTTGAAATTGTTTTAAGATTAAAACTTAATTTTACACTTGAGTAAGGATTAAAAATGTTTTTTGAAAGATTTAGAGTAATGTTTTGATATTCGAATAATTATATCGAATATACTTAGAAAATCATTTGGAAAATCTTAAAATTCATTTAACTTAATTTGTTATATCGAAATATCAAAATGTTTTCAACAATCTTCCCCTTTTTGATATAACAAAACATTTTAGTAATTTTAAGATTTTGAAATCAAGTTTTGAAATTACTCCCCCTTACTTTAACACTTCTCCTATTTATCATTTAAAAACACATTTAACACTTCTCCCCCTTTTTGTTAAATCAAAAAGACATTTTAAAGAATCTAAACAAGTTTTGAAATCATTTAGCCAATTGATTATATTTTAAGCTGCTAAGATCACAAGCAAGAGAAACGTTAGCCATTAGTTTCATAATCAATATTCATAAACAATGTGAAATGACAAAAATTGGTCATAATGCAGCTAATATGTAAATGATGCAAAAGTAAACATTAAGCTCAAAATGAAAGTGAAAATCAAACCAAGCATATAAGTTCAAATATCCAATTATCCAACAAATTCAAACACCCAAAATAAAACAATCCATGAACATCAAAATGTTTCACAATTAAAAGTTCTAAGTTCGGGACGATAAACCCATTGACCCAAAGACCGAGTTTGATAAACAAATTACTAAGGAGACAACCATAAACCAAGGTTTCTATATTCTTGGAAGGAACAATGTTTATGGAAACTCATTAAAAATGATTTGTGGTAGATAAATCTTCTTTTTATGTTGGATACAATATATCCACCATATATCTATGTTCCTAAGGGAGGAGTACCTACCTCCGGATGGTCTAAACCACCAAGAGATCAAATAATGAAGGAATCTATCACAATGAGTTCTTAGGGTACTCTTACTATACTTAGACTTATAGGGTGAATCCACAGTCTCTTTTTCCTTAAACCTGAGTTATTTAGTCCAAAATGGGTAGTGATTGTGCCGGAGTCAATAAATGAATTATCCTAAAAGATAGGATCAAATTCCTATAGTTTCAGATCGGAGCTCGTTTTGGACACATACCACATTGGAATAGAAAAATGTGGACTAATTGATGATAAACCAAAGGTTTGAGATTAAAGAGTTTATCAAACTTCTAGGATTTAAGAGTAGGAAGATATTGGAAGTCCATATCTTCTATAGCTTGGATCGAAGGGATACACTCTTCCCAGATTTTATATGACTCAAAACAAGTATGGTACATATGGTATAGATCTTGTCCATAACCAGGTACGTTGAAACAAGAGTTCATAATGGTCATATTTGGGTTATTTGGATTGGGTGGAGGAATAAGAGGTCAGTTTTGACTTGAGCGACTAGACAATGTCCTAGGTCGTTTAGGATTTGACATGGTTTAAGAATCGGAATAGAATATGTAACCTGCAAATTTAAAAAACACATGTATGCAATTCAATCAATCCCAAAACTCAATTGAGTCCTCAATATTTCAAGGTTCTCTAAATCAATCCTAATGGGCAAAGTTTTTGAAAACTTTTGAAAAAAATACGGTTTTGAGAAACAATATAGTTTTCATAACAACAACATAATTCAATCAGAACATAATTAATGCCCGATCTAAAGTTCATCCTATAACTAATTAAAACTAGTTCTATGTTCATAAATTGATGAAATAGAAGTTTTGGAAAAATACCTTGAAGGATTTTGGATTTGAGTGAGATTAGATGAAGTTTGCACGTTTTTTATGATTCCAACAGGTTTAGAAGATGATATTTGAAGTGAATTCCGATTAAGAACGTTGATTTGAGGTAAGAATGGAGATAGGGAGAGAGTTTAGAGGAAACGGCGGCAAGGAATATAAGGGTTTTGAACAAAAGTAAGGGTTCTGCCCGTGTATAACCAGAACCCCAGGGGGGTATCGATTCCCCTGTGGGGGGAATCGGCTCCCCTTCAAAGGGGGAATCGGTTCCCTCATGAGGGGATCGATTCACTCTGCACCAAAATGCTAAAATCCGATTTTAAACACCCAAAATGCTAAATTAATTTCCTCTAGTGGTATTGGCAACTCATATATTGAAAATTAATCATGTTCAAACAATTAAATTAATTTTTAAACGATATTTGAACATAAAATTAATTTTTCATTAAGAATCATAAACTCTCCCTAACTAATAGCAATGACTGCAATCAAAAATTATTATAAGCATTTTTCATATATTCTTAAAAGTTCTAAAATTATTTTAAACACTAAGTGAAGATAGGTTGGTCAAACCTAATTCTCTCCTAAGTGTCCAAAATCTTTCTTTGTCTAAAGGTTTTGTAAAGATATCCACTAATTGGTGCAAAGTATCAACAAATTCTAGAACTACATCTTCCTTAGTGACATGGTCTCTAATGAAGTGATGTCTTATTTCAATGTGCTTAGTTTTAGAGTGTTGGATGGGATTTTTAGGGAGACAAATAACACTAGTATTGTCACACTTGATAGGAATGATACCAACTTCAATTCCATAATCAAAAAGTTGTTGTTTTATCCATAAAACTTGTGCACAGCAACTATCAGCTGAAATGTATTCGGCTTCAGTGGTAGATAATGCGACACAATTTTGTTTCTTTGAAAACCAAGAAATTAGCATATTTCCAAGGAATTGGCAAGTACCGGAGGTGTTTTTCCTATCTAATTTGCATCCTCCATAATCCGTATAAGAAAAAGCATGCAAGCTAAAGCTAGATTCTCTAGGATACCAAAGTCCTAAACTATGAGTGTCCTTAAGGTATCTAAAGATTCTCTTAACAGTTAGTAAATGTGATTCCTTAGGGCATAATTGAAATCTAGCACATAAGCAAACACTAAACATAATGTTTGGTCTACTTGCAGTTAGATAAAGTAGAGATCCAATCATTGACCTATATAATTTAATATCTACACATTTATCTCCTTCATCTAAGTCAAGCTTTGTTGAAGAGCTCATTGGAGTGTTATGAGGTTTCCCATTTTCTAGTCCAAACTTCTTGAGTATATCTTTGACGTACTTAGCTTGATTGATGAAGATGTCATCTTTTCTTTGCTTAATTTGGAGTCCCAAGAAAAATGAGAGCTCCCCCATCATGCTCATCTCAAACTCACTTTGCATTAGCTTAGAAAATTCTTGGCAAAGAACATCATTAGTAGAACCAAATATTATATCATCAACATAAATTTGAACTACTAATAAATCTTTACCTTTATGTTTCAAAAACAATGTAGTGTCAACCTTCCCTTTTGAAAAACCTTTTTCAATTAAAAAATTTGACAATCTTTCATACCAAGCTCTAGGAGCTAGCTTTAAACCATAAAGAGCTTTTGTCAATTTTAAAACATGATCCGAAAAATTTGAATCTTCAAAACCTGGAGGTTGTTCCACATACACTTCTTCTTTTATAACACCATTTAAAAATGCACTTTTAACATCCATTTGATATAATTTAAATTCATTGAAACATGCAAATGCTAATAACATTCTAATTGCTTCCATCCTAGCTACGGGAGCGTATGTTTCATCATAGTCTATGCCTTCTTCTTGAGTATAGCCTTGAGCAACAAGTCTAGCCTTGTTCCTCACTATATTACCACTTTCATCAAGCTTATTTCTAAATACCCATATAGTACCTACAGTAGATTTATTACTAGGCCTTTCAACTAATGTCCATACTTTACTTCTCTCAAATTGATTTAATTCTTCTTGCATAGCCATAATCCAATGTTCATCTTTTAATGCTTCTTTGATGTTCTTAGGCTCTATGCATGAAATAAATGCAACATAATTACAAATATTTCTAAGAGAAGATCGAGTAGTTACCCCTTTAGATGGATCACCTATAATTTTACAATCCTTGACATAGTTGTACTCTCTTGGATAAGATACTTCCCTTTCTTCAATGGTTGGATTCTCGAGGGGATCATGAGTTTCCTCATCCTTTGTTTCTTCCTTTGATGATGATTTTCCAACATCATGTCTAACGTCATTTGTATTTACAATGCCTACATCATCATTAACACAAGAATCCTTCATCGGAAGGAAATTATCATCGAAAACAACATGTATAGACTCTTCTACAACTAAAGTTCTTTTATTAAATACACGATAAGCTTTAGAATTTAAGGAATAACCCAGAAAAAATTCCTTCATCACTTTTAGCATCAAATTTGCCAAGGTTCTCTTTACCGTTGTTTAAAACAAAACATTTACATCCAAAAGGATGAAAATAACTAATGTTAGGCTTTTTATTTTTGAAAATTTCATATGGAGCTTTCTTTAAAATTGACCTAATCATTACTCGATTTACAACATAACAAGCGGTATTTGTGGCTTCCGCCTAAAAATATTTTGGCAAATTATTTTCACAAAGCATGGTTCTATCCATTTCTTCTAAAGTTCGATTTTTCCTCTCAACAACTCCATTTTGTTGAGGGGGTTCTAGGTGCTGAAAAATTATGGCTAATACCATTATAATTACAAAATTCAATAAATCCAAGATTTTCAAATTCAGTTCCATGATCACTTCTAACACTAGTGATAGAGTAACCTTTTTCGTTTTGGATAATTTTTGAAAATGTGATGAAATGTTCAAATGCTTCATCTTTTGTACTTAAGAATAGAACCCAAGTATATCTAGAATAGTCATCTACCAAGACAAATGCATATTGTTTTCCACCCAAGCTAGTAGTTCTAGTTGGCCCAAAAAGATCTAAATGGATCAATTGTAAAACTCTACTAGTTGATACATCATTAATGGATTTAAAAGAAACTCGCTTTTGTTTTCCTTTAGCACAAGCATCACATATTTTATCATTATCAAATTTAAGCTTAGGCAACCCTCTTACTAGGTCTCCTTGAATTAACCATTGCAAAACACTCATACTAGCATGTCCTAGTCTCCTATGCCATAACCAACTATCATGCTCATCCCTAGCAACTAGGCACAAAATAATCATATCAATAAAATCTAAATGCATCATGTATATATTCATATTTTATGACCAACAAGCATAATCGAAAATAGATGCAATGTCAATCAATTTTGCAATCATTTAAAATAAAACATTGTATCTTTTATCAAATTTATTTTTCAAAAGATTATGCTTTTAACTCATTCACATATAAAACATTATGCAATGTTGATTATAGAGATTAAGAGCACATGCATAAAGTTTTTGAAAATGTTATGCATTAAAACTTTATAATATTTAAACAAAAATCTATGCATAAACATTAAGAAAAATTTCAGGTCAAAATTTTGCAAAACCAAAGTTTTTGAAAAATCAATATCAATTGTTAAAGAGATATCAATTACATTTAAAAACAATTTTGACCAAAAAAATAATATGATGAACTAGAGTTTATAAATCATTACCAAAAAAAATTACCATGTTCATCATACAATATTTTTTTTTAACATACATGAGATAAAACATAATTCAACATTTTAAAAACTCATGCATGCATAAACTAAAATGAGCAACCAAATAATAAAAACATTAAGTTTAGAGGTTACCCATTCCCTTTTTATGTGTGGCTAGAGCATCTTGAATATCATCATCTTTATCACCATTACTCTCACACACCTACAAGAGCATTTAAATAGATTTTGGTATCCAATTTGCTTTGGATCCTTGAACATTAGTTTCAATGCCTCTTGTTCCTTTTGGAACCCATACTTGTCTAATTTTAAATCATTTTCCTTTCTTTAAAGGACAAGTATGTTCCTTATGACCATGATAATGACAATGTGAACATATTATCATTATTGAGCTAGATGAATTATTTAGAATGATCTCTTTTTCTCTTGTTAAACATTCAAGCTTATCTTTCAAATTGAAATTTTCTTTTTCAATACTTTCAAATTTCATTTTTTAGAGTTCTAAATCCTTCTTCAAGATTTCATTTTGATTTTCAAAATCCATTTTCATTTCTAGAAGAAGTTTGTTTAATTTGAAAATTTCTTTTTCAAAGTTTTCAAATTTTATTTTTGAAAGCTCTAACTCCTTTCTCAACATTTCATTTTGATTTTCCAAGTCTGTTTTAGCTTTTAAAAGAAGATCATTTTTAGCAATAAATTTAGAAATCAATTTATTGTATTTGGAGTTCATGGTCTCAAACTCCGAAAATAATTTATCATAAGCATCTTGTAACTCATTAAAAGATTTTGAATTTGATATATTTGAGTTAGAAGATACCTTTGGCTCTGTGAGAACTAATAGAGACATCACTTTTATTGGTTCTTCATCTTCCTTGTCTCTATAGATCTCCTCAAGCTTATCCCACATTTCCTTGGCACTTGAACAAGAAAAGACTCCTTTATATATATTAGGATCAATTGCACAACACAACATGTGCATAGCCTTTGAGTTTTGTTGAGCTTCATTCCGTTCTTGAACACTCCATTTCTTTGCCTTCTTAGTAGGAGAGGAATATCCTTTCTTGATTATCATCCAAGCTTCCATATCAAATGCTTTGATGAATTTCCTCATACACCTCTTCCAATGATGATAATTTGTTCCATTGAAGTGTGGAGGCACGTCAATAGGTCTGGATTCTTCCATAGAGAATGAACCGGAAGTAGACGCCATTTTTATCGATTTAACTCTTCTCGGATCGACTCAAGAGGCGATTAAACCTTCAAATGAGTGAGGCTCTGATACCAATTGTTGAGTTAATCGATTGATGGAATTAGCCAAGAGGGGGGTGACTTGGCAATTAAAATTTTGGTGGAAGCTTTTGCAGAAAATTGAAAGTAATTGCACAGCGATTTATAGTGGTTCGACTTTATCAACCAAAGCCTACGTCCACTACCTTAGCTATCCACACTAAGGATTTTCCAACAAATTCACTAATTTGTTCTTTCTTTTGAGGACAAAGAGTAACCTTACAGCTCCCTCAAGAATTATACCCCAAATTCTTGAGCACACTCTTTTTCAAAGAGAAATACACAAATTTGTAAACTTACAAGGAAAACCTCACAAGGTAAGATGTTTGCACAATTCTAGAACAAGAAAAGAACACTCAAAGATAATTACAAATGAGCACAAATGGTGTTCTTGAAAGCAAAATGAATATTGAAAGGAAAATTGGCTTGATTTGCACAAACTTGGTGTTTGATGCTTTCTCTCTTGTTTCTCTATGATTTCTTATCTTTCAAAGGCTTCAGAACTTGTTTAAATACACCTTGAATCACTTCTGAACGTTGAGGATGATTAGTGAAGATCATATAGCCGTTTTAGTATGAAAACAATTAATAAAACAGCTTGGAGCGTGGGGGGAATCGGTACCCCCTATGGAGAATCGGTTCCCTAAGTGTAAAATTCAAATATTTCGACCGTTATACAAGGGGGGAATCGGTACCCCCTGGGGGGAATCGGTTCCCTCCGAGCATACTGGAATTCTCGGAGCCAAACCATTCAGGGGGAATCGGTACCCCCTTGGGGGGAATCGGTTCCCTCTGAGCAATCTGGAATTTTTGGCTTTGAAATGGTTCAAAATACTTAGTAAAATTATTTTGAAATTGTTTTAAGATTAAAACTTAATTTTACACTTGAGTAAGGATTAAAAATGATTTTTGAAAGATTTGGAGTAATGTTTTGATATTCGAATAGTTATATCGAATATACTTAGAAAATCATTTGGAAAATCTTAAAATTCATTTAACTTATTTTGTTATATCGAAATATCAAAATGTTTTCAACATTATTGTCACCATCGTTGTCGCCACCGACGTTATCGCTGTCACCGTTGTCGTCTCCATCACCATTGCCATCGGTATCATCTTTCGCCGTCGATTTTGTCGTTCGTCGTTGGTGAAAGATAATATGGCAGTGGCAGTGGCAACGGGAGATTCACATCTATAAAAATAAATTAGGGTTTATAAATTTCACATGTTAATATGTGATCTAATTTTAATTAAAAAAGATTATAAAAACTAATGTTTTATAAATATTATATTTGAATTAAATTACATTTAGATTTTTAACTAATTTATAATTATATGTTTAGTATTTTATAATTTAACATTTTATAAATTAATTTAATGGTGTTCATCATTAACCGTGCTCATTCTTGCTTGTCGATCTAATTTAACGGCGGTCTATGAAAATTAATATTATTATAAAATTTAATAAATTTTTAATTTTAATATTTTTTAAAATTAATTAGTGGTTTTCGGTAGGGATATAAAATCGGGTAATCGTTCAAGTTTCAGTTGGATCCTTTCAGGTCGGATAAAATCAGATACATGTCAAGTCAGGTAAATTTGATACTTCGACTCAGATCAGGTCAGGTCCAGGTCAAATCAAGTCGGGTCATTCTCAGGTTGATTTGACACCAGATACAGATCGGGTTCAGGTCAGGTTACTTTCAGTTCGGATCGATGTCAGTTTAGGTTAGAACAGTTCGGGTCTAGAGAATATAAAGACCAGGTTAATTCAGGTTCGGATGGACTTCAGGCAGATCTCGTTCAGATCGGGTGACATCATTGACAAATAAAATTCAGGTCGGATCTTTATCATATAGGGATTGAGTTCAAATCGGGTCAATTTTTATTTTTGGATTAATTATTTTCGTCTTTCGCGAACGTTGAATTATTATTTGTAATTGTATATGATTTAGAGTAAATTACTAAGAATATAAATAATCATGGATCAATTTTATAAAAATATAAAATTAAGGACTAAATTGAACAAATATGAAATTACAAGTACAAATTTTAAAAAAAAATTAAACAACACGCATTTATGAGGGATCAAATCAAAATAATTTTAAAATGTGAGGTTGAAATTAATATAAAAAGTATTAAATTATACCTATTTATAAAGTTATGGGCCAATTAAAAAATATAAATAAGTAATAAGTATGGGTTAATTTCAAATGCAAATATAATTTTAAGGACTAAATTAAACAAATATGAAATTACAAATAAAAATTTAAATAAATTAAACAACACAAAGGGATCAAATTGAAATAATTTTAAAATGTGAAAAAAATCTGTAAAATATACTAAATTGCATTCATTTCAAAAGTTGAAAATATTATAATATATATATATATATATAAACTATATAGTTTATGTATAAACTATATATATAAATTATATAGTTTATATTTTGTTGAGTTAATCGATCGACGGAATCGGCCAAGAGGGGGGTGAATTGGTAATTAAAATTTCGATTGAAGCTTTTGCAGAAAATTGAAAAGATTTGCACAGCGATTTAGAGTGGTTCGACTTTCTCAATCAAAGTCTACGTCCACTACCTTAGCTGTCCACACTAAGGATTTTCCACAAATTCACTAATTTGTCTTTCTTTTGAGGACAAAGAGTAACCTTACAAACCCTCAAGAATTATACCCCAAATTCTTGAGAAAACTCTCTCCCAAAGAGAACAATACAAATTTGCAAACTTACAAGGAAATCCTCACAAGGTAGATTGTTTGCACAATTCTAGAACAAAGAAAAGAACACTCAAAGATGAATACAATTGAGCATAGTATGTGTTCTTGAAAGCAAAAATGAATATTGAATGAAAATAGGCTTGAAATGCTCAAACTTGAGGTTTGATGCTTTCTCTTTGATTCTCTCTTGATTCTAGTTGCTTGATGTTTTTTATTTTTGATCAATGGCTTCTAAGCTTGCTTAAATACACCTGGAATCACTTCTGAACGTTAGGGATGATTAATGAAGATAATATAGCCGTTTAAGTGTGAAAACATTTATTAAAAATGCTTGGAGCGTGGGGGGAATCGGTACCCTCTCATAGGGAATCGGTTCCCTAAGTGTAAAATTCAAATATTTCGACCGTTGAATAGGATGGAATCGGTACCCCCTATGGGGGAATCGGTTCCCTCCGAGCATTCTGGAAATCTCAGAGCCAAACCATTCAGGGGGAATCGGTACCCCCTTGGAGGGGAATCGGTTCCCTCTGAGCAATCTGGAATTTTTGGCTTTGAAATGGTTCGAAATACTTTGAAAGATTATTTTGAAATTATTTTAAGATTAAAACTTAATTTTACACTTAAGTAAGGATTAAAATGATTTTTTAAATATTTGGAGTAATGTTTTGATATTCGAATAATTATATCGAATATACTTAGAAAATCACTTGGAAAATCTTAAAATTCATTTAACTTAATTTGTTATATCGAAATATCAAAATGTTTTCAACAATCTCCCCCTTTTTGATATAACAAAACATTTTAGTAATTTTAAGATTTTGAAATCAAGTTTTGAAATTACTCCCCCTTACTTTAACACTTCTCTCATTTATCATTTTAAAACACACTTATTTTAAAACACACTTAAAACATACACTTCTCCCCCTTTTTTGTTAAATCAAAAAGATTCAAAAAAACGTGAAAAACATTTAGCCAATTGATTAGGTATATGTATGCATAAGCTGCTAAGATCACAATCAAGAGAAACGTTAGCCATTAGCTTCATAATCAATATTCATATTTAATGTGATATGGCAAAATTGGTCATATATCTAACATGAAGTAAATGATGCAATAATGAATAAATCACACAAAACATATAAGTTCATACCATCCATAAATCCAAACAAATTCACAATCAATCAATTCACAAATTCAAACATTCCAAAATATTCAAAATGTTAAAACAATAAGTTTAGAGTTCAAAGTAAAACATTTAATCACATATCTGGATCAGGAGGAGGAAAACGAGCTCGCATAGCGGCCATTTCGTTAGTGAGGTCATTAATACGTTTATTCATTGAAGAGTTGTTTGTGCGCATCTCTCGGAGAATCTCTAATTGTTGAGCTCCCATTGTGGATAAATGGGACTCTATAGAAGTAAAGCGCAAATCCATGGTCGCATATCAGAAATCAAATATATCCATAAATGATTGAAAATATGGAGGCATTTGAGTCGATTGTTGTGCGTGCTCCTCGGGTTGCTCAGGCTCATCTTCGGCTTCATCGATATCCCTCATTAACTGTTCAAACTCTGGATCTTCGTCAGCATCGAGTGGAGCTTATGAAGAACTAGCTCCCGGAGTAGTTGCAGAAGATCGAACCCATTCACCGGTTTCTTTATCTTTGACCCATCCCCGCTCTTGTTAAAGAAAGAAGATTGATTTGTTTCTTAAGAGGAAATGAGGCATCTAGACCAACTCGAAGCTCGGCTTTAGAAAAGAGATTACTAAGGATACAACCGTAAACTAGTGAAGAACATAGTTTCTTATTTGGCACTAGGTTAACGGTTTCAACAATCTCAGCAAAGATAATCTCGGAAAGGTTTATTTTTATATTGTGTTCAAAACAATGCAACCACCAAAGATCTAAAACTCTGAGAGTAGAAAAACGACCCTCGGATGGTCGAAACCACCAAGTGATCATGAGATGAAGAAAACGCTCATGAAGATCTAGAACACTTGCACTATCATTTCGTTTATATCGAGAGCCTAAAACTTGTTTTTCATTTGATAAACCTTCATTATCCAAGCCTAAGGCATTGGCTATATAAGCCGGATCAAGATGGAAATATTGACCTAGGAGGTAGGAATGTACTCCTATGGTTTTGGTTTTATCACGATTTTTGATACAAACGGCATTACAATAGAAGATACGAACAAGTTGATGATAGATAACGGGTTCAAGTTCGAAAAGTTTATCAAATTTCCATTCGTGCAAAATATGGAGATATTTAAAGTTAATAGCAATCATAGCTTGAAGAGATGGGATACGTTCTTCCCTAATCTTATACGAGTCAAAATATTGGTAAAACCAAAAACGATAATCTTTAGGACCCGGTTGATTGAAACAAGAATTTTGGATAGTCAAGTTAGGATCAAGATTTGGAATAGGATTTTGAGGAATAGGAGGAGGATTTGGAGGTGGATTTGGTTGACGACTAGAATGACTAGATGAAGACCTAGCACGTTTAGGATTGGACATGGTGAAGGAAATCGGAATAGATTGGATAACCTGCAATTTTAAAAACAAATGTATGCAATTCAATTAATCCCAAAACTCAATTGAGTCCTCAATATTTCAAGGTTTGTTAAATCAATCCTATTGGGCAAAGTTTTTGAAAAACTTTTGACAAATATGGTTTTGAGAAACAATATATATATAGTTTTCATAACAACATAATTTTATCAAAACACATTAACTTTGAGAATCAATTTTTTTTATTTCGAAAATTTTAAAATTTTGTAAAATTCTTGTGTTTTTGATGAAATTAGTTGTAACATCTAGTTTCTAATCATTAAACAATCAATGCCCGATCACTATTTCAACCTAGAACTAATTAAAACTAATCCTATGTTCAAAATCAATGAAATAGAGAGTTTAGAAAAATTTACCTTGAAAGATGAAGATTGAGGGGATTTTGATGTTGTTTGCACGATTTTAATGATTCCAACAGGTTTAGAAGATGATATTTGAATCGAATTCCGATTAATATCGTTGATTTGAGGCAAAAATGGAGATTTGAGAAAAGTTGAGAGAGAACGGCGGAAGAGAAGAGGGTTTGAGTATTTTGGGGTTTTGGGTGTTCTGCCCGATTTAACAGAACCCCAGGGGGTATCGGTTCCCTCTGCACCAAAATGCTAAAATCCAATTTTAAACACCCAAAATGCTAAATTAATTTCCTCTAGTGGTATTGGCAACTCATATATTGAAAATTAATCATGTTCAAACAATTCAATTAATCTTTAAACGATATTTGAACATAAAATTAATTTTTTTTTATCAAGAATCATAAACTCCCCCTAACTAATAGCAATGAATGAAATCAAAATTTACTATTATAAGCATTTTTCATTTATTATTAAAAGTGCTAAAATTATTTTAAACACTCAGTGAAGATAGATTGGTCAAACCTAATTCTCTCCTAAGTGTCCAAAATCTTTCTTTGTCTAAAGGTTTTGTAAAGATATCCACTAATTGGTGCAAAGTATCAACAAATTCTAGAACTACATCTTCCTTAGTGACATGGTCTCTAATGAAGTGATGTCTTATTTCAATGTGCTTAGTTTTAGAGTGTTGGATGGGATTTTTAGGGAGACAAATAGCACTAGTATTGTCACACTTGATAGGAATGGTACCTACTTCAATTCCATAATCAAATAGTTGTTGTTTCATCCATTAAACTTGTGCACATCAACTACCAGCTGAAATGTATTCGGCTTCAGTGGTAGATAATGCAACACAATTTTGTTTATTTGAAAACCAAGAAATTAGCATATTTCCAAGGAATTGGCAAGTACCGGAGGTGCTTTTCCTATCTAATTTGCATCCTCCATAATCCGCATCAGAAAAAGCATGCAAGCTAAAGCTAGAGTCTCTAGGATAACAAAGTCCTAAACTAGGAGTGTCCTTAAGGTATCTAAAGATTCTCTTAACAGCTAGTAAATGTGATTCCTTAGGGCATGATTGAAATCTAGCACATAAGCAAACACTAAACATAGTGTCCAGTCTACTTGCAGTTAGATAAAGTAAAGATCCAATCATTGACCTATATAATTTAACATCTACACATTTACCTCCTTCATCTAAGTCAAGCTTTGTTGAAGAGCTCATTGGAGTGTCATGAGGTTTCCCATTTTCCAGTCCAAACTTCTTGAGCATATCTTTGACGTACTTAGCTTGATTGATGAAGATGCCATCTTTTCTTTGCTTGATTTGGAGTCCCAAGAAAAATGAGAGCTCCCCATCATGCTCATCTCAAACTCACTTTGCATTAGCTTAGAGAATTCTTGGAAAAGAACATCATTAGTAGAACCAAATATTATATCATCAACATAAATTTGAACTACTAATAAATCTTTACCTTTATGCTTCAAAAACAATGTAGTGTCAACCTTCCCTTTTGAAAAACCTTTTTCAATTAAAAAATTTAACAATCTTTCATACCAAGCTCTAGGAGCTTTCTTTAAACCATAAAGTGCTTTTGTCAATTTTAAAACATGATCCGAAAAATTTGAATCTTTAAAACCTGGAGGTTGTTCCACATACACTTCTTCTTTTATAAAATCATTTAAAAATGCACTTTTAACATCCATTTGATATAATTTAAATTCATTGAAACATGCAAATGCTAATAACATTCTAATTGCTTCCATCCTAGCTACGGGATCGTATGTTTCATCATAGTCTATGCCCTTTTCTTGAGTATACCCTTGAGCAACAAATCTAGCCTTGTTTCTCACTATATTATCACTCTCATCAAGCTTATTCCTAAATACCCATCTAGTACCTACAGTAGATTTATTACTAGGCCTTTCAACTAATGTCCATACTTTACTTCTCTCAAATTGATTTAACTCTTCTTGCATAGCCATAATCCAATGTTCATCATTTAATGCTTCTTTAAAATTCTTAGGCTCTATGCATGAGATAAATGCAACATAATTACAAATATTTCTAAGAAAAGATCGAGTTGTTACCCCTTTTGATGGATCACCTATAATTTCACCATCCTTGACATAGTTGTATTCTCTTGGATAAGATACTTCCCTTTCTTCAATGGTTGGATTCTCAAGAGGATCATGAGTTTCCTCATTTTTCGTTTCTTCCTTTGACTCCAACGTCATGTCTAACGTCATTTGTATTTATAACACCTACATCATCATTCACACAAGAATCCTTCCTCGGAAGGGGATTATCATCGAAAACAACATGTATAGACTCTTCTACAACTAAAGTTCTTTTATTAAATACACGATAGGCTTTAGAATTTAAGGAATAACCCAGAAAAATTCCTTCATCACTTTTAGCATCAAATTTGACAAGGTTTTCTTTACCGTTGTTTAAAACAAAACATTTACATCCAAAAGGATGAAAATGACTAATGTTAGGCTTTTTATTTTTGAAAATTTCATATGGAGTTTTCTTTAAAATTGGCCTAATCATTACTCGATTTACAATATAACAAGCGGTATTTGTGGCTTTCGCCCAAAAATATTTTGGCAAATTATTTTCACAAAGCATGGTTCTAGCCATTTCTTTTAAAGTTCGATTTTTCCTCTCAACAACTCCATTTTGTTGAGGGGTTCTAGGTGCTGAAAAATTATGGCTAATACCGTTAAAGTTACAAAATTTAGTAAATCCAAGATTTTCAAATTCAGTTCCATGATCACTCCTAACACTAGTTATAGAGTAACCTTTTTTATTTTGGATTACTTTTGAAAATGTGATGAATTGTTCTAATGCTTCATCTTTAGTATTTAAAAATAGAACCCAAGTATATCTAGAATAGTCATCTACCAAGACAAATGCATATTGTTTTCCACCCAAGCTAGTAGTTCTAGTTGGCCCAAAAAGATCTAAATGGATCAATTGTAAAACTCTACTAGTTGATACATCATTAATGGATTTGAAAGAAACTCGCTTTTGTTTTCCTTTAGCACAAGCATCACAGATTTTATCATTATCAAATTTAAGCTTAGGCAACCCTCTTACTAGGTCTCCTTGAATTAACCATTGCAAAACACTCATACTAGCATGTCCTAGTCTCCTATGCCATAACCAACTATCATGTTCATCCTTAGCAACTAGGCATAAATTAGTCATATCAAAAGAATCTAAATGCACCATGTATATGTTCCTTATTTTATGACCAACAAGCATAATCCGATTAGATGCAATGTCAATGACTTTACAACCATTAATTTCAAATAAGACATTGAATCCTTTATCGCATAATTGACTAATACTCAATAGATTATGCTTTAATCCATTCACATATAAAACATTTTTAATTTGTATGGAAGAGGTATTACCTATTGTACCAATACCTTCAATGTGACCTTTTGAATTGTCTCCAAAAGTCACTTCTGCTCCATTTTTTGCGTTAAGCTCAATGAACCGGCTTTTGTCTCCGATCATGTGTCTTGAGCATCCACTATCAAGGTACCATGAATTTGAATTTGTTTCCCGTGCCTTGTAGCAATGCTCCTTTCCCTACAAACATAGATTAATTTTTTATTTTTCGTACCCAAATTCTTTTGGGTCCATATTCATTAGTTTCCAAAATCCTAGTCCCCTTAGGTATCCATTTGTATAGGATATTTTTATCTTTAGTAGTAATGAGTTCTTTAGGAACCCACATACTTCTAACGATTTTTCTATTTGAGGTTCTTTGGGGACCTCTATGTTTGTAGTTTCTTAAACTTTTTCTAACAAAGTTGGATTTTGAATTTCCACCTTTTTCAAAATGTTTTGTTCCAACTTTATCAAAAGAAGTTTTAAGATCATCAATTTTCTTTTGATGATCATCATTGATCTTTGAAAGTAAATTTTGCAAATCTAAATTTTTCTTTTCAAACTCTTCTAGTTTGATTTGCAAATCTTTGATTTTACTTTCAAGATCGTTGTTGGTTTTGGATATGAGTTTGTTTTCATTTTTCAACTTTGAAACATCATTTTTATATTTTAAAAATAATTTCTCATAATCCGAAGCCAACCCATTATATTCATCTAATAACTCATCATAGGATAAATCATCAAAATTGGATGAGTTAGAGGTTACCTTATAATCTTCCCCAAATGCCATCAAGCACAAGTTAGCTACTTCTTGTTCCTCTTCATCGGAACGTTCTTCATCTCTCCATGTAGCCACATGAGCCTTGTGCTTATTCTTTGATTGGCCCTTTTTTCTTCAATTATGGGCAATCATATTTAACATGCCCTGGCTTTTTGCATTCGTAGCAAATGATTGAGTCCTTCTCTTTCGGTTCATTTTTGAGGCCTTCATTTCGTTTGAATTTTCTTCCTCGATAAGGTCTCATCATTTTTCTGAACCGTTTGGCAAACAATGCCATTTCCTCGTCGTCGTCATCGTTATTCGAATCACTCTCATCTTTTGTGGATTTAAGAGCAACTCCAATGTTTTTCTTCTTCTCCTTCTCCTTTGGTGTCTCGTCAATCTTGTTGAAGTCCACCTCATCTTTGAGCATCATTTCATGAGTGAGGAGTGACCCAATTAGCTCTTCAAGAGTTAAGGACGTTAAGTCCTTAGACTCGATGATTGTCGTCTTCTTTGATTGCCACGATTTTGGGAGGGAGTAGTCTAACTTCCTCACAAGCTTTTCATTTGAAATGATCTCTCCATATGATTTGAGACCATTGATAATCGTTGAAAATCAATTCGTCATAGCTTTGATATCTTCATTTGGTTTCATCCTGAAATTTTCATAGCTATGCGTTAGAATACTAATTTTAGATTTCTTTACCTCATCGGTACCTTCATGAGTGACTTGAAGTTTGTCCCATATTTCTTTGGCGGTTGTCCACGATGAAACTCTTCCGTATTCATCTGGTCCAAGAGCACAAAAAATGATATGGATGGCTTTGGAGTTGAGCTGGAACATTCTTATCTCTCCTTCACTCCATAACCTTGGATGAGTGAGAGCTTTGATGTATCCTTCTTCTACAGCATTCCATGCTCCCATGTCACTTGCTTGAATGAAGTACATCATTCTATTCTTCCAATAGGCATAGTTAGCTCCATTGAAGAAAGGATGCTTGTTGACGGGCATCGAGTTGAGACCGGAGTCGAAGTTTGAAGCGGATGCCATTGATGACTTTGATTATCCATATAACTCTTCTCGAATCGACTCAAGAGGCGATTAAACCTTCAAATGAGTTAGGCTCTGATGCCAATTGTTGAGTTAATCGATCGACAGAATCGGCCAAGAGGGGGGTGAATTGGCAATTAAAATTTCGGTGGAAGCTTTTGCAGAAAATTGAAAAGATTTGCACAGCGATTTAGAGTGGTTCGACTTTCTCAATCAAAGTCTACGTCCACTACCTTAGCTATCCACACTAAGGATTTTCCACAAATTCACTAATTTGTCTTTCTTTTGAGGACAAAGAGTAACCTTACAAACCCTCAAGAATTATACCCCAAATTCTTGAGAAAACTCTCTCCCAAAGAGAACAATACAAATTTGCAAACTTACAAGGAAATCCTCACAAGGTAGATTGTTTGCACAATTCTAGAACAAAGAAAAGAACACTCAAAGATGAATACAATTGAGCACAATATGTGTTCTTGAAAGCAAAATGAATATTGAATGAAAATAGGCTTGAAATGCTCAAACTTGAGGTTTGATGCTTTCTCTTTGATTCTCTCTTGATTCTAGTTGCTTGATGTTTCTTATTTTTGATCAATGGCTTCTAAGCTTGCTTAAATACACCTTGAATCACTTCTGAACGTTAGGGATGATTAATGAAGATAATATAGCCGTTTAAGTGTGAAAACATTTATTAAAAATTCTTGGAGCGTGGGGGGAATCGGTACCCTCTCATAGGGAATCGGTTCCCTAAGTGTAAAATTCAAATATTTCGACCGTTGAATAGGGGGGAATCGGTACCCCCTATGGGGGAATCGGTTCCCTCCGAGCATTCTGGAAATCTCGGAGCCAAACCATTGGGGGGGAATCGGTACCCCCTTGGGGGGGAATCGGTTCCCTCTGAGCAATTTGGAATTTTTGGCTTTGAAATGGTTCGAAATACTTTGAAAGATTATTTTGAAATTGTTTTAAGATTAAAACTTAATTTTACACTTAAGTAAGGATTAAAAATGATTTTTTAAATATTTGGAGTAATGTTTTGATATTCGAATAATTATATCGAATATACTTAGAAAATCATTTGGAAAATCTTAAAATTCATTTAACTTAATTTGTTATATCGAAATATCAAAATGTTTTCAACATATTTATATTATTATATACTATATACAAACTATGTATATTATGTATAAACTATATATACCATGTATAAACTATAGAGTTTATATATGAACTGTTGAACTATATATAAACTATATAGTTTATTAATATAAATTATATAGTTTATATATGAATTATATTTAAATATATACAGCTTATATTTATATATTATGTATAATTATAAATTATATATACTATGTATAAATTATATAGTTTTTATAGTTTAAATATAAAGTATTTAAGTATATATATAAACTATAAATTATATATATATACATATATAATAATATAAAGTAGAAGTATATTATATATATATAATATAATTACAAAGAATAAAATATATAAAGTATATATAATAATATAAAGTATAAGTATATATTATATATATAAAGTATAATTATAAAGACTAGAGTAAATAAACATATAATATAAAGTATATAAGTATATAATATAAAATATATAAGTATTAAATATAAAGTATATATATATATGTATGTATGTATGTATGTATATAATAATATAAAGTATATAAGTATATAGTATAAAGTATATAAAGTATAATTATAAAGACTAAATTATATAAGTATATAAAGTATAATTATAAAGACTAAAGTATATAAGCATATAATATAAAGTATATAAGTATATAATATATATAATATAAAATATATAAGTATTAAATATAAAGTATATATACGTGTAATAAATAAATATATATGTAATATAAAGTATATAATATAAAGTATTTAAGTATTAAATATAAGTATATAAATATTAAATATAAAGTATATATATAACTATAAAGTATATATAAAGTATAAGTATAAATATATACTTTATATTATATACTTATATACTTTAGTCTATATAATTATACTCTCTCTATATATAATATACTTTATATTATATATCTATATATACTTTATACTAAAACATTATATATATATATATATATATATATATATATATATATATATATATATATATATATATATATATATATATATATATATATTATAGTTTATATATACTTATATACTTTATATTATTATATACGTGTATATCTATACTTATACTTTATAATATTATATGTATATATACTTATAAGAAAACTTTATATATATATATATATATATATATATATATATATATATATATACTTTATAGTTTATATATACTTATATACTTTATATTTAATACTTATATACTTACATACTTTATATTATATACTTAAATATTTTATATTATTATATATAGTTTATACTAAAACTTTATATATATACTTATACTTTATATATATATATAGGTTATATACTTTATATTATATACTTTAGTCTTTATAATTATATTATATATATATATATATAATATACTTATAGTTTATATTATTATATATGTATATATACTTTATGTAACACCCGCAGACCGATGCAGGTGACTCGATCCGATCTGAGGTGTCATATTAGGGCTACCGGAGAGACCCACCGTAAAAACCTCGGACAAATTAGCGTTTTTATTAAAACATGTAAAATCATAAAATCATTTACAAATATAAAAGTAAAATTTTTCAATATTCAGAAATAAAATAAATTTCCAGACTCAGATAAAAACAAAATACAACCTACATGCCCCCTAATCACATGTACCATACTCTACATACAACGCCGAAAGAACTCCCTTATTGATGTCGATAGATGTACTGATTCAAACCTTTTAACCTGAAAAGGATGAGTAACAGAGTGAGCTTTGGAAAGCTTAGTAATACAAAACTACCAAATGATGCAGAGGAACATGCAGAAAACATATAGGTATAATTTTCTTATTGGTTCAGACATCTACAGATCTTTAGGCTGAGCTGAGGTCCCACTAATATCTCAGATAGTAACAGACATTAAGTTTTTCGTTCAGAGAGAAATATTTCGGATGACTGGGATCCAGGAGATCACAATAGAACTTTAAAACGTATTTTTCAAAAAACCATAGCAAGTTCCTCCAACTGAACGCCAATATGTAGTTCCCAGAACTGCATCCATAAGGACTTACCCTAGGCCCCAAAAGGGCGTAGGTACCAACCTAAGGGAGCACATTGGGTCCATAAGGTCTTACCCTAGCCAAAGCGTAGGTGCCCATCTGAGGGGAGTTCCCTCAGGCCCATAAGGACTTACCCAATGCACACAGCAGAGGAGCCACCCTAAGGGATTGCCTTAGGGTCCATAAGGTCTTGCAACTAGGCCCAGGATATAACACCCATAACCCGTATATTTATACCTATACAAATTCTTTAATCCACTACTGGCATTTTTCCTACGCGTGAAAATCATCACACGCTAAGTATATACTTAGTGAGGCAATTAAAACATTTAACAGTGAAATACAATTCAGGCATGATTTTCAATATCAAAAATAAAATTTCCATAAAATCATTTTTACTAACATATCCAATATTTTACCATGATCAAAATAATATAAAATCTCTTACCATTTATCCCATAAGCTCGTAAGCTTATTTTACCAAAATACTTACCATTTAAATTCCATAAGCTTGTAAGCTTATTTTTCCAATATACTTTTCATTATTCCGTAAGCTCATAAGCTTATTTGCATGGTTACCATTTATTAACCAATAAAACATAATCCATAGCCAATAGCCCAATATTAAACCTTGAGGACCCTGGGTATTCGAGTAATATTTGCACCGTAGTGCTACACATAAGGTCGTGCCCACCATATACACCGAAGTGTTTTACACATAAGGTCGTGCCCATCATATACACCGAAGTGTATTACACATAAGGTCGTGCCCACCATATACACCGAAGTGTATTATAAACCTGCAGCTGCTATACTCTATGGCATGCCAACTATACCCTGTCCCTCAATGACTTACTTGGGCATATAGTCTATTTTATTCGATCCATCCATGGCAAAGTATTATCAAATTTAACATTGGGCAGTTCATACCCGAAAACATTCATGGTAAAATATCACATTTTTTTCATGATCAATGCATTTTAATTTCATACTCTGACATATCAATGTCAATTTATAAAAATGATATAAAATCATGCCGATATAAACAAAGTCGACTTATCACAAGTCTTCCTTATGATGTATAAAACATCCATGTATAATTTCATGCATGTATTGCACTCACCTTGACACTTTATAATTTTCCAAATTTGTGCCTCACTATTGTCCACAATAACTCTTTTCTTTTATACTCGAAACCTTTTGAACACCGAGTAAATCACGATCTGAATAAATCACAAATTCATACGATACATATGTTAGTATTATACTAAAATGAACATATCCCATAACAACTTCATGATATACTTGAAACTTATTTTCCACCAAATATTTAAACACTTATTAATTCTTTTGAGTCTTGGAACCAACTTTTTCAATTTACTCAAAATGGTCCTTCACCATTTTACCACCTAGATTTTTAATACCAATAATTCCATCATTGAAATTATTACCTTTCAAATGCTTTTACAAAAGCATAATTATTTAAGTACCCCAACTATACAAATGTTGTACTTAAATCACAAACCTTTCCAAACTTCCAAAATAGTCATTTTCACATCTTACACTCATTTAAATTCCCAAACAACAATTTCCAACATAGTACATCAATTATACAATACTTATACAATAACCCATCAATTTTCCAGAATTCAGACAACTCGCACTACCTTTAAAAAATCAATATTATGTATTAATATACACACTGGAATTTAATTCTGTTTATTCTATTTAAAACTAGACTCGAATAAAAATCTATCCATATAAAGAACTACTTCTAATTCATTCAGTACAATTTATGGTGAATTTTCAAAGTTGACCAACAAAATCTGTTTTGCAGAATCTGCTGTCCGATTTTTCTGACCATTCCTTGGTTAAAAATTCATATCTTTTAGTATACAACTTGAAATTGATCCCCGTTTGTTTTAAACAAAACTAGATCGATATATGAACATAATATATAAAAATAACCTCGAAATTATTTTTATATAATTTCTAGTGAATTTTCGAACCTACTGCCAGATTCAAAATCCAAAATGTTTTCTTTAACTTCATTCTTAGGTTCTTCATCAATTCATATGACCAATTCTTTAAAATTTCTTAACTCTTCAAAACCCATAAAACACAAGAATCAACATCCCCTTTCATCAACTCAAGATGAACTTGAACACTAACAATAGCATGCAATATTGGTACCAAAAGATAGCGTTTTTCCCATATAACAATTTTCTATTTTCAGTATACTCAAAATCCTAAGGAAATTACTTGAAAATGAAATTAAAATTTTCTCCCACCTTTGAAGAAGCTCACGTCTGGTTGGAGAAGAAGATGAGAAAATTTTGTTGAAATGTAGTGAACATTTCATCTTAATTTATCTTATATTCCACTTAAATGAATAAAATATTCATTTAATTGGGATAAGACCAAATCACCCTTAATGAATCTTCTTATTTACCATAAAACCAAGACAACTCATCCTTATCATATATCAAAGTCAAAGCTGAAATATTTTGACTTTTAATTCCCCTTGAATTTTCAAAATTTGCATTTTGGTCACTAAATTCCACTATTTCGATTAAATCTGAAAAATTGCACAATTCCAAACCAAATTTATCTGATCCAAAATATTAAAATAATATTTCCAACTATTTTATAACATCCTTCAAATTTTTGTAAAATTCCAACTCGATCCGAATTTCCGATTCCTTATCAGCTTTAACCCTTTCTAATTTTTTTTACTAAAATTCCAAATCCAAAAATATGATTTCTATAAAACTACACTCTCAAGAGTAAACCATATATTTATGGAATAAAATTCTTTTTAGAAAATTATCACTTAATTCCCTAAACTTTTCCATAATTTTATACTTTGACCATCAAACTTTCCAAATTTTCATTTTGGTCATTATCTAAATTTTCGGGGTATTACACAAGAACCCACCCAAGAGTCGCCTTAGGTCCATAAGGAATTACCAGTCGGTAGATAACCTATAAAAGGAATTAACCGCAGCGACTGAACTTCCCAGTGTCTTCAATCATACTAGAGTCCCAGAGTATCCCGTATAAAAACAATTTCAGTCTGTAAATAGAGATCAGAAATCAAAGATCAGAACAAATATCAAAGTTCATAACAGAAATCAGAGGTCAGCTTGTATTTCAGATAACAAAGACATGCTTTTAAAATAAGAGAAAACATTCGTATGATCAGGGAACACACTAGAGATTCTAGATATTATTCTGAGTACTTGATAATCTTATCAGGAAGAGAAACACGAATCTTTAGTATACCGATTGAATGTCAGAAATTATAATCAATAGTTGATGGAATCATCAGTTATTCAGAACGTGATTTATCATGATCAGATAGTATTCGAACATTTTTCAGAAGCACTATGAAATCATAAAGGTATTCAGAATCCTTTGCATCTGAGTTACTTATGTTTTCAGATATGGCCAGAGTGATTTGAGCTGATAAGGGAGAACGAAGATTTGAGGCATTTACTATTTGTGTCGACATATCGAAATATCTAGTCAACCCGAATTGTACAAGTTCCATCAATGATACATATCAATCGGTCAAAACGTTGCACTTCCAGAGTATTCATTTTTTAATACAAAAAATTCTTGTCAAATTGTTCATCTTTAGAATCATCGCTGAATGTAACTTAAGAAGACGAACAGATATTCCAATGGTCTTTATTTCATTTCTACGTTTCAACGATATCAAGAAATGCCGATATACTTGATTTATGGTTCATAACCCATAGGTATATATATATATATATATAAACTATAAGGTATATATACTTTAAAGTAAAAAGTATATATTTATATATATAAACTATAAAGTATAAATATATTATATACATATATATAAAGTATAAAGTATAAGATATTCTTATACTTTATACTTTATATATATGTATATAATATATTTATACTTTATAGTTTATATATAAAATATACTTTTTACTTTAAAGTATATATACCTTATAGTTTATATATATATTATATATACTTTATAGTTTACACTTTATATATATACTTATACTTTTTTATATATGTATATTTAAATAAGTGTATATATACTTATATGTATATACTTTATATTAATATATATACTTATATATATATATATATATATACTTTTATATTAATATATATACTTATATATATACTTTATATTATACTTTATATTATTATATACTTTTATATATACTTATACTTTATAATATTATATATGTTTATATACTTTATACTAAAATTTCATATATATATATATACACACACTTTATAGTTTATATATATACTTATATACTTTATTTTTAATACTTATATTCAATACTTATATACTTTATATTATATACTTATATACTTATATTTAATATATACTTTATATTCTATACTTATATACTTTATATATATATATATATATATATATATATATAGTTTATATACTTATATACTTTATAATTATACTTTGTATACATATAATATACTTATACTTTATATTATTATATATGTATATATACTTTATACTAAAACTTTTTATGTATATAAGTATATAATATAAAGTATATAATATATATAAAGATTTAATATAAAGTATATATACTTTATAGTTTATATATATACTTATAATATATTTATACTTTATTGTTTATATATATATATATATACACACACACACTTTTTACTTTAAAGTATATATACCTTATAGTTTATATATATATATATATACACTTACTTTATACTTTATAGTTTATATATACTTATACTTATTTTATATATGTATATTTAAATAAGTATATATATATATATATTTATAATGTATTAATCTATGCATAAGCATAATGTACATTATATATACATGCATCATATTATCATAATATTCATTATATATATATATATATATATATATTATAATTGTTTTTAATTTCTCCAACTTTTGAAATTAATGCAATTCAATCAATTTTACAATTTTACAATTTTTCCTCACGTTTTACATTTTTTATTTGATCCTTTTATGTTGTTTATTGTATTTAAATTTTAATTTGTAATTTCATATTTGTTTAATTTAATCATTCAAATTATATTTGTATATGAAATTGACTCATACTTATTTATATTTTTGTAATTTACTTAAAACCCTATAAAATGTAAATCACATATTAAATTTATTTTCAAATTATGTTCACTAACTTTTTAAATGTATGCAATTTAGTCCATTTTTTATATTAATATCAGCTTCACATTTTATAATTAATTCAATTTCATCCCTCGTCAATGTGTGTTGTTTATTTTATTCAATTTTTTATTTCCAATTTCATGTTTGTTCAATTTGGTACTTTATATACATATATAAACTATATAATATAAGTATATATATGTATATATAAAGTATAATGTACATTATACATACATACATACATACATACATACATACATATGTATTATAATTATTTTAATTTTCCCAACTTTTGAAATTAATGAATTCAGTCTATTTTACAATTTTTCCTCATATTTTACAATTTTTTTGATTTGATCCTTTTATGTTGTTTATTGTATTTCAATTTCAATTTGTAATTTCATATTTTTTCAATTTAGTCTTTCAAATTATATTTGTATATGAAATTGACCCATACTTATTTATATTTTTGCAATTTACTTAAAATCCTATAAAATGTAAATCACATAATAAATTTCTTTTCAAATTATGTTCACCAAATTTTTAAATGTATGCAATCTAGTCCATTTTTTATATTAATATCAGCTTCGCATTTTATAATTAATTCAATTTCATCCCTCATCAATGCGTGTTGTTTAATTTATTCAATTTTTTATTTTCAATTTCATGCTTGTTCAGTTTGGTACTTTATATACATATATAAATTATAAAGTATAAGTATTAGGGGTGTGCAAATCCGGGGACCCGGAACATCCGGGTCGGTGATTTCTCAGCCCCTGTCCCGACCAGAATGTTCTAGGTACCCAGATTTTGCGGGTACCTGTAAGTCGGGTACCCGGATTTTTTTCAATTTTTTTTATTAATAAATAATTTATACTTGTACATTTACAGAAAATACATGAGAATCACAACATTTATATAGCATCATCATAAAACAATACATAATCGAACAGAAAGTGAATAGAAAATACATGAGATTCTCAACATTTAGATAGCATCTATCATAAAATAATTGAGCAAGTAGGAACAAAGAGGTTTTAATCTGTATATATCTTCAAAGCTGCAAACCGAATGCCTATTTTTTACTATCAGAAATGAAGTGTATTAAGCATATCAAACGAAACAGTGAAAAAAGTTTTACCAAATGTCAAGAGTTTCCAAACAAACATAACTGGAAACATCAATGTACGTGTTGTGACTGATACACCACAAAGCTATTTTATTTCATTTTCAGTTCAGATGACTGTGCAAGAGTTTCAACCATCATCTATAAGGAAAATCATTCTCGCACATCTAATTAAACCCTAAAACCATTTCCATTTTTTTATGTCCTCAAGGAACAAACATTTACAAAGTTTTGTTGCTTACGATGTGTTTGCATCAGTAGTAGGGGTGTTCAGATCCAATCTGATCAAAAAAAATCGATAATCGATAATCGAAAAAAATCGAAATCGATTTAGTGTGTTTGGTTTTTTTTTTTAAATGATCGGTTCGATTCGATTTCGATTTGAAAATCCGGAACCGATCTAAACCGAATCAAACCGATAGTCTCTTACAATAAATGTAAGATGAAAAATCTTAGCAATCTAACACCACCGGCATATAAAGTCCTTGCAGTATTTCGTAAATGCAGCCTTTTCCGGGTTAATATTGTTCCTATCTGCCCAGTTTGAACAATTACACTCTTTAAACAACTGTTGCATACCATCTAAACTGTTGTCCTACTTATGGCTTTCTAGAACCAGATCCTCAAAACCTCGCACAATGATGCATACCAAAATCATTAAACATGTATAAAATCAACAAGATTTTTTAACTTCGAAATCGAAATATAAAAATATAACTATTCATCACAGTAAATAATTCTTAAACGGTCATTAAATAAAAGAATAACGCAATTAACTCCAGTAATTCACATAGACTAAATAAATCACTCGCAACAAAATTGAATCAGTACACGTTCAAGTCGAATATTTTGGTAGTATAACGTTTTTAATCAACATCTTTTAATATTCATAAGAAGAAAAATCTAGCAAGATTAAGCTGAGATTTTTAATTACGGAAGTAAGTTTAACCAGCCTAATAAGTTCATCTACAAATTGCTGCCAAACTATTAATGTGAGCAAACTTCACAAGCTTACATTTGTTAAAATATATATTATCTTTGTAAGCTTGCATTTGTTAAAATATATATTCTCTTTACTTTTGTTATACATATGATGTTTTTTTATGAAAAAATTCAAGAATTATTTTGAAAAATTAGAATCCAAGAACCGCATAACTCCAAACTGAATTAAGTCAAACTTAATTGAATCGGATCGAATCAAAGTTTTTTAAAAACATCCAAATTGATCCAAACCGACCGTGAACACCCCTAATCAGTAGCATGCATCCCTTGCATAGCATGAAAGATATACCCATTTTCCCTAGAAAAGTAGAAATCCAAGGATTCATTCATGCATTTTGATTTTCGATTTTCGATTTTGGATTTTAGTTACTATATTAAAAAAAAAAACTTAATCGGGTACCCGAAAAAATCAATTTTTGTGACCCTGGCCTAATCCGGAAAGTGTCGGGTCGGGTACCCGACCTGGCCGGGTAATTTTTTTTAGAAAATTACTTGGTTTTTTTGTCCGGATCGACGGATAAACGTGTCGGGTCAACCGGGTCGGGTAATTTTGTACACCCCTAATAAGTGTATATATATATATATATATATATATATATATATATATATAAAGTATAAAATATATAATATAAAGTATTAAACTAGATAATATAAGTTTTAAATATAAAGTATTAAAATATATAAATATAAGTATTACATATAAAATATATTAATTATCATAATTAATATATTAAATATATTTATTAATTTAATTATCATAATTAATATTTTATTATAACATTTAAAAAACAATCATATTAATTAGTATGATTTATTATAAACTCAAAATCTCACAATTTTATTAATGGTAATATATAAGTCGGATCATTTACATGTCATGTCAAATTCATAACAGGTCATGTTAATAACAAGTCGGATCATTTACAAGTCAAATTCATAACAGGTCAAGTTGAAAACAGGTCGGGTAATACCAATTATTTACCAGGTCAATCTTTGGTTCGGGTTCGGGTTCATATCATTCGGATACATGTCGGGTTCGAGTATCATATTTTCTGTTCAATTTGGGTTCATGTCATTCTCAGGTCGAGTGCAGGTCGGGTTCAGATCCACAATTTTCAGTCTAACTCGGGTTCTGGTCAACACCATTTCCGACTCGAATCAGTTTCGAATTATTATAGCACAGGTCAAAAATAGTTTTAACTCAAATCAATTTCAATTAATTTTACATGTCGTGTCAGTTTTTACACCGCTAATTTTCGGACAAAAGGCCAAGCGAGAAGATGGATCACGGACCTAATTGACTGTCCATCTTCCTCTATAAGTTTTGAACAGATATCGAAATCAAAATCGACATAAAAAAAAAAAGTTAATTCGCACAGCGAAATTCATTTTTCGATCTTTTAACGCCGGTGGCGGAACTCCACTCTGTTTAGCGGTTTCGACGTATTCAGGTTTTCTTTCTGCCTCGATTTCTAATTTCTCCTTTAATTTCATTCAATCCCTGTTTGGATCTCTACTTCGTTTATACGTAATTGATGTTTGATTTGTAAATTAAATGGAACATGTTCATTTTCTGATTAGAAAATTCTCGAATCTGGTTGCAGTTTTCATTATTAAGGTTTTTATTTCATGATCAAATTAAATTCCAAGTAAGAAGATTTGGTCATTCAAGTACAAAAATAAAAATAAAAGAATTAGCTTAAATTGAGGCCTGACCTGAATTGAATTCGATCAGTTCAATTCTTCACTTGAGACCTTTCTCTGTCTGTACGCTGCCAGGGCAAAAACGAAAAGAAACAAAGATTTTTTCTTCTTTTTGCCCGCGAATTACTTTTTAGGGCAAATTATTCTAGCTTTTTACTTTTTTCATTGATTTGTTTCTAAATTTTACATGGACGGTATCATTAAGATTGGCGATCCTTTGAGTGTTACAGTCTGATCATGAATCTTACATACTCACTTTGAGTTCTAGTTTCTTTTATGTATCTTAAATACTCACTTTTGAGTCAGTTTCAATCATAAATTTTAGGTTCTCATGGTCGCTTGGCTTTCTAGTCGTGCTTGCCATTGGGATTGGCCTAGTTTCTTTTCTTCTCATGATGGGCTTCTAATGTTCCATGTGATGCTAGATTTTCAATGGAATTTTGCTCATATAGACAAACATATATCTTTTAATTGCGTCTCCAATCTATGTTGTTTGTGTTGGAGAAGATCTGGTAAAGATATCAAATGACTTTTAGACTTTAAATTTGGGAAAATAAACAGAATAACAATAGACAAAATGTGGCCGATATGTGAAATGGTTATTTTACAGGCATGTCAGCTATTGGCTGCCAACTACTTCCTGCTATATAAGAAAAGAAAAAAAATATGGGAAAATTAGCTATGCTGGATATGAATATCGTACTAAATCTACCCTTTTGGATCCTTTTAGATATGATACCATAACCTTTTTTGTCTAATTTACACATTTGTTTGCTATTTTTATATTGTGAACTTGCTCATCTTCTATTTAGTTTCATGGAAAAGTAATGTTACTCTTGTTGAAAAGATGTGTGCATCCAACAATTCATTCATAGAATTTGACATTATTTTGTGCTCCATGGTTCTCTGCAGTACTTAGATCTTCTTCAGCAATTTAATTGCTCTAATAAAAATGTTGACTAAAGTTAAAGGGATGATGAATTAAGCTAAAGTTGATAACGTTCGAAAGCTTATTTCCTTCATTTTGAAGTTAGGTTAACCAACTTTCTTTTCTGTTTCTTGCTTTTATTAATTTATAATTTATCCGACCTACAGATACCTGAAAAATGTCTGGTCAATCCCAGCGCTTAAATGTGGTTCCAACTGTTACAATGCTTGGAATCATGAAAGCTCGGCTTGTGGGTGCTACAAGAGGCCATGCACTCCTTAAGAAGAAGAGTGATGCCCTAACTGTAAAATTTCGTCTGATTCTTAAGCAAATAGTCTCTACAAAAGAATCAATGGGAGAGATTATGAAAACCTCTTCATTTTCCTTAACTGAGGCTAAGTACGTTGCTGGTGAGAACATCAAACACGTTGTCCTTGAGAATGTTCAAACTGCTAATCTTAAAGTTCGTTCCCGACAAGAGAACGTTGCAGGAGTGAAGCTTCCCAAGTTTGAGTATTTCACAGAAGGTGAGACCAAGAATGATCTGACTGGTTTGGCCAGAGGTGGGCAACAGGTCCAACAGTGTCGTGCTGCTTATGTGAAAGCAATTGAGGTTCTAGTTGAGCTTGCTTCTCTCCAGACATCATTCTTAACCCTTGATGAGGCAATCAAGACTACAAATCGTAGGGTTAATGCTTTGGAGAATGTTGTGAAACCAAAGCTCGAGAATACCATAAGCTACATCAAGGGAGAGTTGGATGAGCTTGAAAGGGAGGATTTCTTTAGGCTAAAGAAGATACAAGGTTTTAAGAAGAGGGAGATAGAGAGAAAGCTTGCAGAGGCCAAGCTGTTGGCTGAGGATCAGTTTTCGCTGAAAAAAGGGGTCTCAATGAATTCAGCTCGCAATTTGCTATCTGCAGGCAGGGAGAAGGATGAAGATATTATTTTCTAATCAATGGGTTAGTCCATGTGTTCTTTCCTAGGATGTATGGGTTTCTATCTGGTGCCTATTTGATGGTTGGATATTCCTTTAACTATTTAGTGTTTTTTTTGAATAAATGTTACGAGTATGTCATGATTTATCGTGTGGTATTGTTAATGAGCTGGTGGTATTTATGACTATAGACTTGAAACTATAGACTTGAAACATTTCAAGGCTTTGAAGTATATTGCCTGAATGATCTTTTTGTTTTGTTTTGTGGAAGCTCATGCATATTTGATATCATTGCTGTCCTGGTTGTATGAAAAAAGTTTATTGCTGGAAAAGCAGTTTTTGCTAAAGCTAGTGCAGCTTGGTATATTATTTGTTCATTAATATCAGACAATAATCCTCATGGCTAAAGAACAAAGCCGAAGGGATTTCTAAATTTTAAGGCAAAACAAGTGCACCTTTCTTTCAAAGACAATTGCTGCACTTTTGAAAGCCAGTCAGGTGCATATAATGTAAAATAAAATTTGTTTCAACACACTTTGGAATAATTTTCTATTATGCAACATTCTCTCTTTTATATATTACATGTTTTTATTTCAGTATTGCATTTTGAGTGAATTGGAAATATATGTTTATTTCAAATAAAAAACTTTCAACTGTCAAATATGTAAAAAGACAGATTGATGTGTGTCATCATTGTTTTTCGCCCGGATGGTGAAAAAAACAAGTACGACTTAGAGTTTTTCTTTGAAAGGATTTTGAAATGTTGGGAGTTGTCACAAATCATTTTAAGGTGTGATCGGGACACCATAAACATCGGGTAATTTTAATAAAACATTTTATTTTATTAAAATATCAAGTTTAGGGTCTACGAAAAAAACTAGAAAACGGGTTTGAGAGTCAGTTACGTGTGGGGAAGGATTAGTACCTCGCAGCGTTTAAAAATCAGCACCTAGTTGATTACTTTAAATTTAAAATTGAAAATTCTGAGTTTGAACTTTACTTAATCGAAAATTCATTATAGATGCACAGATGAAAAGGATGTTCGTTTATTTAAGCCAATAGTGTTAGCCCCCTAGCATGAATGCGGGAGATCAACTATCATGCCCAATAACCGGACATTGCCTTGATTTTAAGAAATCATGATACGGTCTTGAAAATGATGTCGACTTACTTCGGGTATCACTAGTAGTCACTCCCTGAGCATATTTGTGAGAGATATACCATTAATTCTTTGGTAAATCAGCATTGCCTTAGTTGTGAATTCGAAATGCAATCAAATAATCAATTATGTCAACCTAATTATACTAAGTAATTATTTAAGGCTTCCCCTAACTTAAAGTGCCAAATTATGAAGCTTAGAGAGCCTAAAGGTTTAGACCTAAAAATAGAGTCTCTAATATTAACCCTAATCATTTTTTGGTAAATTATTGGATTGAACAACTAAAATGGAACCTCAAGCATAAGTGAAGACCAAATAAAAAATTCTCCATGATTTAAGGACTAAGGTTAAATTAAACCTAAAATGGAGGCTCTAAACATTTCCTTATTTGATTTTAATCAATTATGCAATTCAAATAATTAAATTGGAACCTCAGGCAAAAGCGAGGGTCAAATTAAAAAATTTCCTAATTTAAGAACTAAATGTGAAATTAGGCCTAAGATGGAAGCTTTAATATTAATCCTATTTGATTTACCAGTTATTGGATCGAATATTCGAAATGGTCCCTTGTGCAGTTATTGGATCTAATATTCGAAATGGTCTCTCTATACTTCTCTAGAAATCGGCGATGAGTGTCGTCGCCGATCATCGTGTTGGTCACTGTCTTTGATGATTATTCGGGCCCAAAACACACTGGGATGCTCGTCTTGACGCCATGAATGTAGATCGGGTCTCAGTTTCGCATGAAACAACCTCCAACACCTTGAAATAAGACCAAAACTCTTCGACTTTTGATGCTCCGATCTACTTTCTCCATCGTTGGATCGACCCGATCTTGAAGTATGTTTCTCCCTTCCTCCATATGATTCTCCTCACCGTTCGAATTCTGCAATGAAGACTTCGAACACCGGTTATATTTCGACCGAGAGGTAAACCCCTCTCTTTTCTCATTTTTTTGTTTTGCATTTAGTTTCCTGGTTTCAGGGGAAAGACTCCCTTTTACAATATGTTGTTGTTTTTTTCTTTTTTTGAACGAGGAGTTCCCTTTTCTCTCTCTTGAATCTCCCTTCCCTTTTCTTGTTATTGTTGCATCTGGTTTTTTAAAACCATTATTTTATGTTTGGTGGGTCTTAAGTCGGTTCATGGTAGGGGTGATGATGGTGGCGTGTTGGGTCATTTTGTGGTAGATGTCATAGGGTAGGTATGTGTTATGATTTGTTTTTGGATTTTTATTTGATTTTGGATTTTGTTTTGGTTTTTTATGGGAAAAGGCTCTGATAGGTTATTGGGTTTTGGCAGGTGCTGTCATGGTGGCTGGACAGTTGTCAGTGGTGATGACAGCGGTAGAGATCCTCACCGGCGATGGCATCGGATATAAAACATGGTGCATGTTGTGAGTACTATAAAATTATACGCAAATAATGTGCAAGTATACACAATCGAACAAGTAATAAACTGATGAGTGAGTATCGCCTCCACAAGGATTGGTGGAAATTTTAAGTTTGACCACAGCTCTACACTAATTTATCTAAGTATAGAAATGATATATACACAGATGATGCTTCGACAATGGAAATGTGAGAGTGAATGGAATGATGGTGATGGAATGTGATTGAGTGAATAATGTCTTGGCAAAAGAACAATTTATAATGATGAAAATGACGAGGCAAAGTAAAATGGTAAAGATAGAAAATAAATGAATAACTTGACAATCCTCACATGGGAAACTACTTTGGAAATGAATAGTGTGGAGACACTTAAGGAGCTGAAAACTTATCTCTCTAGGTGATTTAGTCTTCTAATATTTTACTTGTTCGACGATGTTTGCTAAAAGTGTTCTCGTTATCTCTAGTCATAAGAACCTAATAGAATGGAATGCCACAGTATCTCCTCTCAGTCTCAACTATGGCAGCCTACACTATTGATGATGCACTACCTCTCTTAGTCATTGAAATCCTAGGGTAGTCTATCTCAAGCACTAAGAGATTAGGCTATAGTAATTAACTATAACCCATTGTTTATGCTAATCTTACTTAAGTTTCTCTCGAACACTTAAAAATTAATGACTAGATTTATCTCGAACATCTAGTCTTCATCTAAGAAATGGGCATTCTCATGCCTTCTACAATCTTATAAAATGAAGCACATATAAACAAAACAAGTAAAAATAAAAGAAAAACAATCATCAACCATTAAAATAATGTTTTCAAGCATCCATCAAATGAACTCCCACCAAATATAGGTTAGTTCATGGTGGGGTTCGAATAAACTATAGAGTATATCCAACCATTCATTCAACAAAACAACCTAATTAAGTTTTTCAAGCTTTAACAATGAAGCAAAGGTTGGAGAAGAAGACAAAAGGTGTGCACGTTCGACACTTCCTCAAACCACCTTGAATTGCTATAGTGCGAGCTTCTCTCGGATGCTTACGCCACTTCTTCAAGCTTCACTAATGGAGGAACACCAATAAAAATGGAGAAAAGAATAACGGTGGAGAGAACGGAGAAAATAATGATTTTCAAGCTTGTGTAACCATTTCCTTCTTTCTCTTGTGTGGTGTCCTTTAATAACAAATATTATCTAAGGATATTCTTGGGATTTTGCACTCAAAATACCCATCATACCCCAAGCCATTCCTTGTACGTGAAGCTTATATTTACAGGTGGCAGTGGACCCAATCATGTGGTTACATGCAGCACACACGTGCCTTGACAGTTGTCCTTTTGTGATAATATCGTTTTGTCCTTTTCTACGCCAGAAATGCCAAGGCATTGTAGTATGATTCAGCAACATGTGATGCAGTGGCATTCTTCTCAGCTTACCTTATGCTCATTGTCTCCTGCACATCACTAACCAACCACTTCTTTCCCATCATATAGCGCCTTAACAAAGTAAAACAACACAACCACCACAAATGCAACAAAATACAACTATATGCACCTAAAATGACCTATATGAACCCTTAGACAAATAATAACTTAAGTGGAAAAGGCCTTAAAGTAGCCTTTTTTATTGAGTTATCACACCCCCAAACTTAAGCTATTGCTTGTCCTTAAGCAATGGATGACAATTAACACAAACAAAATGTCATGACAATTTTCAACAATAGGAAAATCAAGACAAAAATAGAATTTAAACCCTCAGAAAATTGGTTTCAACATGCTAGACATATCAAGAAATCAATTACTTTTCCCTAGGTCAAGATTTTTTGTGGTGTTTTGTGTGCGTGATTGTATGTAATCTATACTTAACGACTCTAGGCAATTTATAATTGAGTTCCCTAGTTTTTCCATGACATTTACTCATTTTTTTACTGAATACACACATTTTCCTCTTTTTTTTATTATATTGTTACAAAGGGAGTCAATCCATCACACATACCATCCCACATTCTAAGTGAAATGGAGCATACATTCCACCCCTAAGCTAGTCAGGTAGAGTCATCACGTGACTACTTTCATTCACTCATATGCACTTGGTTGCCATTTATTAAAGAGAATTCTAAGCAATGCCACAAGCAAAGTGGAGTGCCCCTCTATAACTATGTCGAAGCATTTATTCACGATTAAACAAAATTCACACATAAGAAAGCTCTTTAAAGATTTATCAATTAAGCACAATACCATATTTTTAATGTCAATGCTAACCAGAGTTATTTCATAAAAACTTCCTAAGCCCCTTAAGTATAGAGAACATATAAATTGTGTAAAACTAATTCACAAAGCATCAAGCCCTAAAGTCACTTCTATCATTCTCAATAGTCATCTAGCCTAAAAAGTGCATCATCATCGGGTATCATCAAACATTTTGTCTAACTATCCTATCTTTTACTGATGCCATGACATAATATTATGCTAATAATATCTTACATATGTCCTCAATGCTTAAGAGAACTAATTAATTAATGAAACTAAATGCAATGTTATGTTATGCAAAAATGAATAGAAAATGAAATGAGTGCAAAATGAGGTACCTCAATTTTTATAGTGGTGGCGGTGTTGCAGTGGAGGTGCTGGCAGCTCCACACCTTGTTTTCTTTCATAGTGGCATGGGACTGTAATCTAAAGATGTTGAGTAATAGTGGCTGATACTGACACACCCCACTGAATTCTTAATATGATGGTTGGTTCGACGTGCGGAAGGAGGTGCTACTGCTTCAACTGAACTAGGGGTTGCATGGGGCGACTGAATAGGAGAATCAGGAGTAGGGGACTAGGCTCAGTAGTGGCAGGGTCTGCATCATCGGCCTCAGGGGATGCCTCAGCATCATCAAATGCCAGCAAAATTTCATCTGGGAAACCCGAGAAATTTAATTCCACGTTGGGGAACATCTCTTGAAAGATGGATTCCACCATAGCATCACTATGCTTAACATAACCAAAGAAATTCTTCATATCACCCTTAAGAGCATCTAATTGAGTCATTTTCTGTTGGACATATTCTCGAGTGCAAGTAGCATTGGCTCAATATTATGGGGTTTGTCATCCTCAAACTTTTTAAAATTGCCTACCTTGGATTTAGGGTTTACTAAAATCAAAAGCATGGACAGTCATGCTCTTATTATGCTCGAGACTCCATACAAGATTTCATCAAAACTACTTTTAATCACCTTTTTCTTTCGACATAATGTCGTAATGAGATTCGGGAAAACCAATGCGCTAGATTTCTTACCTAAACACTCATGCACTTGTTCAATAATTATTCGGCCAAATTCAATTGAATTAGCAACCATAATATAATGTAAAAACATTAAACGAGGAAAGGTTACCGTTGTATTGTGGGCTGTGGGCATGAGCTTGTGCTTCATAAAGTGATTTCATAACTTCACGCGCGATTGTTGGCGCTCCCAGTTAACGGAATAGCGACTAGTCTGATGCCTGTTCCAGGTGGTATTCGAAGAACACAAATCCTCCAGAATCCCATCATATGTCGCACTATCAATATCTTTCTCATAATCAACATGCTGATTTACAACACCCTGTAAATGAAAATAGTGATTAATCATAGATGATTTAAAATAGATGTATTTACCTTAAACAAAAATACATGTTGAGTCAGTTTTGAGATGTACTCATAGAACTCTTTAACCAACGAGGCATTCATGGAGCCGGGGTGCCTTGCAAACTTTCGCCATTTGTGTGGCTCGATAATATCCATGACGTCTGGTCCAAAACCACTTTCATGCTCCTTAGTGAAGACAAACCCATGCTCAAAAAAGAGTTTTCGATTCTTGAAATTTTGGAACCTCTCCTTCACCACATCATCGATAAACTGCTGAAGAAAAGCAACGTTAGCTCCTGAGGGTTGTGTTCCTACCAATTTTGCACTGGTTTGAGAGTGAAAAGAAGAAAAAAATGAGACCTTTGTTTCGCTACAATGGAATCGGTTATGGAGGGAAAAAATAAAAGAAGAAGATGATGAAAATGAATAGTTAAAGGAAATAATGAAAGAGAGAGAGTGAGTGGACGGTTGAAAAGGAGTGAGTGAATTGGGTGAAATGGGTAGGTGAAAAAGTAAACTGTAAATATTAAATGAGGGGTGAAAGGACAATTCAAAAAATGGAAATAAAATAAAATAAGGGAATAAAGTGTAAAAGGAATATTTCTCTCCTCATCTAAGAAATGGACACTCTCATGCCTCATACAATCTCATAAAATGAAGCACACATAAACAAAACAAGTAAAAACAAAATAAAAACAATCATCAACCATTAACATAAAGTTATCAAGCATCCATCAAATGAACTCCCACCAAATATAGCTTAGTTCATGGTGGGGTTAGTATAAACTATAGAGTATATTCAATCATTCATTCAACCAAAGAACCCAATTAAGTTTTTCAAGCTATAACAATAGAGAAAAGGTTAGAGAAGAAGACATAAGGTGTGCACGACTGGCACTTCTTCAAACCACCATGAATGGCTATAGCGCGAGCTCCTGTCGGATGCTTACGCCAGTTCCCCTAGCTTCACCAATGGAGGAACACCAATAAAAATGGAGAAAAGAATAACGGTGTAGAGAACAGAGAAGATGATGATTTTCAAGCTTGTGTAACCATCTCATTCTCTCTCTTGTGTGGTGTCCTTTAATAACAAAAATTATCTACAGATATTCTTGGGATTTTGCACTCAAAGTACCCATCATAACCCCAAGTCTTTCCTTGTGAATGAAGTTTATCTCTACAAGTGGCAGTGGACCCAATCAGGCGATTACAGGCAGTAGATATGTGCCTTGACAGTTGTCCTCTTGTGAAAATATTTTTTCTCCTTTTCTGTGCCAGAAATGCCAAGGCATTGCAGTCTACTTCAGCAACATGTGATGCAATAGTATTCTTCTCAATTTACCTTGTGTTCCTTGTTTCCTGCACATCACTAACCAACCACTCATTTCTCATCATATAACACTTTAACAAAGTAAAACAACACAATCACCACAAATGCAACTAAATGTAACTATATGCACATAAAATGACCTATATAAATCCTTAGACAAACAATAACCTAATTGGAAAAGGCCTTCAAAGTATCCTTTATATGGATTTATCAAAACCCTAGGTTTCTGAAAACCCTTAATCTCAACGGGCCTAGTCTTGTTTTATAATTTGGGCCCAAAATATGGGTTTGTAATAATAATAATAATAATAATAATAATGATAATAATAATAAAGGTATCAGGTTAAAAATTGTGATTATTGTTGCTCCTTTTTTCTCATTACTGTGAAACGGGAAAGGAGCAAAGATATAAAACATAATTTTTTATCCAACATGTAGTGCTAAAATCCTTGAGCTACAAGTTTTTCTCATTATGAACTCTTCACTCTCCTAGAATGAGTTTTTCTCATTATGAATTCTCTATTGGAAATGTTGATCCACCTCATTCTATGATGAAATCAAGCAAAAAAGTGATGCTAATCCAACTTCTTTTATGATGGAATCAAGCAAAGTATTGGTGCTGATCCAACTCCTTATATGATGAATCGAGCTAAGGTTGAACAAGTTCTTCTCATTATGAACTTCATCATTGGAAATGTTGATCCACATTCTTCTGTGATGGAATCAAATCAAGGTTGAACAAGTTCTTCTCATTATGAACTTCTTCTCCCTTATCGTATGAGTTCTTCTCATTACGAACCCTTCCATTGGAAATGTTGATCCACCTCCTTCTGTGATGGAATCGAGTGAAATGTTGAATAATTTTTTCTCATTATGAACCCTTCCACCAAAATGTTTGGTCTGTCATCTTTTTAAAGAATTTTACCTGCAAAAGATCATCATGTGTCAATGATATGTATTTGGGGTACCTAGAGGTTAATAAACAGAAGGTCCTTAATTCTTTGTTGAGATCCACTTCTTTCAAAGGTGAAAATATGGGCTGAAACTCGCCTTCTTTTGCACTAAATCATGAAATGAAATCTTGGTTGGCTCTTTGAATTCTTGTCAGATATTTAAAACTTGATGAAAAATGAATGTGTATGCTTCTATTTTTCAAATGCCTAAATTTGCATGCATGATGGCATTTTAATGTTACAAATTTTATTATCTAGTGAATGGTTGCTCCTTTATCTTTGTCGAGTTTTTGTCTTTGTTGGGTCAATCCTGAAATGACATTTCTCACTCGTATTGAAGTGATCTAGCCACTTCCTGGTAAATGGTTGACTTCTTTACATAAAAAAAGTAAAGTTGAAGAAAGATGTTACTGAAATGGTTTCTAGGGAGACAATCCTAAGAATGACTCAAATAACATTCTAGAGAAATGGTCATAAGAAGGACTCAAACAATTTTCTACAGAATTGATCCTAAGAAGGACAAAATAGTTTCTCAAAATAGATTTTACAGGCATCCTCATGAGAGGTAAATCAATATTTACCATATTTATAAAATGATGAAATGTATGATAAAGATGCAAATTCATGTAATATGTATGAGTGCATGTTTTTTTGATCTGATAGGAATGGTTGCAAGAGCAGTCTTTATTGCTAGAGCAGTCTTTATTCTCTATCACACCTGAATGCATTCTTGTGAATATTGACTTGTGAACAAGCTCATCTTGCCCCAGTAAATTTTGGCCCTTGATAAATTTGGCTTCTCCCGCCTTAACTTGTGTAGAAATCTAATAAAGCTTTCATCTTTTACAGAGAGTTTTGAAAAGAGAATCCATCATTTCAGGCTTTGGAGATCATGTACTCGCTACTACCTTTTGACGAAAAATTAATAGCCACTATGTAGAACTAACCACCGTAGAAACTGACAGAACATTCGACTTCCCTGATAATTCAATACATCCCTCCCAAAGATGGCAATTGAAACCCTAGAAACAACCAAAATTGAAGGTTTTGCTCAATTGCTAACATCAAATTCAGCCTTGCATTGATTTTTTCAAAGTTCTATCGCCCATTTAGAGGAAAGAGAACTTTTAGTTATCCACTTTTAATCTTGACGCAAACAGAACATGACCTTCAAAATGGATGAAATTAGAATTTATAGAAACCCCTTATAAACTCAACGTTGGATCAACATCATAACTACTGGTATAGAAGCATTCATAATTTCTCATGGCTTTGACATTTATGCACAGTAAATCACTAGATTAATGCAACTGTATCTTAAAAGGTCCGAATGACTTATCATCGAGAAACTTTTAAAAATCGAACTTGGCTTCTTCAAAAAAAATTCATTTATAGTTATCATCAAGAAACCCTTGAAAATCAGGCTTAGCTTCTTTAAAAATACATTTACAACTATCATCAAGAAAACCCTAAACATTAGGCTTAGTTTCTTTTCAAATCTATTTGTAAACATCAAAAAACCCTTGAAAATCAGGCTTAGCTCCTTTCCCAAATCCATTTGTAAACATCAACAAGCCCCTGAAAATCAGGCTTAGCTCATTTAAAAAATTTATTTGAAAACATCAAGAAACCCCTGAAAATCAGGCATAACTTCTTTCCAAATCCATTTGTAAACATCAAGAAACCCCTGAAAATCATTCTTATTGCTCCTTTAAAAATTCATTTGAAAACATCAAGAAATATCTAAAAATTAGACTTAGCTTCCTTTAAAATTCATTTGAAGTAATCATCAAGAAACCCCTAAACATTAGGCTCAGCTTCTTAAAAAATCGTTTGAAGATATCTTATTGTTTGGGTAATGTGCCCCACATCAAAGTAATGATTCTTCTTGATTGGGTTCCTCGATCCTTGAGGCTAAGCCATAAAATCCCCTCCATTCAAGGCTTGAATTATATATTTTTTCTTCACTCTCTTCTTTTCTTTGAACAATATGTAAACATATGCCTTGATGCATGAAATGTGAATTCAATGGATATGTATTTGCATGAAGTTCTTATATGCAAAAATGTTGATCATCAATTCTTCTTCTGGATTTAAAGTGGAGAACTCAATCTTCCTTCACTTAATCAGTCTTGAATGAATCCTACCTCAATGGCAACTTGTCAGCTTAAGCTTGCATCTTTTGAGGAGTAATCTGATTATCTTGTGCAAACGTGTCATTTTTATCTTCTATCTTTGGTTTCTTCGTTACAGTCCTAGAAGAAGTGCTCTCCTGCAATCAGGCATATGGTCTTGATGTCTATTCTATCTCTAATTAAATAGTTCTATTAGAAACGTTTCAAGGTAAACTCTTATTGTCCTCATTTTTCCTTGGCACTCCAAATGACGAGGCTCATTCACCATGTATGTTTGATTTGAATGTTGTGATCTCAGTGAGATCTGGTTTTGGTAATGCCCCAATGTGGGTACTCATGGCTCTCTTCATGCCAAAATCTTAATTTTGAATGGTTTCACTCTTGTGTCACTAATCAACAATCATATGCCATCAACATAAATGTCATCGATTAGTTTAAGGGTTTCTCTTCATGATGCCACAATCAAATGGACACTTAAGAAGTGATTAATTCTTCTAACAGAAATGTCTTTAATCTTTGCTATGAGCTAAGATATAAGCCCCTTTCAATTAATGTGATCATCTTCTTCTTAATGGGTTACCGATAATGTCACAAGGAAGTGTTAGAAGTTCTATCCTCCAGTCTTTCTGATCTCTCAGACTATTTACATTTAAGATTGTGAAATGTCTTCATTACTCTGACATCGTTTGTTTTACTTCTCCAATTAAGGCAGAATAAGCCTCTCAAGCTTCAAAGACCTTTTTTCACTTGAGATTTTTTTTTTTTTGAAAATATTTTTCCTTCCTCTTTCAATTTTAGAAATGTGAAAAAAAGTTTGATGAATAAGTTTTAAAAATGTTTCCATTTTCTTTAGGCCCACAACCAAAACAAATTGTAAAACAAGAGTTAATTGAATATCAAATAAGACAACTTCTCTTTTAATCCTTTAAAATGATATACATTTGACAAGTGTAAAGATTAATACTGATATAAGGCTTCGGTTGACTTGGGAAAGTAGAGTGTTTCAGATTAATTTGGGGAAATAATGTGTTTCAAGTTAATTTATGGAGGTAATACGTTTTAGGTTAGCTTCTTTGGTTAAGGTCTAGCTTTCTTGATTCTGGTATTCATTAATCTGATGAAGTAGTTGTTATGCTTATCTTCCAGAAATGTTCACTGGTTCTCAGCCCTCGTGAACGCCTTTGGGTTGTGCAATGTATAAGATCGTCTTTTGTTCAATAGTTAACAATCTTCGTATTCAAGCTATATTTTCAGGTTTTCAACTCGAATTCTCCTTTGGTTTTAAACGTTATCTAAAATTTTACGTCTTGAACCCTCCTTTTGTTATTTTTCCTTATCATGCATTAAAGATTTTAGAAAACTACTTTTTTGCAAATAAAAGTAACCTTAAGGGACTGAATGAAATATGAAGATAGTCTCTTCATTTAGAAATCCATGTATGATTAGAAGGGACTTTTCGGGCATGTAATGTAGGCTAGGACTCACGGTTATGAAAAAGAGGGATAAATAGGCCCAAATAAGTGTTTAAGGGTTACCAAACCAAGGATCAATTTGTTATGTTGTCTTCAAACTTGTCTTGCTCGATTTGAGTATGCTTATGTATATTTTATTTTCTTTTATTTTCCTTTGGTGTTTCATGATCTTTTGGTAAATTGATTCTGGATCTTTGAACCAGTTGTACTTGATCAACTTTGTGACTTGAAGTTCGATGAGCCTCTTTCCTTGAAATACATGATTGGATTTCTTTTTTTCTTTTTCTTTTTTTTTCTTTTTTTTTTTGTTCTCGCATTGATTTGATCTTCGAGCACATCGTATTTGATCCACCTTACGGTATCTTGCTATTTCACTTTATTTCACATTAGCTTGTTATTGTAACAAAACCTGGATTGATGGTCTTTACTCATGCGAGTAGATGTCCTTCACCTTTGCCTCCCAATTTAGAGGGTGATCCTTGGTTAGGGTTGAATCAAAAGAAAAATATTATAGGCTCAAGTGGGGACAACAAGGGATATATATTTTGTGAAGTGATAAACGAAACAAAGTCGTTCATCATTTCATACAAGAAATTCCTTATAAAAAGGGTATCCTAGGGGACGAATATTTAGGATTAACCATATTTACATAAAAACAATGTAATTAATCCATGATAGAATTATTTCAATTATTCCCTTTTATTTCTTTTTCTTCCATTCGATCCTGGTATGCCCTAATTACTCGAGCTTATCTTTGTAAAGTCGATCCATGATATGTCATCTCGCTTCTCTTGTAGGAATGGTTCATGTACACGCAGACATCTTGTACTTTATGCATCCATGTTTTACTAAGGTTGGGAAATGAATGTGGTTATGTGTCTCGGAATGGAAATAAGTACAAGTTTGGGAATCTGAAGCCATCTATCTTGGAAAAGGTAGTGTTAAAGAAATATTAGCTCCATTTGGGAAGGTAAAAGTACAGGTTTGGTGGTCCAGGGAGGATAAGGGTATGACTTCAGAGCTTCAAAGAGAGGTGATGTCGAGGTTTGATTTTTTGGTAAAGAGCACATGCCATGTAAAGAAACGAGTAAGGGTGTTTGACTTTCGAGGGAACACAAAAGGTCTAATCTTGCCACTTGTCAAAGATCTATAATTAATAAAGTAGTAAAAAAAACCTTTAATTCATTTGATATTAAAAAATTACAAGATTAAAACTTGATTTATTGCACATAACCTTAGAAAATGATATAAGTTCAATCATCAAACTATTTTAAGAAAATAAAGAAAGAACAAAAACACGTTCAAAATGGCAATATTAGTGTAATAAGGCTTCATGCTGGATGTAAGAACTTTTTCTTGATTGGCACCAGAATGTCTCATTGCACGTTAAAGGTCAATGCCCTTGGGTCAAACAAATTATGGACCTTGCTCTTCAGTGCCCCACATATCTCAATAATGTGCCTCAAACTTTAGATGGTGCTAACATCACGTCCATAGCTCTCAATTATTTTCTAGGTATGAATGAGGTGACTTCAATTTACCTCAAAAACTTTTATCACAAGATTCTTCGCGAGTTACTCCCAGGATCCGTGATTAATGCACATTGAGATGCAACGTATATTATGCAATGTATGATGTATAGATGCGAATGTAAAGGTGCAAAGACGCACACACGAATGCAAATATACAGAAGTGAAAATACAAAATGCAATAAAGGAATTGCTCCCAAAAGTAATTGTTCCTTGAATAATTCCTGAGAAACTGACAATGCCTTGGTACATTAGGAAAGTGAAAATCTGGTCAATCTTCAAGTTGTCCAGCTCATACGAGCGCTTGGGTATTGCATCGTCTTTTATTAGATTTAGGCATATTGAAAACCTTCAAAGCTTATACTTCGTCTTCTACTTTCAGAAATTTATCAAGCTGGTTCTTGACCTTTAACTATTAGCTTCAACATCAAATATTCTTGAGTCCAACTTGTTGCCTCAGTAGGTAGATGTCCTACTTGTCTCCTTAGTAGGTAGACTATATCTTGACGCTACTCGATCTACGTAGAGAATCTTCGAAATTGTATCTAACCCAATGTAAGGCATTGTTGTGGGCATTGTTTTTCAAGAACCTTCTAAAATATTAGTTATTCCATGGATCAATACCTTTAAAGGATATCTCACGTTCATGCAAAAATAAAACAAAGCACAAGAGAAGAAAAAAGGAAATCAAGTTAGTAGAAAAAGACAAAAACAATCAAGTTAGTTAAAATGATTATTCAAAGAAATGTAGGCTTAGCAAAAATAATTAAATGTGACTCAGAGCTGAGACTAAAAAATAAAGCATACAAAGGAAATTAAGAGTCCTAATCGCAATGCGTTCTAGTTCTCCTAGGTTATCCACATGGCTTTAGCGGGATAGATTTACTAAATTCTCTACATGAAGTTCGGTTCTAGCAAAGGGTTCCCAAGTTGTCCTTACAACCTGCTATGGTTAACAAGGACTCTGATTCTGGCCCATTATAGACTTGTAAATCATATTCAACATAGGCGATCACACCAATAAAAACATATCTCGGAATTGATATCCGGACAAGCAACTTAGGATGCATTCCAGAGGTAATTTGTCAGACCCACACGAGGAAGCCCAATGCTCCTCATAAGGTGTAACGTTTCCCCTACTTAGCTAAATTGATATTGAGCTCATGTTTAGAGTTATGATATGCAACAGTCATAAATATTCACAGAAATATAAGCATTAAATAGAGAAAAAAATCTTTTTTTAGAAATAACATAATGAACTATAAATTAAATAAGATCGAACTCGTAATTTCTAGAATCCTAAATATAGGGTAACCAACTTGTGGCTCGTCTCTCAAGTTGTTTTAGAAAACAAAATATCCTCAGTGGAGTCACCAAGTTGTCATCACCGTTTTTCGCCCGGGTGGGGGGGAAACTAGTACGACTTAGGGTTTTTCTTTGAAAATATTTTAAAATATTGGGAGTCTCCACTAGGGGTGTTCATTCGGTTAAAACGGTGGTCGACCGAACCGAATTAACCATAACCGAATTAACCAAACTTTTTTTTTTCTTTAACCGTTAACCGAACCGAATTTTTTTTCCGAACATATTAATCGAACCGAATAAATTTCGGTTAATTCAGTTAATTTCGAATTAACCGATTTTTTTTTAAAATTTTCTAATTTATATAAAAATTAAATATTTTTTAATTCAAAAAAGTTTATAATTAATTTAAATAATATATGATTATAAAATAAAAATTTTAGATAAATTTTTTAATTAATTAATATTGATTTAAGTTTAAAAGTTATTGGATCTTAAATTATTAATTGGGTTTTAAATGGTTTGGGCTTAGCCCATATGTTATATATAATATTTTTAATATTTTTAATTAAAAAACAGTTTACAAATAATTTAAATAATATATAATTATAAAATAAAAAATTTATATAATTTTTTAATTAATTAATATTGATTTAAGTTTAAAAGTTATTGGATCTTAAATTATTAATTGGGTTTTAAATGATTTGGGTTGAGCCTATATGTTATATATAATATATTTAATATTTAAAATTTAATTTCGGTTAATTCGGTTAATTAACCGAATTCGAACCGAATTAACCGTTAACCGAATTCTAAAAATTTTCTTAACCGTTAACCGACCGAACTAATTCGGTAACCGAACCGAATTAACCGAACTAATTCGGTTCGGTCGGTTAACCGAATTAGTTCGGTTATTTGAACACCCCTAGTCTCCACCAATCATTTTAAGGTGCTATCGGTACATCAAAAAAATCGGGTAATTTTAATAAAACATTTTATTTTATCGAAATACCAAGTTTAAGGTCTACGAAAAAACTAGAAAACGGGTTCAGAAGTCAGTTACGCGTGGAGAAGGACTAGCACCCCCACAACGGCAAAAAATCGGTACCTAGTTTATTACCCTATATCTAAAATAGGAAACTCTGTGTTCAAACTTTACTTAATTGAAAATTCACTATGGATGCATAGTTGAAAAGGATGTTCGTTTATTTAAGCCAATAGTGTTAGCCCCCTAACATGAATGCGTGAGATCAACTATCATGCCCAATAACCGAACATTGCCTTGATTTTAACAAATCATGATATGGTCTTGAAAAGGATGTCGACCTACTTCGATATCACTAGTAGTCACTCCCTGAGCATATTTGCGGGATATATACAATTAATTCCTTGGTAAATCAACATTGCCTTAGTTGTGAATTCGAAATGCAATCAAATAATCAATTATGTCATCCTAATTATACTAGGTAATTAATTAAGGCTTCCCCTAACTTAAAGTGTCAAATTATGAAGCTTAGAGAGCCTAAAAGTTTAGACCTAAAAATGGAGTCTCTAATATTAACCCTAATCATTTTTGGTAAATTATTAGATTGAACAGCTGAAATGGAACCTCAAGCATAAGCTAAGACCAAATCAAAAATTCTCCAAGATTAAAGGACAAAGTTTAAATTAAACCTAAAATGGAGGCTCTAAACATTTCCCTATTCGATTTTAATCAATTATGCAATTCGAATAATTAAATTGGAACCTCAGGCAAAAACGAGGACCAAATTAAAAAAAAATACCAAATTTAAGGACTAAATGGCCTAATATAGAGTCTCTAATATTAATCCTATTTGATTTACCAGTTATTTGACCGAATAATCGAAATGGTCCCTTATGCGTGATGGCGAGGGCCAACTCAGATTACTCTCTAAATTAATAGGCTTGAGTGAAATCTAACCTAATGTGGGGGCTCTAATTAAAAACTTAATTAATTATGTTAAGAGAGAACCTAATTAAAAGTTTAAGGGCTAAAGTGAAAAGAATCTAGATCTAAAAGGCTAAACCTGAAGTCTAAGGTTCTAATTAATGACTAAATTAAGAGAAACCTAAATCTAAAGGTTCAATCTACAAAGTTAAAAATCTAGGATTAAATTAAAATGAAATAAGATACATAAATTGAGAAATTGTAAAAATGGATAAATAAGAAATAAATAATTAATTAGAAAATGAGAAATTAAAATAAATAAATCAAATCACCCATTAACATGTAAATTAACAATAATTAAAGTCTCACATTCAAAATAAAACTTTGTGGCTAAATTTTTATGAAATAAAGTCAAACATCAAATTCACGAAGGATAAAAACATGCAAACATGTACTAACATGCAACGAAAATAAAATTCAACATCCAAATAAACAAAAAAAGTAATCTTAAATTAGTGACTAAATAATAAAAAATAGCTAAAATTAAGCATGAAAAATCAAAATTATGAAAGTGACCAAAATGTAAAAACACACCTAAATAAGAGGGACCAAAACACATTTTTTTTCATTTTAAACCTAGAAAACTAAAGAATAAACTAAAAGGAAACACCAAGCAATTAGGGTACCGAAATTTAAGATAAAATAAACAAGCTTAAGATCAAAGACTGTGTTGCAAAAATATAACAAAAATAAAGGGGCTACAACACGAATAAACCATGAATTTAAGTATGGACAAACAATAAACAAAAAAGGTAAAATAACAACATAAGGACATGAATAACGAACTAAAATAAAAAAAGGACAGATGTGTGACCATTTTGTAAAATACGAATAACACTGGGAGCTAAAAGTAAATAAACCAAATATTAATACTAAGAAATAGAAAGGGAAAATAGAAAAGTAAGGAAAATTAAATTAAATATAATGGAATGGGTGACTAAATTGAAAATTGGAGGAGTTGTAAGGACTGCGGAGAGAATTACACCGTTCAGGTCCAAAACGCACAAGACAGAGACCGAAACATCGTCGTTCGGTTGATCTATATAATCGTTCGGTTGATCTATATAATTCATTTTTCCTATTTTTTTCACTTTTTGATTCCCCACACACTCTCTCTTCCTTCTCAAATGCTCTCCCCTCTCTATATACTTCCCTAGAAACTGACGATGAGCGTCGACATTGACCGGCGTCTCCAGTGACCGTTCGGGCCCAAAACACACTAGGAGCTCTTATTCATGCAATTAATATAGATTTATGCACAGTTTCGCACGAAACAACCTCCAACACTGTGAAATAGAGCCAAAACTCTTCTGCTTTCAGTGCTCCGATCTACCTTCTCCACCGTTGGATCGACCTGATCTTGAAGTATGTTGCTCCCCTCCTCCATATGTTTCTCCTCACCATTCGGATTCGGCGATGGAGACTCTAAACACCAACAATATTTCGATCGAGAGGTAAAATCCTCTCTTTTCTCTTTTTTTCGATTTTGCGTTTAGCTTCTTAGTTTCGGGGAAAGGACCCCCTTTACACTATGTTGTTGTTTTTTTCTTATTTTTTTCAAATAAGGAACCCTCTTTTCTCTTTCCTGAATCTCCCTCCCTTTTCTTGTTGTTGTTGTATCTGGTTTTTTTAAAACCATTGTTTTGTGTTTGGTGGGTATTAAGTCAGTTCATGATAGGGGTGATGATGGTGGCATGTTAGGTCAGTTTATGGCAGAGATCAGAGGGTAGGTAAGTGTTATGATTTGTTTTTGAATTTTTTTATTTTGGATTTGGATTTGGTTTTGGTTTTTTGATGGGAAAAGGTTCTGATGGGCTGTTGGGTGTTCGCAGATGTTGTCACAGTGGCCAGACAGTTGTCGGTGGTGACAACAGTGGTGGAGATCCTCGTTAGCGGTGACGGTGAATATAAAACTCTAGGGTTTCAAAAAAAACCCTTAATCTCAACGGACCTGGACCTGTTTTGTAATTTGGGCCTAAAATTTGAGTTTATAATAATAATAATAATAATAATAATAATAATAAAGGGATCATATTAAAAAATGATGAGTACAATATTATTGATTTAAAATTTTATTTAGATATATATCATATTGAACATGTGAGTAAACTATGTAATGACGTTAATGTAAGTGCAATATATAAACATATATACATGATGATGATAATAACCCTGTTCGTTGCTAGTAGAGTAAAAAAACTCTATAATTAGGGGACGTTTGGTTCACAAAATGTAAGATTATTGAACCAAATAAAAGATTATTTTTGAAAATAAGATTATTGGGATGTAAGATTATTATGGGGATGTTGCATTACCTTGTATTACCTTGTTTGGTTTGTTTAGAAGGAATGCAAGATTATAGTGTTTGATTTGAGGAATATAAGGTTACTTGGATGCATGTTTTACCAAATTATTTTCGTGATGTATGTTTTTTTTCAACAAGTTAAACTTTAATTAAATTATAGATATTTGAATGAAAATTTATAAAAATATTTTAATTGTTACATTATATAATTTTAGAAAAAATATTTTAACATATAATTAATATAATTAGTATATCAAAACTTATATTTTTTTTTTTGAAACTGGAAACGCCAACATTTTATTGCAAATAAACATGTCTCATGGGTAATAAAACAAATCAAATCTACCTAAGGAAATAAGTGCAAAACAGTTGTGAGCCCTAAAACCATTAAAGTAGAAGAAACAGGAAAGTAAAGGAAAAAAACTAGTGTAACAATTTCAGAGCAAAGGTCGGCCTTTCAACTACCTTGTAACCCGAGAGAAAAAAATTTAATGCGAACCGTGGCAAGGGAAACGGAAACCAGAAAGTAGAACATGAGAATCACAAACTCAAAAAACCAAGCAGTAGCTACGGGGGTCGTTCCAACGCCGGTCCTCAACTGCCTGAGCTTCTACACTCCGCGGGGCCTCTTCAATCCAATAGTAATCGGTGGTCCCCATCGTTGATTTTACCGCCAGGATATGCGCAACCAAATTTCCACTCCGATGAACAAATCAGAATAAACATTTCCCAAAAGCAGTAGCCCGTTGTTTCGCCTCCCACGACAGTGCTCTAATCTCTGAAAAATGGGGCTCCGAAGATATCAGCTTTTCGACTACCGCCTTGGAATCGCCTTCAACTATTATCTCCTAAAGACCCAAGTCCGTTGCAAACGAAAGTGCATGAACAGCAGCCAGAGCCTCAGCCAGAAAAATCGAGGTAACCCATGGAACCCCATCTCCAACATGCACCCAGTATGAGACCCCTGTTATCTCTGATGATTACTCCTGACCATGCTTGTTGTTAGGCATGTATGGTCTCTTGTGGAGAAATATATTATTTTTCAATATATAACATCTATTTTTTAATAACTTAAAATTAAATATTATTTTAAATAATTACATTTTTACAATAATAACATTTTTTACATCATAAAACTGTAAAATAATTTATATATTAAATATTAAAAATATAATATAATTTTAACTATTCAAATTTATTAATATTTCATTAAATCAATTTTTTATATTATTATTATTGTTAAGTTTATAATTTTGAGTAAAGCATGAAGAATAAGAATTGATAATGATCTATACGAAAAGAATTCATTATTTCAGGGGTATTTATGTCTAAAGTTGTAGAAATTATTCATTACTTCATAATTTGGATCTAATGACATTATTACCATTTTAATAAAAAAAAAATGATACTATTGATAATAAGTTATTATCTGATAATGATCTTTCCTCATAATGGGTGTTTGGTTCGCAGAAAATAGTGGGAATGTAATTCCCTCCATTACCTTATGTATTTGTCAATTTCCACCCAATGAGACAATATTGTCCCTCTATATTGAGTTTTCTTTATTTGAATCCTTTGTATCATTTTTTTAATTAGATAGCTAATTATTTACGGTATAATTTTATTAAATATTTTTATTTCAAATTAATTTAATATTTAAATGGTGTTACATACATTTAAATATTTAATAGTATTTTAATATTTAATATGATTTTATTAATATCATATTATGATACATATAATATTAATAATTTAAATATATTATCTAATGGTTACCCTTGTTATTTTGTGTTGATTGATTTTAGGATGCCTGTTTAGAATTATGTTTGCTCTCAGTAGTCATCTATTCATTCGGCCTGATAGAGATCAAGAGATTCATGCATATTCGAATAAATAAATTTTACATGTTGGATAGAAGAATTTAAACAAAACAAGCTACCAAACACTATATTTTTATACATACATTTAAAATAATATATATTGTGACGTTCTTTTAAGTTGTCAAAATATGGTTGTATTTGAAGATCATTTAATATACCAAGTATATTAATAATATATTAAATATGATTTTTTAATAAAATTTAAATAGTGTAGTAAAAATAATCATATGAATTTTTATGCAATTATTTTTAATTTAACATTGAAAATTTAACTGATTAAAAACAAAATATACTACAAGAACAATTTAGAAAAATATATATTTATGTAATATTATTCCACCCTACCAAACATTGTAATCTTATAATATTGTCAAACCAACCAAACAAAGTGACGTAACATTCTCAATAATATGCCAAGAATGTTGCATTCTAGGAATCCTATTCCCAAATGTAATCTTAAATTCTGTGAACTAAACGCTCTCTTAGTAATATGATTTTTCTGCGAACCAAACGTCATCTGAGAGTTAGGCAGATGACACTCGCCTATGGAGTTGTTTTAATTCTTATTAGGGATGGATCATAGGGATGACCGAGGCAGTTGTCCTCCTGAAAATATTAAATTATTATACATTTTAAATAATATTTTCGTATTTATATTGAAAATCTATTTTTGCGTCCTAAAATTTTTCAAGTTTGTACTCTTAAAATTTTTGAATATTATCCTCTACCATAAAATCTTACGTCCGTATCTTATTCAAGTGGCACTATAGTTGATAATAATTATCTTGCTGTACATATATAGTGTCAAGTAAGAAGAAAGGAAATTGCTTGACAAATTAATTGACAAGAACAGAAAGTTGCTTTGCATGTGGGATATATAAAATAATATCAACAAAAGGAAACAGTTTTGTTTGGTCTGATTCATCATTCAAGGGATGGTGTTTGAATACATATCAGACTCCAAGTTTCCAACTGCAATACGACGATAGCCTACACACGACCTGCATAAGAATGATCATCACAATGAGCGTGCCTTGTCATTCTTGTTATTTATCAAGACAATTCCCACAAAGCGTCTTCGTCAGAACACTTTGCAGGGCAAGCATAGACAGAATAGGGGGGAAATGGAGTATATAAGTCTAACAATTCATTGCATTTCCCCGTCATTTTTCTCATTCCTAGCAAAGCACTATGGCTTACAAAACCCAGCTGCATCCCCAATTCACTCTTTCAACAATGAGGGTTACTAAGCTAACAACAGGCAAGCTGATTTCCTTGTCTGAGCAAGAGCTGGTTGACCGTCACTCCAAAGGTGAGGATCAAGGCTCTTCAAAGGTGGTTTAATGGACGCTGCCTTCCAATTCATTGAAAACAATAAAGGTCTAACAACCGAATTGAACTATCCTTACAAGGGAGTTGATGGCACCTGCAATACCAACGAAGAAGCCAACCATTCAGCTACAATTAATGGGTTCGAAGATGTGCCTGTCAACAGCGAAGATGCACTGCAGAAGGCCGTTGCAAACCAACCGGTTTCGGTTGTCATTGATGCCAAGGGGTTCGATTTCCAGTTAAACTCGGGTGGTGTGTTTATGGGACCTTGTGGCACACAACTGAATCATGGAGTGACCGCCGTTGGATATGGAGACGATGATGATGGAACTAAGTATTGGTTGGTGAAGAAATCTTGGGGTGGTAGCTGGGGTGAACAAGGGTACATTAGGATGCAAAGAGATGTTGATGCAAAGGAAGGTCCTTGAGGCATAGCAATGCAAGAATCCTACCCTACTGCATAAACTGCATAGCAATGCAAGAATCCTACCCTACTGCATAAACTAAACTTGAACTTTAGTTTTCCTATTCTATGCTCATACCATTGCCGGAGTGGCATACCATTGTTACTTGTCTCATTTTTATAAAGTTTTACAAGTTTTAAGGATAATTAGATGAGTGAAAATAAACTGTTGAGATTATCTCCTTCATTTTTTTAATGAATATCTTCTTATTTTCTACAATTAATCTTAATAGTCAATTTTCACTCATCCAACTATCATAAAATTGGAATGTTACGATAATAATAATTATAATGTTAGGTTTGCAAGATTAATGTACATCGATATTCTTCTGTTTTCCTCAATAATAACGTACATCATGCCCTACATTCTTTAGAATCAACAAATTAAGTTGCATCTTTGAGAGGCATATGACTACAACCAGGTACTTCAAAGTAAACAGCATCGAAGGAACAATCATATTTAATAGCATCGAAGGAACAATCATATTTAATATGTATGTGTATATATATAGCTTTGCGGCTAATTAAAATGCAAGGGACAATGACCTACGGAATATGGATAAGCATGCCATCCATATACTTGTTCTATCCTACATAAAAATTATGAGTGCTTATATAAATTAAACCCATGAGTCAATCTTTTATACATAAAAATAGTACACTACATTAATCTGCAATCATTTGAATTTTTTTTATATAAATAACTCCATGTCGACGCTATCAGCTTCATGTGAGGGGACCGTGAAAAACCCACCTAGAAACTGTTTTTTTTTTCTTTCAGATTCTAATGGCCCAAAGTTGCCATAAAATTAAAACACATCCGATTACCCACCTTTGATATAGTCTAAAGCCGGAGCTGGCATTGGTGACACCAACAAGAAATCTGCAATCACCAACCGAAGGGTCTAGAAAACTGACAACACCGAGTCCGTCAAAGTTACAACTTCGTTCGTTCTGCATTTGCAGCTGATAATAACTGTTGAATGCATATGAGATGTTTCCTTTCGCTCCAATGGCATTACACGATCCCCCGTAGTTGAGTGTCGTGCAATCGGCAGCAGTACAAGCAAGTTTCATGTGATTTGCCACATCAGAGAGATCCCTATATGGGTTTGCAACGCACCATCTAGCTGGGAGATACTGAACATTCTTGGCATTCTTTAGTTTCTTGTGTCCCAAACCAAGGTCTAGCGTGTATTTAGCCTGTCCGTCAAAGGAGAAAATCCCCCAGTGTCGTTCGAAGTTTCCTGGAAGAGTGCTCTTTGCCCCTTCATCAAGTAGACTGAAAAGATAGACATCCATGGGTGGAACATTAGGCCTAAGAGGAGTTCCTTTGTTGTTTAATACATGCTTGATAAGGCCTTGATTGAAAACCCTTGCGGCAGTGAGATTAGCACCGACCGCTCCATCTGTAGGCCAACCGATCTCCCCAATAACTATGGGCATATTCCCATAGCCAAGTTTACTGAGGGCTGCAACTAACGTGTCAAAATTTCCGTCAAATGCATTGGAGTAAGTGTTGGCACCATCTATAACAGGATGTGTAGTGCCCTCAAAGAATGCATAGTCTTGTGGAAAATCTGAGTTCCCATAGAGGCTTAGAAATGGGTATATGTTAACAATAAATGGAGAACCATTCTGGTTTAGGAAGGAAACAAGTTGAGTCATGATTTGAGTCAGTTCGGGTCGAAATGCTCCTTGAGAAGGAACATTAGCTTCATAGGCATCAGCATTACAAGGAACCACTAACTTTACATAACCGGCAAGATTCGCCCGGACCAAAGACTGCTGCAAATTGACCATAGCAGGGACAACATAGGACTGAAATTGACCGGCATAACTTGTAAGGAAAGGTTCATTTCCGACAGCAATATACCTGTCACCGCAACCAGAAATAAATAACTTCACAAAATGTGCCTTAAACTAGTACGGAAGAATTTTAAAGAAACGGAATGACTTCAATTTCCTACCGTGCTTTGATAAACATTAGGTTAATTGCATAGGAATAGATGCATCAGAATCCTATTCTTTTTTTCATTTTATGGTCCTTGGTGAAAAAGAAATAGTTGAGGAATTACTACATGTGCGGTAGTAGGCATACATTCGATTGTCAAAAAGAACATTCACACAAAAATGACTATGCAGATAAGAAATTCAAACTTCTAGACCATCTCCACAATCTAAGCAGAGGAAAACTTCATCCTACGAGCACCAGTTTTCCTTCAACATGTTGTTTTGACACTAAATCAACAACCACTTAACCAATGAACAACATCGACGAAGAAACATTTTAATCCAAATATCAGAATGGCACTAATGAAATAACTCGTCAAGGGTGGAAACGATATGGTATACCATTACATCGTTTGATGTTGTGTAGGTTATAGTATGAGGATAGGTCAAGCAGCTAGCTATGGGGAATAGTAAATGAACTCCGGCGGCATACCATTTCACAGCTTTCGCAGATAAACCAAATTAACCATCAAGTTTGCAGGGTATTACGCAGCGGCGTAAGCCTATACGAAATCCATACCGGGGATTCCGATTGGTTAAACATGAATTAGCATATTTAAATGCTGCTAAGATCAACAAACTGATACTAGAAACCTTTTGAAGCACATATGACCTGAATTTAAACAATTAGTTTCCAGCACTATAACCAATCACACTGTTAAGGCTTCGAACAGATCACTTGGAATAGAAAGAAATCATAACAATATATGGATTCACCTAAGAGATCCTTATTCATATGTTCATGAATTTTAGTTCAAGTTAAGGTGAATCTACCAGAAACAGAAAAATTAATCAAAGGATAAAGAAAAAGGAAACAAATCTACCTGATATCAGCACCACCTTTGCCAATAAAAGTAGATATCTTCTGTCGAACCCACAAATCAGCAGCGGCGGAGGAAGAGCTAAGAGCAGCCAACATCTCATTGGGTATCCCAACCATGACCTGAATCCCACTCCCCATTAAAGCTCTTAACACCAACGGGTCGGCTTCGAAAAGCTTAACTTTTTTAATGTTGTTGTCCTTCAACAGATCCACCACCGTGGATGGCTTCAGCTTGTGGGATGAAATGGTCCCCCAGTTCACCCCTATTGCAGATTCCGCCACAAAAACCAGACTTGAAAACAACATTGCCGTCACCATTGCAGTAACCAGCAATGGTGATCCACCGATTCTGGCTCCTTGGGCTTGCATTTTTCTCTCTTCTTGTGGACTCCTCCTGCAATGGTACTTCATTTGCTCATCTGAAAAGAGGTAATAGAAGTGGGATGTTGACAGAAGTACTCACTAATAACAACAAAAGTGTGCAACTGCCTGCAAAGAGAGTAAAGTTTAAGAATCTACCAGATGGCACCCGTATTTATTACTATGCTGATAGCTGATATTTTGTAATGTAATGACTGAAATACCCTCAACTGGTAATAATACTTTGTAGCTTCTTTGGGGTCATACAAGACAAACCAATAAGAGAACACGACACACGAAGGTGAAACTCTATTCTATTTCAATACTGAAAGTGTCGGTTTAAAAGTTGTGATATCGGTTTGGGTCGATCTTTTATTTAATTCCCATAAAAATTTATTAAAGTTTTAAAATATTCTTAAAATAAATTTGATTATATAATATTTAATTTTTGAATTAGTTGAAGTTTAATTAGATTTAAATATTAAACACTTAAATTATCAAACCAAAGTTATCACAGTAATTTTTTTATCTTTAGGTAAAGTATACAAATGGTCTACCAACAGTAGAATACTAATTTATTAAATCCCTCAATTATAAGAAGTTGTTTTGTTAAGTCTCTTGACTATTAAAAGTTACAAAATAATCACATAACTATTCATTATGTTTCAAACTCGTCTTTTTCGTTTAAAAATTAACTATCGTCTAAGTTTGATGTTAACATGTTGTTTGAGATATGATAGTCATTTGAGATTATGAGATCAGATTTTATCATATCTTAGTTAGCAGGTTGACGTCCAACTCAGACTGGCGTTAATTTTTTAACATAAAAGAACGATTTTGGAACATTTTGAGTAATCATTTTATAACTTTTAATATTCAAAGGATTCAACAAAGCAACTTCTATAGTCAGAGGATCATTTTGTAATTTTTAGTAGTCAAAGGACTTAACAAAGTAATATCTTATAGTCATGAACCATTTGTGTACTTTATCTTATGTTTAAAAGAGGTATTATATATATATTCTCTAATCTCTGTGTTTGAGCTTTAAATTTTTTCCTTATTGTCAATAAAATTTTAATGTAATATACTTTATTATTTTTTATTTAATTCAAATAAATATATTTAATTTGAATCAATTCAATTTAAAAAATTTTAAATAAAATTTAATTGATAAAATATGACTCGTCAACTTAATTAATTCAAAAAATCTCACTTCACTCAACTCGATTTAATATTTATCTTGAATTTATTAAGGGTACCTCAAAATTAAACTATTGGCCTTGACCAATTACACAAATTAGAAGGAATTTAAATTAGATTAATCAATCTTATTTTGAAATCCGACCAAAAATTGGACTATTGATGTGAAATTGTAGGTGAGGATGTGAAGGGTGGGGACAAATAGATTTACGGAATTTAAATTAGATTACTTACGGGTTTATTACATTTAGTCCATTATTTATTAAAATTATATATTTTTAACGTTCAGACGTTGCCATGTAAGATAAAGATGTGGTCAGAGTCACACCCAATTAATATCTGAGAATTATTTTATTACTTTAAATGGAAGGTATGGCCGACAAAACACGCTTTTCAAGTATGGATGTTCATGATCGATAAATCGTACTGTTTAACATAAACAACTCGATTAACCACAAGGAGTTCGGGTCGTATCTTAGTCCCAGTACGGTTGATCATATGAAAAAATCAGTTTAGCCTTACCTATGATGCAAGGTAAAACTGGAAAAAGGAGTACCGATTGAATCTTGTTTTAATTTTCTTTTCCGAAGTATAGTATAGTAGGACTATGGATAGGACTACCCACGGAGCAGTGAAAAGACATGATGTATTCTGTTGAAATACTATTTCTTTTAATAGGATTATAATAAGGAGGTCGGCAGACCCAATCACAAGATAATAAAGGGAAAAGGGTCCCTCGAGATATTGGTTCGATTATAACAGTTTCTAACTTTTATTAACCATTAAGAAAAGGTTAACCACTAATTAGTAAGTTATTAACATTTTAGTTATAGGTTAACATGTAATCTATTACAAATTTAGAGTTTAGGGTTTAAGATTTTAGAGTTTAGGGTTTAAGTTTATAGTTTATGATTTAGGATTTAGGATTCAAGGTATAATATTTATAGTTTAGGGTTTAGGTTTTATTGATTAGAATTTAAGGTTTAGGGTTTTAGGTTTAGGGATTAGGGATTAGGATTAGGGTTTAACATTTAATTGTTTATAGTGTAACATTCTAAAAACCGGGTTAGTGACCAAATTGTAAAACTTCATAATATAGTGACTAAAGTAGATAAATTAAATAGTTTCGAGACTTATATGGAAAATTATGTGTAGGACTAAATAGCGAAAAAGGGTGATTGGAAGGGTAAAAGGGTCACTTGACCAATAAATGAATTAAAAATGTATTATGGTGAAGATATATACACGTTGAGATTTGAAAGAAAAGGGAAAGAAATATCCAGAGTTCTCTTCATCTTCTTCAGTTGTGAACCCCAAATTTACTAAGGTAAGTTTCTTGCTAACTGGTTATTCCTTGAATTTAAGTTTGGTTTACATTCCTTAGATGATACTTAAGCTTAAGGAAAGCTTAAGTTATCTTAAAATCAAAAGATGAATGAGTTAGAAAGGATTAAAGATAAGAGGTTTATAAGTGAAATCTTGGGAGAGAATTAGTAAGCAAAGTTTGAAACTAAATTTGACTTGTCCTCAGCTAAATTAAGAAGTATGAAGTGTTAGAATTAAAGTTAGAACATGTTGGAAAATTGGTAGGATTTTTTATTTCAAGATATAGGATGAGATTTTGAAGATAATGATGGTTTATATGGATATAAGTTTATTTGAGTAAGGGTAGTTGAGTTTAATGGTATGTTAGGGACTTTAAATGGAAGGTTTAGATTGGTATTGGTGAATTTTCGGGTTTAAAAAGTGAATTTTGGGCTATGGGTATCGGTACTGCTTCATCCAGTACTGATACTTCAAAGGTAAATGAATGAAATTTGGGGTAAAGGTATCGATAATGGTTGAACAGTATCGATACCATAAGCCCGAATTTGACAAGTTATTCATGAGGTATCGATACCTAAAGGGGTAGTATCGATACCAAGGGTACTGATATAACAAGGTCAGTATCGGTACCATTTTTAAAATAAGTATTACATAATCAAAAATGGGTAACGATACCTAGGCTTAGTATTGATACCACAAATATTAAAGTATTGGTACCATACCTTGGGTAATGATACTACTCAAAGTGGAAAATGGAATTAAGCCTTTCTTTTAGCTTAAGATATTAAGGATCGAATTATAATGCTTAGGATTCTCATATGCATATTAAATGTATGATTATGTAGATATCGAGCATAAGCAAGTTCAAGAACAATCGAAGAGTTAAAATGGTCGAAAGAGAGATAAAGTCAAAGAATCGATTCGAATCAAGTGAGGCTAAGGTGAGTAAATACCATAGTTAGTATATATGTTGTTTTATGGGAATAAGACTGGTGATATGTCTATTTTCTATATATAATTTCATATTCATGTACATGCATATGTTATGATTATAATGATACATGCATAACTTATACATGCTTTAATATGATATGATATGTGATGTATGCAAACATAAGAGAACAAATCCAAGCTATATATGATAAGACAAGTGATCATATGTGTACATATGAAATATGAGATGTGGATATATGAGAAATGACAGAAGAGATATGAAAATATAAAACGTATCAATATTTAAGCCCATGTTATGTGATATGAGAGTTGTAAGTATAATTGGCATGCCAAGATTCGAGGGTTCTATGTGGTCCTTCGGGATATATATGTAATCCTTTGGAACATATATGCAGTTCTTCAGGACACATATTTGGTCCTTTAGAATATATATGTGATCCTTAAGGAGTGGTCCTTCGGGATATTTATGTGGTCCTTAGGGACAAATTCTATGTGCCCCTAGTGGGAATTTATATGAGCTGTGGTGACTGCATATGTACACAACCTCAATGTACTCACGTACCTCAGGTTCTCAGTAATGTACATGGGCACCCAAAAGATAAACCGAATTAAACACCTCTTAAGATGATATGTTTTATTCGTGCATTACATGATTATGTATGTTATAGTTGAGTAAATATATACAAATTGTAATTTCATGTTGGAATTATAGGATTGCATGTTTCATAAATTCATTATTACATGTTATATTATGCCTCACTAAGTCTGTGACTTAGCGTGTGAGTGTTTCACACATAGGTACAAGAAACAGAAAGACTAGAGTTGCAATTAAGAATGTAGCATCTCTTTTGAAGACGATCAGATCAGAAGTGATTTGAAACATTATGCCATTTTGTTGTAGCAATTATGTTGGCATGTAATTACAGTTTAAATCATATATGCTCTGATCGATTTTGTAATTATTTTTATGGTATTTATGTAAATTATTGCATTGTTGTTTTAATAAAAGTTTAAATTTATGAGATTTTGTAAAAGTAAATATTTTAAAAAGTCAATGTGACACCTCGTATTCGTTTTCGGGTCGGGTACGGGTTGGGGGTGTTATATATAGTTTATGATTTAAGGTTTATAATATATACTTCTAAAGTTTAGGGTTTAATGCTTCTAAAGTTTAGGGTTTAATGCCTAGGGTTTTAAGGTTTAGAGTTTAAAGATTTGGGTTTAGGGTTTAGTGTTTAGGGTTTGAGATTTAAAGTTTATGTGTTATGGTGTATTGGTTTTAGGGTTCAATGTTTAGGATTTAAGGTTCAAGGTTAGGATTTAATGTTCATGGTTTAAGATTAGGATTTAAGGTTAGGATTTATAATTTGAACTTTATGGTTTTATGGTTTGGGGTTTATGATTTAAGGTTTATGATTTATGGTTTTAGGGTTTAGGATTTATGGTTTAGGGTTTTAGGGTTTTAGGGTTTTAGGGTTTTAGTCTATGTTTAGTGTTTAGATTTTAGTGCTTTAGTGTTTATAATTTAGGGTTAATGGTTCAAATTCAAGTTTAGGGATAAAGCTTTATGGTTTATGGTTTTATGGTTTATAATTTAAGGTTTGAGATTTATTATTTATTATTTAAGATTTAGGGTTTAAGGTTCAAAGTTTATGATTTATGGTTTAGTGTTTAAGGTTTAGAGTTTTACCTTCTAATTTTGACTAAATCATATTTATATTAATATAAAATAAATTTAATTTACATTCTTTAAGATATTTTTTGACGTTAGTTTTATTAAAATGAGAAAATATTCAAAATTACGATAAAATTCGTAAATTAAACACATAATTAGAATATTTTTCTATAACCATTAAAACAATAAACTAGCTACTCGATATCGTACAAGGATCATACAATAAAAATGTTAAAATACATCCAAAAAAACTCAAACAAAAGATAAATACAAACAAATTTGACTGCATCGACAAACGAACGTAAACATGTGGTTAGACTGTGTATCCAAAATGAAAAAGATAAAAAAAAAAGTGATGGATTTTAGAGTTTAAAGAGAAAAAAGAAAAGCGACTAACCCTATAATAGAATTTTGTTAATGAATCACATAGTTCAACAATTGTAAATCATATTCATTTAGATATTTTTTTTACTTTAACTGCTTATTCTTATGATCTAGCTTCATTAAATCCTGGCTTGCAAGTTGATCAATTGACAATTTTTTTTGAAGGGATATGCTCTTACTTTATTTCTCATAAAAAGGATGGACTAATGTGTGTTGGTACGGGTAGTTGAGATATAAAAATTTAATCTTGTAAGATTAAGTTTGAATCTTACCGTCGTTATTATTGGTGAGCAATTTATAAATTATTATATAAATCTCAATTGAGTCTTAAATATATTTTAATTTTGGATTAATAGAATCACCCTGACCTAAAAAGATAAAAAAGACTGTTAAAAAGATAATAATATCTTTTGGAAAAAGGAAAAGTTAGCAATTACAAAGTATGCTGGCAAGATTAAGCCAAATGAGTGATAATCATGTTGATGATTTGACAATAGCTTTAAACACAAGCCTTAAAAATTTCAATTAATTATGGGAGTTAAATCCCACTTTCAAATCCAACGACTTTGGTGGAGAATGGCTTCTTCTTCTTTTTAACAATAGGTGCTATCTAATTTATTAATTTATTTAAATTAAATTTTGTCAATAATAATTATAAAAATAATCATTTTAATTTAATTTGTTCTATTCATAAACATCAAAATTTGATAATATAATCCTTTTTATTTGGTCTCTCGTCTCTATCTCTTTATATTAAAAAAGGGATTACCTAATCTATTCAACTTTTAAAAGCATAAAAAATTGGAAAGATTAATTATCCAAACAAATATAAAAAAGAGCGGATCTTAACATGTCAACTTCCAATACCGAAAAGTATGAAATGGTCATGCCTTAGGTGTAAGGAGCAAAAATTCTCTTTTCCTCAAATTGTTAAAAAAATTAATTTAATCACATTCTAATTAATTTTAAATACATCAATAATATAATTTAACACTATAATTATGTAACATCAGTAACATCAACAACCATAACATCATAACTGCAATCGCAATTTAATACTATGATTTCTCCACTACTTATAATTGTTCAAGAAACAATTAATAAGAGTATACAATAAAGTATCAAAGAAAAGCTTTACAAATGTGTACTAATATTATCGATAAATTCCAAACTTTGTTTAATTTTTTTATTAAGCTAAGGCGATTATCTATTCTAAGCACTCTCAATTATTTGATAATAAATGTTCAATTACATTTACAATTGTTGGTTCTCGAACCCATGATCTCTAAGAACAATAATGATTCCTCTAACCATTAAGATAAATTGATTCATGTCAAACACGATTGAATTGATTCATATAATATCAGATTAATGATATAATACAAACAACAATAACCTTAACTTTTCTAACCGTACCACTATAAAAAATCATTTTATAACTCCATAACTAAATTGAACTAAATCACAACCTCTTTTTATTCTTCAATTTTGCTCCTTTTGCTGTATAAATCCGTCAATCATCTGTAACTGTTCTTCCATCTTTCTATTTTACACAATATTAAAGGAAAGGAAAACCAAGACAAAAGAATTCAACAATGGCTACAATAGTATCATGGTGCTTCACATCTGTCTTTCCCATAGTTATTTTAATGGCACGCTCTAATGTTACATTAGCTAAGATGAATGTGATCGATAAATGTTGGAGAGAGAATCCTCTTTGGCGGAATCAACGGCTATAATAGGTTGGATGCTCTGTTGGTTTCATTGGTCAAATGACCAACAATATTGACAAAGATATCGTAAAATATAAGGTAATCGATCCTTCTGATGAACCTCTAAAACCTAAAAAAGGAACCTTTCGATATGGAGCTACCATGATCAAGGGAAAAGTATTGGTCACTTTTAAAAGTAACATGCGAATCACGTTGCAAAGGCCACTTCTCTTGAACATTTTCACTGCCATTGATGGTCGTGGTGTTGATGTCCACATAACGGGAACCGGTTGCCCGCGTGGTGTATCAAGCTACCGACATAATCATCCATGGGTTACACGTCCACCTTTGCAAGTCCCAGCCACTTAGCACCGTGATGGGCCTGATTCAAAGTTGATACCACTTGGTCAAATGGATGGTGATGCTATAAGATTGGTCATGACGACAAAAGTTTGGATCGATCATAACACGTTGCATGAGTGCCAAGATGGTCTCCTTGATTTCACTCGTGGTTCAACCGATGTTACCATATCTAACAATTGGTTCAGGAACCAGGATAAAGTCATGTTTCTTGGGCATGATGATGGCCATTTAAGAGATAGAAACATGAAGGTCATTATATCATTTTTAATCATTTTGGACCTAACTGCAACAAAAATGTCAAGGTAATGATAAATAGCTCCATGTTTCAATAGTTTGCACGTAAGAAACTACATATTTACATCATCTATCCAACTGCTGTTATTAACTATATTGCGAGTCCGTCATGGATACACACACGTAGCCAACAATTTTTACCAAGAATGGGAATATGCCATTGATAGAAGTGAAGCCAACGTTTATGTTTCTCCAAATGCAGGCGACAAGAAGGTTACATGGAGAAAAGGCGAAAAGATTATGGAAACTCAATTCGGTAGAGATCTTTTTAAAAATGGAGCCTCTTTCAATAAGCAAATGGGTATAGGTGGAGCAAAGCCTAATTATAACCGGGAACAATATTTTAAAGTTGCCGATGCTGGATCGGTTAGAGAATTGACAAATGCATCGGGTGTTCTCTTGTATCGTTCCTGTCTGGATCCAGGCTGTCTGAGAAACATAGGCAATCTTTCCAAATACTTGCATCTGTGCATTAGACAATGGAGCAAATTACTAGTTTAAAACTATATGCTTTAATTAGACCTGAAATGAAAGAAACAATATGCTAGGATAAAAAGGTTAAATTCGTTAAGTCCTTGAACGAGTTTTTACGACTTACACATCCTTGGATATTAGGAACTTCTCGTATTGCCGCTAACAAGGTCGATTAACTACAGAAAATGGTTTATAGCGGCTAAATATAGTACTTTTGTGGTTTTTTAATGCCGATAAATACGGGTTTTCTTAAAACGCTAAAATTGTACTTTGTGGCGTTTTATCTAACGCGCTAAATATTGTACTTTGTGGCTTTTTTTAAAAAACGTCGGTAAATACTCATATTTTAATGGCGTTTTTATATAAACGCCGCGAAAGACTCGTACTTTAGTGCGTTTTTATATAAATGCCGAGAAATACTCGTACTTTAGTGGCGTTTATATACAAACACCACCAAATAGTAGATCTTTAGTTGCGTTTTAAGGACAAACACCGCTAAATATTGAGAGGGTTTTATAGACACCGCAAAAGACTCTTATAGGAAACTAATCATAAATAAAATCAGTAGCGGCGTTTACGAAGTAGCGTCGCAATAGGTATCTACTTTAGCGGCGTTTTTTATTAAAAACGCTGCGATTGAATAGTATAAGGTGGCGTTTGTCCGTAAGCGCCATGATAGCCCTGAAGTTTAGCGATGTTTACGTAAAAAAACGTGAGCAGTACTTTAACATACCGGGATCCAAATCCCTAATTTCAGTCGAACGTTCTTCTTCCTTTCAACTATCATCAGAAATCCGACTGTTCTTGACGTCGTCATCGCGAGTCTGGTCACCAACTGCCGACCATCAGGTACGTCGCCGATTTCGTCATTGTTGTCCCCCCTTGGATGTATCTCTTAGGAAAATAGTTTCTTACTTCCTCCCTTTTTCCATCTCCGATTCTGCTACTAGTCGATATGGTTGTAGTTCTAACCTTAATAGAGAGCACATGAGTTCTGACCGATCAAGTAGTCGCAAACAATTTCAGCAAAAGCCCATCTCACATTCCTGATGTGCTTGAGCAAGGGATTACCCTTCTGCATTAGGTGAGAGTTCATCTACATTTTAGGCTACTTTTATAAAGGTAGAAGAACCGAAGTGCCATTAATTAAGGCTTTCTATTCCTGTTCTGATAGAAAAATTTCATTCAAGCTAGGTTATCGAGAGCATGAATGATTAAAAAAAGTAGATTACCGAGAGCATTTATTTTTACTGCAACGCAATTAGCAGGCTTTTCCATTAATTTAATATCAAATATACCATGTGTTTACCCTCTTTGATTCCTTTCTTGACCACTGACTTACACTGCTGCATATTTTTGCACCATTCGAGATCAACCCCCTCTCTTCAACACTTTATCTATTTATTTATTGTCCTTGTCTCCACCCCAATTATCATTTTCATTTACACTGTATTTATCTACTCATATTATACTTGTAGTTTATGTATGTGTTAATAATTCATAATGATCATCGTATGTGCAATTAGGTTAAAACTATCTGGTGGCAATGCATGTTGAGTTCACATAATTTGATGGATTGAATATCCGGTGGCAATGCATGTTGAGTTTAGGATTACACGTTTATTAGCAATAGTGCTCAGGAGAATCTTAAAAGTTCACATATTTTTTACCTTGATAATGAATTGAAAACTTTATAAAATAACAGGAAGCTCTATCATATTTAAAATGAATAAAAGGAACAACATAATAACGAAACAGAGTGAGAATGAATAAAGGGAACGAATGACACATCTACATGTCCTCCAACCACACAAGCTAAACTTCTGTAAAATGAAATGTATTACCTAGTCATGTTGAAACAAGTAGGTGGCTGATAATTAGCTGACAATTTAGTCATTAAAAACCGAAGAATTATACTAGTACTGACAACAATATAAAAATCAATGATGCCAAAGTTATATAACATCACCTGCCTATGGCTGACAAGGATAGCATTGCGACTGGGAGATGAATTTGTTCCGTGGCTTTATTTTTATATCTGCAGATTATTTTCACAAAAGTTGGCAACCCTGATGCTCTTGGACAAAAACCACTTCTTAATTATTATTTTCACAATTTTTTCTAACAACATGCATCTCCCTTTTTTTTCTTTTTCTTTTTTTTGGAACTGGATTGAAGACCCCTTCATTTGTCCTAATTAACACAGCAAAACATCCCGTTGTTCTTGGCGATAACCACAAACTACATGTGAGTGAACCAAACTGACCACTTTACAATGCAATGATAATTTAATTAAATCACACTCAATTTTTGGCCACTCAGATATCTCTAATTTTTGTCTCACTTAGAGCTTAATTTTAAAAGGCACTCCTAAATGTATAGGGTTCATAGACTCTAGGAACAAGGTGCTTTGTTTCAGCAGCGCCCCCTTTCACAGACACATTTTATTCTAGAAGGTGTATAAATAAATTATAGATCATATATATACCAGCATACAACTATAATGATAATAAATTATAGATCATATCTAAACCTCAATTCCTTTTTTTCATTTCCAATTTAATAATAATATAAATTATTAAATTAAATGTAATGCTTATGTTTAGGTTATAACTTTCTCTATAATATTAGCAATTAACAATTGTAATTGAAATTCTAGAAATACGAAATGGATAAGAGTTGGATGGATTTCTCAAGGGTAAGCGACGAATATCGAAATGGAGTCGAAACTTTTCTAAATTTAGCTTTTATGAATGCAAGCCAAGAGAATATGATTCTTTTCCCTTGTAAGAAGTGTGCTAACATTAATTGGCACATTCATGAAGTTGTGTACGAGCATCTAGTTATTTTTGGATTTGTTCGGTGGTATAGAAAATTGATATCTCATGGAGAGTTTATATCTGAGAGATCTTCTTCCACGAGTTATTCGACTTATCCTGCTACTTCTCACCATCGAACTATTAGAGAAGATGACATGGAAGGGATGTTGCGAGATGCATTTAATATGCACAATCCAAATCAATCTGTTACAGAAAATGATTGTCACAATGATGTTAATGATTTCACTGAGATGAGAAGAAGTGGATGTGCTGAAGAGCCAAATAGAGAAGCGACAAAGTTTTACAAGTTGCTGAATGAAATGAATGAAGAACTTTATGAGGGATGAAAATATTCAAAGCTATCTTTCTGCATTTGTCTTTTCCACTTAAAATGCTTGGGAGGGTGGACTAGTAACTCTTTTACGCAATTGTTGGAGTTTCTATGAAAAATGTTTCCTTTTGCAAAAATCTCTTAATCATGCAAAGATATGAAGAAAATGATAAAAGATTTGGGTCTTGGATATGACAAAATTCATAGTTATCCTAATGATTGTATGTTGTATTGGGGTGATCGAAAAAAAATATGAGTCTTGTCATGTATGCGGAAAATCTCGATGGATGACTAGGGACGCAGAAAATGTGAGTGAGGATGAAGCTCAAGCACTATCAAGAACGAAACTTGTAAAGATTCTGCGATATTTTCCTCTCATACCTAGGCTACAAAGACTGTCTATGTCCTCCAAGACTGATGAGTCTATGAGGTGACATCATGATGGAAGAACCGATGAAGGATTATTACGGCATCCTGCGGATTCTTTAGCTTGGAAGTCATTTGACAATAACTATCCAAGTTTTGTGAGAGATCCTCAAAATAATTATTTACTTTATTATTAGGAAAAATTGACGAATAAAAGGGTGGAGTATGAAGCTACGGCTTCAAATCATGGTCTTGTTAATGCGAATGACATCAAAAATCAAGTTATTAATGATGTTTTGGGTCCTGAAAGATATGGTCGGGTTCGGTGTCAAGGATCATTCATTACTCCCACCAAATATTTTGAATCCAACTCATCTCAGTACATGTCATCACAATCTCAGTCTTCTCAATTAGAAGTTAGTCGTTTAAAACAACAGTTGGTTGAAATTGATCAAAAAATGGCTAACATGAAAGCCGAAAATTAAGACTGTGATGTAACTCAAATAACTCAAATTGTCTTGTGCAATGCTCCACTGACCAAGTCTCACATCTTGTGCAACCATTAGATTTCTTTGAAACATGTGATGTAACTTGGTCAGTGGAGCATTGCATAAGACAATTTGAGTTATTAAAGTTGATGAGTTTATAATATTCAAATTAACTCGAGTTGTTTAAGTTTCTATATACATTTAATTGTAATTATTTATAATATTATGGTACAAATCAATTCTAATTTATCTACTTTCTCAAACCATATGAGATATACATATATATTTCTTAATATTCTTTTTCACGTTGTAATATTGTTTAATAAATAAAAAACAATCTAAAATTCTAAAGGATATTTATAATATTATTTTTCAAAGAAGATATTTTGAGGATAAAATGTTGATGAGAATATGAAGTCAAGGAATTGATGGGAAGAAAAACAATTGCAAAAACAAATGTAGTCAAAAGACCAAATAGAATAAAATGCAAAGTTAGGAGATTAAATTAAAAAAGAATAATTTTTAGTTAAAATGAGAATTGGAATTACATATGTATTTTATGGTGGTAGATGAACATGTGATTCAAATTTGGTAGGAATGGACTTAAAGTGAAGGATGAATTGAAAAAAAAGAGGAAATCATCCAAAGTTGAGGGATTCAATTAAAAAAAATTATCAACAAGATTAATTGAAGATACATAGGTATTTTAAAATGGTTTAAGAGCATGCGGTTCAAATTTGATAAAAATTGGACTTAAAATGAAGGAGGAGTCGAAGGAATTAGGGAATCATGCAAAGTTAAAGGACTAAATTGAAAAAATAAAAATTGTTATAAAAAGTGGAGTTGAAAATACATAGGTATTATAAAATGGTTTAGGAGCATGTAGTTCAAATTTGGTAAAAATGAAACTTAAAATGAAGGAGAAATTGAAAGAATTAGAAAATCATGGACCAAATCGCAAAACCCTCAAAATACTCAACTAAAAATCTGGTTTTTCGTGTAGCTCGAAAATTTTCAAATTCCTAACTCAACTTGAAAACCAATTTAAAAATTCGAGTTGACTCGAATAATTCAAAATTTAAAAAAAAAATCATTTTTTCAAGACCAATCAAATTTTACTTGCCCTTATCCTAAGCCTCCCTGTTGCTCTAAAAATTTATAAATAAAAACATTGATAAAAATTTTAACACATTTCTTGTTTGGTTCAGTGCTCACCAAACCCTTTTGTAAGGGGTCTCGGATTCAATTCTTCCTGGTAAAAATTTTGCATATTTTTAAAATGCAAGGATAATATTTGTTTAAACACTTTCAGCAAGTTTACAATGAATACTCATAACTATGCATATGGTATTCGAACCCAATACCTCAAGAGATATAACAAATACCTTAACCATCGAATTTGCTTGGTTCATACTAATTTTAGTAGGATTTTAACATTTTCTTTATTTTGTTCAGTGATTAAGCTCTATATATCTTGGTAAATACCGAGAGAGAGAGAAAATGACATGATAAATCGAGAAGAAAAATCATGTCACAGTAGACGTTAAATATTTTAATGAATGGTGATTAAAATAGAAAAATACATAATATTGGAGATTTTTGTTCAACAAAAAAATAGTTCATTGATGAAAATGAGAACACGAAAATAATTTAGTGACTATCACTGTAGTCTACCCTTAAATTTAACTACGTCAGTGGTGATGGAAAAACTACCGTCACTGGTGATGGAAAGACGCAGGATAAAGAATTGTTGACGTAACACTTGAAACTTCAAAGCTGTGTATATCTAAAACGATACTTTATATTTTTTAATGATTTGATTAATATTATTTATTACTTTTCAGTGCATTAACAATTACGATTCTCACTGTTTAGTCATGAGTAACGACAAATGCATAGGAAAAACAATGATCAGACTATATTCTAATGCTCTTAGAGATTTTTTTCAAATAATAATAATGCTTTAGAGATAATTTGCATGAAATAAGGCCAACTTTGATACTTATTTTCAGGGATGTAGCTAAGGAGTTTGCAGATTTCATGGTCCACATTAAAAAATTTCAATTTATTTCTGACGTTTTAGAATATCTAATGAAGAAAAGGGTTATTCATGTTCAACTCCCTCTAAAATCTAGCTCTTTCTCAATCCTTTGCGTCTCTATAAAAATGAATTTTTATGTTTAACCCCCTAAATAATCAAATCTGTTATAATATATATATGCACGAGTTTGAAGATATTTATTAATTGGCGAGAATACTTTTTATTTTTTAGGTAAAATATACAAATGATCTCCTAATTATAAGATATTGCAAACACATACATACTCCCTAAGATACTGCAAATGGTCCTCTAATTTTTAGGTAGAGTATTCCCTAATCATTGATAACACTAACATACTCTGCAAATATAATTGCTCGAACTCATAATCTCAGAAAAAAAACATATTCCCTTTAATCACTAAACTCTCTTAAAAATGAAATCTCACAACCTAAAAATTTCGAACTTTACTCATAAGTCGAGCTCTAAATATTAATCTTATTGATATCTAATATCTGACTAATTCAGATCAAGTTTTAGAAAGATTCATTATGTGAATGACTCGTCTAACCTAAATTACGTCATTCGTAATGTTTAGAATTTAAAATTTTAACTTTACTTAAAAAAATTAATTAATCATTCCAGTGAACACTTAAACATTTAATCTCACATCCTCCATATTTATTAACAATGGAAACGTGGAGGATGATGAGAATGAGACATTATTTATGGGTAGCGGTCAAAGTCAAAGTTCCATGGAGATGAAACCATGGGTCCAGTCAAAGAAACCCACTATGTTCTTGAATAATTTTCAAAATGACCAAACCCAAAATAGAACAGGACAGTCAACGACTCCCATGAGAAAAGCTTAAAGCTTTGAATCTTTGATCTTTGAACATTATAAAGGCATGTAGCTCGCATGGTTGTTACAAAGTCAATATAACATTAAAAATTATAACTATTTTCTTCGCCTCTGCTCTCTCTCTATCCCTTATCTTCTTCCTCTTTGCTTTATCCCCAAGTTTTGATTTTGGATTGGTTTAGAAACTTCCATAGCCGTGATTGCTTTTCTTGTGTTCTTTTTCTCTGTTTCTTCTCATGATCCAATTCCAACCCTGTTGACAAATTTCTCATTGAATAAAGGAATCTCTCTGGTTTTCTTTGGATTCTTCTTCAAGTGTTTTCTTCTGGGTTTAAAGGTTGCAGTTTTCATCAAGGAAAAAAGAAGAAACAGCAGGAGGTTGAATGAAATGGAAGGATCGCAGGGAAGTAGTAATGGGCCGCCGCCGTTTCTGATAAAAACGTACGAGATGGTGGATGATCAGGTGACCAACTCCTTGGTGTCTTGGAGTGGAAGTGGTTACAGTTTCATTGTCTGGAACCCGCCGGATTTTGCAAGAGATTTGCTTCCGACATATTTCAAGCACAACAACTTCTCCAGTTTTGTCCGACAGCTCAACACTTATGTAATGTTTCTTCACTTCATTTCTGTTTTCTGTCCCAATTTCAAGCACAATAACTAGACATTGATGATGTTTTTTCGTCATGGTACCATGTCATGTTGCAAGAATTGTTGAAGAAAGAACAAAAATTGGATGGTCATACATATACATACACATACATATAATTGATTGACGGTTGCTATTCCTGTTTTGATTAGGGATTCAGAAAGATAGATCCTGATCAATGGGAGTTTGCAAACGAGGAATTCATAAGAGGGAAGAAACATCTTCTCAAGAACATTTATCGACGCAAGCCGATTCACAGCCATTCCACGAATCGCCATGGGAACTCTGGTGTGCCATTACCTGAGAAAGAGAAGAAGGAATTTGAAGAAGCGATCAAGAGGTTGAATGACGATAAGAGCCGACTTCAGTTGCAGTTGGAGGGTCATCAAAGAGAGAATCAGGAATTTCGGGTTCAGGTACGGCTGTTATCGGATCGGTTTCGGAACATGGAAGACCGACAACGACGGTTGATGGCCTCATTTTCTCATGTTATAGACAATCCCAATTTTATGTCACAATCTCATAGCAAAAAGAGGAAGTTGATGAATGTGCATGACTTGAATGATGGTTTCAACAGAGAAGGACATCATCACAGTTTGGCTTCTCAGAAGGCAGACTCGGGAATGAACTTGAAACAGATTGAAGAGCTGGAATTATCTATAAGTTTTTTGGAAACATTGTTCCTTGGAATCGGAACGTCGTCACCACGGCCTTCTCCTATTGTTATTACCGAAATACCGAGCTCTTCGGGAGACTACGACATGGATGGTGAACTATGCTCGCCTTCATCACACCCTTGCTCCCCTTATTCAACAGACATTAACTCATCCCCTGAGCTGGCTGCCTCTGCTTATTATCCTCTTCCACCATCTTCTGCTTTTGGTCCAAAGTCGGAGCATGCTAGTCGACCAGAGACCGATGGTGCCTTGAAGAACAAGGTAGAAGCGGTGACGGTGGATTATTCGGTGCCAGGTGCCGTAAACGATGTTTTCTGGGAACGGTTTCTGACCGAAGTACCGGATACATCATCATTTGCACAAGAGATCCAGTCAGTTTAGGTTAGCTCATAGATCATATGGCATATGGAGTTTTCATTATAAAATATGGTTTGGTTGTGGAGGACAATATTTTTTTTGGTGTAAGTTGTTTTTGTTAGTTAGTTTAGCAACAACTTTCACTTTGAAATCAGAGTCTTCTCTAGGGACGAGGAAATGAGACGAGATAAGCTATTTGAGATTAACTTAGTTAAAGTTCGATAGATACTTGATTCGAATGAATTTAATTTTTGTTCTTAACGAATCAAAACAAACTGCTTAACACTCGACTTGGAAAACTCGCGAGGAACTAAAAAAATAATAAATAATTAAAAAAAAATTAAATTATCAACAATATTAATATTTATGTGTTGATTTTTTTTAAAATACAATATAAGGTTTCATGCACTTAAGGTTCAGGTTCGAGTTTGAGCTTCAACTGAGTTAAGTTTAAGATTTTTTTTTATTTCTAGTTTTTTTTAGCTTCAATTCATGGTTTTAAGTTCGAGTTGAGTTTGAAAATTTTAGGCTCGTGAGTTTTTGAGCCGAATCGAGTTCTATTTTAAAATTTTCATATCGAATTAAACTCAACAATATTCGAGTTCGACTTGACTTGTTAACAATCCTAATCTTCCCATTTAGTAGTGCAGATGTATGATGCTGGAGTGTCGACTAAAATTAGTCTGGGCATGGCATAACGAGTTTTTACATACATGTTAATTAGGCTGAAAACGATCAAATTATTCTACACCAAAACTAATATATTAATTTAAATGTATTATAAAAAGAGAGAAAATTTGAATCTATCAAACCGTTTGGGTATTAAAAAACGAAAATTTAAATTTAAACAGTTACGTTTGCAGAGTGTATACGTCAGTTACTATTAAATCGGAACTAGATACATGTTAACATATTGAATTCTTTAATTAATCATATGTTAAACACATAATTTTTTTATTTTAATGATATTTCAAATTAAAAATATTAAAAAAATAATCAGAGGTGATAAACATATTATTTGGATCGGGTTCGGATCAGATTCGGATATGATCAAGTCTATATTCTATTCAAATTAATTTGGGTAGAATCAGTCTAATTTGAAATTATTTTGAGCTTATAGTGAGCCTCGTGGAATCGGATATTAAAATGAGATTTAGTTTTTGCTTAACATTATCATGTAATTACTTTACTAAGCCAAAATAAATGAAATGAATATTAAAATGTTCCAATAATATGAAACCATAGAATGTAGAATCTGAAAATCGAATGCACATGTGACAAAAAATAACCAATAATTCTATGTGTCCATGTTAAATCGATAATTAAAATAGAGAGTTTAAATAAAAGAATATGTCGATTTTAAGTTGTGATAAAGTTAATTGTCAATGTGTAATCATTGTTATTTTCATCGATTTTAAGTGAATTTCGTGAAAATTAATCTAGAGAGAAAAGGTGAGTGAAATAATTTTGATATCGATCTTACCATAAAATAAGATCGATGACGGGTGATGCTTGGCTGCATGCAGCAATCGAAAAGTACGGTGTTAAGAAAGAAAATTATTTAAAAGTTCAGTTGAAAAAATGATACACTCTTAGAGTTTAATGTTTAAAATGATATCATTTTAAACATTAGAACCATCACACCAAAACGACTTCATTTTTTGATGTAGCATGACACGTAAAGAACTATTAGCCGTGTCAATAACCTATTATTAAACTTAAACTGTTAGTCACATCTGCATCAAAATTTTTAAAAGACTTGATTGATAAGATATTGATATTTAAAAGACTCAATTAAATTTTTTTAAAGATTAAAGATCAAATTAAAATCTGGAGTATAATTGTAGAGATGTATGATGGAATTATCCATTATAGAAAGGAAGCCAGATGTTTGTGCCTTATGAATCTTACGTTTCGAGTCAAACCAGAAACCAACAACAGACAACAACGCTGGTCCCGATGCCATCATCAACTTTATTTGATCCTTAATTCATCACCATATCAGATCTCTTTATGTTTCCATTGTTTCTCTTTTTATTAATATTCTGAAGATCTTCTCTTTCTCATTCTCCTTCACTTCTGGATCTCATCAACACTTGATCAGGTCTCTCCAATGTCATTTTTTTTTGTAAATTGTAATTTGTATTTGATTATGCCATTGTTGAATTTCATTGAGCTTCTTATGGATTTGATTCTGCGCTTTTTGTTCTTCAATTTATGTAAGTACATTTTTTTCTCCGATTCCAATTGGTAGTTTGTTTATTGAGTTTTTCTTTTTCGTTCATTCAGTTGAAAGTTCTTAAAATTTATTGTATTGGATAATAGAAGAGATGGGGAGGTTTTTGTTTTTGCTCGGGAGGAGGGAGTTGTTTATTTATTTATATTTTCTAATGCGTTGATTTAATGCTGTGAATGATATCGAATTTTCATTCTGAAAATTAAGAGGGGGCTGTTGAGTGTTGATGATGGAAATAAGAATTTTCACTATTGGGTATTTTCTTCACCTTTTCCCCCCTTATAAATGTAGCTGTGTCGTACTCTAGTTTTTCTGTTATAATTCATTCCAATAGGCGTCATCTGGGGTCTTTGGTTGATCTAAAATAAGCAGAGTGGCAGAAGCCTTTTACTGTATTTGGTTGGTCAGAAGCCTTTTACTGTATTTGGTTGGTTCTTAGTTTTTTCGATGTCCGCAATATCGTTACCACTATAGTTGCATAATTGATCTGGAAAGAAGGCACTGATTGGACATTTTTGAGTTGTGTTCTAATGCAGTCCATAGATGGCTCTAACTTAGAATTACGAAGGAGATGGTAGAGAGTAGTTCTGATAAGAACACATTTCAATGCACTGGGATAATTGATACTCATAGTGGGTTAGGTCTTCACAGAGACCCTCCTCTCTCTGGTTTGATGAAGATGGGACAATTCATTTGGAACCCTGTTCAGTGAATACTGATTCAACTGTGGAAGACTTTGATTTTGTGTTGCCTATGCTTAATCAGAGTGAGTCACAAAACAGGTTTGTAGTAGGGGTTAGATACAATAAATTTCCAGAGAAAAGTATGCACTTGAATGGTGGTAGTACCGTGGAAGAGATACAAGAAGATAGTGCCGGGACGTATGCACCTTTTGATATTGAAAACGAGTCTCCTGTGCATAGAAGATCATCAAATGTTTGTGCTGATGGAGCCAGTGATACCGGCACTCCAAGATCATTGCCACTGAATTTTAACAGCCTTGTTTCTGCTGTGGATGTATTGAAGACTTTGTTCTTTATACTTGTATGGTACACTTTCAGCACATTTTTGTCTTTGTAAGTCCATCTTATATTAACCAGAGAAGCATTGTAGCTAAAATTAAGATCATATGTTTAAAACCTTTTTCATTTTTCCTCTTACAATTTTTCTTGAGTAGGTACAACAAAACCTTGTTGGGTGATGACCTGGGGAAGTTTCCGGCTCCCTTGTTGATGAATACAGTCCACTTCACCATGCAAGCTGTTTTATCAAAGCTAATTACATGGTATTGGTCTCATAGATTTCTCCATACCGATCCAATGACATGGAGGGATTACTTCTACAAAGGTAATTCATCAAGCATATGGTCTTTTCTGCCTCATTATAATGTGAATTAGATCTTGCATGTGGTTGATGGAATCATGGAATTAACTTGTAAATATTATGTTCAATGTTACATCATTATCTCATACCTAGATGGATAGTTGCACTTAGATTTAGAGTTTTAAAATCCTGATCTTATGTTCTATGTTTTTTCAAATCTGTGTGTTTCTCTGTAATTTATTAACTTTTCTATCAACTAATGTACAGATGGACTTTGCCTTTCACAGTTGTACCTACCGCTCTTTCAACAGCACTGGACGTTAACCTGAGCAACGCATCACTGGTTTTCATATCTGTTACTTTTGCCACAATGGTTTGTTAACTTTTCTATACTCTATACTGTGATCGATATTTAATCTCGTCCTGATTAAATTACTTCCTCCAAATCTGTGAATATGCCTTTTCATTTTTCTTTTCTGGGTTGTGTTGTTGACTAAAATATTTCTCATTTTGCGCCTACAGTGTAAATCTGCCACTCCTATTTTTCTTCTCCTATTCGCTTTTGCATTCAGGTGAGTTTTCAAATCGATTTCATGTTGATTGTAGTTTGGATGGTGATGAATAATTTTTTGTAAGTCTAAAAATTTAGGGATGATACCCTCTTCTTTAAATTTATAACTAAAAAAATTGTGGTTTATACTTTCTAGAATCTTGAAACCATGTTTTTTTAGGTATCTATTAGATGATGATCTATTTAGTTCATCTTTTTTTCTTAATGCTTCTTCTTCTTTTTATTTTTTTCCCTTTTATGGTTGTATTAATATTGTTTACTCAGTGAGGGTTGAATGAATCACTTTAGGATTGTTTGATTGGACATTTATGAACAATAACACCTATATATTATAAATTCTTCTATCAAAACGTATCTATATTTGTTTGAATAAAGTGATTGGCCAATTCCATGTGTCTAAGCAAAATCAATAAGAATTCTCAAATTTATATCAACTAATTATTCTTGAATAACACCTGCTTCAGCATAAATTTCTTCATTTTGAAATGTATCGAAACCTTGGGTAGTAAAAGAAGGTGGGATATTGTATTTCCAGGATTGAATTCATGGAAATTAAATGAAAGCAGTGTCATAAAAAACATAAGAAAAGAGAAAAAGAAGCTTAGTTTGTAACTGGTTTGGGGCTTTGGGCCCTTAGGAACCAACTCTATGAGGAACCTGTCTCGGGAGTCATTGGACTTTGCCTTTAATCAACCTTATGAATTGGGTCATGATTTTCATGCTGAATTATATGGTATGGTTAGGCTTACTATACAGGATGAGTCATCGTCAGGTTCCTTTTTCCTTCATGATCTGCTGGGAGGGGTGGCTTGAGATGTATTATGAGATCAAAATTGTAAATCAATTTTACCTAAATTTACATTAGAATTAGAACCAATATGATCTCAGCTATATTGGTTTTTGTCTTAATTTCAAACAAATTGGGGTCTTCTACTTGAAAGTTGAAACTTGAAACCGTGTTATCAGTTTTTTTTCTGGAAGGCATTATCATCTGAAAGATCTAAAGCAACAAAAAAAGATGATGAAACTGGTGAATGCATCTAAAATGTGAAGATATTGAACTAATAATATTCCAAAACGTAGTTCGACTTTTGCATCTACCTGAAGTTGTTGAATTAAGGCTTTGTTGAGCCTTTATTATTTGCTCAAATGCTGACCAAGTTGGTTGATGGGACTAAGTCTTCAGTGGCGGATGTAGCCTTTGTTCAGGGTGGGCAAGTGCTCACCCTGAAATCCAAATTTCTTTATATTAGTAGTTCATTTTATTGAGGGTGCCCGCCCTGAAATTTTGTTTGTGTCTACCCCATACAAAAAATTTATGTTATTAATATACATGTGTCCACCCTGAAATATATTCATGGATCCGCCACTGATAGACTTGGTTCAAATTTTCTGATTGAAAGGGTTGTTGTCTTGTTGGCTTTATTGAGACTTTTGTTGCATAACTGTCAGATAGTTATTTCAATTCATTTTCTTGACTTTATTGTACTCTCACTTTTTGTAGTAGACCACTCTTAAAACTTTGATCTTATATTTTTCATTTTTTTGTATGCTTTATCTTGATCAATTTTGGAGCTTTTGTTTGTTTTTACAATTATTGGGGATGAAAAAGTAACATGTCTTTTTGGTAACTCAATCCATCTGTGCTGTTATAGTCACTTTAAGCCTATGGATGGGGTATCTGACATGAACTTGAGATGGGTATCATAAACTGGCACGTTATATTTTTGACAATCTTTACGTTAATTTTGAGGATCAAAGTGTTAGATCCGTTTATATGGAGAATTGTCTGACAGACTGACACATATATGTTAAAGAGAAGAGTCCATGAGACATGTTCAGATATCTCTTACTCTTGCTGCTCCATTTCTGTTTTTTTCTGAGAATAAAATATATATTTTCTCATGTCCCTTGTTCTGATATCCCCATGGAATGTGTAATTTTTTAAGGTTGGAATCTCCAAGCCTTAAACTTTTGGGAATTATCCTCGTAATCTCTGTTGGGATTCTATTAACAGGTATGGTTCTTACCAATTATGTATGTTTTTTACAATTAATTGAATTTCTATGCATATAGGCATGTATATATTTAGCACCCTCGTGGTTGCATATATTTTTGTTTATCCAAATTATGAAGGATGATGTAGGAGAAAGGCAATAGTGAGTGGATATCTGTACTGCTTCCTAACTGTGAGTAACGTGCACCTGTCCTAATCATTTTGAAGGCAATTACAATTTTAGAAGGGATTTCATTTACTGTAATGCTTCACTAAGGGGAAAATGTTACAATCTTTTGGCTTTTCTCTGTGGAGTAACCCCTTCTTTTCACCTTTCTTAACTTTTCAAGCATTTGGAAACTATATCCTATTTTATGCATTAATACATTATTGGCATTTTCCTTTGATTCTTTTCATTTCATGATTGACATGAATATAAAACTCACTAGAGTTCTTGTAGTTGTACAAATGATGTAAAATTTGAAAGGAGGCTTTGTTGATGTCAAAAGGATTGGAATTATGACCAGAGTAGGGGCTTTGATTCTATTAATACTGGGTTGTTATTGAAGAGAGAAATTGAATGTTTAGAAAGCTACCTAGGCACTGTCTTTGTACTATGAATGGACCTGTGGAAAGGAATTTAGGACTAGGGTTGAAGTTTAATGATTATTTAGTTAGTGTGGAATGTTCTAAGCTTAAAGAGTTCGATATAGAAATGATTTTGAATCTGCAACATAAGGGAAATTAAAATATTTCCAGTCTGAATTTGGATGTCCACTTTCCGAACAGCACAAAGTTTGAAGAATGAAGTATTATGTTATTTCACAACTTTTACCATTTAATTTAATAAAAGATAGATATTAGGAAACATTGGGGAAAATGAGGTGCATTTGGGGAAGTTGACATTTTTTTTGACACTCATAAAAGAAAGATGGCATTCAATTTGTTGTGATGGAGAGACGGGGAAAGAAGAAAAAGATAGCAAGCTTTGGATTCACAACTTCATTTTCTCAGGTTTCACAGATGTGCCAGGGTTGCTTCATGGAATCCATAGAACTATAATAACTGCTCAAAAATACTCACAAACTTGTGTTCCAAGTTCAATAAATTGAAAGTGGTGAATGGTTTTTGAAGTAATCAATGTAAATTAATAATATTAATGCTGAAATCAGGTTTAAAATTCATTCAGAAAAAAAAAAGATTTTTTCCGTTAAGTATGTTGTTTTACTTTTCTTTTAGAAATATTATTATACTTATAACTTAATTCATATATTTTGAAAAAAAAAATTATTTAATATAATTAATTAATGATAATTTCAAATTTCTAATAAAATACGACATGCATGTATAGTTTATTAATATCTCTTTGTCATTATACCATTAATGTTCTTATCAATATATATACACCAGTAATGTTCATTTTATATCTTATCCCTTTTCTGTCATTCTTTTAAGAATTATCAATTTTTCGATTGCCCTTTTAACTACACTGTTGTTATCTCTTTCCAAGGCCAAATTGGTCCTTAATCACACGAATCATTCAGACAGACTAAATAATTTCTTTATTGAGTTTTTCAAATATTGAGCAGGTCGTGACAGTTTTTGTTGATGCTATTTCTTCTTTCTCTCTAGCTATTACAGTGTCTAATATTTATGAAACCTGTGAAACTTGATCTTCCCTATTTCAGTTTCAAAGGAGACAGATTTTCAGTTTTGGGGTTTTGTTTTTGTCATGCTTGCTGCTGTTATGTCTGGATTTCGCTGGTGCATGACTCAAATACTTTTGCAGGTATGGCTTTGATTTATTTCATTTCTACATGATACGTTGGAGTTTAATTATTTGATCCAATTTTCAAATTATTTTCTTTTCTGTTACTAATTACATTGATTAATTATTTGTTGCCTCCAAAATGACTTTTTCAATGGTAATGATGTCTGGAATGGCTACTATCTTAAGAAAGAAGCCTGTGGTAGGTAGTCTCTCTCTCTCTCCTGTTCCCTTCTTTTTAAATTCATCATTTCCCCCCATTGTTAATTTGTTTACCACCATGTTATTTAAATACACTTTTCTATGTTTTCTGATTAGTACATTTGCATGATATTATCATTTTTCATTCTTGATTTAGACAACGTTCTCACTATTATTGCTGAAGGGATTGTACTCTATTTAATTTTTCTGGAGTAATGGCTGAGTTTGTATCGTGTTTTCCTTTTTGTAAGGAGTAATATTCCTTTCAGTTTGCTTAAACATGATAAATGTTTCATCAGCAGTACCATAGAGAGGAATTAGTCTACTGCAATATTTAGTTCTTTGGGCATACTACATTATATCTTAGGTTATAATCTTATTTTCTGCTGATAAGTCATATATGTGATAAGTCATATATGTGAGATATGGTTGCATTATATGGCTGCTTAATAGTTCTGTGTGATTTAGTATTAACACTTTCTTTCTTTGTTTTTTATGGTGATCTGTCTTAAACAGATATAGTTTATAAGGAGGATAGTATTCAATGTGGATGCTGAGTAGGGAATCTTGAAGTTCTAGTTATAATTTTGACAACTATTCCAGATTTTCTTTTTCTAATCTATTAAATGGAGGGTTTTAATTTATATATAGTGCTAAATTGCAACTGATGTCAACTAAAATTACCTGATTGCTCCAATTAAGCTGGTCTTTTTCTTCTTGATTCTTTTGATTTTCTTACGGCATCTCTCTAACTATTTAATTGTATCTAGGTTTGAGAAACCCACTTACCTTCATGAGCTATGTGACTCCGGTAATGGCTGTTGTGACAGCACTTCTTTCTCTCTTGTTGGACCCGTGGGGTGAGTTCAGAAAGAACAATTATTTTAATAGTTCATGGCATATTGCTCGAAGCTGCTTTCTGATGCTTTTTGGTGGAACACTGGCATTCTTTATGGTAGGAACTTATGCTGAATTAGACATTTTTCCCTAATTACTCTACAATATATACCGCTACATTTATATTAGAAATTATTTTTATAATAAAAATAATTTAATAAATAGGTAACATATTGTATATAAATGTTTGTCTTCTTGTGGCTATTATAAAAGTCTTTTGGTTTGAAGAAGCTATTATTTCTTCTTATTGCAGGTTTTAACCGAGTACATCCTTGTTTCTATAACAAGTGCAGTTACAGTGACAATAGCTGGGGTTGTGAAGGAGATTGTCACCATATTGGTATATAGTTTTCTTACACAGAGATATATATTAGTTTTTAATGGTTTTGCAAAATCTTAACTTTCTACTAAAAGGCCCACATGGCATTGTTACTTTTTGTCTGTGACTGTCTATGGTCCAAACTTGAATAAAACTGCTGCTCTTATCTTCAAATTGGATGTTTGAGTCCTTAAAAAAAAGCATTATCTCATCAGTAATCTCATTTTCCTTTTTATTCTGGTACTCATAAAGTAGTTGATGTTAGTCATTAATTCAAGATACAATTAGGAGCTATTGCTGGTTCAAACAATTATTATCTATTTGTGCATGCTGCAGATAGCTCTCTTGGAAATAACAGTCACAGATCATTTCAGATTTTTATTTATTTATTTATTTTATGTATTATACATATCAATATGTAACTTTAGAAGGTAAGCTAAAATTGCAAAAATGAACTACACAGTTCACATTGTTCGAGAATGGTTTAGCCCCAGCTGAGGTCAATCCATAATTCTTGTGCTTGGTAATATTAGTCAAATTGAGTCTGACAAGAATCTTGGCTAACCTACATCTCTGGTTTTGGCCAAACTTTGGATATGGAAGAGTTCTGAGTTTATGGAGTTTACAAGGCTTCAGCTTTTGGTAGACCTTTTAGCCTATTCAAGTTAGACTAGTTCGATTTCAAGCAAGTTGTTTTGACAGGGTTAGCTTTCCCACCTTAATTATCACTCCATGTCATCAGATATCATTCCATTAAAATTTTCAGTCATCTTCTTGTCTTACATGTCACTCTAGCCTGTTTAAAGTTTACTTATTATTAGTTGACATTCGTGAAACTTTATTTCTTTATCTAGTGACTCCATATTCATGTGTAAAAAATGGTTGAAGGAACACCTTTTTTTTACGTGGAGTAACTTTTTCATGGAAGAATCGACTCTGAGAGTCAGAGGCAGTTCATAGAGGAGGAGAAATGGTCTATCTGATTTCTCTTTTGACAACCTTGTCTTGAATTGGTTGGAATGGGTTGTTTAATTGCTTGGTTCTGGGTCTCACTTAATTTTCACTGATACTTTGGCTTGTATTTGGACTGAAAGTGGAATCCTGACCCCCTTTATATATCCAGTAAAATCTTCTCAAGTCATTGGGCGTCAGCCTTCTCATGCATATCGTCATTTTCAAGTTGATTCTTGTTCACATTGATTTCCTTTGTTGTTTATTTTCCTACCATATATTTGTAGTTTCTTACTAATTCTTTTCTAATACCTTTTCAGGTTGCAGTTGTTTACTTACATGATGAGTTTACCTGGTTAAAAGGAGCCGGGCTCTCCACAATCCTAGTTGGAGTCGGTTTATTCAACTGGTACAAGTAAGCTGTCATTAAGTGTACTTTCTGAATTTACCATTCTTCTAGCTTTAAGAAACCCCCTTCTCTCCGTAAAATTGTTGTTAGTGATTTTCCTTCAAATTTTCTGAAATTTTACATTTATTTATAGTTTTACAAAAGCCCAAGCTTTGTCTGGTGTCGATTAAAAGAACATTTATATGTTTCTAACTCATTGTTTATGATCCTCTTATTTTATTAGTTATTGAAATTCAGCCTTTGTTCATATCTGAAATCAAAGTTTTGGGGGCTTTAGTCTGAAGGGAGTCGTTTGTTTATAAAGTGAAGGCATAGAATTTGATGGCTTTGCACTTTTGAGCTCCCACCCCAAGGCATTGAGCTTTGCCCAGAGATTAGGAATTTTACATGTCATTTGTAGGAATAATTGGTATCTTTGGTTTTATTATTCAGGCTTTTTTTTATTCTTTTAACCAATAACAAAATTTGTTGTCTTTTATTAGTTGGTCTTCTAAGTTAATTGATTAAGTTATTGTCATGTCAAGTATTTTCCTCCATGCAGCCTAGTTCAACTGAGGATATGAAATTATATCGAAATCGAACTATTTCCTACCATTTGATTTTGTCATTTCATTCTATTTCCAGTTTGTCATTACCAACTGAGGATATATTTCCCACCTATTTTTATAGTTCACAGAAGTAATTCCCAAATTTATTTATTGGTTTATTTTTCTGCTCTCTGGTTTCTACTGTGGCTACGCTGACCAATGTTGTTTCTCTCATCCTCCTTTGAAGATACCTAAAGCTGAAGAAGGGAAGGGTAGAAGAAGATGAAATAGCAATGGCTCATGCAGCTGATCATGTTGCCAAGTATGTCATCCTCGAGGATATGGAGGACGATTAAGATGATGATAATACCCGGAGAGCTTTAAAGATCACATGATGTCTATAAGGATTAATTAACCTAGTAAGCCTTCCTAATGCCCGGTATATTTTCCATGCATGACTATTATGCTCACGTCATAGCTCAGTTTTTGTGAAATCATATCTTGCTTCATTATAGGCCTAACTGAAAGTCAGTTATTTAGGGGAAGTACTGAACATTAATCTCTCAGGGTCGTCGTGTCGACAACTGCTGGGCTCGTAGTCTACGCCCCCAACGAAATTGGTGGTGAAACTTGAAGGTTTCCCTAAGTAAATAGAAGTGAAACAACGTTCTTGACATTTCTTTTTTCTGTTCAAACTAAAGCAAAGGAACCATCAAGTTTTCAGATGCCTTTCTCCAGAAACTACAGGATTTGCCATACATAGTTTTATGTCTGTCAGTTGGACTGACATTGTTTTCAGTCCCTCATTCCTTTTATGTAAGTGAAATTCAATGAGATTAAGATTTCAATGTGAACATACGCATTTTATTTGGTTATATATTAGAGCCATGTTTTATATATAACCCTTTTGCTCTTTGGATCAGCAGTGACGGATCCTGAGGATGGGTACGTGCCCACCCTTTTCAATATCAAATTGGAGATATCACATTAATTAATCAAAACTTAAATCGAATCGAAATAGAATTATATTGGACCGACGAACAATCACACATTCACCAAACAAAACTAACTTATCGATTTAGAAAGTCACATTTGTAATCTCAGTCATCAAAAGAAATCAAATATAAAATTCTTAAAATTAGATCTGTCTGTACCGGAACTAGTTGGATGGTTCTGATACCAACTTGTTGAGTTTTAAAACCTAGTGTTCAATTTAAAATTCAAAAACATATTAGAATTTTATGGTAAGCCTATTTGAATAGTTTTAATAATAATTATTTTTAATAATATTTTTTTGTGTTGATGACATTTAAGTAGAATAATTTAAAATTTTATGATTTTAAAAGAAAAAAAAAGTATAATGACAAAAATATTTTAATATTTAGATAAATAGTTATTTTTATCTTTATTTTTAGAGTATTTTAGCCTTAACGTTTCAATTTTTATTCACAATACCAAGTTGAAAGGAAATCATTAGCTAACTAACTGTCAAAACATATTACTGATGTGATATTTTCACTTATATTTAATTGATGATGTAGTACATGTCTTACCATCACTATAAGTGACATGATACATATTACATTATCATTATGTATGATATGACACATATTAAATCATTATTTTGAGTGATCTAACATATTAAGTCACTACTATGAGTGATATAGCATATGTCTAAAAAATTAAAATATTAAAAGGATAAAATTCTTAAAGGAAAAAAAATAAGGATTAAAATGATTACATTTGCAAATATTGGGATGATTTTATGATTATGCCAAGTCCGTCCGAGTTTGTTATGTCATTAGGTGCGGTGCAACTGCAATATATAAAATTTTAGGGTTTGAAGGGTTTAGGGTTTTTTAACTCATATTTTATTATTATTTATCGCTTCAATATTTATAGGTCACTGTTGCTTGATAAGTCTCTTATCAAATTTTAATTTAGGTCTGTGCTCATTGATCTTATTCCTCAATTTTGTTTTCCCACTCTTACAACGCCTCCACTGTTATTTGTTACACTCTTGGATCTTGTTCGCCTCGTATACTTGCAACTCCAGGCGGTGGTAAGTGAGGCAGACTAACTCCTTGCAGGCGGTGAGTGGAGAATCAACAAGCATGGGATCCAAAACAAAGTCCAGAAGCCCAAAAATAAGAGCAAGAACAAACCCGATTCTCTCCCATCGGCGCTGGATAGCAACAACAAAAGCGAAACTGCCAGTGGCGGCGGTGGCGAGATGATTAAGGATGCTCGATTCGCGTCCCTTCATACGGACCCTCGGTTTCAGACTGTTCCGAAACACAAGTCCAAGGTTGTCATTGATTCTCGTTTCAATCGGATGTTCACTGACAAGAGATTCGCTTCATCTTCCGCACCTTTGGATAAGCGAGGGAAACCTAAGAAGGGAAACTCCCAGAGCTCTCTTCGCCATTATTATCACCTTGAAGACGCCGAAAGAGAAGATGAGAAGAGAAAGAAAAATGTTGCGAGTGAAGAGGATGATACCGAGGAGAGTGATAGTAGTGAAACATTAGAGAAGAACAGTGTTGAGGAGTCGGAACAGGAGGAGGAAGGTTCAGAATCCGGCGACACTACCGAAGAGGAAGACGTTGATATAGATTATGAGGATGAAGAGCCTGGAATACAGGTGCCCTTGTCTAATCTTTGGTTATGCTATTTTGGTTTCAATTAATTGATGTCACTTAATTTGTTTATTGGTTGCTGTGAAAATGAAATAAGCAATTGATTTTTTTTTAATTTTATTATCTTTGTTTCAGTTTAATTTCACTGCTAAGCTTAATAACTGATGTTTTCTAGTTAAAGGACTAGAATTAAGAAGTGACATGTAATCTGCGATGTTGAACTCTTCTGATAGCTTTGCATAAGCTGCTAGTGTTTGCTATTCATTTTTATTTTACTAAAACCGTTTAATTATTTTATATAATTTTCTTGCCAGGAAGAAAATATCCCAATGATCGAAAAGGAAACTTGCAGGCTTGCTGTTGTGAATATGGATTGGAGGCATGTTAAGGTAAGTCTTTGGAGTTTGTTCAGAGCTAAACATAGTGCAATGGCTTAAATTGTGTGTATGAGATCATCTGATATATGTTTTTTTCCTATCATTATCAATTAAACTGTTCTCTAATTGTGATTGCCAGTGAAATGCCATAAGTTGATATATTATTCCAATTAGTAACAATTAAAATATTACCTTCAAATTATTTGTTTAAATGCTGAAGTATACTTCTTGTTCATGTGAAATTAGAATTTCTTTTAGGAAGGTATTTGCTTAGTCATTTGTCCTGTTTATGTAATTTAATTAGTATATGCCATGATACCTGCATTTATGTTCAACTTGGGTTAACTCGTTAAATTTAACGTCACTGTAGGGTGAGTTTACATAATCGCAAACTGTAGATCCAATTAAAGAAATCTTTTGTCGTGTTTCCCTTCAATGGATATTATTGTGGTCTTGATTTTTTTTATTGAGTTGTAATTTGAGTAGGATCTATTGTACCAATTGTTTGAGTAGGATCTATTGTACCAATTGTGTTTTGATTTTTAAAAGATGCTGCTATTTCTTAGAATGATACCTGTTTCAATCAGCTTCAAAGTGATGACCTAAAAAAATATAATTCAACTTACCTCAATCACGTTATGTTTATCATAAGAATTTTTTTTATTGTCGTGTTTCCTAGTTCTTTTGGAGCCAACATTGAAGTCATAGAGTAACTATTGAGCTTTTGATGGAGAATAGATTGTTCAAAATCCTAGCCTGTGGTCATCATCAAGTACTTTGGTCATTGCAGTTTCTCTGACCTTCATGTTAAGAATTGATTACTCTGCCCTCTAAACTCATTGGTTCTCATTTGTCACCCTCTTTGTTCTTTACTTTTGATGAAAGCTAGAATTTTACAATTGTAGTAGATCTTATTGTACAAGATACTAATGAGCTGAGCCGTATCTAGAATTCATTCTTCTCATATTGGTTATGATTGGTTAAGACCTAAAGTTTGCAATTTGTTATTAACAGACCACATATCAGCATGACTTCTGATTGGTTTTCTGCCCTTTTCATATGTAGGCTGCTGACTTGTATGTAATGCTAAGCTCATTTCTCCCTAAAGATGGACAAATTATTCAAGTGGCCGTTTATCCATCTGAATTTGGACTTCAGCGTATGAAAGAGGAGGAAATTCACGGACCAGTAGGCCTATTTAATGGGGAAAATGAGGACAATGATGAAGATGGTGATGATGAAATTGATAATGAGAAATTGCGTGAATATGAGAAAAGTAGGCTAAGGTGATTGCCGCTAATTGTCATTTTTACCGGTTCACTTCTCTCTTATATTTCTTTCTTTTTATCTCTTTGGTAATTGTTGCAAACACTTTTTGACGGCCAGTGAACTGTTTAAATACTAACTTGTGCAATCTGTACAAGATTCTCTTCAGCTTATTTATTTTCGGTGTTTTTTCTTTGTTGTTTTTAATGTCAATATGTATTGTGATTGATTCTCTTCAAAGGGACATTTATATGTTTGTAATTGATGTTTTCCGATTCTTTTTGTTCATATTCATTATTTCCCCCTCCTAGATACTACTATGCAGTTGTAGAATGCGATTCTAGTGCAACAGCAGATTACTTGTACAAAACTTGTGATGGAGCTGAATTTGAAAGGTCATCAAATGTGCTCGACTTGCGATTCGTTCCTGATTCTATGGAATTTAAACATCCACCCGTGATGTTGCAGTTGAGGTATGTCTGTTTGACCAACTCACCCATCCTGCTTATGTATCATACATGGGTTTTAGGAATTTTACATGATTGTTTTGAGATCTAAGCAAATTGAAGATAACTTGAAATTAGTTCCATATTATTATTGCTATCATTAATTTTAAATGTTGACCAACTTTGTTGTCTTAACTAAAATGAGTAACTGCAAAATGTTATATCTTCTTTGTTCAGGCTCCTGCAAACTATGAGGGTTTAAATTTCGAAACCCAAGCACTGCAGCAAAGTAAAATTCATCTTTCTTGGGATGAAGATGAACCACAACGTGGGAAGATTCTTAAACGAAAACTCAATGATGAGCAGGTTAGTGTGCATAATTGTTTGTGAGCCACTTTCTCATGGTCTGTTGTCTGTGAAATTCAGTCTAAGATGCATGTTTCCTTTTTTTTTTTTTGGTACTCCTGTCCACTTCCTTATTGGCAGAAATCCAATTAAACATTTCATGTGAAGTCCTATATTTTGCTTTTTTATTTGGTTTGTCAAAGTTAATACTGCTTCTGTTTTCATGCAGCTGGCTGACTTGGAGTTAAAGGAGTTTCTAGCTTCTGACGAGAGTGAAAGTGATGATGATGAGAACGAAGAGATCACTAAGGATCAATCTGATAAGAAAAATAAGAAAAGAGATTTATATCGTGCCTTACTTCAGTCTGGTGATGGATCCGATGGAGATGGTGAGGAGGATGGCCAGGATATGGAAGTCACTTTCAATACTGGCCTGGAGGATATAAGTAAGCGTATCCTGGAGAAGAAAGATAAGGAAGCAGAAACCGTTTGGGAGGCCTATCTCAGGAAAAGACGGGAGAAAAAGAAGGCAAGGAAAAATAAATCTAAACATTCATCGGACGACGAGAGTAATGAGTCTGATATGGAACCTACAGAAGAACCTGATGACTTTTTCATTGAAGAGCCTTCACTTAAGAAGAGTAAGAAAGGAAGGAAGCAAAATGAAGATATGGAGAAGGAAGCTGAAGCAAGCAGAGCTGAACTTGAGTTACTACTCACTGATGACAAGGGAGCTGATACTGGCCTTAAGGGATACAATCTGAAGGCTAAAAAGGCCAAGGGGAAAAGGCAAAAAGAAGTTTTAGATGAGAAAAAGATACCAGTTGTCGATGGTGATCCACGATTTTCTGCTTTCTTTACGTCACCTCTTTATGCTTTGGATCCCACCGACCCACAGTTCAAAAGGTAGCAGCAAACTTAATTATAATAAATAAGGTCACAGTCTCAAATCTGGATGAAAATTGTTTCTTTGTTTCTCTTGTTCGAACTAGTATGTTGATGTACTTTCATTCTTAGAGTTTCTGTGTCTTCTATTTGGTTTGTTGCCTGCCTGGCTAAAAATCATAAGTGTTGTTTCGTGTAGGAGTGCAACCTATGCACGACAAATATCCAAAAAGCGGCAGAACGGCGAACAGGAAGAATTGGTTGCAGAGGACATGAAGATACCCACTGATGATCCTGGGATAAGCGAAGTTGAGCGTGAGAAGTGCGATATTTTGCCATCAAAGGAGAAGCATAACCTGTCATCGATGGTGAGATCGGTTAAGATGAAGTTGAAACAAGCTCAACTGCCCTCGAAGAAGAAAAGTGTATCAGGCATGGGTGGGAAAAAGGAGCAGCGTCAGGTTCATTCAACGAAGGCAAAGAATAAATGAAATGGAGTCGTGTACTTTCTCAGAATATAACTTATGGTAAGTCGATATAATTTTGTATTTTCTATGTCATGGATAAGAGAATGAGTGTCAGTGGGTCAATTAACCATCGTTTGGAATTGGGAATTCATTTTAAGTTTTGATACCGTCGAAGGGAATTGTTTTAAAATTTCTGAGTTCCTTTTTCAACAACTATTTCTATCTAATTTCCATGGAGTTGGAAGTTAAAGACAAATTTGACGGAGTTGTTTGACACTTTTTTATTATTCATCACTCACTATCTTCTTACTTTTTGGTTACCGGAGTTTTTTTTTAATTTAATTATTTAACTTTTAAATTATTCTTAATTTAATCACTTTAGTTTTCAAATTTAATTTTTTTTATTTATTTTATTTATATATAATAAAATAATAATAATAAGTGTTATGTCACAAAAATTGTTAATAAAATAAATTAGATTAATTGAAAATGAGCAATTTGAAAGTTGAATAGTTAAATTAGATTGAATTTTTTTTAAGTTTTAATGATCAAAATAAGAATGAGAAGATAGATAAATGATGAACAATATAATTTATTCATAAAAAATGTCACGTGTTGTGGTCCTATTAGATTTTCAACGATGAGGTACTACATGAAATAAAAACTAAAAGTTATGCATAATTTTAAAATAAATGAAAGTTTAGTATTAAAATGAAACAATATTAATAATTTAGGTACTAAAAGTGTAGCTTATTCTTTATTTTTTTAACATTAGATTTAGTTTAGGGTAAAGTATATAAATAGTATCTAATTTTTAGGGCGTTTGCATTTTGGTCACTCAACTTTTGAAATTTGCAATACAATCATTAAAGTTTTAGTTTGTTTTCAGTTAGGTTCCTGTCGTTACTTCCTGTTAGTTTTAGCTGACGTGGCATTTAACTCTCGTTAATCACACTTCTTCTTCTTCTCCTTCTTATCTCACCTCCGATCAGCAATAGTTCACATCGCCACCACCAGCGTCACCAACGTCGCCTCTTGACCACACCCCGACCCTCGATTCATACTCACTGTCAATTGTTTGTCCCAAATCACGAGAAGAATGTTCAAACATTCATCTACGATCTTCGTCGTCAATCATCGGTGACCGTCACCGTCGGTACCAGTAAGAGCGCAGCCCCATTCCGACTAAAACCCCTCTCGCCACTAGTCGAGACTCACCTTCGTTCACCGTTGATAGGGCTCGAATCTCGTCAGAAAACCCCTGCTCCCTTTTTCTATTTTCATCGATTTTTGGCGATTGGGTCGTCCGTTCGCCACACCGCCACTAACGTTGGAGTCCTCACATTGTTTCGAACAAAACTCAGTCGGTCGTGCCTCCTCCCTGTCATCCCTCCTTCGTCCGTCGTTGGTTAAGAAGAAGGAGAAGAATGAGAAAAAGAAGAAAATAAGAAGGGGTGGGGTTAACGGGAGTTAAGTGCCACGTCAGTTAAAACTAACAGGAGGAAACGACATAGATCTTATTGAACACAAACTAAAAGTTCGATGATTGCATTACAAGTTTCAAAAATTGAGTAATCAAGATACAAACGACCTAAAAGTTTAGGGACTATTTATATACTTTACCCTTAATTTTAGTTCAATTTTTGTTTTTTAAAATAAAATAAAGCATAAAATATTTTCTATGATACAATCTATAAATTTAAAGACCCAATTAAATATGTTTTTTTATGAAGAAAGTTAAAGGAGTCTTTTTGTTATAAATTCGGGTAAACATAAAATAATATTCATTTAAAAAAAGAGAAAATAACCTTAGTGACCAAAAATCCTAGATAATATACGATTTTGACCAACTTTTTTTGGATTTGCGAAAATACCAACAAAATCGCAATGCGATCTAATTCGCATTGCGATCTCCACTATCGCAAATTCGCGTTGCGATAGTTGAAAATCGCGTTGCGATTTTCATTTCGCGTTGCGATAGTTGTTGCGATAGTCTACAGTTGTCGTTGCGATTTTCCAAATTCGTTGCGAAAATTCGTTGTGATAGTTAAAAAAAAAAGATTTTGTTTCTTAAGAATTTTCTCTAAAAAGATAGTATCCGCGCGGACGTGTCGAAGACACGTATTACCATTACCACGACCACGACCACGACCCCGACCCGACCCGAGACGGACGGCGGCGGCGCGCGAGAATCCCTCTTGTTCTCTATCACTCAACAAGGAAGTGGGAAAGCCAAGCCTTAAATACCATTCCCAATAGTATTTCCAATACTATGTGGGATTGAGCATTACCAACACTTGTTTCCAATACAATGTGATTATTCAGGAAACAATTAACAATCATGCACCTTAAAACAACTGAATTAGCAACCAATTGCATTAGTATTATACGATTAAATATGTCATAATTAAAAGTCAATCTACAATCAATCGCGATTATTGCAATTTTAAGCAAAACATTCAAAAATAATATCACTATTTAAGGCTCAATCTCATATAGTATTGGGAACAAGTGTTGGTAATGCTCAAATCCCACATAGTATTGAAAACACTATTGGGAATAATATTTAAGGCTTGGCTTTCTCACTTCCTTGTTGAGTGATAGAGAACAAGGGGGACTCTCGCGCGCCGCCGCCGCCGCCGTCCGTCTCGGGTCGTCGTGGTCGTGGTCATACGTGTCTTCAACACGTCCGCGCGGATACTATTTTTTTAGAGAGACAAAATATTTTTTTTAACTATCACAACGAATTTACGCAACGAATTTGGAAAACCGCAACGACAACTGTAGACTATCGCAACAACAACTGTAGACTATCGCAACGAATTTGGAAAATCGCAACGCGAAATCGCAACGAAATGGAAACAACATCGCAACGCGAACTGGAAAATCGCAACGCGAAATGCAACGCGAATTTGCGATAGTGGAGATCGCAATGCGAATTAGAGATCGCAATGCGAATTAGAGATCGCATTGCGATTTTGTTGGTCATTTTCGCAAATTCAAAAAAAGTTGATCAAAATCGTATATTATCTGGGATTTTTGGTCATTGAGGTTATTTTCTCTTAAAAAAAATTAATCCTAAAGTTTATATTTTTATGTACCTGCGTTCTAATTTGAAAATTTAATAGAATATTTTAACTTATTGAACTTTGTTTGATTCGTACGAAACTTGATTCTTTGATACACTTTCTGGTACTAAAATTAAAATTAACCCTTAATCAATACGTCTCTTTAACAATTAACCAAATCAAATTTGCCGCATTTTCCCGCTCATTTAGAGACGCGTGACTTGTTATATAGATCATTGTCCCATTTAACCAAACCAAGAAATCCCTACGTATTGTACACCGACCGGATGTCGAACTCACCCGCCTCCTCCAACGACGGTGATAAGCACCCCCGCTAATAGCAAGGAGGCGGCTGTAGCTAAAACCGCTGGCTTCGTAGCCTTCTCGGGTATCGCTATGAGCATCCTTAAAACCCTAAACTCCTTCAACAAAGAGAGAAATGCAACTTCACTATCTCAACAGCCAGCTGTTGAGTCGATTCAGTCATCTCCGATCCAGCCGATCCGAGATTCCCCACCTTCTCCTCCTTTCCCAGAACCCAATATCACCAAGGTATTTCAGAACCCACGTTTCTGTTGTTTTTAATATTTTTTAGATTTCGAGTTTTGTTTTGATACAAGTATAGTCGAGGGTTAGTGTTTACTTTTTTGCTGTTTTGTAGTGTAGAAAGCAGGTGGTTATACGGAGCAAAGGCTGCCAGAATACTCGGAACGAGTGATGGAGATTGTGAAAGGATATACTCTTTGGGGTCTGTCCAGAAAACGGGGTATTTCCTACTTTGGATCTTCAATTCTTATGATTTTGAATTTACTTGACGAACAATCACTTTGAATTTGCTTTTCTGTTACGCTTCCAATTTGGTGCTCTAAATACATTTATAATAGATTGTGATTTTGGTATCAAACTATGGTCATTTTTTCTACTCCAAAAATTAGCTTTAAAGGGCTAAAATTTGAACCCAGACCATGTTCTCAGTGAAACTAAAGATATATTTTTAGTTGATAATTTGAAATTTTGATACGGCATTTGTGTAATTCAGATGAGACTGAAAATTTTGTGATCCGGTTTCAGGTTTCAATAGATACAATCAAAGAGGCTGATGGCCTTACAGGGGATACTATCTATGCTGGCAGGAAACTCATAATCCCATAAAGATGTTTGTATCACATCATATCAGTTCTTCAGTTTTCCTTTTCTCAGTAGGTTGTTAGGTTTGAACTTTTGCAAGTACATTTGTCCATTTGGCTCATTATATGAACATGAGTAGATGAGATGAGACCATAGATCGAAATGGAGGTATGCTTGTAAGCTGTTCACAATACTTCCATTCTAAATGTCATATATTTTACTGCATTTATTGTATTTATGTTCTTATTGTTGAGGTTCTGTATCTGCTCCTTGGCTATACTTCTTTGTGCGTTGTCATGTATGTGCAGTTAAATAGGGCTCTCTGGAGAATCATATTGACGTTTCTGTTACAACAAGGTTTGTTGGAGAAAGGGTTTGAGTGATGGAGACTTATACATCTTTAACCATGAGCATGTGATAGCCCATTGCTTTTTCCACCATCTGTAATATGTTGGATTCTCACAAAGAGTAGATAACTATTAGGGATGATAACTTCAAAACAAAAATTAAAAGATAGCTTACTCTTACATGTTATAGAGTTTTAGAATAATGCATTTTTTAACAATAATAAGATACTCGAACTCTGTACTTCTGGTTACTCTCACTCAATCTGCTTTAGAACTTGTCTAGAGAGTGTACATAATTGTTATTACTTGCTGAAATTAGAAATGCCATAATGACACCTTGGTAGCTATGCTTCAGTTTATGACATGTTGCCTTGTTTCACCGGCTGTAGTTTCTTGACATCTACGAAATTGTATGAACTGATAGAATAATAGGTTAAAACATCCGAAGAAATCTTATTTTTGACTTGCTATTCCATTTGAGCATTTCGCTTCATTTATGTAGGAATCTTGGCTATTTTAATCAAGTGTAGCAGACATGAATTTGCTCGAATAACTAAACTTTTTCCTATTATTATCCATTTGGTGCATATGAAGATGTACAATTGCAAGGGGAAGGGGAAAGGGGTTTTAAACCTTCCACCTCTACCCTTAGTAAGAGAAAAACAATCGGTAGGAAAAATCGGAGTTGTTCAATGCGAACAGGGTATGGTTTATTTGTGGTTCTTGATAGCATGCAAGTGACAAAACTGTTAGTGTGAGTCCTGCAAGCTAATTGAGATGAGCAGGCTTGCATAGCATTACATGATTTGCGAGTTGTATAAGCATTATATTGTATGATAATAATATGAGGTATTTCTTTATCCATAAGTAACATTTATTAAATTAGTGTATTGACTTGTGTAGATAAAGCTCATAGATACAATTACGAGATCCTTGTACATCAAAGATGTGTTTGGTCATCATATTATCAAGACGAGGTAACTTAGGTTCCCACAAGTAGAATCGGTTAAAAGCAACTTATGCTTAGGGTTAATTAGTGTATTTGTTCACCCTATCATTAGGGCTGTAAATGAGACGAGACAGATCGCGAGCTACTCGAGATCGACTCGGTCAAGGCTCGATAAATACTCGGATCGAATGAATTCGACTCGAGCTCGAGCTCGACTCGAATTCTTAACGAGCCGAAATGAGTTGCTTGATACTCGACTCGAAAAGCTCGTGAGCAGCTCGAAAATATAATATATTAAGATTTTATTTTTTTAAAAATAAATTATTAATAATATTAACATTTATGTATTGATTTTTTTTAAAAATACAATAAGATTTTTATGTATTTAAGATTCAGGTTCGAGTTTGAGTTTGAAGTTTCAATCTAGTTAAGTTTAAGATTTTTTTTTTTTCATTTCGAGCTTTCGAGTTGCTCATGAACTTCAGTTCAGGATTTCGAGTTCGAGTCGAGTTTAAAAATTTTAAGCTCGCTAGTTTTCAAATCGAGTCGAACTTTATTTCAGAGTTTTCGAGTCGAGTCGAGCTCAGTAATACTCGAGTTTGACTCGGCTCGTTTACACCCTTACCCATCATGATAATTATAATGTTGTCAAGTTAATATGACTTCAACAAACCCTTATGAGTGACAGATTGACAAGTAGATGTGTTTGTGGGTCGGATTAATCAGATTTATGTATGGAATTAACGTGTTTTATGTTTGATTTAATTTGAAATATGAATTTAATGTGTTGTTCAAGTCTGTTCGTGTTTATAAATGGTAAGATTAAATTTAATTTTGACCTCATCTTGTTTTTATTAAATATATATATATTTTTAAATATAATATTGATTTTATATATTTTCCTTTTATTAAATTTATAGTAAAATCTTTATAAATTAATAATGTTGCGACAATTTAATTTTATTAATTTAAAGAGAGATTAATTAATCGATAAATTAATAATTTATTAATTTAAAGAGAATTTTTTCGATTAAAAAAGCCTATATTATTTTTTATGAATAAAATATATACATTGTATTGACTAATTAAATGATGTTCATGTATAATGTGACTAATTAAATATAATTGTAGTACGTAGTACTAGTTAAAACTTAATATTTAGCAAAAGACTAGCAAATTGTTTTCGATATTGTAAAATTTGTTCACGGGATGAAGTAGCCTTAAAGAATTTAAATTAATGAACTATTGAAGAATGTATTTATAAACTTGATACGATGATTAATGGCATTAGATACTGTAATAAAATAGATGTCAATCACCTATTGAATTATTTGATTGAAAATGATGCATGTTCAAAGGTTCAAAGTTTAAAAGAAATTAAAGTTAGTGTTATTGAAAATCCTTGAGGATGAAACTGGAGATGATACAATATCATTGTAAATACTTTATAAAATTTTATAATTTGATCAATAAAATCGAAAAAAAATCCTAACCTAGTAATTTCATAGTTTATGAGGGACCCCAAAAGTAAATGAAAAAGTAATAATCACGCCCCTCTCTCTAAATAAATTATAAATGCATTGTCCACGACGAGCGTCGGCCTTCCAAGGAGAGAGGAGTGTAGCAAGAGAGAGAAAAACGTGAGAACTTTCTCTTTCCCTTCCAATAAAATTTAAAACTAAACCAAAAAAAAAAAAAAAACTGCGACCGCTCTGCTTAATACATTCCCTGTAAGATTTCTGAATCTTTAGATTTCTCTTTGGCGTTTTCAGCTGATTTTCTTTTGAATGCAAAAGTTTTGTTCTTTTTATAAGCATTTATTTATTTTTGCTGTGGCTGGCGGGAACCTGAGCTTTTGTTCCACTATGGCCGATATTGTTGTTTTTTCTTCGATATATATGTTTGTGGATTTGATTGAGGATTTCATCTGTTTTTGTGCTCATATTCTTGCAGGTAACATTGCTTGGTAAGTAACCTCTTTGTTCGTGTTTGTGTTTATTGAATGCTTTTATTTTTTTTATTTTGAAATAATCAAAATAAGCATATTAGGGTTTCTTGCTTTGACTTCTGGGCAGTATTGTTGTTTCCTCAAATGGGTCTTTCTGGGTTCTGATTTTTGAAGAAATTTATGAAGGAAAGCTGAGAATTCAAGTATTCAACGATGTTTTGGGTTTTTAATTAAAAAGGGAGCAATGCTATTGTACATTTTTTGGGTCCATTACTACACTGCATTGCGCTTGCAGTTTCGATCAATAATATTTGCTTATTATAGAAAATGCTATTGTACAGATTTTTCTCTAGTTAGTTATTATAGAAAACTCTGATTCACATCATTTTCTTCTTAATCTTTTGCTTTGTATTGTTTGATTGAGAGCAAAATTGCTTAAGCCTTGTCATTTAATCATTTCCATCCATTAACATTTGCGTAATAACAATTTCAAAGTCATGTGTGTTTTGTATGATAAATTGTTGTATCCAAGGTTAAATGCTGTTGTCACGGAGAAAAGTGAAATCTTGTTGACTGTCACTTTTTCTGTCTTATGCTTATTTAGTTGACTTTGGTTGTTCTGTGTTCTTGGTGCATTGGTCAGAGGAAGCAGTTTGGGAAATGCCTCTCTTCAAGAGGAAGCCTTTTGGTTTAGCAAAACCACCGGAAGATTTGGAGTCCTCTGAGCTTGTATACCAAGTTCGTTTCACCAAAGAGATTTTTCGAGATTATCAGTATCCTCAGTTGAAGTACTTCAATGTAATTTATCTTCATTTTTCCCTTTGGTTTTTATACTATCCTCTTTTTGGTTCTTGCAAAACTAATTGCAGTTTAAGGTATTTGAATCTTCCTGCCTTTACCCAGAGAATAAAGAAAATTATATATATCATGCTTTCTTGGGTTTGTGTTTTTGAATTTATTAGATTTTCTAACCCTTGATCACTCCAATTCATATGTACTCTGTAAAGACTGGACTCTTTCCTAATGACAAGAAGCAAATGCTTTATTTCATTTTCAAATTCTTTGCTTTTTCCAAGCTAGTCATATGTGACAAGAGGTGGTGTTGCACGTTTATTTTCCTTAACATAGATCAGAGAGTATCTGAACCGGATAAATTTATATCGTGAGAGAGTTTGGATGTGCAAGTCTACTGGAAAATCTAACTTGACTTATGAAGAGGCCTTGGTGTCGGAAAAACATGCAATTCAAAAGATTCAACAGCTACCCAATGAGCTAGTGGCACCTGCATTGCGTATTATACAATTTAGTAAGAATCATTTAGCCACTTTACCGGTTAATTCTGTAGTAGTTATTCATATTCTTTTTACTCAACCTTCATTTTTGGTTTGTACTTTGATGTTACAAATTGCAGTGGATAATTTATAATAATAGATGTTTGATTTACCCCTGACAAAAGAGATATTTTTGGGTCAGATCTAAATCTTGAACCATTTTCTCTTATGTGGTTTATGCCATATTTGGATTGTAGGTGTAGCTATAGCTGATTAAAGTCCGTAGTCCCTTAGTGCACTGGCGGAACTGGGTTTAATATATTCACTTGCAATCTTGTAACAACAGTTGTGGCATCCTTCACTGAAAAGCACCTTTTATGGATTTTTTTTTGGGAAATATTGTATAGAGAAATTTCAGCTGTTTCATTTCATTGTATTACTGGTAAGGTATGGGAAATTTTGATAAATTGTACTTTCTGGAATCTTTCTCACTATAGGCCTAGTTGTTGACTTCCTTAAAAGAATGATCTGGAGGATGGTTTATGTTATGACTCTTAACTCTGAGCAATTAGAAAGTAGCAATCAGATTGTTGTTACTTTTACTTGAAATATTTGTGGATGCATAGTTATGCTGTTTGTTTTAGTTGTCTGATTAAAAGATATATCAGTTCGATATTGGAAGCCTAGGAGCAGTTTTCAGAGTTGTGTAACTTTGTGAGCTTAACATTAATTGTGGGATGGTTCTACGTCTTGTTTCATAGAAGGTAGAAAAGAGAAGAACGGAAGTAAGAAAGGATTTTCTAATGGCTGGAAGATGATTTTGTTAAAATCACATCATTCATAAATGGTACTAGGTAACATAATTGAGCTGCTATAGTTTCAGCTAAAGTGAATCTGATGACTGCACTGATTTTTAACTAGTGTATCAATTTTTTGTTGTTGAAAGAGTAAGTATCATATGTATGATAAAGTTGATTGTTGCATTGTACTTCAGTTTGTATTTATTTTTGGAGTTTTAGTATTTCAGTTGTTTTTCTTATTCATTCTAACTTCTATTTTTCGCTTAATCTTTTCGCAGGTATGCTATCACTGAGAGATCTTGCTGATCTAATATCCAAAAAGTTGCAGAAAGATCTGTTTGTGGGTGCTGAATTGCATGGAAAGAAGGATGGTGACCTATACCCTTGCAGAGTGTTAAAAATTGTGGAGAATGGTAGTGGCAAAATACAATATGAGGTAGCATTGATTGGAAAAGAAAAGAAAATAACAGAAAACATAATATTACATGGAGATGATCTGGTGTGGAAGAAAACACCCTTCGGCAGAAATATTTTGAAGTCTTTTATTAGGGAGTCGACATGCCGAAGTATTCCATGGGTGATCCATGAAAAACTGGCACAGAAATATGGTATATCAACAGACCCTCCAGAGGAGTTGCGTAGCAGATTTTTCTTTCAAGATGGACAGCTGGTTAACAGAACGAAGAAAAGGAAAAATGAAATTAGAAATAATGTTGGGGTAATCTTACATGTTATGGTACTATGTTTAGGATCTTTATTTTATATTATGTTGTTTTTTCTCATAATTTTTCATGACCAGGAAGCAAATGGAGATTCTGGGAAATCCAAAAGGAAGAAAGGAGAAACTGGAAACCCTGATGTTGGTAAGGAGCAGGTTGAACATCAATTTCTTTTCTATGTGCCTTGTATTTGTTTGGGGAGATTATTGCCTGACAGTTTTAAGGTTTTGTTTTTTCTTTATCTTTTCCTCCTTTCTTGGTTTTATTTTTTGTCTATTTGTGTGTTTTACTATTTTTTTTTTGGGGAGTGGGGGAAGGTTATGCCATTTTTCAGCATGCAATGCTACAGCACCGTTTTTATTTTTCACTTATTCTGATTATTCTAACTTTAATTCACAGAAAGTAATCAGCCTGAGGAAGAACCTATCAAATATCCAATTGATGACCTGCTGGTGAAGCCTGGTCCTGATGATCCACATTTACTGATCGACCCTCTCTGTCAAGGGATTTCAATGTTCCAATGGATTGCGTTGGGGATCTTTTGATGGTTTGGGATTTTTGTTGTTCATTTAGTCGGGTGCTCAATTTATGGCCATTCTCTCTTGAAGATTTTGAAAATGCCATATGTCACAAGGATAGTAATTTGGTTCTCATTGTGGAGACACATTCAGCTCTACTTCGATTACTCATAAAAGATGGTGGTGAATATTCATTGGCTGTACAGAAGAAAAAGCGAAAGTCAAAGGTCAGAATATTGTTAAAATTTACATTTATTACTATCTAGATGAACCTTTTTCGTTTTTTTGCATGAAGATCTCTTTATTTCCCTCCCTCGTGAAACCTCCCATGCTCATGCTTTGTCTTTTGACTGTTTTATTTCAGATTTCACTCATCACTTGGACTGAGTATATCTGTGATTTCTTGGAAATGATCGACATTACTGAATTATGCTCTTATATGAGCACTATAAAGCGGGGCCATTACGGGCTTTTGGAGGCTAATGCCAAGTTAGCAATTTTGAGTGAATTGGTTTGTCATGCCCTTAGAACTGATGTTCTTAGAGGGAAACTGGATGAGCTTATTGAGCAGCGGCAGGCACTTGGAGCCGCTCTAAGAGGGGAATCTTTGGAATATGCTAGAAAGAAACGAGAAGAAAAGAACAGTGAAAAACGAGCCTGATGCATTAGTAAAGGAAAATAGTATGGAAAGCACAGGAAGCAATCCACAAATTGCAGAAAATGGAGATCAGACTGGAGAGATGGCGGAGGAGGTTATTTCATCAAGACAAAGCAATGCATTTCATAATAGGTACGGGCTGCTTATTTTTTAGACGTAAAGATTATTACCAGATATCTGCTTGATGCATTTGCCATTTGTTTTCTATTTATTAAAAGAAAAAGTAAGAAGAAAATAGTGAAAACATCAATCAAATGGAGCTAGGGGTTCATGCACCCTAGTTGTGTTGTTTTTAGAAAAAGTTTCTTCTTTGTATAGCAGGAGACAATTAAACGGGCAATCAAAGAAAGAAGAGAAGCAAAATGTGGATCCAAAAGCCGAGGCAGAAAATACGACAAACTCAAATGAGAAGGAAGCACAGAAACAACTAAATGGTGAAAAAAAGGAAGACCGGGAGAAGAAGAGTAAAGAACAAAGGGAACAGAGGGTTCGGTCTTATCTCCTTACTCTCTATCTGATGTGATGCTTGTGTATATTTTGCTTTGTTCTTGTTTCATTAACATTATTTTTACAACAGAGGGAATATTTTCAACGTGAGATTGAGAAACGAAACGTTCGTACTAATCCCTTGGGTAAAGACAGAGACTATAACAGGTATTGGTGGTTTAGGCGAGATGGGAGGATATTTGTTGAGAGTTGTGATTCAAAGCAGTGGGGCTATTATAGTGCCAAGGAAGAGGTATGTTATATATATATATATATATATACACATATGGTTTCAATTCTTCTGTTGAAGAGATTAAACCAAAAGCTTGATGGACAGGTTGATCTACTTTCAAGTTCACTGAATCCCAAGGGGGAGAGAGAGAGAGCTCTTCAAAAGCAGCTGGGAAAATTCTATGACAAGATCAGGTGAGAGTGTAATCAAATATTTTCCTTGTAGAACAAATGCAGTTGATTTCATTCTTCAAAAAAAGAGGGGTTTTGACATTTACAGCACGGAATTGCAAAAAAGATCCAAGGATTTGGCTCAGAAGATTGCGTTGGAAGAGGCAGTGCTGCGGAGATCAACTCGTGTTCGAGCACCACCTCGGGAAAACCCTTCAAATGCTTTCCTCAAGTATGTGAACAAGTTGAAAGAAGATTAGTAAAAACTTCTGAGATAGATATATCATATATTCGGTGCCTGTTTGAAGTGGCAGTTCGCATGAGAATAACATTGTGCTGGAAGAAGAGGGAATGGGATGCTGCCTGTTTTGTTTAATCCGTTCCTCTTTTATTTTTACAAGCCGCCAAATCTCAGTCATTCTTTTTAACTCTTTTGTTAACCGGCGTTTACAAATTTCTGGGGTATTCAAATCATAACACACTTCTCTATTACATGCATTGAATACTTTTTGTTTTCTTTAAAATAAATCTATATATAAATTTAGTTTAAAAATATAATAATTTTACATCAAACACAAATTTTAACTTAAATAATGTTTTCTCAATATTTAGCTTGCTTACATTAATTTTGAAGTTCTTTAAATTTAGAAAATAACTTGGTGTTGTGCCTATACCCCTAGGTCTTATGTTTAAATTCCTTTAAACTTATTTTTATTTTAGAAATTATCTTGGTGTTGTGCTTATACCCCTAGGTAGTAGGTCCTAGGTTTAGGTCTTATGTTTGAGTTTTTTTTAACTTATTTTATTTTTAGAAATTATCTTGGTGTTATGCCTATACCTTTAGGTCTTGGGTTTAAATATGTGGATCCTAATTTTATTCTTTTTAATTTCTACTTACACGTGCCATTATCTTAGTGAAGAATTACATTTATTTATTGAACTATTTTTAATTAAAATTAAGGTAAACCGATAAAATATATAAATATGTTATTATCTTAATAATAATCAAATTAAGAGAATGTGAAAATGATGAGTACAAAATGTGCTACATACAAATTTACTTAACTGTTGTATCAATTAATCGACGACTTGATTAAAATCAAATTAGTTAATGACTTAGATGTTAAAATTCTTTTGTTCAATGATCAAAGCGAAATTGATCCCATAGATTAGTGACCAATATGATAATTTACCCTAGTTTGGTATAAAAAGAAATGATCAAATTATTCTATTTTTTTCTATTCTTGTGTCTAAATTATTTTTGGTCAATTTAGGTATTTAATGTTATAAATATTATCATTTTTAGTATTTCGGTTATAACGATATAAAAAAAATTCGTTAAGTGACTCATGTTGCGTTATAGTAATTTAGAAATTTTTTATTTAAAATAAAAAACATAATATATTTTTTAATTCAAATCTTTTAAAAATCTTAAGAAAAACATAAAATTTTAAAAGCCTTTATTCCAATCTTTATACCTATGCCAATTATCATCGTTTACTGCCGTTATCGTTGTTTGTCGCCGTTATCCTCGATCGGATCTCTACCCTACTGAACCTCAATCAATAACACAGTCACCCGACAAAACAACCACCGTCACTAACCTTTGAAATCAATCCAGCCGCCATCACCAAATGCTAAAATTAGGTAAAGGGAATGGCTGGGACAGTGGGTGAGAGCATGGACGAAGCTACGTGTAGGATTGGGGGACCACTTCCACCTAATTTTTATCATTAAATATATATATAGGGTAAATATATATTTAGACCTTCAAATTTTTAGTTTATTTTGATTTATCCGTCTCTTTTTTATTGTTAGTTATACTTTACTTCCCTTGAATTAGAATACTGGTTCCGTTGCTGGGTGAGAGAGAGGGATTGGGGAGATTTTCTAATATATATATATATAAAATTTAGTTTAAAGTTTTTTTAACAAAACCTTGAAAATAATTAGAATACAACATGCGTTACTTGACGAGTTTTTTTAATAACCGTTATAGTTGAGTACTTAAAATGATAAAGTTTGTAATGTTAAAAATCTGAATTGACAAAAAAATAATAATTTAGGCATAGTTAGAAACCTACTTTTATATTAAGCCTTTAATATAAGCAGTCCAGTCAAAACCTGGAAAAATGAATAAGCTCATCAAAAGACCCAATTAATAGTCCTGAATTATGATACAGTAAAACATCAAAATCCACTTCTTTCATCTTAGTACACACATTTAGTGTTATTAATATTGTGAATCAAATTAATTCATCAAAAAGAAATTAATTAAGTACTGTATGTTGGAATATCTTATAAAAACCCGTAATCAAGCCAACCAACCAGCCAATTCAGAAAGAGGAGCAGAATGATTGGGGAAGCCGGAACAGACATATCGTTTACCAGGAAGGGACTCGTATTATATTATATTATATATCAATGGTGTGAAGGAGCCTTATGTTTCGGGGCGGGGGTTGGTGGAGCTGTGGGTGGTTGAGAGAGCGGAGGAACAGCTGTGGGTGGTTGAGAGAGCGGAGGAGCAGCTGTAGGTGGTGGAGGGAGCGGTGGAGGAGCCATAGATGGTGGAGGTGGGTTAGGAGAGTCTTGATAGTAAGGATAGATGGTGTACACAGTTTGTGATATGGGGAGAGCAAAGAGAAAGATGGCACCAATCAGAGAAAGTATAGCCCATAGGTTTCTGAAATAGGTGTGGATGAGGTTGGCTCGCCATTCATTCCAAGCTTTCTTGCAGTACTTATTCACCTTCTTATGCACCTCATCGAGGCTGCTATCCGGGTCCAACGATATATCTTTCGAGAGCGAGTTGAAAAGGTTAGCAACCGCTTTGTCACTCCCCAATGCATTCTGAATAATCCCCCTCGAATGTAGCAGAGCCACGTCCCTCTCATTGTCAATGATGTTGTCCATGAAAAAGATGTAGGATGTCACCTAGTTGCCCGCCCCTACGTAGAAACGTTCAAATGCCATTAGGTTTTAGACCATAGACTCCGTTGCGTCGTCCACGATGATGACTGGTAGCGCGAGAACCCCTCCCCGGAATTGAATGTCCTTGAGGCGCATGGATTTGCTTTTCTTGAACAGGATTCCGGCTTCGTTAAGTTCCATCGCTGATCGAATGATGTCGTCGCCATCTTCGTGCCGTAAAGAGCTCGGTTTATAACGTCGTTTTCGTTCCGACGTCTCGGTATGTCCGGAAGCAGACTCTTCCTATAGACGTCCAAGACGTGCAAGCAAGTCCCCATGGTGGAGATGGGCGTGTTGGGTGAGCAGAACTTGAGTATAAGTTTGTTGAGGAACTCTCCATCCTGCATGCACCAACGTGGAAACCTGCTAAAAAATGTGTTACTAACTTCCAAACCTTAGTTCCATTGCTATCAACACTCAACAGCAACTAAGCTGTGAAGAACATGCATTGGCAATTGATTCTCGAGCATTAACATATCCCGTTTGATAAACGGCATAATATGTATCTTCCCATGATGGCTGAAGAAGGGGTCATTGGGAGCATAATCTTCCATTGTATGAGTAGCAGAGCGTAGAATTTCCAGCATGAAACACCCATCGAGAATCATCATCTGCAGAAACTTGTGGTCGTCATGTTCCCATATGGGATCAAGCAGATCATAACATTCCTTCAATTTCTCCACGTCTTTAACCAGGGAGTTGACGAAAGCTTCCAAGGGTTTGTCGGATCGCTTGAGGAAATGAAGGAGAGATCGTTTCTTGTGTTCCTCCATGGGGATGAGACGATCCTTACCGTGATGGTAAGGACCGAAGGAGACCACCTGAGGCGTGTAAGCTTTCTTGTTTAGGTCCGCAAGGGCGGCCGGCAATTTGTAGATGGATCGCTTCATCCAATGTTCCTTCTCGGCGTTGGTATCCGGCATGGTTTCGTGTTTCCGGTTAACGTCGATGACCCAGGTGGGTTGCCCCATTTGCTCTTCGAAACTGTGGTGAAGGGACAGCACAAGACGAGACAAAGAGATGAGATTTGGAATGTAGAATATAATTGAAATTCCTCTCTTGGAGCAAATCTTTGTTTCTCTTCTGGAATCATTAATGAGGACTAGGAAAAGAGAGAAAGGGGAAGAAGCTGCAACAAGAAACTGATGACGTTAAGCCAAAGTAGGAAGGCTTCCCTTTTCTTTATTCTCAGCAAAGAAAAGTATCAGGGCATTTAGAATTCGTACTTTTAATTTCTTTTAAGGTTTAATATAAAAAAAATTGTCTAAACTTTTTTTTCATTTAAGTGTGTAATTTTTTTTCAATCAATATATGTATTTAAAGTTACGAACATTATCATTTTAAACATCAATTGTAATTTAGAGCAAAAGCACTTTCTCATAGAAGAGCCTTCCACCATTTGTATCACATCAGGCAAAGACGCTCTTACGTCACAACTCCTTTTATTGACTCTCTTTTGAGGCAATATATTTGAATACTATTTTGATAGAAAAATTGATTTGAGTATTATTTAGGTGAAATTGGTGTATACTAAAACCTGAGTAGTGACCCTATGTAGCTGTAGGCTCATGTGTTTGGCCTGTAAGAAAAGTATTGGGCTCAGGGTCCCCATATTTGAGCACGTGATGCCCTCAATATTTGCCCATTTCTATATTCTTACAAAGGAAAAAGGACTAGTGAAACTCCAATAAATTGGATATATGAAGAAAGTCATATGAATATGGCAGTTCAAAGTTAAAGTGTATTTAAAGAGTGCTCAAACGCATATTTATGCTATTTGAGACTTTTTTTTAAAAAAAGAAATCAGTACCGAATTTTTTTATGACATCTAACAACAATTAATGGTGGTTGACGGTGATGGCCAAAAACGAACGACGACCACAATCTAAAGAGAATGTAAAGAGAATAATGTTAAGAGAGAGAGTGTGTAACACCTTCAATCCAGTCTGATAGTGAACATGATCGGAAATGTCACATTAATTGATCGAAAGTATATTTAGTCTTAATGGAATTATCAAATAGTCAATATTATAGTTTAGTCACTGATCTATAAACATTTTCATAGTTGAGATCAACAACATAAATCACATATAATTATTATAAGTTAAGAGGTCATATCATAATCTTTACACCATTAAGGGAGTACATGCATAATTTAGTTGTTTTAAGTGATTGCTATAGATATAAATATATGGGTATTAATATTATATGGACACAATATTGATAACTTGGATAGTATCAATACTTAATCGGAGTTCATATACCCTAAACTCTCTATTAAGTATTGATGCTATAATTTAGGTATCGATTCTAATGAGACAATACCGATACTCATATCTAATATCATTATTGAAATGATAAATTATATTCGATTTTGACTTAAGGCATTAATTTTCTTCAATTAGTATTGATACTTCTTATTGATATAATACTGATCTCTCTATTTGGTACCGATACCAAATTTATTAAATGGGTGAAGAATACCAACAAGACGATAGTGTGAAAGCGATGGTTAAGGTTGTTTATGGAAGCAATAAGAGAAGACAAATAAAAGAACAAAAGAAAAATAAATATATGAAATTGTTAATATTTTAAATTTGATTCCGCTAATGAGAGTGGTCACCATTTTTGTGGGTTGTATCTGTTTTACTTCAGAAAAAAATGGTAAAATTATAATGACGTCCCTAAATTTTATTTGACTTTTTTTATTATCAGAAAATGGTCCTATAACGTTATTTATTAGTCCACAACGAGGTTAGATTCATAAGAAATATTAGAAGTAAACAGAAGTACGAAGACACATTTAACATTTTGTAATTATCGATATCACATTAAAAGTGGCGTCATAGTTTAGGGACACCAGTTCTATTTTCCCAAATTTTTGGCCGGTTTGTATTTTCATCTAATATAGTAACAAATTAGAAACACTGTATTACAAAAATTAATAGGGAACTACATGTTTTAAATGAAAGTTTAGGTACTAAAATGAAATAAAATTAATAGTTTAAGTATTAGTTATGCAATTTACCCAAATTAATAATCAATACTAACTCGTAGTAGTGTAGCAAATTAGATGTTAATTGCTTAATTCTTTTACTATTAAAACTGGTTTACTTCTTTGTTTGGCTTGCGACATAACGATCTCAATGTTGGTCAGTATATTTTATTTTTATATCGTACCTTTATTTTTATGCATCTTTTTAAATTTTAACAATTCTATTTTTATGTTAAGTTTTTATTTGTTTTTATGGCACACTTTCGATTATTTTTTTATCAATTATTGGTTGTTCTTTTTGTTAAACTTTTTAAGATTTGATTTGCATTCGCATCGACTAATCAAGATGATGTTTATTTGTTATCATGTTGATATTTCATTCTTTGATCCATCGGATTGGATTTGGATGCAAAGTTTGTGTTCGAAAATAGTTTTCTCACCATGCTCGAATCTAATACCTTTTGTTCGAGTTTTTGAATGGGCCTTTAACTTTTTCTTTGTATGATCCTTATATAATCTTAAGTGATTAATTTTTTGTGTCAATAGTTATAAGAATATATTCTAATTATGTATTTAGTTTACATTTATAGTTATAAACATTTATGATAATTTTGAATACTCTTTTATTTTAATAAAATCAAATGATTTTATTTGTATAAAAATGTTTTAGTTTATCTTATTATAAAAAGGCAAGAAAAGAACCGGTTTTACTTTTTGGTAAATTATAACTGATTCAAGGATCTTCTAGAAAGAAATTGCATTGTCAATGGAAAAGTCTTTAACTTTACTTTTAGGATTGTAAAACTCATGTAAAAAAAATCAAGATTTATACGTGAAGTTAAACCCCTAATGACAAAAGAGAATATTTTTTTTTGATTTTACGTTTGGAAAATTATATTTATAAAATATATATTATTAATAGTTTAAAAAACTTTTAAACAAATATTATTTTAAAATTACAAATAAATTATTAAAAATATCATATGTAAAGCATATGTTATTATTTACGTGTCCTTAATGACTTAATTCTACAAGAAATACCCAAATGTCCCGATAGATCGACAAGTCTTCACAAATCACCTACCGATTTATTTATTGTTAATTTGGGATGATCAAAACATAGTATATATTTAAAATATTTTTAATTATTTAACAATAAACGTTAAATATTCAAGTAAACATTATAATGGAATTTTAAACTTCTAAAAGTAACAATTATTAGTTATGCAACAATCGGCTTTAATGCTTCCGGAAGTCTCTTACGCCCTAATTTCAAACCAAACTTTTGACTGCCAAAGTAAATATCATACTCCAACGTTTGTTAATGTTTGAAAACAAAGAAATCGATGGGACTGTACACATTAATTCTAGCCTTGAAATTCATCTTCGGTTTAACTTAAAATATCAATAACTTAAATTTAAATAAACTCAAATTTAATGTAATTTAAAGCTATAATGACATAAACAGATAGGTTAAAATCAAAAAAATAAATTTCAAACATAAATATTATAAACCTTAGACCTAAATTCAAAATTAATCCAAACTAAATTAAATTGAGAAATTTAAATTTTTATTTAAAGCTAGTCAAACTCTAGTTGGGAATGCATGAGACGCACCTCCACTCACATTTTTAGATCGTAAAAATCTTTCTTAGGTCATTTCAATTTTGGAGAAATGATAAATTTTACTGCTTGATTTTCTTTTATTTTTATTTTAGTCACTAAATATAAAATTTTTAATTTAAGTATTCAACTTTTACATTGTTCTTATTTTGATCACTCTATCGTTAAATCACAAACGGTGCAATGATATGACAGACGATGTTATGACACACCAAAATGATTTCATTATGAAATATCACATTTTGACCAAAACGACGTTGTTTAGGATCCTTATAGGAGCCATTCTTTTACTTCAATTTTTCTTCTTTTCCTATGTATTTATTTTCCGTTTTTCTTATAAAATCAAATTTCATATATTTATTTTTCTTTTGTTCAAGTTATTTTTGGACGTTGTGAGTGTACTTTAATCTTTCACACACGTAATTGGTCCCGGATCTATTTTGACCATGGTTTTGAATGCATATCTATAAAAAAAATATCTTTTAAGAAAAAAATATTTTTGAAGCTAAAAACAGTTTCAAAACTATAAATCTGCGGAAGGGATCAATTTAGGATAATTAACACAACCTTAATGTTTTATGTTGATTTTATATAATTTTAGTTGACATAACAAATCCAACCTTTAATATTTTTTTTTTTAAAATTATGTCACTTTGGACTTATTCAAAAAATCAACAAATTTAATTATCAAAATTTATAGAATGAGTGAATTATTTTTTTAAAATTAAAATCAAATTAACATAATAAATAAATATTAAGAGTCAACTTCATTATTGTGTCAATCATAATTATTAAAAATAGAAAAAAAATTATAGCCTTAATTAATTATATCTGGTTATTCACTTTTAATATTAACAGAAATTAAATTATTTTTTAAGAATATCAATTCATGTAATTTTAAAATCTAAAGAAATTATTTACGGATTAATTCAAGTAATAAATAACTTGATAACGTTGAAGCAGGTCTTGAGTTTGAGTCTTAAAATCTCCATAGACTTAACCACCATAACTAAATTTACGAATCGAGTTAGTCCATATAAATCAGGATGAACCTTGGGAACCGGGAGGGCATAAAAAAAAATCTAAAGAAACTGGTATTTCACATCGAGATTTATTCTAGTTCCATTCAAAACTTGGAATTGACTTGGAGTTGGACAACTCAGCCAATTTTTAGTTGAGATTCAAACAATTCATTCCCAATTTGTCCGCCTTCTTCAAAACCATTCTTCCATTCAGGTAAATTAACCAACAAGTGGAGTAGATTCTCATTTATATAATAACATCCGAGAAATCAATACAACAAAAAGACATATTTTGCCCAAAAAAAGAAAAGCAAAGAACAGCTACTGTGGCACAATTGTTTCCCTAAATAATGTAGTAACAAGTATCATCACTGTAAACTTGACTGCACTGGATACCAATATGTTGCAGAAGGCTGCATCACTGGTGATGGTCTTGAATATGGATCAAAGTACCCTCCAGGAACCATACCCTGCACCGGTGTTTGGCATTGAAACGGTGGAGGAACAGTATAAGCAGCAGAATCCAATGAAGGATAGCGGATAACATCTCGTGGCCATGAGTGATGATTATCATCATCGAGTTCCACCTTGGGGTAAACCACTTTGTCAGAGGAACAATGGGATTTTTCAGGTGAAGAAGACGATTCAATGGCTTGTGGTTTCATCTTGCCGTAAACAAATTTCACAGAATCATGATTTCCACTGGTTTTGATCTTCCCTTTCAACTTATACGAGAAGTTAAGCACCCCATTAGGCTTGCCATCGCTGTTTCGAACCTGGTAAGTCAGGTACCGCACGACTCCACCAAACTCATCAATCAAACCCTTCAAAGGAACCCGAACTTCACCGATTGTTCGATCAACCAAAACGTCGGCGCGCAAATCGAACTTGATAAAAACATGATCGGTTTCCTCAGGGGACAAGCTCCGGAGGTCGAACTCGAACACGTGATTCCATTCAGGGTTTTTGCCTCCTCTCTCGATCGATGTCTTCTGACGCTGCAGATACTTCTTCTGGTGTTCTTCCTTCTTCTTCGATTGTTCATTGATGACCACCATGGAAACCACGGAGTAAGCTGAGAGTTTCTGGAAGAAGTTGAAGGCCTTGAGATCTTTGCAGGAGATGAGTTTGAGTTCAAGATAGGTCCAACCCATGGTTGTTTGCGGTTCTCTCAGTTAGAGACAAAATAGAAAAAGGAAAGGTAGATGGAGAAGACGACCAAGTCAGCTAAAGAATGTTATATTGAAATCCCACGAGTAGGACTGCGTAGGGTTTGGTTCCACCACAGTGAAAAAGCACTCGTGTGAGAAACACAGTTCTTTGCCTTACTTTTACGGTTCAGGTGAATGATAGTGAATATTGTGGCTACGCCTAACATTTCTACAGCTCTAGTCCCGGGTTTAAAACATACATGGTTGGTCATAATTCATGAGAGCTAATTATTAGGTGAACTGATAAAATGGAGGATAAACTACCTATTTAATATCTAAATTATTAGTTTTGTTTCGTTTTAGTATCTAAACTGACATGTTTATTTTTTTTATTTCATTTTAGTATTCAACTGTAAAAATTTAATGGACATTTTTATGGGCAAATTACATCATTCATCATTTAACTATCTTTTCACTCCTATTTTGGTCCTAAAGTTTAAAACTTTTCAATTTAACTACTCAACTCTTAAATTGCTCATGTTTTAATCAGTCTAATTTTTTTATTACTAATTTTTATGTTATGAATTTTTTTAATTTTTTATTAATATATAATTAAAATAAAAAATTAAATTTGAAAGTAAGGGTGATTAAATTTGGAGTAATTTGAAAGTTAAGTAATTAAATTAAAAAAATCAGTGATCAAAATAGGAGTGAGAAGATAGTTGAATGATGAATGTTGTAATTTACCCATTAAAATATGTCATGTTGTAACAGTTACACTAAGTTTTTAATGGCGAAGTACCAAGACGAAACAAAAAGTAAACGTTAAGTATGATAGACTCGTAAAAATTAGTTTTTTTTTTGTTTTATTTCGGAAGCCTAATTAAATTTGGAGTAAACCACAGGGACCGTCATCAAATTATTCATAAGAATGTTATCGTCATTAAATTTTAAGAATATTATTTTAGTCACTTGATTAATCGTTTTTTTATTATTCCAGTCAAAATGTTGTTAACTTATGATGAATTGATAACGTGATCATTAAATAATTGATACAATAACATATTTAACCATCAATATTTATATTTTTAATTTAACCCATAATTATAAAAATAGACTCCCAACATTTTCATATTTTTTTAAAAATTTGGTTCCTATTATAAGAAAAATAACCATTAATGCCTTTACTTCTTTTCATTTTTATATTTTATTTCATTTTCCAAATCCATAAAATAACTCCAAACCAATTCTTAGCTAATATCAATTTGGTTCGTATTTATAAAAATACCCTAAATAGTTTCATATTTATTTGGTATAACCACCGGTTTCGATCTATTGATCGACTAATCCAGATATGGTAAAAAAACATGTAAAAAAGAACAAGATATAATTAAGAATGCGAAAAGGATGCATGCATATGATGTGTACACCCAAATTTTAGACAATTCAAAGAAGTCTTCTCTAAATAATTGATACAATAACATATTTAACCATCAATATTTATATATTTTATTAATTTAACCCATAATTATAAAAATAGACTCCCAACATTTTCATATTTTTTTAAAAATTTGGTTCCTATTATAAGAAAAATAACCATTAATGCCTTTACTTCTTTTCATTTTTATCTTTTATTTCATTTTCCAAATCCATAAAATAACTCCAAACCAATTCTTAGCTAATATCAATTTGGTTCGTATTTATAAAAATACCCTAAATAGTTTCATATTTATTTGGTATAACCACCGGTTTTGATCTATTGATCGACTAATCTAGATAGGGTAAAAAAACATGTAAAAAAGAACAAGATATAATTAAGAATGCGAAAAGGATGCATGCATATGATGTGTACACCCAAATTTTAGACAATTCAAAGAAGTCTTCTCATTTATGATGCATATTTGAATGAATAAGACGTATAAATTTATGGTTCAAGATGCCTTTTAAGCAACCAAATTTGATGTCACGGAAAAATTGATTTATTTTTAAATGGTGTATAAAAATATATATGAGAGGTGTTAGTTTATGGGGTAGATAATTCTAAAATTAGGGTAGTTTACATCCATATAATTTTTAACTTAATCTAAAATCTTAATTAAATAAATAATAAATAAAATAATCTAAATCAACTAATATTAAAAAGTAATTAATAAAGTAGACTAGATAAATTAGGAGACTAATGTTGCTCCAGGTGGAACTATGAGGTGTCTATAAAGGTCTTAAACTAGCACGGCCCCAAGGGTTTGGAAAGGTTTCCGTCCAAATTGACATCGCCTATGTCTTTAATCTTTTACCGATCATTTCTACTTCCTAGTTCGAGCCATTAAAGTTTTAATCAACAAAGCCTGACGTGTTGATACCGATCTTATTCGACACGACGCCAATAAAGCAGCAAACAAAATCATCAAAGACTATACTCTACATCAGCTAGTCACTAAACTGTTTTCGATATTGCCCGTCTATTTATTTAGTGTTCTCTATAGAGACATTCATACCCCCCCAAGGACGTTTAGTAACAACTTAATGTAATTGGCTTATGCCACCACCCATATTCAAAAAAATTAGGAGACTGATAAAATGATGTTATATGATGTGTTATTATTACACAAGCCCTAGAAATCATTTAGGGCATAAACGAAGGTGTTCTCAGAGTCAATTTGGAGTGGTTTTTTTGACTTAAAATGCATTTTCTGAGTTCTGGTACTAAATGAAATTGATATTATAAAATATCCCTTAGAAATTTGAGTAATTTATAAATAAAACATTGATACTCATTCTTGATTTATCAATATTACTCCTTCACTATTGATACCGCTTTTAGTATCAACGTTGTGAAGTTTGATGAAATTCTACTTCTCTAATTTGGCACCAATACTCTCTCTGAGTATCGATGCCCTATATATTGTATTGATACCCTAAGCTGTTAAAGTTAAATATGTTAAATAATGCACTCAAATCACTACATAAGACTTTAAAGGAGCTACAAGGCTTGAAATGACTAGATCTACCCTATGAAGAATATACCCTAAGTTAAATAAGCTTGGATCAAGCATAAGAATTTGAATAATTTCGATGATGGCTAATGTTCATTTTATGTTTGAGAATTGTATGTCTTAGACTAAGAGTAACTATGATGATTAGTTTGTTGATAATTTGGTAATGTATGACTTTTATGTATTGATTTGTATCTATGAATGGTGATCAGTGAGTCATGTTGAATCCAATATTATTTCTAGTTGCAGTTATCTCTGAGGAAAAATTATCTAGATATTCCATACTATTTGAGCATATATACAAATTTTGTTTGTTTGATATACATTCATTATATATATATAGATACAATCCAATTACATAGAATTATGATCGTTAGATGAGTGAAAATAAACGATTGAAATTAACAATAGAAAATAAAAGATATTCACTGAAAAAAAATAAACAGTTAATCAATTTCTATGAATATGTTACCTTTAATAAGTTAAGATGGTGAGATTTTCTGTTCGAGAGCAAGCTTTGATGTGAGTCTTCGTGTATGATCATTATTAGTCCAATAACCATTGATGAATAAGTTAGATATGATGCATATGTGATGCGTTTATGTTTATGTTTGATTTGTATGTTTAGGTTAATAAATTATATGAAATACAATAAAGTGGACGTGTACCGTTAAATTTTAACATTGACCTTGCAAAGTTCATCGTTCAAATTATTTATGTTTATAGGTTAGTAGATTTACATCAATGTTCAAGGAGCACAGTTGTCGAGATAGTCCCATGTTTTTCAGTCATAGTACAATATTTGACTTACTTTAGAAAACAGATGTATTTATGAGACTGCTGGTATTTGATATATTATTTTTTGTTAGATTATGATTGTTTATGAATAAGTTGATCGTATAAATATATATATTCGAGTTTTTTTTATTAGTTGTGTAAATATATATTTCTCCTCCATTATTTGATTTTATAATTCAAGTAGACAACAATTTTTATTTACATTGTGTAATTGGATTGTATCTATATATCTTCTCAAAACGGTTTATTATTGGTTCGGGAATACTATCAAATAAACTAAAAAAAGTTTATATTTACACAACAGTTTTGGTTCGACAATACTATAAAATGAAAAATAATCTCAAAACGGTTTATTATTGGTTAGGGAATACTATAATTATAAGAAAGCCACCAAACCAAGTTTTTGACCTTTCAGTAATATATATATATATATATATATATAATGGTTGTATGAATGTCAATAGTGACCCAAAGGCTTTAAAGAAACATCAACACCACCTATAATTACAAAGCATTGAAGTGCAAGCAACTTCATTCCTAAATGTTTCAGCAAATCCTGCTACGCAACACAGAATAAAAAGAAAAGCAATCCAGTGCTTACCAACTTCGCCTTTTAACTCAAATTGATTGAAAAGGGAAAAGCAAAGGTGAAATGAACCAAAACCAATAGTGCCTTTATACCTTCTTATCTATCTACACCACCACTGATCCATGTCGTTCGATTTGTGAACTCTAATCCGGTAATATCATAGTCAATAGAGAATATTTTACCTTCAATGATATTTTTCCCTTTTCAACCACCAGCCTTGCACCTGAGACAACCCAGTACCCAGGTAAATCTTGTGGCCCTCTACTCATCTCTGTTGTGTCCACAAACCGCAGGAGTTTTGGAGCTTGGCTGGGCTCTGGAGGGCCCCCGGGGTACAACGCGGAATTCATGTTGACCTCGGTTGGCTGTGGAGCTTGTTTCTGAGCACCTGTGAGGTGAGTGCTGATCAAAGTTGAGATAATCCCAGATTTTTGGCCCAAGCCAGGAGAGCCATCCCACTCGGGCTGCTTGATGGCCTTTGCACCTATTAACTTAGAGAAATGCAACCTTAAGAATAGAGCTTTCTTCAAGCCATAGTCTCCAACTTCAAAGTGAGCACCAGTAACAATAGAGACATCTTCATCACACTCTACAGGTGCTGTGCAGACGTGAGAGAAGTTCTTCCACTGAATCTTCTCATAGTACTTGCGTTCAGACATGGGATCAGAGACACTAGCGCTTGCTCTATCCTCAAGCTGGAATGTCTTTGGCAGTGAGGAAAGATGCTGCAAGTGAATTGCCAAGCAGTTGCCTCTTTTGCCTTCCAAATAAAGTCGAAGGCCAGTTACGGGCTTTTTATCTACATAAACCTGTCAAAGGAACTCAAAACAAAGTAAATGAGCACAACATTAGTTATAATGATAGCTTATTGACAACGTTCAATTTTAAGGATGTTACTGTATTTCTTTCAACAAATTAACAAACATTTTCTTATTTTTCTTCAAAACAACTTTAAGAGTAACAATAATTTTATAGGAAAAGAGAAGATAAAATGTTATTTTCAAGACGGTTTATAGGCACCTTAACAAAACAGAGTATGAAAAGCACAAAAGTGTAACATGAAGATGTAAATTAAGAACTAAGAATTGAAGAGTAACCCCATTTGATATTATTAACCCCAGTTCTACTCCAAAATGAGTTCTACGCATTTAACTGACAACAGGATTGGAGGACATTCTCTTTTAAGACCAAATAACACCATTGGTGAGTCAGAGTATCAAAGGGCGTACAAGGAGTTAAGGATATAATTTTCAGAGACCATCAACATTTAACTATGCTGGTGGATATAGCATATTAACTTAACACAAATATAGCCCGCGATACATCATCTTTGCTTTATAATTTGGTTTACATTTAAGCTCCATCACTAGCCTGAGCTTAATGTGGCAACTAATGCATTAACATGCCACATACACAAGCACTGAAACAAATTGTCACACATGCTTTAGTTTTACCATGCTTAACATTGGGTTCTTATATGGGAAAGGCAGAACAGCAATATAAAAGAATGGGAACATTACCGGTGTTGTGTTAACATAAAGCTTGGGGCCCATGAAGCTAAACTGCAATGATGCACTATTTTGTTGTTTTTTCTGAGGACCAAGGGCAAGCTCACCAAAAACTGGTGCCCACTGCTTTGGAAGCTGAAACTCCAAAAACTGATGTAGTTCATCAATCGAAGGCTTATCTGTATGTAAAAGGGAAAACTATAAATGGATAATGGCTTACAATTCCTCGATCCCAGAAGCAAATTTTGGAAATGCCAACTAAAAGAACATAACTCGTTTATCTTTAATTTCTATTTCTTTGAAAATGAAAAATATCTATCACTTTAGCTTCAGAATATATGTTGAAAGGATTTTGACGTTTATTTAGAGAAGTAGGTATTAGCGGTTTGCTTACTTGTGAAAGTGATTGGTTTCTTACCCACACATGATTTATATTTGAGGATATTTTGAACTTTTACATAACAAAAATTACCATCAGATACCAACAAACCATGTAAAGTGGAACTGGAATACAGATTTGATAATGACACAATTCAAGACACAAAACCTGAAAAATTAAGTTGCATGACAAGGTAAGAATGCTTCAATTAAAACATACAGATGTGATTTTGTCCTTTTCATTTAAACTTGTCCTTCAAGAAATGTAAAAGAAAAAGACGAGGCTTTAAAGCCAAATTTGGCACTATATTATGGGTCAATGTGAATCTGGCCACAATTTAGTTTTAGGACAAAAATGTAACAGAGATGGAAAATTCCTGGGAATTTTACATTACCAGAATATTCCATCTCCAATACTCCATATTCGGAAAGAATCAATTAAAGTATAATCGAAAAGTATAGGGGAAATTTTTTCCATTACGCCAAAATACAAATCAATCTCCAAATATCTTAAATAAGGGAATTTCAAGCTTAAGAAACAAGCCACAAGAAAATCCCAAAACTGAAATTATGAATAAAAGTTGATGCAAAAGGTCGTAACAGCGTACCATGAATTAAACTAGGCTAGATTCCTATTATTGATTGCAAGTATCATGCTTTGAAATTTATCATATAGAAGCCACTTAAAAGCAAATGCTACATGTATCATTCTACATGAATAAAACTGCTTCATACTAATAGATAACTTGTATACTAAAACTAAGCCTGATACAAAATTAAACACACCCACAGCCAGTGTAGGTTTATTTGGATCCTCCACGTAATGTAAAGATTAAGTTTCTTGGAATTCAAGTGATGCAACAAGGTAATTTGCGAAAAAATGAAGTATGCATGCATATGCAATTAAGATATAATAGTAATGAATAAAGGAAGGAAACGGTGTGTGAGAAAATTGCAAATCAGCTTGTCTTAACTAACAAAACACAGAAAATGGTAACACTAAGAAAATTTGTCCAATTTATATTGTTTTTTCAAGGAATAAACAAATGGGAGCCCATGCATCATCAATGGAGAGCGTGATGTGAGCATCCCTTTGACAGGTTAAAAAATATTAGGGATCTGCTAGTGGAAACCCTTCCAAACACGAAAAGAAAAATAAGTTTAGAACTCATTAATTGGGGAGTCATGTTAGGATCTTGCCACAAATCCAGAATCGATCCTATTAACAACCATATGCTTCCAAATCCAAAATTCTTGCCACATTTAAAGTCGAAGTGAAAGTTATGTAACAAAGATTGATGTGGATATTTGATTTAAAGAAGTGAAACTCTATAAAACTGTGGAATTTTCACTCGGCACTAATCACTAAAAAAGCAAATTCACTCTTATACCAGAATTTATTTCACTGTATGGTGCTTTCCCGCAATATGGACCTAATGACAATACTGCGAGTCTGTAACTTCAAAAATAAAGCAACAAAATTGTATATATTGATCATAAGTCTATAGTATCTATCAGAAGTGCCTACTTTTGTGATGCCAAGCAATTACACATACTCTAGATTGAAATTCTAGAAATGCTTGGCCAAGAGGCTTATTGACTACGGACGACGCTTTTAAAAAATGCTGCTTATATGCACAATGGAAAAACTTTTCCTTAAAATGATTTTTATGGCCAAGAAACCCTAGATAAGTCAACTAGAGGTTAGAGAACCAAAAAAGTTCATTATTCATCATCAACAGAATGATTAATTTAGACAATACTCTTCAAGTGAATGATAATGAAACAAATTGTCAACCAGACAATAATCTATGGTTTTTATTTTGTTATGAACTAAAAATATTTGTTTTAAATTTCAATGCATTGTTCATATGGTAACCAAACAGTTATATGAAAAGCAATAGGTAAATAATGAATTAAGTTTTGTACGTACAACGAAGGTATAGATTGATGGCATGGGTGAGAAATCCACTCCCATTAACTCCAGTAAGCAATGATGTGATTGGGATAAAAGACATGGAAATCACATCTGGTTCAGACTGAACGGTTTGACACCATTCACCATGTGATAAATTTGAACTCAACTTGCCTCCTTTCCTTTTGCAGATGAATTTGATATCCTGCAAATGCAAAATGTTTATACAAAGCTCCTAAATGGAAAACTATGTTAGATGATAATAAAGAATTTGAGGTTATTGAGAGGCTACTAAGAGCATTTGTGGCATATACTAAAACAAGTGATGGATAGGGTCATTCACTCCGTAGACAATAAATTCCTAATGCAAACTTATTTTCGGGCATCATACCTCCACTTGAGAATAAGAACTGGTTTGAAGCATGTCCATGGAAGCTAGCCCATGTTCTTTTAAAATCTGGAAGAAAACCATAAGTAATTTTAGTGTATCCATATGTGCATTTGCATCTAATGCAATATAACCAGATCAAGGGGGCTAGTTATTTCAATACGAATTCTGTTTGTAGCAAGCAAATAACTATAGGATCGACATTAAAATGTCTTTGCAAAAGTTTTACTGATTTTTGCCACTATACCCAAAATATCACTGGATATTCTATGATATCTGCCTTCATGCAACTGCCAAGTTTTCATTAATTCTGTTTGTAGCAAGCAAATAACTCTACTGTGTCCAAAAATTTTCTACTGTGAAATTTTCAACTTGAGTGAAGGAGGTGCATTCAAATTTGGATGCTAATATGGGCATTCATTGTTCAACTTTGAAGTAGAATTGAAGTAAAAATTGTCACAGTATGCAGGCTCACAGTAGACAAATGGATTGGGAAGGATTAAATCTATGCCAATCCAAACGGTAATGATTGTTCCCAAAAACACATTTAAAAATATTCCACAATCTTTCTGTCCAAAAATCAATCAAATTGGAAACAAAGTTCACCGTAATTTATTAAAACACAAGAAATCCAGAATTGAGTCATACTATAGTGACAATTTTGATATTGTATTCAATAAATGACCGATAGCTATCCCAACTCCTTGTTTTCAATGTCCTTATATCTTCAATTGTTTCAATATTTGCATCGATTCTTACCTTAATTTTAACTGATTTTTAAGAAGTTATTCAGTACAGTAAATCTTTGTCAGAAAGGAAGTAAGAAACTGCTTGGCTATGAAGGTTATACTTTAGCTACAAAAGTAATTGTTGTAGAGATCAAACTTCAACCACCATAGAATCATAGATAATAATTGAAGGTTATATCTTAGCCCTTAAATCTAGTTTGGATAATCTTGCAGAATATTAGTGAATTGAACTTCTTGGTAACAGGATACCAAGGGAGAAAACAAACGAGATTTGAGCAAAGGACCAAGCCTCTTTAAAATCTCTATGTTTGATTTCTTTATCCTTACTCTATCAAAAGCTACTTAGACTTTTCATTTTTCCAAATGCACATGTGTCTAAAATATATTTGAGTAGCTACTAATCCCAATTCTGATAACCATTGATCTAAAGCATTTGAGCAGTTACTGCACATATTGCACTTGTTTGCTTAGATTAAGCATTAATTTTCAAATTATCTTCATACTTTATCAAGGTTGTGCTTTGTTCGTGATAATCCATTTCACGCATTATTCTAAGGTCAATTATTATGTTCATATTCTAGTTAGTCTGTTATTTGACTACAGAGTGGTTTTTTTACCTGTCTAAAGAACTTGGATATAAGAGATTTATTTGAGTCCAAGGATTTAGTCCAAGAATAGTTTAAAAGTGGTATTAAATAGTTTTCTGGAAACTTTCATCAGTGATGTTATGGTCAGATACTATCAGTTGGTAATTCTACAACCCTAAAAACTAGTGTGATTGTCTCAACTTCAATTTCACATCAATTTTAGAATTTATTTTGGTTCTCTTTTTCTGTTTGTATGTCAGCACTGCTTCACTGAACTTGAGGTAATATCAATAGTTTCTCTATATTTCATTTGACATCAAGTCATTCCAATTTAGAAGAAGTTTAGATGTTGCAAACCTTATCTTTCTGGTTTAATTTATCATAGTTGGTTTTGTGCCGAGTTTCTTCTATAAGCATTTTGTTTGCCAAGTCCTTTAATTTCTGTTGTAGTTCAATTGGTTGGAGACCTGATGAATGCTTTTGTTGCATATATACAACATCTTTTCCACCCATCTTCACACCAACAATAATATGGGTTCCATACATCTCAATAAACCTAAAATGTGACAACAAAATAAAAGGTCAATGGCATTTACAAATTTCATGAATCAAACATGATTTTGTAGCAATACGTTATAATTCAAGGAAAAAAAATAAAGATTCATTGAAGCATTGTATGAAAACTAAACAAACCTTCATATAAGGAAAATTTTCCTCTAATAGAAAGCAATAAGGTGCAATTTATACCAAAGAATTACTTTAAACCTCAATCAACAAATATTATCAATTAATTTAACCTCCACAACAATAAAACTATCATCATCTGATCAAGGAACTCAGAGGTATGTATCAGCTTTACGAGATATGAACCTCCTTAATCAGCTTGACAAATCCAAAAACTTAATAGTTTCTGGAGAATTGTGGATAATGAAATAAGAATAACATTAACAACCAGAAATCCATTTTTAAGAAAGATTTCCCAAAAACTAGAAAGTAAGTATTATCATCAAATTAAGAACTTAATCAGATTGACAACAATTCTTCTATTCTATATTGACCACAAATTAATATCATAATAAGACGAAGAATGGTGGAAGGGATAGCAGATACTGACTTAGCCAAAGCAGAAGGATCCCATGATGAAGGGACAGCTTGTTTGACATGATCACAGAGCATGACCTGGGATTTCTCTAATGCAATATTGTAAAGAGTAATGAAAACGCCATCAAAAGCGAGGGTTTTAGTGTTGGCGGCATCTTTTTGCCATCCTGCCGTGAGCTCGAAAGCAGCATTGAAGTGTCCCGATGGAATTTTACCCGACAGAGACATTTCCTGGTTAAACTGCTCCGACATCTACAAGTAAATTAAGAGAGAAGATTCATCATCCGCAACCCAGAGTAACAAAAATCATAATTCTGATACACACAGGAATCCATTTAAAAAAGAAAAAAAGGCTGATAGGTACCTGCTGGAAAGACAGGATATCAGACGCGAACCTTATCCGCTCCCCCTTATCGCATTTGATATATTTGGGAACATTAGGAACCAAAATCCCACCAGGAATAGCGATGTCCCGGACGTTATCACGGTCGGCGATGGTTATCAAATTTGAAGCCTTTTTGCAGTACTTGAACTTGTGATCGGCGGTGAGATCGTAACCCAATCCAATGGAGTGAATCGCAGCCTCGGCGGCTTTCTTCGCCATCTACTCTCAAACAACAAGTCTTCGTCGGTGTTCATGGTGGCCATATATATAAGTTGAATTGGAGAGGATTGGTCAAATTTGGCACCTTTTCAACGCCGTCTTGATTTTGTTTTGGTGTGTGCGTGTTGGGTGAAAAGTAGTTTGAACAACAGGAAAACTTGGTATAGAGTCAACTGGGTTTGGCGCTGCATGCCAATTCTACATGTCACGAGAGAAATAAGGACGAATCCCATCTAAAAAATAAATTATTCAAATGCTTCTTTTGTGGTGATTTTTGTAATGTTTTTCATTTTACGTATCATCGGTGAAAGTGGGGTTGAAGAGTTTAATCGAATCGAAAAATTTTGAATTATTCGAATTGATAAGTTTTATTTTATAATTAAAATTTGATTTGTAATTTTTTCGAGTCAAGTTGTTCGAATTCTTATTTATCGTTTTACACTTAATAACATTTTAAACTTTTTCATAAATCTTAACATATAAGATTCTCGTAACTTCTTATTAAGCGCTAAAAATAAATTTCTCTTCTCGTTAATTTTTTTACAAATAATTTGATGTAATTACAATATAGTGTCTGTTTAAAATATCTTTTAATCATTAACAACGTACACACACAATGAAGACACCGTTGCTTGAACACAGAACCTTAAGGGAGAACAATACTGAAACTACCTGATGGGTCCAAAAGTCTTTCATATTTAGCCCCTTAGCTTCTCTCGGGATGATTAGTATCATTATCGATTTTATCTTACTTTCTATTAACAAATTGTATAACTTACCCTCTATTGCATGGCCAACCATATCCAAATTTTTAGTTGAATTCGTTTTCTGTGATCCCTTTGAAGTACGTGAGAGAATCTTTGTGGTATAATTACTCCATAACTTGTGAAAGAGAATTTAAGGCAATTATGGGTTCTCAGAATGTTGATGGTGCAACCAAAGACGAAAATGGGTTTTCCCTAAACAATCTTAAAACCTTGCTGGAACCAATCAAAGGCTATTCTGGAACTTCATTTTTAGCTAATTAATTCTTTGAAACCATACAACAGAAATGAAATGCAGAAAAATCCAAAGTTAGCGCACCTTGCAGAGACCAAAAATAAATATATCATCAATTCAGTGATAACTTTTAATAATTTTATTCGATCAATAATATAATGAATAAATATATCATTTAGCCATTGCGATAAGCATATTAATTGTGATACTTTCATCGTTAACTTATATTTAAGTTATATCATATCATGTGTATCTAACGGTACAAGTTTTTTTTTCCTTCTCATAATTTTCTCTCATTGATAAGTCGTTTATCTCTTTTTTTTCTTCTTTTTTCTTTTGTCTTTGTTGATCGGCGACGACGCCAACTTTAATGTTGGTTGCTTACCGTCGATATTCTTTAGTCTTTTATTTTCTTATATTACATCTTTATTTTTATAAATTGTTAAAAAAGCGATCCCATGATAGATTTAGGTCCTTCAGTGACTTTGAAGTCTTATAATACCGAGGTTTACCTTATATAAATTGTTTCTAACATGTAAAGAATTATCATGTTGAGTAGTAGCAGCAGCACTTAATTTCATGAAGGAATGCAACCTTTCTTTCGTTGGAGTATAGATGGGAAGGGAATTGTTTTGAAGTGACAAGTATTAGTCCCCTTCAATTCTGCGTTCTCATTGATTTTCTCAAACAATTGTACTCTCTAAAACTCCTACCATCCTATATGCACTGAATTACCACTTGAAAATAAATCCAAAAATTCAGTCAAACAAGCACTCAATACTCTAAATTCCTATCCTCAATTTGATAAACAAACACTAAATCCTCAAATGGATAAATCTCAAAAAGTGGAATACCTACTGCAATTGGGAAATAAATAGGTTGTCATCTGTCTAGTGATCCTCACGTCATTATCATCATGCGCGTTCTTCATGAGTAGAATATATGCTACATCTACATAAAATCCTTTCTTCTTCAAGGGCTATCAAAATCAAATTACCTTCAGGAATTCCATTCTAGGCTTTTTAAGTTCAATGAACGCAATATATAGACCCTTCTATTTACTACTAAGGTCCCTTGTGAAGCCCTGCACCTAATGAATAGGTTTCATGACCAACATTCTTGGTGAAATCATTTCCATCATTCTAGTCTGATGCCTTAATTTTTACATAATCACTCTTACCAGCAATTTCATAATGGGATTCATCAACATCAAAATCTATGAAGAAAATATTAGTTTATGTCCATTTTGTTCTTGTACTATGTACCAAAGTACTTTTTGTGAATTCACCCTACTGGAGCCCCCTGGTCTTCTTTTGTTCAAACAAAAAAACTTGGGCAATCATTTATTAGGTGCAGGGCTTCACAAGGAACCTTGTTCAAACAACTTAATCTTGGGCAATCATTTTGCTACGCTTGAAAATTCCATCATATAAATACAAGCGAGTCAACCTTATATCACAGCTACTCTTACAAGAACTCACCCAATGAAAGTATATTCCATGCGCATGGCCCTTTCTTCTGGACTTTAACTGGTCGAAAAAGTCACCTACCATCTGTGAAATGAGTATACACATAGATTGAGGAAAAGACGAATGGAAAATTATATGTAAAAATGGTTGACGCTATCTATAAAGAGATCTTTGGCTGTGAATAAAGCAGGATGATCCAAAATAAAAGGGTAGATCTCACCTCTGCAAGGGGTAGCTCATAGATGATGGATGCTCTATTCTCAGTGATATATTTCATCTCTTTGAACTCACCTCTTCTGTCTTGAGCCAATTCCATCAATGAACTAATATAGTCCTTCGGTGTAAAAATCTCAATCTGTACATGTTACATGATAAAGAATAGCATATAAATTTACAAGTTTCAGAGAAACTCATTTAAAGTAATTAAGTAATAAATAACTCAAGACAAAATAAATAACCTTATCAACTGGTTCCTCAATCGACCTCCGTTGTCCAGGTTCAGGAAGTAAAGATGGATTTGAGCACTCAACCTTCAATAATATTCATATTTGAAAAGTAATAGTATGAGACGAAACATGCTATATTTTAGCAAATTCCTTGTACAGGACAAACCAACTTATCAGTCAAAATAATAATAAGCTTCCCATTAGCAGAATATTAACAATAGATATTTCTCCACTCCCGAATACCGTGAAAATCATCTAGCAACACCGTGACATCCGATAAAGTTGTTGCCTACAAAAAAAGTGATGTCATGGTACTAGAAACAATAATTCAAACAAAGTTAACATGGTCCTAGTGGTTACAAGCTTGCAAAAGAAATTCATGAAGAAAGAAAATGTCAAGAAACTAAAATGCCACTAGTTTTACTGAAACTATTTTTCGTTTTTATGGTGTGATCAAAACTTTATGATTGTGTTTAGAAAGACAGAAGTTCAACTCAAGCAGTCAAGCTAGTTCACGATGAAACCAAAGAATCCTCCTAAACTAGCGTCCTGCTACTGTTTTAGCATGAACAAAGGAAACAACATAGAAATATTGGTACCTCTAAAACTCAAATGATGATGAATAATTTTTCCACATAGAGAACATTAAGGGAATTTCTAAAGATCTATTCTGAAATAATAATTTCCTAAATGCATCCTAGAAAAATTCCCATATCTTCCATAAAACACATGAACCTTTTTCATTAAAAATATCAACCTGCCTCATTCAAAAGTTCCATGTGGGCATAGTCTGATGCCAAATACTCAAGTTTTCCTTTTTCAGTGAGGGGGATGGGGTGCACTGACACACACACAGAGCATCTTCAGAAATCATAAGATATTAGGTTTCATCTCCATACTAGTTCAAATATTGTATTTTTCTTCTTCTTTGTTTCTTTTTTCAAGCAGAGAAATCATTCCCTTCAAATGTAAAACAACAAAGAAAAAGGGAAATCAACATGACAATGGAAATTGGTTACAATTGTTTTCTCAAAATCCCAAAGCTTCTTCTTGATGCAAAGACATAATCAACTATTAAAAAGTATCTTCTTGCAACATTCTTGAAATATAATATAAATAAAAAGTGCGAAGGGTTGAGAAGAAATTATTGTTTCATTATTAACACAGTTCACTCTGTACACGACACTTGGAGCAATGGTTATTAGGCTTAGATTATACTCCCTTTCAAGTCTTTCCTGTAAAACTATAAATTGTTAGAGCCTACACTGAATTTCAAAAATTCTCAAGAATTTCAACTTGTAGTAAGAAGCGACAACAAGGCACATTTCAGGGGCAAAAAGGTCATGCCTGAACAATTTCCATGTGTCGAAGACCCAAGAAGCCACATCTAAAGCCAAAACCCATAGCACTTGAGGTCTCAGGCTCAAACTGTAAATTTAAGACCAAAACAATAACAGAAACATTATCACACTGAGTAATTTCAACAGGAAATCTATCAATACTAACATATACGGTAAGATATCTGAAATCCCATCAGCTTTGCTAGAGATGATACCATATTTTGCAAATATGATCATTTTTATGCACATCTTATTAATTAATTTTGTTCAGATTTAATGAAAAAATTATCACTAAAGAAAAGAAATTTGTGAAGTTTAAAAGAATAAGAATGGATAAAATAATTAAGTCTATGCATGAGAAAATAGCAAATTATTACTAGCAATACAAGCACCATGTTTTGGATCTTATAGTGATTGAATTTTTATTTCTTAACTATTTTTATTTAATAAAATTAGTAGTATAGTTGTATATTTTTTTGATAAAAATATGGGAGGCCTCATTAAAAAACCCCTTCATAACCTTCAAACTACATCTGTAGCTTGACGGATATTTTTTTTTATAGAAAAGAAAGTCTCGTTAAAAATTCCCTTCATAACCGCCAATCTACAAAGGTAGCTCAGTGGACATTGGAAGGAGGAAAAGAGTGTCATAAATTTTATTACTAAAAAACTAGATACAACAAAAGTACATTAGACCAATTACTTTCAAACATCTCCTACGACCAAACAAAAAAAACCCAGTACATGAAAAGAGTGCTTAATTTTTTTTAATGAAAACCTATAACAAAACAAGTACAATACAAACAATACCCACCAAAATACATAACCCGACCAAAAACATAAAACACACACTACAACAACCTCCATAAAACCTAGAACTAAACATAAATACCTCGACCTACAATACAGTTTCACCCTACTCCAGCCTTAGCTAACTCATATGCCTCTCAATTGGCAAATCTCAAAATATGCCTAACTATAACTTCCTGTTCAACCACAATTATGGCAATGTCTTTCACCAATGACTCGAACAGTGGAGTGCAACGACCCTAATTTTTAATCCACTCCAAAGCAGTAGAACAATCTGATTCAAGAATAAGCCTCCCCCTTGAATCACAATCGATCTCCACAAATAATAGCATACCCCTTTTAATTGCCAATAATTCAGCTAGGATAGGAGGCCTGAAACCAACACTCTTTGAGAATGAACCAAACATCACACCATCACTATCCCTTAGCAAGCCACCAATGCATCCTCTTGACCACCCCTTTACCATAGCACCATCTACATTTAGTTTGAAGAAGCCCAAAGGAGGAGGAACACAACGCTCCAAGGAAGAACTACCCTTCTTAGTACTCACGACAAAATCTGTTACTTTTGGATCGCCAACAAGAGAATCAAAAGGAATAACCATATCCGGAAATCTAGCTATAAACCAGGCTGTAATCCTATACCTTACCAGGAAAAATAACAACGTTAAGTCCAACTTGCATTTTTAAAAAATAATCTCATTCCTATACTTCCAAACTGACCACATTACTGCCCTAGGAATGAAAGTCCAAATAGTGGATTACGAAACTAAATCTGTCCAACCAGAGATCAAAATAGTCGGACTCTCCAAAACAACAAATGAAACGTTTCAAAGATGCATGAATCTAGACCATAAGGCCCAAACCACCTCACAATGCACAAAAAAGTGAGGAACATACTCCAAGAACTTGCCACACAACAGACAAAGTGTATCCTCAATCCCTACGACTCCATGTTTTAGCAACTCCTCTTTCACCACCAATCTTTGATGAACAATCTGCCAGACGAACGTTTCTACTCGAAGCGGGGCTATCGTTAACCATATGTGTCTGTCCCAAATAAAATTAATACCCGACATCTTAAAAAATTTCCTAATACATGACTTTGCTGAAAAATATCCCTCCTCAAGTATAGTTGTATACTTGTAACTAATTAAGTATAACTTCTCATATATTATCTTTAAAAACTTTTAGACACATTACATATACAAATATATGAAAAAATAAACATATAAAAAATTACATAAAATTTAAGAACAAAAATATATTTTGAAAAATTATCACTATTTAGATACTTTTAACTTTCTAAAATATCTCTTAGATATATTTCCAAAACTAATCACCATGTCATTCTTTATAAGTTATTAAAAAGATCTCTTTTGTTCACCACCCAATTACCTATGCATAAATTACTTTTTCTTATATGATTATCTTAGATGGAAAAAATACTTAACACAAGAGAGAATGAGTGATAGAGGTAGGAAGGGAGAGAGAGAGAATTTGAAAGGTCCTTTTTCCTCTGGGAGGAATGGATAATTTTCGTCGACAATCTAAGCAAGAGGGTCTCAAGACGAACATTAAGGGAACTTTTCAATCACCATGGTCCAGTTGTGAGGGTCTTCATATTGAGTGTAACAAACAAACCAAAATAAAAAACCTCCATGTTCGTCTTTGTCCAGTTTTCCAACGGGGTAATACAAAATATTAATAGAACATGGATTGATGGGAAAAAAGTCTTAGTGGGGCTTGTAAAATACCAGAATTCTCAAAAAATAGCAGCTGATGTAGGCAGGACCCATGTGGAAGCTAACAAGTCAAACAAAGATGAAAAAAGAAAATTCAATGAGGAAGTTGATCCTTTGAGAAGTTTAGGGATGACAAAACATACAAGGAAGCATTGACCTTGGATAGAAGGTCACGAAGTGAACCAGAAACATGGGTGAATAGGGAATGTATTGTGCAAGCTGCAAAACAAATGAGGAACGTCTGGGAGATGCATATTCCTACGGAGGAATCGAGTTGGATGAAACGTTCTTTAACAAGGATTATCAAATATTCTCTCGACCTGGACTTGGTGCAAAAGGCTCTGGCCAATGAAGATTTGAAGTAAAAATCACTAGTTGGGGTTATGTATGGAATTATTGTATCATTATGTTCAAGATAGTTGAAGAGCTATCAGTAGCTTGGACAAATAAGCAAGAAGAGTTATATTTTTTTATTTGACTGGTTGGCTCCTCTTTTGAATGATGAGGGTGTACCAATGGGGTTTTGTTTGATCGAGTTATACAGAATCCCACCTCTATGCTGGAACGAGTCATTCCTGGAGAGGCTTACTGGAAAGTGGGGGAAGGTTATCTGCATTCGAGAGGAGACAAGGAATAGAGAGGATTACTCGGCGGTGAAATTGCTGGTGTGGGTGGTGAGTCCTTTTGACGTCCCGAAAACGATTAATGTAGGGTTATATGGTAGATCTTTTAAGGTGAAGATTAAGATGGGATCGATATTCAAAAAATAGGTCGATCCTATCGGGAAGGAATCGAAAAGAGCTTCAAAAGGTTGGTACAGTGAGGATGCTTCGTTGGATGAAGACAGGGGTGGTCGACCTGCACTGGCGACAACTGAAATTGAGCAATCAACCTAGGAGGCACGACTAAAGGTGGATACGAGGTTTGAACAAGGTGAAACGGTTAGATTGGAAGGAGATCGTGGGGAACAATCACTGATGCAAAATATAGATAGGGAATATACTAATAATAGGGTGTCAGACCTCCTCAGTAATGAGAGAAATCCCATAGGGGATTATGTGGGTCTCAGTTTAAGGAATGCGGTGAATCTAGATTCTATACCTATAGCCTAATCTAATGATTATTGGGAGCACAATTCATCAATTTAGAGATTTAAACTCGCTGGGCCTGTAGTTAACATAGCGTGTTGTGGGTTTGGCAAATAAAATGAGGTATGGGTCTTGTCTCGAACATATGTGGAATAAGTCAACTCTGAAGGAGCTACACGTGAAAGAGAAGTTGTTACAGAAGGACTTCCAGTAATGGAGTCGTTAAAAAATGAATGATGTATGAGAACCAGGAAATTCACTTAAGGGGTATCTTGCGATGGAGTCCGTCGCATCATTTTTCTATTCGATTATCCATAAAGAGCGTTGATAACTCCGTAAAAGGCCATATTTTGGGACCTTTAATTTAAGTTATTGAATGTCTAAAGGCTCATTTAGAACCATGTAGTGGCATTTAGAAGTATTTAGTTGCATGTGGTGGATTTCTGTTTGCCGAGGCATTTTATTTTTACAGTGGTACTGCTTTATGGGAAAGGTACTTGTCTGATGATGTGCAAGTATTGAGAGCAAGGAAAAGAGGAGAGAAAATGTCGTGACATAAGGAGATTGTTGAGCAAAATGAATTTGCTAAGTTCAACCGGCATTTCGAAAGTGCTTAAAGTGCGAGAAGATATTTTTTAAGACAGCTGTATCCAACTGTCCGAGAGCTCTTCCCGAGAAATCCACCTCGAAGATAGGCCTGGAGGGATCAGCGCTGCAACCGCCAGTTCTGCTGATGACGCCGCCTAACCCTGTAGATCCTGTCTGTCCTTGGACGCCTGCAACGGGATTATGTCGGTCACTCATGCTAGCTACCTAGGCTGTATCATCACCTGTCTTGCCCAACTCCCAAGCAAAGTTAACCATGGTTTGGGAAAGTCAACTCTTAGTTCAATGGTTAATTTTCCCCTATAAATAGAGGATGAAGCCACATTGTTAGAGACTTTAGTTCCATATAGATTTGAGCTTAAAACGTTAGAGAGATAAAGTCTCATCTTTCTCCGTCAATCCTACTTGTCGTGGCATTTCTCCTTGACAAGCCTGAGGGAGTGACGTTCTGAGCATCCGAGAGGAGCCAGTCCGCTGGGAGCAGTTCTTGGTGGCCGAGATGAGCATTGGGCAGTGCACGTCGAAGGCTTTCTCTCCTCCCATTTGTTCTTTGTTTTCATATTTTGTTATTGGGTTGTAAGGAACGAATGAAACTTGTCTTGAACTTGTTTATTTCGAACCCCACCATGAACTAATCTTATTTGGTGGGAGTTCGCTTGGATGTCTAAGTTTTATTTTCAATGAATGGTTATTTTATTATGATTTAATATGTTTTGTTTATGAAACTTAATGCTTTGAGGTTGTAGGAGCTACGAGAGTAGCCTTTCCTTAGAAGGTGCTTAGGGTTCGAGAGAATGCCTAGGTACTTTATCTTTAGTCTTCGAGAGAAGCTAGGGAGGAATTACATAAACAATGGGTACTAGGTAGTAACTAGGCCTAATCCACCTTAGAGATAAGGATAGAATTTCATTCGACTAAAAGGAGTAGAGCATAACTGATAGGTTAGATGTTAATGCTGCTGCAAAAAGGTATTGCCGAGACATATCCTGTTGTCAGAACTAATAAGATCACTGCAGGGGTTTACGCCAATCGGATTTGCCAGGGCATTTTTAATATGTCGAGTCCCTTACTAGAGATAGCTTAGGGCAATTTAGTAGACTCTGTCGGGTAGGTTAATCATAGAGGAAATACCATTCAGAGAAATAAACTTAGATTTTCCTAGTGACTCCCATCACTCATTCCCATTACTGCTTGTCGTGTGAGAACACTAAAGTCCTATAAATTAAATCCAGTATTTACATTTTATTTTTCCTTGACATTTTCATCTGCTTGCATGTTTCACAATTTAATTTGCCACGACATATCCATTTTCTACCATACTGCCATTATCCTATTTCCACATCAATCATTTCATTTTGCCACAGCATTATCATTTGTACGTACCATCACTCACTTTACTTAGGTGACAAAGTAAAGTGTCTTGACAAACCTATTTGATTTCCCCAATTCTCTGTGGAGACGACACTATACTTATCACTTTATTACTTGTTCGATTATGTATACTTGCACACATATTCGCACCCATATTTAGTACTCACAAAGAGCAGACAAGTTTTTGGCGCCGTTGCCGGGGAGTCGGCAACTGGAAGTTAAATTGACTTGTCATAGCATTTTTTTACTTGTTTATATTTTCTTTTTAGTTAGCTTTACTTTTTACTTTCCTTAATTTTTCTTCATTTATTTTTTTAGGTACATGACCCGAAGCAACTCTGAAGAGCCATTAGAACCGATTGATCCTGAAATTGAAAGGCTTTTTAGGCAAAGAAGACGTGCTCAACGTGTAAACATGTACCAAATCAGAAATCAAGGTATTGGTCATGAGGAGGATCAGAATGCCAGGGCAAATTTAAATGCTGGAAATGCAGCCAGACCTTGTGTAATTTATGATCACTTAAATCCGATCTTATAGGATTTAAATCCTGGAATTGTGGCCCCATATATTCAGGTAACTCACTTTGAGCTCAAACCTGTCATGTTCAATACGCTGAACTTCATAGGCCAGTTTGGGGGCATGCTAAATGAAGATGCCATGCAGCATATTCGTAACTTCTTAGAGGTGTACGATTCTTTCTGCCAACAAAAGGTGCACGAAGATGTTCTGAAATTAAAGTTATTTTCGTACTCCCTGCGTGACCGAGCAAGGGCATGGTTGAGTGGCGTTCCAGCGGGTTCAATGGAGTCATGGACAGATCTGTGCAAAAGATATTTGATGCGGTATAATCCTCCGAATATGAACACCCAATTAAGGAACGATATTGCTTTCTTCCGTCAAGCTGATGACGAGTCGATGTAAGAATATTGGGATCGATACAAGGTATTTCTCCGCAAGTGTTCAAACCACGATTTTCAAGATTGGACACAAGTGATGATGTTCTACAATGGAGTTAACGCGCCCATGAGGATGATGCTAGATGCATCGACAAATGGGACGCTGCTTGACAAATCACCAGCAGAGGCATTTGACATTCTGGATAAGATTGCCACTAATGATTATCAGTTTCCATCCACACGGCTTAGAGCTGGGCGCAAGTCACACGGAGCTTTCGAGTTAGATTATAAAGATAATGTGTCCACCCAACTTGCTACTATCACCAACATGTTGAAAAAATTGCAAAGGACAAGTGAGGTGAGAGAAGTAAAGGCAACCCATTCAGCTTGTCTATTATGCCATGACAATCACAATGAGAGTGACTGCCAATCAAGAATCCGTAAACTTTGTGGGCAATTTTAATCGAGGCAACAATAACCCCTATTCTAACACGTATAATATTGGATGGCGCCAGCATCCAAACTTTTCATGGGGAAATCAAGGATCCAACAATACCCATCAACCAGCTCGACAGCAGAATTACAATGACTCCCAGGGTTATCAATCGAATATGCCATTGCATAATTCTAACAAGGGAGGGCCATCTTCATCAAGTACCAGTTCTTTGGAGGCCACAATGAAAGAGTTTATTGCAACAACAAAAACAATGCTACAAGACCATGCGACCTCCATCAAAAATCAAAGGGCCCTGCTTCAGAGCCATTGTTCGTCTGAGGGTACTCGAGAGTCAAGTTGATCAAATTGCCGCAGCATTACAAGAACGCAAACCAGGACAGTTACTGAGTGACACTGAAATCACCAAACCTCATGGAAATGAGAGCTGTAGTGTGCTAACTCTCCGAAGTGGTACACAAATTAATGTTGAAGACAAGTTTGGGGGAAGACCGAAGGATGAGTCATCCCCTGTAACCAAGCAAGCTGATCAAGAAGTGCAAGAAGAAGCACCAGTAGAAGAGAAAAAGACTGAGGATTCGTCAAGTGAAGAAACTGAGGGGGTAAATAAAAATGCCAAGGCAACTTATGTTCGCACCCCATCAGTACAGGAAGCCAGCCCCCCACCTCCTTTTCCGCAAAGACTGAAGAAGCATAACGAAGATATCTAATTTAAGAAATTCGTTGACATTCTGAGTCAACTGCAAATCAATGTCCCTTTTTAGAGCAGATGTAACAAATGCCGACATATGCCAAATTTCTCAAGGAAATTGTTACCCAATAAGAGAAAGGTTGAGCAGTATGAAATAATTGCCACGGTAAAAGAATTTTGCTCTTCCTTAAGCAAGCTGCCACCAAAGAGACATGATCCGGGCAGCTTCATCATCCCATGTTCAATAGGAGATAAATTTATTGGGAAGACATTATGTGACCTTGGCTCAAGTGTGAACTTGATGCCTAAATCAATATTCATCAAGCTTGGGATAGGAAATGCAAGACCCACATCGGTCATCTTGTAATTAGCCGATAGTTCAGACGTTCGACCAGAGGGGCGAATTGAAGATGTCATCGTCAGGGTCGACAAGTTCGTTTTTCCTGTCGATTTTCTGATTCTGGACTGTGAGGTTGACGCCACATCAACCATCATCTTGGGGAGACCCATCCTAGCTACCGGTCGTATTCTCATCGACTGTGAGAGGGGTGAGCTAACCATGAGAGCGATCGATCAACATGTCACCGTAAATGTCTTCCGATCACTTAAGTACATGGATGATTCTGACGAATGCCAGAGCATTTTAGAAGTGGATACAGTAATAACAAAAGAAGCAGATCAATTTTGTCAGGACAATTTCATTCACTTGGGATCTGATGAAGGGTTGCTGGAAGACTTAAAGGTCGGAGAGCCTAATGATTTTTCATCCGAGGAACAACAAGCTAGCTTCCTTAAAGCTAGCCCAGGTACGCTTTTTGAACCTTTGAACTTTGAAGAGTTTGTTCCTCCCAAGCCCTCATTACAACATGTTCCTACCCTAGAACTTAAGAATTTGCCACAACATCTTAAATATGCTTATCTGGGTAGTGAAGAAACTTTGTTTGTGATTATTTCCTCTGCCCTTACTCCTAACCAAGAAACGAGTTTGTTAAGTGTTTTGTCACAAAATAAGAAAGCTTTAGGGTGGACGATGGCAGATATGAAGGGAATAAGTCCAACAATCTGTATTCACAAAATCCTGCTGGGAGAATGCCATGGTAAATCCATAAAGCCACAGCGAAGATTGAACTCAATCATGAAGCAAGTTGTGATGAAAGAGATTCTCAAATGGCTTGATAATGGAGTAATTTACCTCATTTCGAATAGTTCGTGGGTGAGTCCCGTTTAATGCGTGCCCAAGAAGGGAGGCATGACCGTGGTGACGAGTGAAGATAACGAGTTGATACCTACTTGTACGGTCACCGGGTGGAGAATTTGCATGGACTACCGTAAGCTTAACAAGGCCACCAAGAAGGATCACTTCCCTTTACCGTTCATCGATCAAATGCTGGATCGACTTATTGGCAAGGCATTTTATTATTTCTTGGAATGTTTCTCAGGGTATAACCAGATTGCCATCGTACCAGAGGACCAAGAGAAGACCACGTTCACGTGCCCTTATGGAACTTATGCTTTCTAGAGAATGCCTTTTAGACTCTGTAATGCCCTGACAACTTTTTAGCGCTGTATGCAAGCCATATTCTCTGACATGGTTGAGGATTATCTTGAGATTTTCATGGATAATTTTTCTGTTTCTAGGGACGACTTTCAAAAATGCCTCGACAATTTTGTAAAGCTACTGAGTGATGTGAGGAGGCTGACCTCGTGCTGAATTGGGAAAAATGCCACTTCATGGTAACATAAGGCATTGTTCTAGGCCACAAGATTTTTACAAAGGGCATTGAGGTAGACAAGGCCAAGATCGAGGTAATCGAGAAGCTATCCCCACCAAACTCTGTCAAGGGCATTCGGAGTTTCCTTGGACATGCTGGATTTTATCGAAGATTCATCAAAGACTTCTCCATAATATCCAAGCCTTTGTGCACCCTGCTGCAACAGAACCAACCGATTGTGTTCAATCAAAAATGCCATGGCGCATTCAAAGAGCTAAAGCAAAGACTTATCTCTACATCGATCGTAGTTCCCCCAGACTGGATGGCACCGTTCGATTTAATGTGCGACGCAAGTGATTTTTCCATGGGAGCTGTGCTTGGGTAACGTAGAGGTAAAATATTTCATGTGATTTATTATGCTAGCCGTAACTTAAATGATGCACAATTGAATTACACTGCCACTGAGAATGAATTACTTGTCGTGGTATTTGCATTTGACAAGTTTAGGCCATACGTGATAGGTACAAAGGTCATAGTTCATACCGATCACTCCGCTATAAAATATTTAGTGAACAAGAAAGATGCCAAGCCTATAATGATTAGATGGATATTACTCTTGCAAGAATTCAACTTAGAGGTAGTTGATAGGAAAGGTACTGAAAATCAGGTTGCAGACCACTTATCTAGGCTAGAGAACATTTCAGAATGTCATGACATTTTTTATATTAAAGAAGAATTCCCTGACGAGAAAATTTTATATACCACGGCAATTCCGTGGTACGCTGACCTTGTTAATTTTCTTGTTAGTGGTATTTTCCTTATGAACTAAACAGCCAGGGCAAAAAGAGGTTTCTGCATGATGCCAAGTTCTATTTTTGGGACGAGTCGTACTTGTTCAAGTAATGTATTGATCAGATGATTAGATGGCGTGTCCCCGAAGAGGAGCAACGCAATATCTTATACCATTGCCACACAGCAACCTGTGGAGGGCATTTTAGAGGTTCGAGGATTGCTGCAAAGGTCCTCTAATCAGGTTTCTATTCGCAATCTCTATTTAAAGATGCCCACAAATTTTGCAAGGCGCGTGACAGATGCCAGCGCACTAGAAACATTTCCAGACGACTTGAAATGTCGTTGCAAAATATTTGGAGATAGAACTTTTCGATGTTTGGGGCATTGATTTCATGGAACCATTCCTATCTTCCTTTGGAGACTTATACATTTTGCTTGCGGTGGACTATGTTTCAAAGTGGTTTGAAGCATTTTCCACGCCAAGAAACGACTCTAAGACGGTGCTCAAGTTCCTTCACAAGAACATATTCACTCGATTTGGAGTACCGAGAGCCATTATCAACGATGAGAGTACCTACTTCGATAATAGATTAATTGCCAAGGCATTACATAAATATGGAGTGCGACATAAGATTGCCACGAAATATCACCCACAGACAAATGGGCAAGCTGAAGTGTCCAATCGGGAAGTCAAGCAAATCCTTGAGAATGTGGTGAACCCTCGAAGGAAAGACTGGTCCCCCAAGCTCGATGAAGCATTATGGGCTTATAGGATGGCATTCAAAACACCTCTGGGAATGTCGCCTTTCAAGATGGTATATGGAAAAGTCTGCCACCTCCCATTTGAGTTAGAACACAAGGCATATTGGGCAATCAAGAAATTAAACTTCGACGCACAACTTACTGGGGAGAAACGATTGCTCGATTTGAATGAAATGGAGGAGTTTCGAGCATAAGCATATGAAAATGCCAAACTCTACAAGGAAAGAACCAAAAAGTTGCATGACAAAAATCTTTTGCCACAACATTTTCATGAGGGCCAGAAAGTGTTGTTTTTCAACTCAAGACTCAAACTCTTTCCTGGCAAACTAAAGTCACGTTGGTTGGGACCATTTGAAGTTCACCACGTTTACCCATATGGCGTTGTTGATATCAAGATCATGGATGATGGATCCATTTTAAAGTCAATAGCCAGCGCCTGAAGGCTTACCAAGGAATCCACCTACGCGTGACAAGTCGGCGCTGCTCTTGCACGATGTCGATACTGGTCTGACATCTTAAGGATGCCCTGACATTTTAAATTTACTCCTGTGCATAAATAATTTTTATTTTACTATTATTTTAGTCTTTATTATTTTTAATTAATTATGTTTATTTTATTTTTGTTGCAAGGGACTTCCCGCATGACCATCACGTGAAGAGTATGAAGGAAGCTTGTGAAAATTGGGTGGCACAAGTGAATAGTAAAATAAGGGAATTTTTTCACTTTTACCTAGGTTTAAAATTTTTTAACTTTTAATTTTAGTTTTCTTCCCGCTTATACCCCATATTTCTTATTTTTATCCCCCACATAATCTCATTTTTGTTTTTATCTTCATTTCCTTTTCACTTTTCCTTTAACTTTTTCTTATCTCATCTTCTTCTTCTCTCTTTGACTGAAACTGCCATAACCTCCAAAGTTCAAGTTTTCTCATTCTTTTCTCATTTTTTTCTTTTAAACGATGGTCTATTCCCGCCCTCCTGCACCACCTTCGCCGCCACGGTTTGTCGATGATTATGCCCGCGAACGATTCCAAACAATCAAAAATCGTCGTGTCTTTTTTGTTGGGTTTGTCTTCTCTAAGGAGGAAGATACTGCCTTAGGGAGTGAGGTTCTCGACGTGGTCACCAAACATAAGTGGCAAAAATTTGCCAAGCATCATGTCGTCGTCAACACCACTTTAGTGAAAGAGTTTTACTCCAACATATCTGAGCCAAACCAGCATGTCGTGATGGTTCACGGTATTTTTATTAGTTTTACTCATTCCATAAATCGTTATTTTAAACTGCAGGTTGCTGAAGACCACCATGCCAGTTTCGCTCAAGAAGCTGACAATGAAACATACTAAGGCATCTTGGAAGACCTTTGTCTTCCCGATACTCAATGAAACGATCAGCAAATGAGCCGCAAGACCGTGGACCGGGAGAGGCTGCTCCCTAAGTGAAGTTGTGGAATCATTTCATGAAGCACAAACTTTTACCCACGTCCCACAACTGTACCGTGTCTTTCCAGCGGATGCTCTTGCTATATTCAATCATATTCGGACGAGCCATTGATGTAGGGAAAATTATCGTGGAACAGCTCATCTGTGCTTGAAGCGACCTATGAGTGCCTTGGTATTTCCGAATCTCATCACCGCCTTATGCCGAAAGAAGAATGTTCCTGAAGATGTGTTTGATGAGATTTTACCGGGTATTGCTAGAATTTCCAAAGCGAATATCCCTTTGATGTTGGGATTGAAGGAAGCAAAGGGGAAGGAAAGAGAGGCTTCCACATCTCGCGTTTCACCATCTCCACATGCCAAGGCAAATTCAGATGCCCTGGAGCAGGTAGTCCAACGCACTCAAGAGCATGTCGGGCAGCTGTCTGACAAACTGATGACATATTTCGCCTATGTTAAACGCCAATATGAATTTCTCACCAGCACCTTGATGAAATTCTCCCTCACGCAAACTTCATCATTCATGTCTTCCCACATACTCGTGCCACAGAATTAGGATGCGAGGTACATGCAGAAGCACCTCATCCTGCCAATACCGATACCCCTCAATCGCATGGTGTAGAGTCCCCAGCCTGCTGAACCTGAAGAGTCTACTGACGTTGAAGAACCCGAAGACCCTGATCATGTCCATGTTGTGTCGCCTGATGCCAATCAAGAAGCCAACCTCCAACTCGTTCATTGTCCGAAATCTCCCAACATGTTGAACCCTTGGCAGCAGAACACCCTGATATACCGCAACCTGCTGTACCAATGGAAGAAGAGCACCCTGAAGTACCCTTCCCCACCGAGTCAACCGAGTAGTCCCAATCCGAGATGCCATAACAACCTCCTTTGCGTAGGAGCCGGTGTCGCCTTAGGAAGGTATCTCAGCATCAGGAGCCCCCGTTCCCAGCCGTTCCAGAAGGACCTAGCACTCCTCCAGCCACATCTGCATCTGACTCTGAGCATTCTAGCCCCACCAAGCTGAGAAAGCGCACTCGCCGCGCAGCCACTGTACCACCACCCGCTTAAAGTCAAGGTACTTTGCATTAGCATTGTATTCATAGCATATAGTTCCATTTTCCTTAGTTTTAGTAAGCATTGGGGATATGCTTCTCTCAAGTTTGGGGGAAGTAGGGTTCTCGCACCACTGCATGATAGTAGTAGTAAAATACATATGACATGACATTAGTAATTGCCTGAATAGTTTTCTGGAATTAATTAAGGATGCCCGATGATGATGAATTTGATGGCTAGGATAGAATGTATGACTGGTTGAGGATGATATAACCAACTCTAGGACTTGTTTCTTTGAAACCCTTGATTACACGATTGTATGTTTTCTATGCTTGAGAAACTTAGAAATCTTTATAAGAGAATTCTTAAAATGTCGTGGCATAAAACTTTGACTGTTGAACGCCCCGTTTCTATGCTTAAAAAAGTTTGAAGTTTTGAATAAATGCCTAGGCATATCTGTAGAGGGACAGTCCACTATGCCATGGCATATGAGTGAATGAAAGATGTCACGGGATGACTCTACCTGACTAGCTCGGGGGTAGAAGGTATGCTCCCTTTCACCTAGAGTGTGGGATGATAGAGTGATGGGCTGACTCTCCTCATAGCACAACTAATCAAAGAAAAGAAAGGCAAGGTGAGAGCTGATTTAGAAAATGTCATGGTAAATTAAGAAAGCTTGCGTAGAAAATTTTTAAGTTTGTTAAGCATGGACCGATACAAAAATGCACACACTCACAGAAAGAATCTTGCCCTGGGGGACAATACTAGATTTCTCGACCTAGTCTAGCATGTTGAAGCCATATGTGTTGAGGGCTGAAATTTTATTCCATGAAACTATGTGGTTTCTGAACTTGTCATGGTATTTTGTTTTGCTTATTATAATCCATTGCTTGAGGACAAGCAATAGCTTAAGTTTGGGGGTGTGCTAACTCCGTAAAAGGCCATATTTTGGGACCTTTTAACTTAAGTTACTGAATGTCTAAAGGTTCATTTAGAACCATGTAGAGGCATTTAGAAGCATTTAGTTGTATGTGGTGGATTTTGGTTTTCCGTGGCATTTTATTTTTACAGTGGTACTGCTTTATGAGAAAGGTATTTGTCTGATGATGTGCAGGTATTGAAAGCAAGGAAAAGAGGAGAGAAAATGACGTGACATAAGGAGATTACTGAGCAAAATGAATTTGCCAAGTTCAATCAGCATTTCGAAAGTGATTAAAGTACGAGAAGATATTTTTGAAGCCAGTTGTATCCAACTATCAGAGAGCTCTGCCCTAGAAATCCACCTCGAAGATACACCTGGAGGGATCGGCGCTGCAACCGCCGGTTCTCCTGATCACACCGCCTGACCCTGCAGATCCTGTCTTCCTTGGGCGCTGCAACGGATTATGCTGGTCACTCATGCCAGCTACCCAGGCTGTATCATCACCTGTCTTGCCCGACTCCCAAACAAAGTTAACCATGGTTTGGGAAAGTCAACTCTTAGTTCAAGGGTTAATTTTCCCCTATAAATAGAGGATGAAGCCACATTGTTAGAGACTTTAGTTCCACATATATTTGAGCTTAAAAAGTTAGAGAGAGAAAGTCTCTTCTTTCTCGTCAATCCTACTTGCCGTGGCATTTGTCCTTGACAAGACTGAGGGAGTGGCATTCTGAGCATCCGAGAGGAGCCAGTCTGCTAGGAGCAGTTCTTGGTGGCCGAGAGAAGTATTGGGCAGTGCACATCGAAGGCTTTCTCTCATCCCCTTTGTTCTTTGCTTTCATATTTTGTTATTGGGTTATAAGGAATGAATGAAACTTGTCTTGAACTTGTTTCGAACCCCACAATGAACTAATCTTATTTGGTGGGAGTTTGCTTGGATGTCTAAGTTTTATTTTCAATAAATGGTTGTTTTATTATGCTTTAATCTGTTTTGTTTATGAAACTTAATTCTTTGAGGTTTTAGGAGCTACGAGAGTAGCCTTTCCTTAGAAGGTGCTTAGGGTTCGAGAGAATGCCTAGGTAGTTTATCTTTAGTCTTCGAGAAAAGCTAGGGAGGAATTACATAAACAACGGGTACTAGGTAGTAACTGGGCCTAATCCACCTTAGAGATAAAGATAGGATTTCATTTGACTAAAAGGAGTAGAGCATAACCGATATGTTAGATGTTAATGCTGCCGCAAAAAGGTATTGTCGAGACATATCCTGTTATCAGAACTAATAGGAACACTGGAGAGGTTTACGCCAATCGAATTTGTTAGGGCATTTTTATCTGTCGAGTTTTTACTAGAGACAACTTAAGGCACTTCAGTAGACTCTGTCGGGCAGGTTAATCATAGAGGAAATACCATTCGAAGAAATAAACTTAGATTTTCCTAGTGACTCCCATATCCTGTTATCTGAACTAATATGATCACTGCAGGGTTTACGCCAATCGGATTTGCCATGGCATTTTTAATCTATCGAGTCCCTTACTAGAGATAGCTTAGGGCACTTCAGTAGACTCTGTCGGGCAGGTTAATCTTAGAGGAAATACCATTCGGAGAAATAGACTTAGATTTTCCTAGTGACACCTATCACTCATTCCCATTGTTGTTTGTCGTGTGAGAAAGCTAAAGTCCTATAAATTAAATCCAGTATTTATATTTTATTTTGCCTTGACATTTTCATATGCTTGCATGTTTCACAATTCAATTTGCCACGACATATTCATTTTCTACCATACTGCCATTATCCTATTTCTACATCAATCATTTCTGTTGAGTTAATCGATTGACGGAATTGGCCAAGAGGGGGTGAATTGGCAATTAAAAATTTGGTGGAAGCTTTTGCAGAAAATTGAAAGTAATTGCACAACGATTTAGAGTGGTTAGACTTTCTCAATCAAAGTCTACGTCCACTACCTTAGCTATCCACGCTAAGGATTTTCCAATAAATTCACTAATTTGTTCTTTCTTTTAAGGCCAAAGAGATAACCTTACAACACCCTCAAGAATATACCCCAATTCTTGAGAACACTCTTTCCCAAAGAGAAGATTACAAATTTGCAAACTTACAAGGAAAACCTCACAAGGTAAGATGTTTGCACAATTCTAGAACAAGAAAAGAACACTCACAAATAATTACAAATGAGCACAAATGGTGTTCTTTGAAAGCAAGATGAATATTGAAAGGAAAATTGGCTTGATTTACACAAACTTGGTGTTTGATGCATTCTCTCTTGTTTCTCTATAATTTTTTGTTGATCAAGGGCTTCAGAACTTGTTTAAATACACCTTGAATCACTTATGAACGTTGGGGATGATTAGTGAAGATCATATAGTCATTTCAGTGTGAAAACAATTAATAAAACAGCTTGGAGCGTGGGGGGAATCGGTTCCCCCTCATAGGGAATCGGTTCCCTAAGTGTAAAATTCAAATATTTCGACCGTTGAACAGGGGGGAATCGGTACCCCCTATGGGGGAATCGGTTCCCTCCGAGCATTCTGGAAATCTCGGAGCCAAACCATTCAGGGGGAATCGGTACGCCCTTGGGGGGGAATCGGTTCCCTCTGAGCAATCTGGAATTTTTTGCTTTGAAATGGTTTAAAATACTTTGAAAGATTATTTTGAAATTGTTTTAAGATTGAAACTTAATTTTACACTTAAGTAAGGATTAAAAATGATTTTTGAAATATTTGGAGTAATGTTTTGATATTCGAATAATTATATCGAATATACTTAGAAAATCATTTGGAAAATCTTAAAATTCATTTAACTTAATTTGTTATATCAAAATATCAAAATGTTTTCAACAATCTCCCCCTTTTTGATATAACAAAACATTTTAGTAATTTTAAGATTTTGAAATCAAGTTTATCAAGTTTTGAAATTACTCCCCCTTACTTTAACACTTCTCCCATTTATCATTTTAAAAACACACACTTCTCCCCCTTTTTGTTAAATCAAAAAGATTCAAAGAAACGTGAAAATCATTTAGCCAATTGATTAAGTATATGTATGCATAAGCTGCTAAGATCACAATCAAGAGAAACGTTAGCCATTAGTTCCATAATCAATATTCATAAACAATGTGATATGGAAAAATTGGTCATATTGTTAATAATGATGTAAATGATGCAATAATGAATAAATCACACCAAACATATAAGTTCACACCATCCATAAATCCAAACAAATTCACAATCCACAAATTCAAACATTCCAAAATATTCAAAATGTTAAAACAATAAGTTTGGAGTTCAAAGCAAAATATAGAATCAAACATACGTAGGAGGATCGGGAGGAGGAAAACGAGCTCGCATAGCGGCCATCTCGTATGAGAATGCATCAATACGTTCATTCATTGAAGCGTTGTTTGTGCGCATCTCTCAGAGAATCTCTAATTGTTGAGCTCCCATTGTGGATAAATGGAACTCTATAGGAGTAAAGCGCGAATCCATGGTCTCATATCGGAAATCAAATGTCTCCATAAAGGATTGAAAATATGGAGGCATTTGAGTCGATTGTTGTGCGTGCTCCTCGGGTTGCTCAGGCTCATCTTCGGCTTCATCGATATCCCTCATTAATTGTTCAAACTCTGGATCTTCATCAGCTTCGAGTGGAGCTTGTGAAGAACTAGCTCCCGGAGTAGTTGCAGAAGATCGAACCCATTCACCGGTTTCTTTATTTTGACCCATCCCACTCTTGTTAAAGAAAGAAGATTGATTTGTTTCTTAAGAGGAAAGGAGGCATCTAGACCAACTCGAAGCTCGGCTTTAGAAAAGAGATTACTAAGGATACAACCATAAACTAGTGAAGAACAGAGTTTCTTATTTGGCACTAGGTTAACGGTTTCAACAATCTCAGCAAAGATAATCTCGGAAAGGTTTATTTTTATATTGTGTTCAAAACAATGCAACCACCAAAGATCTAAAGCTCTGAGAGTAGAATAACGACCCCCAGATGGTCGAAACCTCCAAGTGATCATGAGATGAAGAAAACGCTCATGAAGATCTAGAACACTTGCACTATCATTTCGTTTATATCGTGAGCCTAAAACTTGTTTTTCATTTGATAAATCTTCATTATCCAAGCCTAAGGCATTGGCTATGTAAGCCGGATCAAGATGAAAATATTGACCTAGGAGGTAGGAACGCACTCCTATGGTTTTGGTTTTGTCACGATTTTTTTATACAAACGGCATTACAATAGAAGATACGAACAAGTTGATGATAGACAACGGGTTCAAGTTCGAAAAGTTTATCAAATTTCCATTCGTGCAAGATGGGGAGATATTTAAAGTTAATAGCAACCATAGCTTGAAGAGATGGATACGTTCTTCCCTAATCTTATACGAGTCAAAATATTGGTAAAACCAATAACGATAATCTTTAGGACCCGGTTGATTGAAACAAGAATTTTGGATAGTCAAGTTAGGATCAAGATTTGGAATAGGATTTTGAGGAATAGGAGGAGGATTTGGAGGTGAATTTGGTTGATGACTAGAACGACTAGATGAAGACCTAGCACGTTTAGGATTGGACATGGTAAAGGAAATTGGAATAGATTGGATAACCTGCACTTTTAAAAACAAATGTATGCAATTCAATTAATCCCAAAACTCAATTGAGTCCTCAATATTTCAAGGTTCGCTAAATCAATCCTATTGGGCAAAGTTTTTGAAAAAACTTTTGACAAATATGGTTTTGAGAAACAATATATATATATATATATATATATATATATATAGTTTTCATAACAACATAATTTAATCAAAACACAATAATTTAAAAATTAACATTTTTTTTAATTTCAAAAATTTTAAAATTTTGTAAAATTCTTGTGTTTTTGATGAAATTAGTTGTAACATCTAGTTTCTAATCATTAAACAATCAATGCTCGATCACTATTTCAACCTAGAACTAATTAAAACTAATCCTATGTTCAAAATCAATGAAATAGAGAGTTTAGAAAAATTTACCTTGAAAGATGAAGATTGAGGGGATTTAGATGTTGTTTGCACGATTTTAATGATTCCAACAGGTTTAGAAGATGATATTTGATTCGAATTCCGATTAATATCGTTGATTTGAGGCAAGAATGGAGATAGGGAAAGAGTTGAGAGGGAACGACGATAAGAAGAAAAGTAAGAGGGTTTTGGGGTGTTCTGCCCAATTTTAACAGAACCCCAGGGGGTATCGATTCCCCTGTGGGGGGAATCGGTTCCCCTTCAAAGGGGGAATCGGTTCCCTCATGAGGGGGATCGATTCCCTCTGCACCAAAATGCTAAAATCCGATTTTTAAGAACACAAAATGCTAAATTAATCTTCTCTAGTGGTATAGGCAACTCATATATTGAAAAATAATTATATTCAAACAATTAAATTAATCTTTAATCGATATTTGAACATAAAATTAATTTTTCATCAAGAATCATAAACTCCCCCTAACTAATAGCAATGAATATAATCAAAAATTACTATTATGAGCATTTTTCAGTATTTATTAAAAGTACTGAATTATTTTAAACACTAAGTGAAGATAGGTCAGTTAAACCTAATTCTCTCCTAAGTGTCCAAAACCTTTCCTTATCTAAGGGTTTTGTAAAAATATCCGCTAATTGATGCAAAGTATCAAAAAATTCTAGAACTACATCTTCCTTAGTGACATGGTCTCTAATGAAGTGATGTCTAATTTCAATGTGTTTAGTTCTAGTGTTGGATGGGATTTTTAGTGAGACAAATAGCACTAGTATTGTCACATTTGATAGGAATAGTACCTACTTCAATTCCATAATCAAAAAGTTGTTGTTTCATCCATAAAACTTGTGCACAACAACTACCGGCTGAAATATATTCCGCTTCAGTGGTAGATAATGCAACACAATTTTGTTTCTTTGAAAACCAAGAAATCAGCATATTTCCAAGGAATTGGCAAGTACCGGAGGTGTTTTTCCTATCTAATTTACATCCTCCATAATCCGCATCAGAGAAGGCATGCAAGCTAAAACTAGAGTCTCTAGGATACCAAAGTCCTAAACTATGAGTGTCCTTAAGGTATCTAAAGATTCTCTTAACAGCTAGTAAATGTGATTCCTTAGGACATGATTAAAATCTAGCACATAAGCAAACACTAAACATAATGTCCGGTCTACTTGCAGTTAGATAAAGCAAAGAGCCAATCATTGACCTATATAATTTAACATCTACACATTTACCTCCTTGATCTAAGTCAAGCTTTGTTGAAGAGCTCCTTGGAGTGTCATGAGGTTTCCCATTTTCTAGTCCAAACTTCTTGAGCATATCTTTGACGTACTTAGCTTGATTAATGAAGATGCTATCTTTTCTTTGCTTGATTTGGAGTCCCAAGAAAAATGAGAGCTCCCCCATCATGCTCATGTCAAACTCACTTTGCATTAGCTTAGAAAATTCTTGGCAAAGAACATCATTAGTAGAACCAAATATTATATCATCAACATAAATTTGAACTACTAATAAATCTTTACCTTTATGCTTTAAAAACAATGTAGTGTCAACCTTTCCTTTTGAAAAACCTTTTTCAATTAAAAAATTTGACAATCTTTCATACCAAGCTCTAGGAGCTTGTTTTAAACCATAAAGAGCTTTTGTCAATTTAAGAACATGATCTGGAAATTTTGAATCTTCAAAACCTGGAGGTTGTTCCACATACACTTCTTCTTTTATAAAACCATTTAAAAATGCACTTTTAATATCCATTTGATATAATTTAAATTCATGAAAACATGCAAATGCTAATAACATTCTAATTGCTTCCATCCTAGCTACGGGAGCATATGTTTCATCATAGTCTATGCCCTCTTCTTGAGTATACCCTTGAGCAATAAGTCTAGCCTTGTTTCTCACTATATTACCACTCTCATCAAGCTTATTCCTAAATACCCATCTAGTACCTACAGTAGATTTATTACTAGGTCTTTCAACTAATGTTCATACTTTACTTCTCTCAAATTGATTTAATTCTTCTTGCATAGCCATAATCCAATGTTCATCATTTAATGCTTCTTTAATATTCTTAGGCTCTATGCATGAAATAAATGCAACATAATTACAAATATTTCTAAGAGAAGATCGAGTTGTTACCCCTTTGGATGGATCACCTATAATCTCACCACCCTTGACATATTTGTACTCTCTTGGATAAGATACTTCCCTTTCTTCAATGGTTGGATTCTCAAGAGGATCATGGGTTTCTCATTCTTCGTTTCTTCCTTTGATGATGGTTCTCCAACTTCATGTCTAACATCATTTGTATTTATAACACCTACATCATCATTCACACAAGAATCCTTCCTTGGAAGGGGATTATCATCGAAAACAACATGTATAAACTCTTCTACAACTAAAGTTCTTTTATTAAATACTCGATAAGCTTTAGAATTTAAGGAGTAACCCAGAAAAATTCCTTCATCACTTTTAGCATCAAATTTGCCAAGGTTTTCTTTACCGTTGTTTAAAACAAAACATTTACATCCAAAAGGATGAAAATAGCTAATGTTAGGCTTTTTATTTTTCAAAATTTCATATGGAGTTTTCTTTAAAATTGGCCTAATCATTACTCGATTAACAACATAACAAGCAGTATTTGTGGCTTCCGCCCAAAAATATTTTGGCAAATTATTTTCACAAAGCATGGTTCTAGCCATTTCTTCTAAAGTTCGATTTTTCCTCTCAACAACTCCATTTTGTTGAGGGGTTCTAGGTGATGAAAAATTATGACTAATACCATTAGAATTACAAAATTCAATAAATCCAAGATTTTCAAATTCAGTGCCATAATCACCCCTAACACTAGTTATAGAGTAACCCTTTTCATTTTGGATTATTTTTGAAAATGTGATGAACTGTTCTAATGCTTCATCTTTAGTACTTAAAAATAGAACCCAAGTATATCTAGAATAGTCATCTACCAAGACAAATGCATATTGTTTTCCACCCAAGCTAGTAGTCCTAGTTGGCCCAAAAAGGTCTACATGGATCAATTATAATACTTTACTAGTTGATACGTCATTAATGGATTTAAAAGAAACACGCTTTTGTTTTCCTTTAGCACAAGCATCACAGATTTTATCATTATCAAATTTAAGCTTAGGCAACCCTCGAACTAAATCACCTTGAATTAGCCGTTGCAAAACACTCATACTAGCATGTCCTAGTCTCCTATGCCATAACCAATTATCATGTTCATCCTTAGCAACTAGGCATAAATTAGTCATATCAAAATAATCTAAATGCACCATGTATATGTTCCCTATTCTATGACCAACAAGCATAATCCGATTAGATGCAATGTCAATGACTTTACAACCATTAATTTCAAATAAGACATTGAATCCTTTATCGCATAATTGACTAATACTCAATAGATTATACTTCAATCCATTCACATATAAAACATTTTTTAATTTGTATGGAAGAGGTATTACCTATTGTACTAATACCTTCAATGTGACTTTTTGAATTGTCTCCAAAAGTCACTTCTCCTCCATTTTTGGCGTTAAGCTCAATGATCCGGCTTTTGTCTCCGGTCATGTGTCTTGAGCATCCACTATCAAGGTACCATGAATTTGAATTTGTTTCTCATGCCTTGTAGCAATGCTCTTTTCCCTACAAACATAGATTAATTTTTGATTTTTGGTACCCAAATTCTTTTGGGTCCATATTCATTAGTTTCCAAAATCCTAGTCCCCTTAGGTATCCATTTGTGTAGGATATTTTTATCTTTAGTAGTAATGAGTTCTTTAGGAACCCACATACTTCTAACGATTTTTCCATTTGAGGTTCTTTTGGGGACCTCTATGATTGTAGTTTCTAAAACTTTTTCTAACAAAGTTGGATTTTGAATTTCCACATTTTTCAAAATGTTTTGTTCCAACTTTATCAAAAGAAGTTTTAAGATCATCAATTTTCTTTTGATGATCATCATTGATCTTTGAAAGTAAATTTTGCAAATCTAAATTTTTCTTTTCAAACTCTTCTAGTTTGATTTGCAAATCTTTGATTTTACTTTCAAGATCGTTGTTGGTTTTGGATATGAGTTTGTTTTCATTTTTCAATTTTGAAACATCATTTTTATATTTTAAAAATAATTTCTCATAATCCGAAGCCAACCCATTATATTCCTCTAATAACTCATCATAGGATAAATCATCAAAATCGGATGAGTTAGAGGTTACCTTAGAATCTTCCCCTAATGCCATCAAGCACAAGTTAACTACTTCTTGTTCCTCTTCATCGGGACTTTCTTCATCGCTCTATGTAGCCACATGAGTCTTGTGCTTATTCTTTGATTGACCCTTTTTCTTCAATTGTGGGCAATCATATTTAACATGCCCTGGCTTTTTGCATTCGTAGCAAATGATTAGGTCATTCTCTTTTGGTTCATTTTTGAGGCCTTCATTTCGTTTGAATTTTCTTCCTCAATAAGGTCTCATCATTTTTCTGAACCGTTTGGCAAACAATGCCATTTCCTCGTCATCGTCATCGTTATTCGAATCACTCTCATCTTTTGTGGATTTGAGAGCAACTCCAATGTTTTTCTTCTTCTCATTCTCCTTTGGTGTCTTGTCAATCTTGTCGAGGTCCACCTCATCTTCGAGCATCATTTCATGAGTGAGGAGTGACCCAATTAGCTCTTCAAGAGTTAAGGACGTTAAGTCCTTAGACTCGATGATTGCCGTCTTCTTTGATTGCCACGATTTTGGGAGGGAGTAGACTAACTTCCTCATAAGCTTTTCATTTGAAATGATCTCTCCATATGATTTGAGACCATTGACAATCGTTGAAAATCTATCCGTCATAGCTTTGATATCTTCATTTGGTTTCATCCTGAAATTTTCATAGCTATGCGTTAGAATACTAATTTTAGATTTCTTGACCTCATCGATACCTTCATGAGTGACTTGAAGTTTGTCCCATATTTCTTTGGCGGTTGTACACGATGAAACTCTTCCGTATTCATCTGGTCCAAGAGCACAAAAAATGATATGGATGGCTGTGGAGTTGAGCTGGAACATTCTTGTCTCTCCTTCACTCCACAACCTTGGATGAGTGAGAGGTTTGATGTATCCTTCTTCTACAACATTCCATGCTCCCATATCACTTGCTTGAATGAAGTACATCATTCTATTCTTCCAATAGACATAGTTAGCTCCATTGAAGAAAGGAGGCTTGTTGACAGGCATCGAGTTGAGACCAGAGTCGAAGTTTGAAGCGGAGGCCATTGATGACTTTGATTATCGATATAACTCTTCCTGAATCGACTCAAGAGGCGATTAAACCTTCAAATGAGTTAGGCTCTGATGCCAATTGTTGAGTTAATCGATTGACGGAATTGGCCAAGAGGGGGTGAATTGGTAATTAAAAATTTGGTGGAAGTTTTTGCAGAAAATTGAAAGTAATTGCACAGTAATTTAGAGTGGTTCGACTTTCTCAATCAAAGTCTACGTTCACTACCTTAGCTATCCACACTAAAGATTTTCCAACAAATTCACTAATTTGTTCTTTCTTTTGAGGCCAAAGAGATAACCTTACAACACCCTCAAGAATATACCCCAATTCTTGAGAACACTCTTTCCCAAAGAGAAGATTACAAATTTGCAAACTTACAAGGAAAAACTCACAAGGTAAGATGTTTGCACAATTCTAGAACAAGAAAAGAACACTCACAAATAATTACAAATGAGCACAAATGGTGTTCTTTGAAAGCAAGATGAATATTGAAAGGAAAATTGGCTTGATTTGCACAAACTTGGTGTTTGATGCTTTCTCTCTTGTTTCTCTATAATTTCTTGTTAATCAAGGGCTTCAGAACTTGTTTAAATACACCTTGAATCACTTATGAATGTTGGGGATGATTAGTGAAGATCATATAGCTGTTTTAGTGTGAAAACAATTAATAAAACAGCTTGGAGCGTGGGGGAATCGGTTCCCCCTCATAGGGAATCGGTTCCCTAAGTGTAAAATTCAAATATTTCGACCGTTGAAAAAGGGGGAATTGGTACCCCCTATGGGGGAATCGATTCCCTCCGAGCATTCTGGAAATCTCGGAGCCAAACCATTCAGGGGGAATTGGTACCCCCTTGGGGGGGAATCGGTTCCCTCTGAGCAATCTGGAATTTTTGGCTTTGAAATGGTTCGAAATACTTTGAAAGATTATTTTGAAATTGTTTTAAGATTAAAACTTAATTTTACACTTAATTAAGGATTAAAAATGATTTTTGAAATATTTGGAGTAATGTTTTGATATTCGAATAATTATATCGAATATACTTAGAAAATCATTTGGAAAATCTTAAAATTCATTTAACTTAATTTGTTATATCGAAATATCAAAATGTTTTCAACAATTTCATTTTGCCACAATATTATCATTTGTACGTACCATCACTCACTTGCTTAGGTGACAAAGTAAAGTGCCTTGACAAACCAATTTGATTTCCCCAATTCCCTGTGGAGATAATACTCTACTTATCACTTTATTACTTGTTCGATTGTGTATACTTACACACATATCCGCACCCATATTTAGTACTCACAAAGAGCGGACAAGAGCCCCAGATGGGAGGAGTGAGAGAGGAAGCTTTTCCAGAGTGTATAGCAATTTCAGAGAGAGAAGGATATGGTTTCGATCGGGAAATGAAGGAGAATCATTTTAAGAGGTGGATCATTTAGAACAAAGTAAGAATACAACGAAACTATTATGGGTCAACATAACTCTTTAGTAGAGTTGGGGGAAGGACTTGCCATTGTTGAAATTGGTGATGTTAATTCACAGAGCCCAACAGTGCGCTAGACATGGTCAGTAGCTCCACAGTTTCTTCCTCTAACTTCTCGATGTATTTAGAGGAAGCTTTGGCTACATAGGAAGTTAGTAAGATGCTAGGAATTTCTTTCAAAGATGTGAAGAAGACATTTCTAGAAAAAAATAATCAGCTTGGAGAAAGGATCGAGAGTATCTAGAGAAGGATGATGTCCTAACGTTTGTTAGTGGGCATTCGACATTATATAGTTTGGTATCTAAGAAGAATCCGTCCTTCCTTTTTTTTACAAGAAAAAAAATTGGTCATTTTACCTAAGTCGATCTTGAGAAGAATTGGAGCAAAGAATCTTCAGGGCTATGTGGTTTCACCAGCTGAAGGATCGGCTAGAGGTTTGATGAGCTGTTGGGATGATAGTATTTTTGAAGTCAAAGAAAACTTTGTAAATAAAAGGTTTATTGCCATATTCAGACATTTAGAAAGCAGTCTTCTTTGAAGAGTTCTCTTCCTATTTAGAAAGTCAAAGATTTCCTCTGTGTGTGGGAAGGGATTTCAATGTGTATATATCTCTAGAAGAGAAAGAATGAAGATCTCAAAACTGGAATTCATTGGAGTTTTTTTGGTATTTCATTCATCATGTAGGCCTCATAGACATTCCTTTAATTGGGGGAAATTTCACATGGTGGAATAACATGGAGATTCCAACATTTGTAAGGCTTGACAGATTCTTGGTGGATGATTATTTTATGGCTACTTTTCTAGAAATCACACAGTTTCTCTTGTCAAAGTTCATCTCATATCACAATGTTGTTTTTCTTAGGAATGGTGGTGTCAATTGGAGTAAGAAGCCTTTTAAGCTCTTTAATTATATAATAGAGAATGAGGGCTTTGAGGAGATGAAGTAATCATAAACCACAGATCTTAAAAGCAAAAAGAGAAGAGCATTAATCTTAAGTATTTTAAGAAACACGAAAACATCCATAAAAATTGGTCAGGAACTAGAATTCTAAAACCAGCTGATGTAATTTCTGACATTAATTAATTAATTAATTCTTCAACATGAGACAATCATACATTAAAATAATTACTCCTTTAAATTGAGATTAATTACACTATTGGAAAATAAAGGTTTAATGGGAAAATAAGTACACAAATTATCATTTTTTTCACTTTAGGAGCTTAAAGTATTTTTCTTCTTCTTTGTTTCTTTTTTCAAGCAGAGAAATAATTCCCTTCAAATGTAAAACAACAAAGAAAAAGGGAAATCAGTATGACAATGGAAATTGGTTACAATTGTTTTCTCAAAATCCCAAAGCTTCTTCTTGATGTAAAGACATAATCAACTATTAAAAAGTATACTCTTGCAACATTCTTGAAATATAATATAAAAAAAAGTGCGAAGGGTTGAGAAGAAATTATTGTTTCATTATTAACACAGTTCACTCTGTACACGACACTTGGAGCAGTGGTTATTAGGCTCAGATTATACTCCTTTCAAGTCTTTCCTATAATACTATAAATTGTTAGAGCCTACACTGAATTTAAAAAATTCTCAAGAATTTCAACTTGTAGTAAGAAGCGACAGTAAGACACATTTCAGGGGCAAAAAGGTCATGCCTGAACAATTTCCATGTGTAGAAGACCCAAGAAGCCACATTTAAAGCCAAAACCCATAGCACTTGAGGTCTCATGCTCAAACTGTAAATTTAAGACCAAAACAATAACAAAAACATTAGCACACTGAGTAATTTCAACAGAAAATCTATCAATACTAACATATACGGTAAGATATCTGAAATCCCATTAGTTTTGCTAGAGATGATACCATATTTTGCAAATATGATCATTTTTATACACATCTTATTAATTAATTACGTTCAAATTTAATGAAAAAATTATCACTAAATTTGTGAATTTTAAAAGAATAAGAACGGATAAAATAATTAAGTCTATGCATGAGAAAATAGCGAATTATTACTAGCAATATAAGCACCATGTTTTGGATCTTATAGTGATTGAATTTTTATTTCTTAACTATTTTTATTTAATAAAATTAGTAGTATAGTTGTATACTTTTTTGATAAAAATATGGGAGACCTCATTAAAAATCCCTTCATAACCTTCAAACTACATCTGTAGCTTGACGAACATTTTTTTATAGAAAAGATGACCTCGTTAAAAAACTCCTTTATAACCACCCATCTACAATGGTAGCTTAGCGGACATTGGCAAGAGGAAAAGTGTGCCATAAATTTTATTACTGAAAAACCTTATACAACAAAAGTACATTAGACCAATTACTTCCGAACATCTCCTACGACCAAACAAAAAAAAACCCAATACGTGAAAAGAATGCCTCAAAAATTTATTAATGAAAAACTATAACAAAACAAGTACAATACAAACAATACCCACCAAAAATACATAACCCAACCAAAAATATAAAACACACACTACAACAACCTCCATAAAACCTAGAACTAAACATAAATACCCCAACCTTCAACAAGTTTCACCCTATTCTAGCCTTAGCTAACCCATCCGCCTCCCAATTGGAAAATCTCAAAATATGCTTAACTATAACTTCCTGTTCAATCATAATTATGGCAATGTCTTTCACTAATGACTCGAACAACGGAGTGTAACAACCTTAATTTTTAATCCACTATAAAGCAGTAGAACAATCCGATTCAAAAATAAACTTCCCCCTTAAATCACAACCGAACTCCACAAATAATAACGGACCCCTTTTAATTGCCAATAATTCAGCTAGGATAGGAGGCCTGGAACCAACACTCTCTGAGAATAAACCAAACATCACACCATCCCTATCCCTCAGCAAGCCACTAATATCTCCTCTTAACCACCCCTTTACTATAACAACATCCACATTTAGTTTGAAGAAGCCCAAAAAAGGAGGAACCCAACGCTCCAAGGAAGAACTGCCCTTCATAGTACTCACGACAAAATCTGCTACTTTTGAATCGCCCACAAGAAAATCAAAATGAATAACCATATCTGGAAATTTTGTTATAAACCAGGCTGCAATCCTATACCTTACTAGGAAAAACAACAATGTTAAGTCCAACTTGCATTTTTCAAAAATAATCTCATTCCTATACTTCCAAACCGACCACATTACTGCCCCAAGAATGAAAGTCCAAATAGTGGATTGCAGAACTAAATCTGCCCAACCAGAGATCATAATAGTTGGACTCTCGAAACAACAAATGAAATATTCCAAAGATGCATGAATTTAGACCATAAGGCCCAAACCACCTCACAATGCACAAATAAGTGAAGAAAAGACTCTAAGAACTTGCCACACAAAGGACAAAGTGTATCATCGATCCCTACGACCCATGCTTTAGCAACTCCTCTTTCACCGCCAATCTTTGATGAACAACCTGCCAGACGAACGTTTCTACTCGAAGCAGTGCTATCCCAAACCACACTTGTTTGTCCCAAATAACATTAGTACCTGACATCTCAAAAAATTTCCTAATTCACAACTTTGCTGAAAAACATCCCTCCTCAAGTATAGTTGTATACTTGTAACCAATTAAGTATAACTTCTAATATATTATCTTTAAAAACTTTTAGGCACATCACATATACAAATATATAAGAAAATAAACACATAAAAAATTACATAAAATTTAAGAACAATAATATATTTTGAAAAATTATCACTATTTAGATACTTTTAACTTTCTAAAATATATCTTAGATATATTTCCAAAACTAATCACCCTGTCATTTGTTTATAAGTTCTTAAAAACATCTCTTTTGTTCACCACCCAATTACCTACGCATAAATTACTTTTTCTTATATGATTATTTTAGATGGAAAAAATACTTAACACGAGAGAGAATGAGTGCGAGTGGTATAGAGGGAAGAAGAGAGAATTTGAAAGGTCTTTTTTCCTTTGGTGAGGAATAAACAGTTTTCGTTGACAATCTAAGAAAGAGGTCTCAAGACGAACATTAAGGGAACTTTTCAATCACCATGGTCCAGTTGTGAGGGTTTTCATCCCGAGTGTAACGAACAAACCAAAATATAAAACCTCCATGTTCGCCTTTGTCTAGTTTTCCAACGGGGTAATACAGAATGTTAATAGAACGTGGATTGATGGGAAAAAAGTCTCAATAGGGGTTGTAAAATACCAGAACTCTCGGTAAAGAGCAGCTGATGTAGGCAGACCCATGTGGAAGCTAACAAGTCAAACAAAGATGAAAAAAGATTATTCAATGAGGGAGTTGAGCCTCTGAGAAGTTTAGGGATGATAGAACGTACAAGGAAGCACTAACCTTGGATAGAAGGTCACAAAGTGAATCGAAAACAGGGGTGAATATGGGAGGTATTGTGCAAGCTGCAAAACAAATGAGGAACGTCTGGGAGATGCATATTCCTATAGAGGAATCGAGTTGGATGAAACGTTCTTTAACAAGGATTATCAAATCTTTTTTCGAGCTGGACTTGGTGCAGAAGGATCTGGCCAATGAAGGTTTGAAGTAAAAATTACTAGTTGGGGTTATGTATGGAATTATTGTATCATCATGTTCAAGACAGTTGAAGAGCTACCAGTAGCTTGGATAAATAAACAAGAAGAGTTATTTTTTTGGTTTGACTGGTTGGCTCCTCTTTTGAATGATGAGGGTGTACCAATGGCGTTTTGTTTCATCGAGTTATACGGAATCCCACTGCTATGCTTACTGGAAGGTGGGGGAATGCTATATGCATTCGAGAGAAGACAAGAAATAGAGAGGATTACTTGGCGGTGAAATTGTTGGTGTGGGTGGTGAGCCATTTTGACGTCCCGAAAATGATTAATGTAGGGTTATACGATAGATCTTTTAAGGTGAAGATTAAGCTGGAATTGGTATTCAAAAAATAGGTCGATCCTATCGGGATGGAATAAGAAAGAGCTTCAAAATGTTGGTACAATGAGGATGCTTAATTGGAGGAATACGAGTGTGGTCGACCTGCACTGGCGGCATCTGGAATTGAGCAGTCAACCTAGGAGGCACGGCTAAAGGTGGATACGTGGTTTGAACAAGGAGAAACGGTTTGATTAGAAAGAGATTGTGGGGGACAATCAATGATGTAGAATACAGATAGGGAACATACTAATAATGGGGTGTTAGACCTCCTCGATAATAAGAGAAATCCCATAGGGGATTATGCGAGTCTCGGTTTAAGGAATGTAGTGAATTCGGATTCTATACCTATAGCCCAATCTGATGATTAATGGGAGCCCAATTCCTCTATTTAGAGACTTAAACCCATTGGGCCTGTAGTTAACAGAGCGCGTTGTGGGTTTGGTAAGTAAAATGAGGTTCAGATCTTATCTTAAACACATATGGAATAAGTCGACTCTGAAGGAGCTACATGTGAAGGAGAAGCTGCTACAGAAGGAGTTCCAACAGTGGAGTCGTTAAAAAAAGGAATGATGGATTAGAACTAGGAAATTCACTCAAGGGGTATCTTGCGATGTAGTCCGCCACATCCTTTTTCTATTATATATCTATAAGAAGCGCCCCGGATGGGAAGAGGGAGACATGAAGATTTTCCAGAGTGTATAACAGATCCAGAGAGAGAAGGATATGGTTTCGATCAGGAAATGAAGGAGAATCATTTCAAGAGGTGGATCATTTAGAAAAAAGTAAGAAGACATACGAAACTATTACGGGTTAGCATAACTTTTTAGCAGAGTCTGGGGAAGGACTTTCCATTGTTGGAAATGGTGATGTTAATTCACGGAGCCCAACAGAGCTTCGAACACAATCCAATCTGTGTGAAGAGAGACCATTAGCATGCTGTCGAACTGGTATAGTAAGTGGGAAAGTCAATAGAAGATATAAAAGGACAATGATAAGGGATGCGATAGACATGGTTAGTAGCTCCACAGTTTATTTCTCTTCTTTCTCGATGTATTTAGAGGAAGCTTTGACTATATGGGAAGTCGGTAAGATACTAGGAATTTCTTTCAAGGATGGGAAGAAGACATTTCTAGAAAAAATAATCAGCTTGGAGAAAGGATCGGGAGTAGTTAGAGAAGGATGATGTCCTAACGTTTGTTAATGGGTATTCGGCTAACTTCCATTATACCAAAATTATCCATCATAACTTGGAATATAAGGGGCCTGGGAAGAAAAGAGAAACAAAGGGCATTACATAGTTTGGTATCTGAGAAGATTTCGTCCTTCCTTTTTTTTATAAGAAACATAATTTGACAGTTTACCTAAGTCGATCTTGAGAAGAATTGGGGCAAAGAATCTTCAGGGCTACGTGGTTTCACTAGTTGAAGGATCGGCTGGAGGTTTGATGAGCTGTTGGGATGATAGTATTTTTGAAGTCAAAGAACACTTTGTAAATAAAAGGTTTATTGCCATATTCTGACATTTTAGAGAGAATAATTTCAGTTTTGGTCATATCAATGTATATAGACCGGTCACAGAGGATGAGAAGTAGCCTTCTTTGAAGATTCTTTTCCTATTTGGAAAGTCAAAGGTTTCCTTTATGTGTGGGAGAGGATTTCAATGTGTATCTATCTCCAGAAGAGAAAGAAGGAAGATCACAAAACTGAAATTCAATGGAGCTTTTTCGGTATTTCATTCATCATGTAGGTCTCATAGACCTTCCTTTAATTGGGGGAATTTTCACATGGTGCAATAACAGGGAGATTCCAACCTTTGTAAGGCTTAACAGATTCTTGGTGGATGCTAATTTTATGGCTACTTTTCCAGAAATCACACAGCTTCTCTTGTCAAAGTCCATATCAGATCACAATGTTGTTTTTCTTGGGAATGGTGGTGTCAATTGGGGTAAGAGGCCTTTTAAGCTCTTTAATTATTTAATGGAGGAGGAGGGCTTTGAGGAGATGGTGCAATCGTAAACCATATATCTTAAAAGCAAAAAGAGAATAACAAAAATCTTAAGTATTTTGAGAAACACGAAAGCAGCCATAATATTGGTCTGGAACTAGAATTCTAAAACCGGTTGTTGCAATTTATGACATTAATTAATTAATTAATTCTTCAACTTGAGAATCATACTTTAAAAAAATACCCCTTTAAATTGAGATTAATGATACTACTGGAAAATAAAGGTTTAATGGGAAAATAAATACACAAATTATATCATTTTTTTCTTTAGGTGCTTAAAGTATTTTTCGCTCGATGTAGGTGCCTAATGTTTTCGACGTTTTCATTTTAAGTGTTTCAATCACTCAAAATGAGATGTATCACATTATTTATTATTTTTAAAAAATTTATTTAAAAAGCCTTAAAATATTTTTTATATAAAAAACTCTTATTTTTTTAAAAATCTAAAAAAACTTAAAACCCCTAATCCCAAAGAAAATAACATCAACTATTTTGTTCCTTTTTTTTGTGTCATTGTTGTCGTCAGCCGTCCTTACTGCTGAACCCCACTGTCAAAATTTCCTTATCGCCTACCCAATACCCTTGTTACAATGTTTTCTTTAATGTATCGTACCCTTCCTCCAATGTTTTACTCATGTGTCGTAGGCATGGGCATCTCCAATATTTTGTTCCAATGTTTATTACGATGGCCATATTTATTTGTTGCGATTAGAAGGTTTTGTGGAAAGGTCATCACCATTATTTTTTTAGTTACAAAGGTAAGCACTGAAAACTCAGTGGGAATGGCTTCTTCTCACAGCTGTATAATCAACTGAGAGAATGCTAAGCATATAATTAGGCGGCTGCTGCAGAATAAAAGGTCCCAGGTTCACTTTACGTCCCATGTTCGCGAGTCCATCAGTAGGGGTGTTTGCTTGTCTAGGGATATATCTCAGAGAAATGCTCCAACTCCGATGCAAGAGGGCCTTGATGCGCCTGGTCACAACTGGTTCATGAGCGTGTGGTGGGGAATTAAGACTCTGAACCGCTTCTAAACTATCGAGCTCCACTTCCAACTGTCTAATACCCTCGCTCCAAGCCACTCGGAGGCCATCGAGAACAGCCCATAACTCAGCTTGGAGAACGGAACAGTTGCCGATATTCCTGACATAACCCAAAATCTAATCGCCATGGCTATCCCAAATGACTCCTCCGCACGATGCCACCATAGACAGGTAGGAAACGGCTCTGTTCGTGTTAAGCTTAAAGGAGCCTTCATCAGGTGGTTTCCAGTGAGCTCTTCTGCTGCTAACGTTGCTACGAGCTGGAAGCTACTGCAAATTCTTTTTAGAGAGACATGCCCATGCCTTAGCCGAAAGGATAGTTTCCAACATGAACCAAACTTTCCTGCTAGAAACGAAGTTGTTCCTGTTCTTCCAGAGCCTCCAAAGGATTATACCGAACAGATGGATCTAGCTGCAAATCTTTTATGTTCAAACCTGCATTTTCCTACAAGATTAAATTTCAACCATGCAATAAGCAAATGAGAGGAAGAGAATACCGTGCGAAAATGAGTTGTAACCAAATGAGTTGTTACAATCCCGGAGCACGTGGAGAATAGTTTCTTCACCGGTACCACAAAGCGAGCATCAAGGGTCGGAGGATAGGCCTCGCCTTGTACGTTCCGCATTGGTCATTATTCGTTTCCTGATAAGAAGCCAGATGAATTGTCGCACTCTTTGGGGGCCATCAAAACCCCAAGCCAGATTCCACGTATTGTCTCTCCCATCCCAGGTGTTTTGTTGGATGTTATTGAAAGCAGACTTCACTGAACAAATGCCATTTGGTTCCCAGCGCCAGATGGGCTTGTCCTCACCGACATCATCGCAAGGGGTGGGAATACCACTAATCCATTGAATCCATTCCTCATCGAGCGTCTGTCGGAGTTACGCCACCTTCCAAGTCCCGTCCGAAGAAACGAAATCTCGAACCATCTTTTGGGGATTAGATTGGCAGCCCATGTTGACAAGATCAGCAAGCGGTGGTAAACCAGAAACCAAGGGTCGAGCCAGAATCTAGTCTTACGCCCATCCCCAATGGACCAGCTAATACTATCACGAATAACATCCCAAGCTTTTGATAAGTCATCCCCATGATTAAGGATTATGAATTTGATGATTTATAGTTTAATAATATTTAGAGATTAAGATACTATAAGAGGAATGGTAGGTAGTGGAAGTCCGGTGACAGGTGAATAAGCGTTCAGATGACGACGATGATAAGAGATAACCATTGATTTTAAGAATTTTAGATTTTAAGTATTGGAATGGTCATTGAATAAGGACATGTAAGTTATTGTTTGATAGCAAAACCAACCATTGACAATAATAAAGGGGTTTGCAATTAAAGACCTTAAGAATTTTCGAGTTGTTTAGATTTTAGAAAAAGATGATTTTAATTTTTTTACTAATTATAAGTTTTTTTAAAAGAGAAAACAACCTCAGTGACCAAAAATACCTTATAATATACGATTTTAACCAACTTTTTTTGGATTTGCCAAAATGACCAACTAAATCGCAATGCGATCGATAATTCGCAACGCGATCTCCGGTATCGCAAATCAGTTTCCAGATTCGCAACGCGATTCTAACTATCGCATTGCGATTTCCCAAATTCGCGTTGCGATTTTCCTAAATCGCAATGCGAATCTGTAAATCGCAACGAGATTCTGACTATCGCAATACTGAATTTCAAATTCGCAACTCGATTTCTGAATTCGCAACAGGTTTTAATTTCGCAACACAAATGTTTTGGGTATATAACTACGCAGCAGCAACAACTCATAACTTAAATCCCTAAATCGCAACTCATTCCATCTCCATCTATCACTCTCTTCGGCGACATCCGTTCCTATATCCAACGACATCCTTCCCCATCCGGCAACAGGTTTTAGTTTCGCAACTCGTTTGTTTAGTAAATTAATTTACAATAATGAAATCATCTAATGTTGATCATGTTTGGATAGATTTGTGTTTTGGAGGGTCATGGGAGAATGTTCATGGTGTTTTACAATATATGCCTTTACCCATGAATCTTCAACTAAAACTGTCATTAAAAAAGTTAACTTATGAAACTCTAATGTTACGTGTTGCAAATAAATTGAATTTAGAGCCCCTAAGTGGATTTAGGCTATCTTATCAGAGAAATGGTAAAGTTTATTTGTTAACCGACAATGAAGATGTTGAACGATTCATTGCTTACATTAGTGTTTCAAGTGATGATGTTACATTGTATGTTGTTGAACCTAGAAGTAGTGAAGTTGGGTCAGTAGTGGGCAGTAATCAACTAAGTTTTTCAACCCCAGTTTATCGTGCTCAAAATTTAATGGTTCCACCACAATTTCATCACCAAGCAAATATTGTTTCACCACATTTCCAATACCAAACACAATCTCAAAACCCATAACCTTTCCCTAATCCAAATCCCAATCAACTTTCAGCACCAAATTTCGGTTTTCGTATTGACTAGTTAGACGATGATGAGCCAACAGAAAAAATTATGAGTACTAGTCAGTATTCGAAATTTGATCTTGGTTAATACCCGGACTTTGATCTTGGTCAATACTCGGATTTTGATGATTTTTCAGAAGAAGAAACAGACCCTGCGTGTAATGATTTTGATATTGGTCAATACCCGAATTTTGATGATGAAACAACCATTGCCGAAGAAGATGTTGTTGATGATAATGAGGAGGAAGTTACGACTGTAAATGAACATGTTGAACATCTATTCTGTAATTCATATAACACTGAAGAAGAAAAAGAAGAAGAAGAAATCCCCAAAGAAAAGTCCCCAAGAAAATGCCACGGGAGTATAACTGGAATATGCCAGAATTACTTCAGATACCGGAAGAAGAGTTGGTAAAGATAGCAGTTGATTATTACACAAAAATTATTCGTATCAAGAAAGATGATTGTTTTGATACAAAGGAAGACTTGAAGATAGCTTTGTATACGAAATGTATGGAAGATGGCTATCAACTAAAAGTTAAAAATCAAGCAAAGATCGTTTCGAAACAAGGTGTATGATTGACAAAAACTGTATGTAGCGTATGATTGCAAAAAGGATAAAAGATTGCGAAATGTTTCAAGTTAGGACTTTTATTGATAAACATACATGTTCAAGAACCCAAGTTTTTCCTCACCATAGACAGGCAAACAAAAAGGTGTTGGGTGGTTTTCTGGCTGAGTTAATGTTTTTGAATGGTAGGGTATATCGGGGACATGAAATTATGACTGACATGAATGCTCGGTTCAAGATTAGTATCTCATATTCTCTAGCTTGGAGAGCCAAATGTTATGCCTTGGAATTGTTGAGGGGGTCGCCAGAAGCATCGTTTGCCAACTATCGGCTTATTGTCACAATTTAAAGCTGAAAAATCCTGGGTCGGTAACTCATATCAAAACAGATAGAGATGGACGCTTTGAGTTGCTGTTATTGCCATTGGTGCTGCGGTTAGTAAATCAATATAATTTTGTTGACTCATTTTTGTTAGTTACATGCATTTCACATTTAAATGATTATATTTCTTGTGTATATGATTTTGTAGATTTGTTCGTTTATTAATTGCATGCGCCCAATTATTATAGTTGACGGAGCACATTTAAAAGGTCGATACCTTGGAGTAAACTTATTAGCAGTAGCCATGGATGCTAACAATGGGATACTGCCAATAGCTTACGGGGTAGGCAAATCTGAAACCTATGATTCATGGACATGGTTTATGGGGCATCTTAAGGATTGTATAGGTCCTATTAGCAATCTGACAATCATATCCGATAGGGCAAACTCAATTGACAATGCTGTTAGAAGGTGTTTCCCAGATGCTTTTCATGGACTTTGTGGTGTTCATTTGTATAGAAATCTAAAATCAAGGTCTGTTGGTATAAAAAATCACAAATGGACATACTGGAAGGATGTAAAAGCTTATCGGGAAGTGGATTTTAATAAGCATATAAAATGTTTAAGACGTGTTTTGCCTTAGTGTGCTCAAACACTAGAAGATGTCGGGTTTGAAAGATGGTCAAGAGTACATCAACTTGGAGCAAGATATGGTTTCATGACGTCTAATAGTGCAGAATCAATCAACGCTCTAAGTCGTCATTCCTGGAAATTACCCATTACTATGTTAATTGAGTTTTTTCGAGCCTCTATTCAATAGTAGTACTACAAGAAAAGAAACCATGCTGGTATTATTTATTTAAATTCGTAACTTATCATATATTTTACTAAGTATTATTTATTTAAATTTACAGGAACATTGGAACATCGTGTTACACCATGGATAGAAAAAAAGATAACGAAACGTGTTGTGAAGTCAACGTCATGGAGAGTTGAACCATGTTCAAACACTTTGTTTGAAGTACTAGATAATAACTTAAATGGGCTTGTCGATCTAAATACAAAGATGTGTAGTTGTATGAAATGGCAAATATCTGGTTATCCGTGTGGCCATGTTATAAAAGTTTATCTTCATCTAAACCAAGATGATTCAAGCGCATACGCTATGGATTGCTACACTACAGAAGTATATCGACAGACTTATGGCGAGATTGTCTACCCTATTCCACATCCTTCTGAGTGGGACATACCAGATAACTTACAAACAGTTTTGCCACCAGCCATGGACAGAAGGCTACCTGAGCGACCAAAAAGTCACGATCGTATACCGTCTAAGAGTGAAGAGAAAAAGAGATTGACATGTAGTCGGTGCAAGGAAAGTGGTCATACAAGGTTGACATGTGGATCACCAGTGCCATCACAATCATCTTTTCCTCTACCAAAATATGGATCCTCATCAAAATCCCAATCACAACCGGCTTCACCTTTTGGGACTGTTAACTTAGGTGATTTTTAAATGCAAACGTTGTATTATGTGTATATTATGTGTGAACTTTTAACATTTTCAATTAGGCATGTATTAGTAACTTGAGTTTGAACATTGCTATGATATGTTCAGTTGTTATCACTTATTAGACATTCATTTGACTATCGCAACGAGGAAATCGCAACGCGAATATGACTATCGCAACACGGAAATGACTATCGCAATGCGGAATTGACTATCGCAACGCAGAAATGACTATCGCAACGAGAGAATCGCAATGCGAAATGAAAATTGCAACGAGTGAATCGTAATTCGAAAATGAAAATCGCAACGCGAAATTAGTTTCGCGTTGCGATTTTCATTTTCGCATTGCGATTCACTCGTTGCGATTTTCATTTCGCATTGCGATAGTCATTTCCGCGTTGCGATAATCTGTTTTGCATTCAACATAATGCAGATTGAAATCAACAAATCAACTATTACATTTCAATCAATTAAACAAGCACAAATATTATGTACACATCAATTAAACAAATCGAAAATGAAAATCGCAACGCGAAATTAGTTTCGCGTTGCGATTTTCATTTTTGCATTGCGATTCACTCGTTGCGATTTTCATTTCGCATTGCGATTCTCTCGTTGTGATAGTCTGTTTTGCATTCAACATAATGCAGATTGAAATCAACAAATAAACCATTACATTTCAATCAATTAAACAAGCACAAATATTATGTACACATCAATTAAACAAATCAACATTTACAAATCATTTTTTACAAATCAATTAAACAATCAAAAAATAATAATGAAATCAACTTTTGCACCCATACATCCATTTCACGCAGCTCACTTCAGGATTAACTTGCAGAAACCAAACATTGAATCAACAACACTTTCTACACATCTAAAACCTACAAACAACAAATTATTGAATTCTAGCTACTTAACCAAACATTTTCAAACCAAAAAGAGTAAATATGTTTAACAACACTTGCATTTGACTTAAAAATTGTTTATGGACACTTTCATAACGCGGATGCAAGTAGGAAGCGTCTCGCATATATCGCTCTAGCCATAAAATACTGAAACCACAAGCCTACTGCACCTCTATCTCTATCGGTGGGAGGTAGAAAATATGTACTTCCTGTCGTCAAACGCTCCAAGCACATGCATACGAGAGGACCACAATCCCCTCTGGCTTCCTTCGTTTGTTGTGGCGCGGTCTCGTCTCTGATAACTGTAACATTGAACTTCTTTGGCTTCTTGTTTCTAGACTTAGTCCAATAATCAATTGCATCCAAGAATTTAGCCAAATGAGAGCTCCATCCCTTAATCATATCTCTCAAATTAGATAATGATATGTAATTTATCATGCTGTCATATACTATTGTCTTTAGGGATGGGAGCTGAAGCTCGATGAGAAGCCAATGAGTACGGTCCAAAACAGGGATAAAAACCTGCATCGAAGTGTAATAATTCAAATTGCGCACTTATTTATGAACACCCTTAAAATATTTAAACAAATATACTAACCTTATCGACCTCCCACCATGCAGGATAAAGTTTAGCTTGTCCATTAGCCAACACATATGATTCCTGTCGTTGATTCTTCAAGTGAACTATGTGAAAAGACGTCGGCATAATTGTATATCGCGTTTTTTTTAATATTTTTCTTCAATTTCCTTACAATTAGAAGACGTGTCACCCATGCATCAATATGCTGTTTTACAAAAAAAAGACATATATTAGTGAATTACATAAATTTAAAAAAAAAATTAATCAAACTGAAATATAAGAAATATAAGACTTACCCCCCATCGAAATAGCTGTTGTCTTCAACCCCTAATAATACACCCCACCAAGACCGTTCAATCAACAAATGCATATCATCGTTGAGTTTGTATATGTCAACGTAACACCCTTGGCTCCGCTCATGTAGATAAAAATCAACTACGGTCTTAGCCCAAAGGGTATTATCCAGAATTGTTTCCGGTAGTTGTTTCCTCTCCGCTTCATCTGCCGGAATGGTACTGGCCGATAACTTATACGAAAGCCAACAGTCATCCATCATGTCCGGCACGTGAGGGGGCTTCTCAATAATTCGATATATTACGCCGTGTGAATCGGGCTCTAGAATGTTGGGAGGGACCTCTTCAACGATGAATGTGGCCTCTTGAACGGTGGGAGGGGACTCTTGAGGGATGATAGGGGCCTCTTGAACGATAGGGGAGGCCTCTTGAACGATGACAGGTGAGTTGGGCTTTTTCTTACGGATTCTTCGCACTATTGGGGTGAACGGAGACGTAATGGCACGTACACGCCGTCTGATGCGTGAACTCCGTCTTGCAAGAAAAACCCGACGTAGAGCATCCACCTTAGCGGGCCGCTAAAAATAAATTAATACATAAATCAGTAAATAAACAGACATTATATTAAACAGTGAGAACAAAGAAAAATATATTTCAAACTTGCACGGTATTCACCCAAGTCATTATTATATCATTGTTCACAAAATGTATCAGATAACATTCCAGAAGTAAGCACTTATATAAATATTTAAAAGGACAACATATAGGTTTAGTGCAGGTTCAATGACAACATAAAGAGTAGTAGTTTATTCTTGAAACTTAAATTTTCAACACTGTGAAGTTAGTATTTTTCTTTTGGTTGAAGTAATGCAATTCATTCAAGTTTCAATTTGCAGAAGAAGAATAGAATCTGAAACTTAAAATCGCAACGCGAAAATGACTATCGCAATGCGAAAATGACTATCGCAATGCGAAAATGACTATCGCAACGAGAGAATCGCAATGCGATTTTCATTTCGCATTGCGATTCTTTCGTTGCGATAGTCAAATTCGCATTGCGATAGTCATTTTTGCATTGCGATAGTCATTTTTGCATTGCGATAGTCATTTTCGCATTGCGATTCTCTCGTTGCGATAGTCATTTTCGCATTGCGATAGTAAACTATTCTTCTTCTGTAAATTGAAACTTGAATTAATTGCATTACTTCAACCAAAAGACAACCAAAAACAAATACTAACTTTAGAGGGTTAAAGAATAAACAGTTAAACAGTATTTGCAACAACCGAATGAATTTACTAAGCAATCTAAGTGAAATTACGAGTAAATTTATCAAGTTAAATATGAAAAATATTAAACTTACCTCGTTGCGTAGAGTATGAACCTCGTTCTACAACGATGCTATAATCTCACATAGAGCTGCTACCTCACCACGTAAAGTAGACACCTCAACACGCCATGCACCATTGGCATCGCGTAAAGTACTGACCTCCTCACGCAAGGCATTGACCTCATTACGTAACTCCCCTAACTCATCCCGTGGAGGTGGAGAACAGGGAGATAAACGTCGTGGCATCTTTTCCGGTCGCCTATCATGAGATGATGGTGGAGAAGAGGCTCGATGATGTGACAGAATAGGTGATGACTCTCGTTGTGGAGGTGTATATTCGGGTCGATCAGGTGATGGCTCTGGGTGAGGTGATGGCTCTCGAAGTGGTGGCTGCTCATCATCCGTGCCATCAAAAAAAAGCTTACTAGCTTGCCACCAATCAGTGGCAAGCTCAGCTTCCGTGGGTGTCAGCCTCTGTAATGGAGTGTTGGCCTCCTAACAATATAAAAGCTCAAACAAAGTTAAACGTGTACTAGTAATAACTTGTTTATAAACATATGGTAGTATTTGTGTTAACTTACATGATTTATTGTAGTATACGGTAGTAAATCTTCCCATTGCTGCAAGGACCGTTTCCTCTTCCAGGAAATAGCCCTAGGAATATCATTAGAAGTTTTTAAAGCATATGTCCGCATGGCGGGAAAGGCATCAAATATCCAAATCTACAAACAATATAATAACAAACATTAGTAATTGTTAAAGAATTAATTATAATTTTGGAAACATTATATAAAAATTATTACCTTAAAGGCCCAAATAAAGCCTGACAAAGTGTATTTGGAACCATCGCCACGCAAACTTTTTCGATCATCAAAGGCAGACGACAACTTATTCCATGTAGCTCTCCATAGATACGAACCCCACAGAAATAGGTTCCATGTATTTAGGTCCTCTACCAATTTAATTAGATCATTAGGAATAGGTTGTCGGGCCTCTCTGCCTAAAAAGTCGGCTTGCAAAAGTATTAGAAGGCATACTCGGACAACATCGACGTCATCCATCCGAGTAAAACCATCTTTCTTATTTAATAATCTCGTCAAGTCTTCCACGTGTAAATTCGACTTCTCCGTTGACTGCTCAGGAAAAAACCGAGAAAACCATGATAGGCGGGTAATATGTCTAGTGTACCGATCTACATCATCGTGTCTGAAGCGTAGACCAATGATTAAGCAAAACTCCTCCCGCCCAAAACACGTATAAGCCGGTGGAAAATCAAACCATATCTCTTCATCACGATGTTGTATAGTCTCTGGTAGATCGCTAGTCATGGTTTGAAGAAACAGATGGGTCAACATAGCATCTCCACCCGAATGTTGTACTTTCAGCCATGACCCGAATTAAGTATCCTCAAATATTTTTCTTTGTGCAGGTGAAAGCTTCGACGCAATTGTTTTGGCCAAGCTTACTTTATTTCTTAAGGTCAATTGAGCCGAATAAAAGTTCTGCAAAAATAATAAACATACCAATTTAGATATACCAAAAACTACACTGTGAAGATATGAACAATAAACATAAAGAGTAGTAGTTTATTCTTCAAACTTAAATTTGCAACACTGTGAATTTAGTATTTGTTTTTTGGTTGAAGTAATGCAATTCATTCAAGTTTCAATTTGCAGAAGAATAATAGTTTCTGAAACTTTAAATCGCAACACGAAAATGAAAATCGCAACACGAAAATGACTATCGCAACGCGAATTTGACTATTGCAACGCAAGAATCGCAACGCGAAATGAAAATAACATTGCGATTCTCTCGTTGCGATAGTCAAATTCGCATTGCGATAATCATTTTCGCGTTGCGATTCACTCGTTGCGATAGTCATTCTCGGTTTCAAATACTAAAATTGAAAGAAACTTGAATGGATTGCATTACTTCAACCAAAAGACAAAACAAAGACAAATACTAACTTCACAGGGTTAAAGACTAAACAGTTTAGCAGTATTGGCAGCAATCGAATGAATATAATAAGCAATTTAAGTGAAATGGTTAATCTATTATTAAAAACACCAGTAAACTTATCATCAATTTCAATATGAAAAACCTAATAATAATGCAAAAATTTCAAAATAAAAATAATTAAAAAAACTAACCCTCGGTGGTTGATTTGGTTGATTTTCAATTTCTGACCGTGAATGATTTCGCCGGAGATGGAGACTGTTATCGTCGTGGGGACTAATTTCGTCGGAGATGGGGACAGATGTCGCCTTAGAGAGTGAGAAATGGAGATGAGACTGAGTTGTGATTTAGGGTTTTAGGTTATGAGTTACGATTACGGGATATACTGTGGACGGTTCAGTGTTCCGATATATTAATATATTCGTGTTTGGAATTTGAAAAAAAATACACGTTAATACAAATGGCGCTATGTAAATCGCATTGCGATAGTCAGATTCGCATTACGATTTACGTATTCGCATTGCGATTTACGTAATCGCATTGCGATTTACGTATTCGCATTGCGATTTACGTAATCGCATTGCGATTTACGTAATCGCATTACGATTTAGGAAAATCGCAACGCGAATTTGGGAAATCGCAATACGATAGTCAGAATCGCGTTGCGAATATGGAAACTGATTTGCAATACCGGAGATCGCGTTGTGAATTATCGATCGCATTGCGATTTAGTTGGTTATTTTGGCAAATCCAAAAAAATTTGATTAAAATCATATATTATAAGGTATTGTTGGTCACTGAGGTTATTTTCTCTTTTTAAAAATAAAATTATAAAAAATTATAAAAGTGATATATGTTATGCTTTAAGTGATCAACTATTTTTTTAACAATCATGATAAGTCAAATAATTAACATAATAATAGAGAAAATGTTAATCATTAAATTAAATAAAAAAATACTTTAAACACCTGATATTATTAGTTGACCCTCATTCTCACATGTAATAGGGTAAGGGGAGATAGGATAGTAGGCTGCGCCAACGTCAAGTTGAGAGCAGCTTTCGTAAGAGACATCCGAATTATGAAATACCCTCTGTGAGATTCAATTCTACTACCCAATATTAAAAGCCTTGTGCTCTACAGCTGGATATACTTTAAATACTTATTTTTCTCACCAAGCCAAAATTAATTATTAAACCTTAATACAATCGTTATCATTGAGTGAATATTTTTAAAGGAAAAAAGAAAAAGAAAAAATGAAAAGGGGGAAAATGGTAGGCAGTGAATAAAAGGGAAGGATGAGGATGAAAACGACCGAAGACGATTTTATAGAGTGGTTGTGTCATTCAGTTCTCAGGTGTCTCTCTCCCACCTCCCACTCTTCCCTTCCCTTCCTTTGGATTAAAAATGGAGGACAACGCTTAATCATTATCTGTCAAAGAAACTAAAAAGCAAGCGATTGGCTTTGCTTTGCACCTCTAATCTCGGGTTCCTCACTTTTACTCTTTGATTGTTTTTGTTTAGGGATTTGGGGTTCCATTTCTTTGTGTAATTGAAGACTTAATACAACGCAATGAGAAGTGGAAGAATTCAGAGCTCTGCTTCCTGTTCAGCATCATCTTCTTCCACATTCCCTCATCCTCCATGCCTCACCTCTGCTTCTCGCCGTTGCAAGTTCCCTCGTCTGTATGTTCTTATCCACTTACGTTTTCTTTCCTTTCTTCGTTTTTACTTTACCCTTGTTTTCCTTTGATACTTTGGATGTTCTCAGGTTGTCGCCTCGAGCTCTTTCTCTCTCTCAAAGGGTGTCTGGAAATTGCCTAGTGCCCGAGACGACTCAGTTCTCATTTTCTAAACAGTCTAATATCATTATCAATAAGAAACATTTGTTTCACGAGGGAGTGGGAGCTTTGGAGACTTCAAACACTCAAGCTGTCTCCACTGGGCCTCTTATTGGCGAGGAAAAGATTGGAGTCTTGTTGTTGAACCTTGGAGGTCCCGAGACCCTTGACGATGTGCAGCCCTTCTTGTTTAACCTTTTCGCCGACCCGGTTTGTTTCATTCTACGCTCCCGTTTCTTCTTCTTTAGCATCTTTAGTAATTATTATGAGTTTATGACCTTTCTTCAGTATGATGACTAATATATTACTCCCTTTTACATGGAGGTCTAATGCTGATAATTTGGTACAAATACAATTGAGTTTATCATGTGAAAAAAAATAACATAATTGTATAAGAAAACCCCAAAATCAATTGGTAACTTTGGAGAGATCCAACTTTAATATAAGGCCACGAAAAATCTGATATGGATGCACAACAACACTGAGCAATTTGGGTATCATGTTAAAAGTGTAGATCGTTTGTTTCAAGTTTACTTACTTGGTTTGCTTTGGTGTGCTACTAAGTTCATCATGATCCAAAAAAAATGTTAGTTATATTTTCATTACGGCTGTGGTGAATCTAGTACAACATAACTTCTTAAAAGAACTTGAATTGCCCTAGAAGAGATTAATATTGTGACCCTTTAACCTCTATATACAAGAAGATAAGGCCCTCCTTATCTATTTCCATGTCTAGTTATATGTGTCGGGTTGACCAAATAAGAATCCGAAACCCCCAAAAAATGAATTTGGTTATATCTTTTCCCTCTATCAAGTTTCTTGGACAATTTTTTTCATTCCATTCTGCTTTCTAGTGTTAATTACCTAATTGGACAGGATATTATACGGCTACCAAGGTTGTTTCGTTTTTTGCAAAGGCCCTTGGCAAAGTTTATATCTGTTCTTAGAGCACCAAAGAGCAAGGAAGGCTGTGCTTCAATTGGTGGTGGTTCTCCTCTTCGACGAATAACTGATGCTCAGGTATGATTGTTTTTGTTATCATTAGAATTTCTTTTGGACAGTTTTATATGTTATAGAACCTACCATTTTCATTTTACTATGATGCTCATTAAGTAATGTGGAAGAGAAAAAATAAATTGCACCTGAACTATTATGAAGTAATTTTCAGGTGACCGAGTATGTTGCCATGCACAAACATGTGCCGTAAACATTTTTTTTATAAGAATTTCAGGCCTCGTTAAACCACCCCTTCTTGATTAATGGAGTTTATATGAACTCCTTAATCAGTGATGTGCCGTAAACATTCACTTTTCGTTAATTTATTTTATGCTGTTATCTGATTTTACTTTTAATGGAAATGTTTTATTTCTTTTCCCCCCTCGATAAGGGTCAGAGACATGTATCCTTTATGTTGCAACCTTGATTCAAATAGTGTTAGAAATATTTAAATGTTGGAACCAGGGTTTCAAATCGCGGTCGCGTTTTCGGTTATTTCAGATTTACCGTGATTGCGGCCGTCGCAGGTAACTCGGACGGCGGCAAAACCGCTATATCGCGGCCGACATCGCGGTGCGGACCGTTTTTTAAAACCCTGGTTGGAACTGGTAATGACAACTATCAACCTAGAGAGTAATTCTTCAAGTTTCAACTTGTATAGATCTGTTCATTTTGTCGACTGATTTATTGTTTTAAATGTATTGTTTTATGTGTAAATGGAAAAATTGATGTGTCCAGATTACTGAAATTTATTTTATTTGTTTGTTGTTGGCTTTTAAAGCTTCCACCTTCATAGAGCAGATATATAATTGACCTTGTTTTGGCTGATGGTTTGGATGGTTCCTTCGCCTGCAGAACTGGAATATGTAGCTTAAGCAATCTTGATCTCATGCATGTTAGTATCTCCTTTTTTAGTCCTTGATTTGTATTGCCCTATCACTATCCATTTCAGGCTGAAGAGTTAAGAAATTCACTATGGGAAAAGAATGTCCCTGCTAAAGTATATGTTGGTATGCGTTATTGGCATCCATTCACTGAAGAAGCAATTGAGCAGGTATTTTTAGTTTTAGTCTTTTTTTACATATATCTTTTGGTGACTGTTTGAAAATTGATGTGGATGCCTTTCCTTATTTTATCACCCACTTTGAATTTCGTTTCTTAAACGCTTGACATTGGGCATGTCAATGATATATTTTTTTTGATAAGATTTGAAGGCTCATTAAAAACCTCCTTCTTGATTAATGGAGCTTGTATAGAAGCTTCTTAATCATCGGAAGGAGAAAAGAGTGCTTATAATTTCATTATAGAAAATAGAATTACAACCTTGGAACAACTATTCCAAAAAACACTTACAAACAATACAGGAGCCAGAAAACCAAACTAAAGAAGCCAACAACATAAAAATCAACCTATACCAGCCTTTGCTAAACCATCAGCATCCATATTCGTTGTCCTTGCAACCCATCTAACAACCCCCCCGAAAGTTCTAAGACTATCAACAATCTCTCTAACAATAAAACCATATACAATTGGACATGAGTCAACATTATTTATCCAGTCTACTGCAACCCTGCAATCACTCTCAACGATCAGCCTATCTTTAACCCTCCCTTGAAAAGAGGCAAAGAAAGAAATACCCCTTTGAATAGCTTTAAGTTCCTTCAATGTTGGAGGTTTGAACCAGCAGGCTCCTGAAAAGAACCTAGGATTGCACCAGATTGATCCCTCATAAGACCTCCAAGACCTGATTCCTTCCAATCACTGCTAGTGGCTGTATCCACATTTACCTTGACGAAACCCATAGGGGGAGGTAACCAAGGGATTATAGAAGACTTCAAGAAATTGTAGGACGAATAGGAATCTCCTATAGAAGGATCAGAAATTAAAGAGTCCTTAGTAATAGAAACATCCTTATTCTTTGCTAGAAACCAAGAGGCCAGCCTAACTCTTGTTAAGAAAAATAATTCAGACTGATCAAGCTTTCCCCCTTCAAAAACAATAAAATTTCTGATTTTCCAGATTGACCAAATAACAGCCCCAGGAATGAAAGTCCATATTGCAGAATTGGATTTCAACTCATCCCAAGCTAGAAGAAAACTTTTTGCTTCTGTAGGAAACACAGAACTAAACCTCCAAAAATTTAGAAATTTGTTCCACAAAGACCACGCAACCGAACAAGAAAAGAATAGATGCGATGAAGTTTCTTCAACCATTCTACAAAGAGGGCATAACTCATCCTCAATACCTTGAACACCTCTTTTAACCAATTTGGTTTTAACAGCAATTTGTGAAGCACAATTTGCCACACTAATGTTTCAACTCTAGGGGAAACCAATCCTCTCCAAACAATTTTATTCCAGAAATGAACATCTTCTGAACCTGATCCACACCTCTTAACACAAGAACCGACTGTATAAACACCGTCCCCACTACCTTTCCAAATCAAACCATCACTAGAATCAAGAGATAGAGAAAAAGAAATGATGCTCACCAAATTACACCATTGTTCAAGCTCCCAATCATTTAAATTTCTTCGAACTTGAACATCCCAAATCCAGCCCGAAGAAAGAAATTCCCCAAACTCACAAAGTTTACCGTATTTATTAGTAGAAAGCGAAAACAGTCTAGGAAACATAATCTGAAACGGAAAATCAGCAGCCCAGTTATCTTGCCAAAATCGAACATGCTTACCATTTCCAACGTGAAAATTGCACAAACTACTAAACTTAGAACTAAAGGAGTCTTGTTTGTAATGGTTATTAACCACTGATCTCCATAACCAGGAAGATTGAGTAGAAATCTTGCTATCAAACAGTAATCTAGAAGAATCAATGTTGTATTTGCTACAAATAAAATTCCTCCAAACAGAACTTCTCTCATTTGCAAACCTCCAAGACCATTTCCCTAGCAGTGCCCTGTTCATACAAATCAGATTCCGAACTCCCAAACCTCCTCATTCTTTGATCTGCAAACATCATCCCATTTAACCCAGTGTATCTTCTTATTACCATTTCCCCCTCCCCATAAAAAAAATAGACATAATTGAATTTAGAGACTTAAGGATAGAAGCTGGAATCTTGAACAAAGATAAAAAATACGTAGGCAGTGAGGAAAGAACCGATTTGATCAAAACCAATTCCCTGCTAAAGATAGAGTAGCAGCCTTCCAACCTGCTAATTTATAGTGAAAATTCTGCACCACTGGTTCCCAAATAACAGAGGAATTCTTAGTAGCACCTAGAGGGAGGCCTAGATAATTAGTGGGGAAGTTTCCCACTGTACAACCAATAGAATCTGCCCAAGTCTTAACCTCCTGTTGGGGAATATTAATCCCGAACAATCTGCTTTTCTTAAGGTTCAGTTGCAACCCTAACATAACCTCAAATACTCTAAGCACCCTCTTCACATTCATAATTTGAGTCTTCGAAGCTCCACAAAAAATAATTAAGTCATCCGCAAACTGCAAGTGCGTAAGATTAAATGATCCTTCTTCCTTGCCAACTGTCATACCAGAAAATAATCCCTCAGAAACACCCCTTCGGATTAATAGATTCAGTAATTCCCCAACTAGATTAAATAATAAAGGTGAGAGTGAACATCTCTGTCTAAGACCCTTGACCATTGGAAACTCCTCGGATGGAACCCCATTGACTAAAACAGAAATTGAAGCTGTAGAAACACATCTCCTAATCCAACTTATCCAAGTGAAACCGAATCCCATCTTATCCATCACCTTGAACAAAATAAGCCAATCAACCGTATCATATGCCTTTTTTAAATCAACTTTAAAAACACAACCTTTTAGCCCTTTCTTCCTCCAATAATCAATACCCTCGTTAGCAATGAGAGAGCAATCCAAAATTTGTCGACCGGGTATAAAAGCAAATTGAGTCGGGCTGATAATATCTCCTATACAACTTTCGAGCCTCCTTGCAAGACACTTGGATAATATCTTATAAACACCTCCTACTAGGCTTATAGGTCTGTAATCATCAAGGCTTCCAATGTTTGATCCCTTAGGAATTAGGGTGATAAAAGTATGGTTAATACCATGTTCCCAATCCTTCCCCACAAAGAATCTGTGAAAAAACTGCATAATGTTTCCCTTAAGAACAGACCAAAACCTTTTAAAAAAACCCATGTTCAAACTGTCTGGCCCCAGAGCTTTATTACTGTCGCAAGACTTTAGTCTCCCAAACCTCCTCCTCGGAAAAATCCTTCTCCAAAAGCATATTCTGTTCGAGTGAAATTCTAGGAAAAACCAAATCAATATCCTCAACGTCTAAAGTAGACCGATCATTGAAAATTTTGAAAAAATGATCTTTGACCTTGGCCTTGATAACAGTTGGATCATGAGTAATATTCCCATCAACTATTAAAGCATTCAAAGCATTTCGTTCTCTTCTAACTGAAGCACAAGTATGAAAGAATCTTGTGTTTCGGTCCCCATCATTAATCCACTTCTTCCTAGAATTTTGAAACCAAATTTGCTCCTCAATTCTATGAAGTCTCCATAATTCTGCTCTACAAACACTAATCTCATCAGCAATCCCCTGAACAGAACTGACATTCAATTACTGGGCATCCTCCTCAAGCTTTTGAATTTTCTTTTCTAAATCTGAGATTGTTGCTCCTGGAAACTGGTTTTTCTTCCCTGCCCATTTTTTGATGGCTGCTTTAGAGTTCCTCAAAATACTTAAGATTCCACCTTTTCTCCCGGGCTTCTTACAATCTGTAATGGAATGTCTTACCATTTCCTCAAAACCGTCCTCCTCCGTTAGATAATTAAAAGTCTAAAAGGCCTTTTTCCCCAATCAATTCCTTCATCTTGTAATAAAATAGCATTGTGATCCGAAATGGATTTAGGAATAAGAGACTGAAAAATCTCAGGAAATGTAGCAAAAAATTGACCATCCACCAAGAACCTGTCCAATCTAACAAATGTTGGATCATCTTGGTTATTACACCAAGTGAACCTGCCCCCATTCAAAGGCAGATTAATTAACCCTAAAGACTGAATAAATTGAGAAAAAAATCCTCATTGAGAATCTATTCTGAGCTCTACCCACCTTCTCATCACACAAGTATACATTAAAATCCCCTCCAACACAAACCGGCAGATTCTGTCCAGAAATGAACACCCTAAGTTCTTCAAAAAAACTTTCTTTTTCTTCCTCCACTGAGGGCCCATAAACATTTATAAGAACACTTCTGAATTGATGCAATCTGAATTTCCCTACAACAGCAATGAATCTTCTGTTAATGCAGTGATTTTCCATCTCAAACACATTTTCATCCCAACAACATAATAAACCCCCTGAAGAATCAACAGCTGGAGATTCAATGACACCCTGAAAAATATTCAGCCCATTCCTTCTCAGAAAAGATCTTTGTAACTTCTCTGCTTTAGTTTCTTGTAGCCAAAGAAAGGAAGGATATGTGCTAGAGACTAATCTCTGAACTGCTTTCTGTTTTTCTCTTCTTCCCAAGCCCTTACATTCCATGAAATTATTGTTAATTTATCCTTCATTAATATTGCTTGAAAAACTGACTTCCCCACTATGGCAACTCAATTGGCCATATTCATGCCCTGTTCTAATTTAATGATTTTATCCAGAAAAGCTTCCTTCCCCTCAATAAAAGAAACACCCAGAATCTGACTCACTTGCCATGTAGCTACTGCTTCATCCAAAAGCTCCAAAAACTCTGAAGAAGATGCTGTATAAATGTTAACATGTTCTAGAGCTTCTCTTACCAATGATCTTTTTGCCCTTTTCTTACAAAAACCAGATTTGGAATTGAACATATGTCTATCCTTAACACAACCCTCTGGCTCTCCATCAAAACTACTAACCACAGCTGTTTCTACTAAATTTGTCTCCTCTCTGCCTTGAAAATTAAACTCTGCTGCTGTAGAAATCTGATGAACTGACGTGCAGACCTGATTATTAGCTTTCTTTGGATCTGAAACAATCTCTGTTACATTAATTCCCTTTGGATTCTCCCCATGCCAATATTTCCTCGCCCTCCTCCTTCTATAAACTCTTCTGTAACTGGCCATTTTCCTTCTCTCAAGAGGCTCACTTTTAGTAGATAACGAGCTTCTATGCACCACCATCACTTTATTTCTTAAGTGGCTCTTCAATAATTCTGAATTAGGATCTATCAGCGAAAAGTTAGATTTAGAATCCTCAATATCTTCACTGGCAGACGAAACTGAAAAGAAGCTGGTCCCCTTATTCTGTTTTTTAACACTGCTAGCCTCTTTAATCCCCCTGTTCTGAACCAATTTACCAAACTTGTCAATTGTATAGCCTGGCCCAGAAGGAATTATCTTATTAGCCCCCAACCCTGACAGCTCATTGTCATCGTATAGGGACTCAGGCCCATCAACCGAAATATTTGAATTTCTGATGCCCAAACCTGCAAAATCACCTACTATGATATTCCCACCATTCTGAACACCTGACAATCCTCTTTTAATGCCTTTCCCATGTTTAGTACATCTTGGAAAGTGAATTTCCCCATCAGACTGTACTGAGCCGAAAGAAGCACCATCATCACTCCATAAGTCAACCTTCTGTCTGAACATCTTTGCTGATTTGACAGAACTTTCCTCATATTCTGACTTCTCCCAGTCTCTACCTTCCTCAGACCTCAACTCGCCAGACTGTTCTCCAACTGCTCCGTTCACCGGAGAAAATTTGAAAAAAAGATTTGAATCTTCATAGCCCGATCCAACTTTGATCTTAACTCTATACGATCTGCCATAGGATCCAAAAGTAATGAATTCTGGAACATCGAAAAGAGTTGCAACTCTCAAAAGAATCCTCGCAGACGTGAGATCCTCCCTTTTCTTAGTGGAATCATGGATTTCTACCATATTTCCCCATCTCCCAGCAACTCGTACCAAGAAGGATTCATTCCAGCATAACAGAGGAACACCAATTAACTCAACCTGACAAAAGGCCATCGAAACTCCATCTTCATTCAGTAAAGGGGCCACTCTGTCAAACCAGACGCCTATTTCATTTTCCTTCTTTGTCCATGCCTCCATCATCTCTTCATAAGATTTGAAAATGATAGCAAATGAATTTTGGACATAACCCCAACCAACAACCTGTACTTCATAACCCTTATCAATGAAAGCCTCCTGAACTGACTTAAAATCAAGGGAAAGCTTAATAATCCCTGTTAAAGATCTCTTTACCCAGCTCGAACTTTCATTAGGACATTTCCAGAACATTCTTCCTAGCTTTCTCCCTGTGACCCCCTTCAAAATATGACTCCTTGTACCCCAATGCATGGTTCTTCATAGCATTAGACAGTAAAGCATCTTTGTACGATCTGTCATCCCTAACACTCCTTCTGAGAAGATCAACCTCCTTCCACTTAGAAGGTCCTGCTGTAAACGAGTCTAGAACCATCTTAACTAGAATATTCCTTACCTCTTTCCTTGGACGAGCAACAGTGTATTTTGCAACTCCAACTGTAATCCTTCTCCCATCTATCAGTGAACCATTTAACATATCAATAGCCCTCTTCAAACCAGATTCCCTCTCAAACTAGATAAAACCGAAAGTGGAGAATCTATATTTTGGATTTCTAGTTTCTTTTGGGATGAAAACTCTCACCACTGTTCCCTGAGCCGAAAAAATACCCCTAAGCTCCTGTCGAGACACTCTCCTACTGAGGTTATCTACAAAAGCTTTCCAGACCTCGTCGAAATCAGACTTCCCCTTCAACTTTTCTCTCTCTACTACTCTCTCACCCATTCTCGTTTTCTTATTTCAGAAAGCTTTTGTACCAAATGTCAATGATATAAGAAACTTTGTAATTGGCAGAACTTCATTCTGATGGTAATTTATAATCAAAATCTGATATTTTTTTTAAGAAAGGGAGGCCTTGTTAAAAAACCCCTTCATAATCGTCGAAACACTAAGGTATCTCGACGGACATTGGAAGGAGGAAAAGTGTGCCTCAAAATTTTATTACCAACCAAGAAAATCAGTACAAAATTACCATTACAGCAACAACACCTTACATACGAAGAAACCTCCTAGAAAAAAAACACAAGCTAATCCAATTCCTATCTTAGCTAATTCATCCGCTTCACAATTCACAACTCTACTGACATGTCTTACAATAACATTCCTATCTACTACCAAAGACCCAATTTCCTTCACCAGTGAACTAAATAAAGCATGATGACAAGAACCCGGAATCTTGATCCAATCTAACGCTTTGTTGTAATCGCTCTCCAAAATAAGTCTTCCCCTTGAGCTCCAATTCGAATTCATGAAGAATAATATACCGGCTTTGATAGCCAATAGTTCGACCAAAATTGGAGTGCCCGAACCAACACTTTCAGAAAAGGTCCCCAACACCGAACCATCTTCATCCCTTAGTAAACCACCTATTCCCCCTTTAGTCCAAAATTTATCCACAACTCCATCCACATTTATCTTGAAGAAACCCTTAGGAGGAGGGCACCAAGACACCGAGCTAGCGCGAGTTTTATTACAACACACCCATGAATCAGCTAAAGCAGGATTACCCACAAGACAATCGAAAGGAATTGGGACAACAGGAAATTTCGCCAAGAACCAAGAAATCAGTATGTGCCTTGTTAAGAACAGCAGTGTGTTGTCTAGCTTCATACCTTAAAAAATTATCGCATTCCTATACTTCCAGACCGACCTTAAAATCGCTCCTGGAATAAACACCCAAATTTTCGAACGAGGCACCAGCAACATCCAAACTGAAACTAGAGTAGCCGGACTTTCTGGAGCAGCAAAAGGGACATCCCACATAAAAAAAATGGACCATAATTTCCAAACTACCGAGCAAGCCACAAACAAATGAGAAACCAATTTCGGAGTCGAACCGCACAGGGGGCAAAGGTTGTCCACGATCCCAGGGACTCCACGTTTCAGCAGCTCAACTTTAACTCCTACCTTCATACGCAAAACCTGCCAGACAAAAACTTCCACCCGAGGAGGAGCCACCCCAAGCCATATAAGATTTGACCAATCTAGTTCCACATTCTCTTTCTCATTTAATAATTTTAAACAAGATCTAACGGAATAAACGACTTCTCTATTTCCTGTCTACACAGAAGTGTCTTCCAAAGAAGCATCAACATAAAACTTGTAGAGAGTAAAATTTATTTCGAGCCAAAGCTCCAACTCCTAGTCCGCAAGGTTTCTCCTCAACTGGATATCCCAAAACCATCCTGCCTGACTTTATTTTCTGAAATCATAAATTCTTCCCCATTTGTTAATCGAAAGAGCATACATCCTTGGATAACGGTCTTTTAAAGAGCATACTCCCAGTCAGCAGTCTCGCTGCCGACATATCCTTTCTCTTCTTGGTCGACTCCTGAATACAGACCAACGAACCCCATCTTTCGGCAAGCCTCTCTAAAAACTTTTCATGCCAACATAATAAAGGAACTCCGAATAGCTCAATCAAACAGTACGCTATTGGGACTCCAGCCAAACAATCAAACCAGAAAAACAGTTCTTCATTCTTTTTATTCCATGTCTCCGACATTGCTTCTGCCGACTTGAAGGTAATAATACACGAGTTCCATGCATAACCCCAACTGGCGACCTTCGCTTCTATTCCTTCACTTGATAATGCCTGTTGCACCAGCTCCATCTCAAAGGTCGATTTGATAATCCCAGTTAACGAATGCTCCATCCAACTCGACTTATCTGGAGGGATGCGCATCTCCCAAACATTCCTCATCCCTGTTGAAACTTGCTGATTACACCCTCTATTCTCCAAGGTTCCAGGTCCATTCATCACCCTCTCATTCAAAACCAATACTTTGTAAGATCTGTCATCCCCTATACTTCTTATGGACTCACCACCCTCTCTGGATATCATCTTTTCACCGCCAGCTAACTTTTTAGTTTCCCCTTGGACTTTACCTGCAACATCTTCTCCCTTTCGAGCTTTTTGATATTTGGCAACCCCCCACTGATGCTCTCTTTCCGTTAATCCATGATCCATTGATATTCGCAATAGCATTCCTCATGCCAGACTCATTCGCAAACTGAACAAAAGCGAAAGTTGAAGTTTTATACTCAGGTTTGTTCATAACACTCGGTATAAAGACCCTAATGACAGGACCATGGAATAAGAAGAGTTCCCTTAACGTTCTCCTTGATACTCTCTTGTTCAGATTATTGACAAAGATTCTCCATTCCTCACCGGAGGAAGGTTGACGTTTCAAGTTCTCTCTCGCTCTCTCTCATTCTCTCTCATCGTAACTTTATCAAAATCTGATTTATCATTTTTTAAATAAGCAATCACATGACCCTTTGGCAATTCCAATGCTCTTCCTATATCCTACATATGGTGTTTGTGTCCCAAATTAACGTTAGACATTTCATATTGGGTAACACATATCAGAAAACTAGCTTTAGATGTTCTTCTGTCTATTGCCATTTGCCACCCTCTAATGTTTCAAGAGAATGTGTTCTTGGAAATGTGTGCATTTATCTAGATCCAACCACTACCATGAGAGACAAATAGTGATATGGAACAATGAAAAGTAATTATTAGATACATTTGTGATAAGTAATGAATATGAAGTTTGAACTGTTATTAAAGGATGGAGGGACCAATCTACGTGTTTCCTTGTGTTGCTTTCCTACTTGTCTGATGAGAGGACTGAGGAAGGATGGTTTATATGCAGTTGCTATATGGGTACCTTTACGTAATAAATCACTAGCGGTCGGTATGGAGACATCTTCCTCTCGATCGAGTCATGAGAGAAAGGGAGAGAGTGTCAGAGAGAAAGGGAGAGAGAGAGAGAGTGCCATAGGCGTCCAGTCCTCCGGTGAGGAATGGACGGCGTTTGTCAACTTTCTGAGTAAGAGGGTAACTTGGCGAACACTAAAGGAAATTTTTCAACAACATGGTCGCGTTATTAGAGTCTACATTCCGAGTAGCTCCACCAAGCAGAACTATAGAAACTACACATTCACTTTCGTTCAGTTTGAGAAGGAAGATGGGTTGATGAAGGCGATTGCAAATGTGAATGGTATTTGGATAGATGGTAAGAAAGTATCAGTTGGTGTAGCTAAGTACCAGAAGCAGAGGTCCAGGCAAGCGGATAATAGAGATGTCAGAAGAGAAGAAGGTAAGTTGAAAATGGGAATGACTTCGAGAAGAAGACTAAGGTCAGTGTCGATCAGTAAATTGAGGGATGAGAGAACATATAAGGATGCGCTGGTCTCTCATGATGAGCAAAGGGAAGTTCAGGGGAACAAAGAGATTAAGGAGGGTCGTCCAGGAGAGGAAGAAGGGCTGAGGAATGTATGGGAGATGCATATCCCATTAGATGAGTATGATTGGGTTAAAAGATCATTGACTGGAATTATTAAATCCCAGTTTGATTTGGAATTAGCGGTGAAGGGGCTGGCTAGCGATGGAATCATAGTCAGGGGAGCTAAATGGGGCTATACATGGAACTCTTGTATCTTAACTTTGACTCAGTGGAAGAATTAGAAAAGGCAAGGACGAGCAGAGGGGAGGAATGTTGTTTTGGTTTGACTGGCTTGACCCGCTTATGAGCGAAGGAGGAGTTCCGTTGGCTTTTTGCTCAGTTGAATTGGTTGGAATTCCTTTATTATGTTGGAACGTATCTTTCTTGGAAAAGTTTCTTTCAAAGTGGGTGAAGCTGATCTGTATTCATGAGTCGACGATCAAAAGGGAGGATATAGCGGTGGCAAGAGCTCTACTGAAGGTGGCCAGTCCGTTCGACATACAGGAATTTGTTTATATGGGTTCGTATGGGCGTTCTTTCAAGGTTAAAATTATTTTGGGGTCGGTTAGTATCAAACAGGAAAGCTTTGCAGTAAAAAAATCTATGGTGGCCGGAGATGGTGTGCACAGTAACGACGCTCAATCAGAGGAGGAAGATGATAGTCATTCAGTCGGGGTTGGTAATCAGGATTTGATAGCTAAGGATTCTAGGGATACATATGTCAGATGGTTAGTAGGGGAAAACTGTACATCTATGGTAGGCGGCAAAGGGGAAGAGCATTTATTGTCGCAGGAACTACAAGGTCAAAATAGTGGTGCTATGATGTCAGAATTACCAGATGGGATTTTGAATTTAAAAGGGGATTATTGAGGTCTTGGGTTAAGAGACGATTTTTTAGTTGAAAGTGTGGCAGCCCAATCTGTGGACTCGAGTGAGGACACCCCATTTTCTTTTATTGGGCCTGTGGTTAATCTAACCAATTTGGGGTTTGGTAAGGGGAATGAATCCCGGTTGGAAAATTTGGTGGAGCCGCAGAAAACTGGTTCGGATAAGTCTAATGTGCAAAAAACGGCTAATGATCCTTCTGTCGTTAGGATACAGCCAGTATCTAGAGAAGATCTTAACAAGTCCAATGAGGTTTTGATTGATGGAGGAGCATTCCTGAACAAAGAAGCTAGTAGTGAGGAAGGTATAGAGGAGGTTAGGGAAGAAGAGTCGATTCACATGGGCAGGAATCAAGGGGTGGTTGTTATAAGGAGCCTCATACTATTGGCCTTAGTAGCTGGAGTCCTTTCAATCAACTGTCTAGGAGTCTGCATTTGGGAAGGTGGAAGAGAGGGTCTGTCTCCAGAGTGTATAGAAGATCTAGAGAAAGAAAGGTGTGGTTTTATCCATGCAGAGAAAATGAGTCAATGTTTCCATTGGAGGTGTCTGATCACAATAGGTCTAGAATTATTCCTATCTCGAGTATTTTACCTATTACTAATATCTCGGGGAAAAGCCCAATTGGGACCCAGGATGAAGATGGTTCTAGCCAGAATTCGGATGTAGTTCGGTCACAGCTTCCCCGGGGAGATGGTGAGGGTGTTAAAGGAAATAAGCCTGGATCAGAAGCAAGGATTGGTATTAGAAGAAAGAAAAGGATACTGATTAGGGAAGCACTGGACGTGGCTAGTATCCTTACTGTGTATTCTTCAAATTTCTCCTTATTTTTAGAAGAAGCGCTGGCTACATGGGAAGTCAGTAAATTGCTAGGGATCTCATTCAAAGAGGGGAAGAAGGCCTTTTTGGATAAAATAATTAATCTGGAGAAAGGTTTGGCTGATCGTAGGGAAGGGGTGGTTCCAGGGGAGTAGGGATCTCTCGGCTGCTTTGCTTTGAGGTTTTGTTTCCATATATATATACATGGTAAAGATGAAGATTATTTATTGGAACATTAGGGGTATCCGAAAAAAGGAAAAATCAAGAGCCGTAGCTACTATGGTCAGGAATTATAAACCAGGCATTCTTCTCATTCAAGAAACAAAGCTGGAAAAATGTTCTCAGGCTATTAGGAGAAGGATAGGTGGAAGTATTCTTAATGGTTGGATTGTCGTTCCAGTTGTGGGGTCTGCAGGAGGATTAATGGTGTTGTGGAATGATAAGGAATTTGAAGTTACAAATAGACATTTAAGCAGTAGATTCATAGTTGTCTTTGGAAAATTTAAGAATTCATGTGATACATGTGTGATTATTAATGTCTATGGTCCAAGCATTGATTCGGAAAAGGAGGATTTTTACAGGGAATTACTGAATTTTGTAATTGCTCAAACAGTATCAGTTTGCATTGGGGGTGATTTTAATGTGTATTTTGATCCGACAGAGAAGATAGGAATGTCTCAGAATTGGTTTTCTATAGCTATTCTAAGAAATTTCCTGAATCAAACTAATTTAATCGATCTACCTATGGTTGGGGGAAGGTTCACTTGGTGTAATAATAGAGAAGCCTCTACTTGGGTCAGATTGGATAGGTTCCTAATTTCTGGGGATTTTCTGATCAGTTTTCCTAATGTTGTGCAAAGCTTGTTACCGAGGTCTTTATCTGATCATAATCCCGTTTGTTTGGAGGAAAAAACTGTTGATTGGGGCCCCAAACCATTCAGATTTTTTAATTATCTTTTAGAGGAAAAAGGTTTTGAGGATATAGTTAAATCATCCTTGGATGTTTCGAGGGGAGTAGGAGTAGGGGCTTTTTTAGCATTCTTCAAGGAACTAAAAAATCGATCAGAGTTTGGTCCGGCAGAAAGTTTAATGGAATTTTTGAGTCCATAGCAGATCTAGAATTGAAGATTAATGATCTTGAATTTAAGGCTCAAGCTGGGGACCTCTGCCAACAGGGCTGGGGGCATCTGCTACAGTTCAGATCGGATCTATGGAGGTTGTATAGGATTGAAGAAAGCATCTGGTTCCAGAAATCAAGGGCGAAATGGATTAAAGATGGGGATAGAAACACTAGATTTTTTCATTTAACTGCTCTAAACAGGAGTAGGAGAAATGAAATTACTAGTTTGAAGATCAATGGTTCTGAAGTTGCTGATCCGCAATCTATTAAGTTGCATATTGCGGCCTATTTTAAGGAATCCTATAGTTCCAAGTCAACGCTGGGTGTAGAGGATTTATCCCTGGAGTTTTCTATGCTATCAGTGTTCTAATCTTTAAAACTTGAGGAGAAGTTCACGGAACAAGAAATATGGCAAGCGATAGCTTCTTCGGATAGTTCTAAAGCACCAGGACCGAATGGCTTTACCATGGGCTTCTTCAAGAAATGTTGGCCGGTTTTAAAGGAACATGTATTGAAGTTTTTCCAGGATTTTACAAGGTAGAAAATGGAACACGGAGTTAATCACGCGTTTATTACACTTATTCCGAAGAAGACTAATCCAGAAAGTGTGGAGGATTTCAGACCAATCAGCCTTGTAGGTAGTTTATACAAGATTCTCTCAAAAGTATTATCTAAAAGGTTGAGTGGCTGTGTTGGGGACATAATCAGGCAATCCCAATTTGCTTTTATTGCGGGGAGACATCTATTGGATTGCGCCTTCATTGCGAACGAAGGTATTGATTTCTAGAGAAAACAAGGATTACAAGGGGTAGTTTTTAAAGTTGACTTCCGAAGAGCATATTACACTGTGGAATGGCCTATTTTGTTTAGAGCAATGAAAGAAATGGGATTTGGAAACAGATGGTCCTCGTGGATTTCTCAATATCTGTCTACAGCTTCTATTTCGATTCTTGTTAACTGGTCACCTTCTGAGGAGTTTGCAATGGAAAAAGGTCTTAGACAAGGCTGCAGTCTTTCTCCACTTTTGTTCAACATTATAGGCGAGATGCTACACTTGATGCTTTCTAAAGCAATCGAGAGGGGTTTATTCCAGGGTATTATTATGGGGAATTTTGGAAATTCTACCATGCTGTCCCATCTACAATTCGCTGATGAATTAATAATTTTTTGTCAAGCCTCTATTAATCAGATCAAGAATGTAAAAAGGGTGCTGAGGATCTTTAGCATTATGACAGGTTTACACCTCAATTTAGCAAAGAGTAAGCTGTTTGGTATCAATTTGGAAGAGGGAGTGTTATCGGATTGGGCAGAGCAAGTGGGTTGTTCAATTGGTTTTCTACCAACAGAATACTTGGGACTTCCCTTGGGAGCTAGGAAAAACACAGAGGCTCTATGGGATCCGGTCTTTAAGAATTTTAGTTCCAAACTTGCGGGGTGGAAAGCGTCATGTCTGTCTTTGGCTGGGAGGACAGTTCTGTTGAAGTCGGTGCTAACCTCTTTGCCGATTTTCTTTCTATCTCTTTTCAAAATGCCGTGCAATATCGGAAGGAAGCTTAATTCCTTAATGGCTAACTTTCTTTGGGTTGAGAAGGGGGATAAGCGGAGGATTCACTGGGTAAATTGGAACACGGTTTACAGGCCTATGAACTGTGGTGGACTTGGTGTCCTTGATTTGAATCTTACTAACCGGGCTTTACTAGGCAAGTGGGTGTGGAAATTTGCCAATGACAAAAACTCTCTGGAAATCTGTGTTGTGTAGTAAGCAAAAGGTCAGCTGGAACACTATGTCTATTGGAAAGGTTACTTCTCCGAAATCTTCATGGATCTTGAGAGGCATTGCTAATAATTTTTCTAAGAATGATTCGGTAGGGAACTTTCTTAAGATCGAATTCGAAGCTGCAAGTAGGTAATGGGAAATCAATTTCTTTTTGGAATGATGTTTGGGCTGATGAGGTCCCTCTTAAAATAATTTTTCCTAGAATCTATGTGCTTTCCATTAATAAAGGGGGGGAGATTGTTGAGTTTGGCAGCTATGGACCGAGTGGTTGGGAGTGGAATGTCCAAACTAGAAGGAATCTGAGTGATTGGGAATTGGACCAGTGGTTGGCTTTGATGACAAAACTTAAGGATGTCAAACTGTCAGAGCTGGTGGAGGACTCCCTTTCTTGGTCTGCTAGCGGAGATAGATTGCTTTCGGTTAAATCGTGCAGGAAAACCTTTGGCTCGGAGGTCGGGAGTAATGATTTGTGGCTACAAGGAGTTTGGAAGGGTTTTGCTCCACCGAGAGTGGAAGCTTTTCTATGGCAACTTGCACATCAGAAATTGGCAGTTAAGGCTGAGTTGGTTAAGAGAGAAGTTTCTTTAGGGGAAGATATACAGTGTCTTTTTGCAAGATTCAGGAGGAAACAGTTCAACACTTATTTATTTCTTGTATTGTTGCTTGGAATTTGTGGAATAAAATAGCTAGCTTCTGGGATATTTCGCTTGTTCTTCCTCAAGACCCTCTTGCTTTGTTTAGTTCCTGGGGTGAGTTGAGGGGAAACTCGACGATATGGAAGTTTTTCCGGGTGTTATCTTCTGGTCAATCTGGAAAGCCAAGAATGCTATAGTGTTCGAAGGTTCTAACCTGGACAACATGTCTCTGTTCTTTACAGTTAGATTCAGGCTATCAAAATGGTTTTTAGCCAAGTTTCCTACGGTTAATATTCAGGAGGATTTGTTGATTGGTAATCCATCTCTAGCAGATGGGTTTCTCTAACTTTAGCAAAAGTTGGTCATAACCTGCGTTGGATTCCCCCCCTGTTGATTTTCTTAAGATGAACGTTGATGGAGCAGTTAGGCTTGGAGGCTCGGGTGGAGGTATAGGAGGTATATTGAGAGATTGGGAGTGTCGCACACTTTTGACTTTTTCAGAGAAAGTTGACCAAGGTACTCCTCTAGCTGAATTAAAGGCTATTAAAAGGGGTATTGAAATTTTTCTGGCTTCAGTTTGGTTTTCTGTTGGGAGATTGATTGTTGAGAGTGATTGCAAGTCGGTAGTGGAATGGATTAAATCACCGGCTTTGGCTCCTGTTTTCTACTCGTCTTTGGTTAATCAGATTTTGACACTTTCAAATGGCAAGGTTCATTCAGTGAGGTGGATTCCAAGAGCGAGCAATGGGGAGGCTGATAGCTTAGCTAAGAAAGGGATAGGTTGACTGTAAAGCCCTGTCACTGGATTTTCTGGTCCAGCGAAACGGTCTATTAGAAAATTGTTGTTAAGTTTTATGGGATGTATTGTGGTGTAGTGTTTAAATATTATGTAAGATTGTATTATCAATAAAGTTTTTAAGGCACTCTTTTCCTCCTTCCGCTGATTAAGGAGCTTACCCCTAAGCTCCTTTAATCAAGAAGGGGGTTTTTAACGAGGCCTTCCATTCCTAACAGAAAAAAATATGCAGTTGCTATATGTCTCTTGAAGCAGTTAACTTTAGCCTCCGATTCTAAATCATTTGAATTTATTGGATGAGGATATCACTTTACATTTTCGATTCTTCGTGAATTTTTTTCAATCTTGATTTAATATTTTATGATGCAGAAGTAAGTGAAACCAACAAAATGTTGTTTAAGTATTGTAATGCTTCAACTGTAAGTTATCATTTCTATGTGGACATTTTAAACTTTATCGCTTGATTTTAAAATTTATGGATTGCTACTATATGCTTGCTTTTGTATAATTATATTTAACCGACTTGAAGTTAGGTGTCAACTTGTTTTCTTCTATTCCTAAAACGAGTCCACTTTTTCACAGATAATTTTGTGTATTTAGGAGTTCCATTAAGGTATTACTTGTATAATCTGCGTGTTTCTTCTGTCTATATGGTGTCCTGTGAATGCATCATTGATCTGGGTTAAAAGACGATCTTTGTTTCCTCTGCCTTCTATTATATGACATTGATTCTGGTTATATATAATTATTTGTACTTTCCTCCTAACAATATTGTAGATAAAAAAGGATGGAATAGAAAAGCTTGTTGTACTTCCACTTTATCCTCAATTTTCAATATCAACTAGCGGTTCAAGTCTTCGACTCTTGGAAAGTATATTTCGGTGAGGAATGAGGAAACTTTTCTTGCATTCCTTGATGTAAATTTGAAGTATAATCTAAAATCTATGTTCCTCTGACAATGTAATCAATTTGAAGCATAATAATACATGCAAATGTTCCTGTTTCTGATCAATAGAAGTTTGATTTTGGTCTTGATTGACCAGTCAAAATCACGAGCTCACTGAAAGGTTGAACTTTTCTTGTAATAATCTATATTTGCAATGGTAGATAGCAATTTTGACAACTGAGTTTTCACTTGATTCCTGCTTATTTGGTTCGTAGTTTATGACTTTCAAATGTTCCTGATATTTTAAAATATTTCAGAACCAGATTTTAGAATTGCATCTTGGTTTTTAGCTAAGTTTTAGATTCTGTTATTTCTATGGATTCTCTAATCGGTGACCTTTCCCTAGGGGATTCATGCTTCCCACTCAACAAATCGATTGTTTCTACAATTCCTTGGTCCCCCCTCCTAAGGGCTTTGTAAAATTGAATGTGGATGCAGCTACAAGTTGTGATTGGAAGAGCAGTGGAGTTGCGGGTATTCTAAGAGATGAGGAAGGTCTTCTTCTAGGATCTTTTAAGGAGGCTACTGGTTCGGGTCCACCTTTTTTTGATAGAATAGTAGGCCTCACTAAAAACCCCCTTCATGATTAACGGAACTTGAAAATAGTTCCTTAATCAGCGGAAGGAGGAAAAGAGTGTCCTAGGAATTCATTAACCTCAAAACATTACAAAGTAATACAAAGTCTAATCTCCCTCCAGAGATTAAAAGCCAAAAAGAAACAACCCTTAACAGAACATAATTCTCAACCAATACCAGCCTTAGCTAGAACATCCGCCTCTATATTGGCTGTCCTACTAACCCATCTAATAAGACCTTCATAAACACTAAGTTTTTGAATAATGTCCTTAACAACTTGAACATAAACGACAGGACAAGAACCAACATCCTTGACCCAACCAATTGCCACCTTACTATCACTCTCGATAATCAATCTCTCTTTAAATCTGTGGCGAATAGATTCATAATAATATAACCCCTTTAGGATAGCTTTCAATTCCATCAAAATTGGAGGTCCCGGACCAGCAGGCTCTTTGAAGGAGCCAAGAATCGAACCAGAAATGTCTTTCAGAACACCACCTAAACCACTCCTCTTCCAATCACTAGAAGTAGCCGCATCCACATTAAGTTTAATAAAACCCTTTGGAGGAGGGGACCAAGGAAACTTAGTTGAAATCCGATTAGTATGAGACGAGTAAGAATCCACTAAGGACGGGTCGGCAATAAGAGCATCCTTGGAAATAGAAATCTGAGTTTCCCTAGCTAGAAACCATGAAGCAAGCCTGCACCTTGCTAGAAAGAATATTTCTGCTCGATCAAGCTTCCCTCCTTCAAACACTATATAATTCCTAGTGTCGAAACGATTTTTTCTAAAAGGCGAAAAAAGTGAGATTTTAAAAAAACCACATTAATTTTTAATTTATATCTTTCAATTGATTTTTAATTTAAAACAAATGCGATTTAAAAACCTCTCGTTTCGAAAAAATTCAAATTTCTTTTATGATCGAAAAAAATACAATTCAAAGAGTCGCCACCAATCTTTGATTAGGGTGTGATTGGGCACCCAAAAATGATGTCATTTTAAATAAAAAATTAACTTTAATTAAAACAACAAATCGAGGTCTGCGTTACCAAAATCCGAGTTCGGGAGTCGGTTACGTGTGGGGAAGGATTAGCACCCCCACAACGCCCTAAATCGGTACCTAGTCGACTAATTAACGTCTTTGCAATGAACTTTACAAATTCGGATTTATTTTGATTTTTGATCCCATCAAATAAAAATGTAAATTTAAAACATTCAAAAGCACTCAAAATAATTAAATTAAAATTACCAAGTCGTTTTAGAAAGATAAAGAATGTTCGATTATTTACAAATATCGAGACCAGATCTTAAAGATATAACAACCTTTTCTCGATATATTTAAATAAACGAACATTTCTTTTTCTCTCGTTCCCAAATTTTAGGTGACGAATCATTTTTTTTGAGTTTCACTTTCGGGATACACTTTTATTTTAAAATCATTAAAAGCGGACCTCAAATCAGTTATGACTGCCCCACTTCAACAATTTTAAATTAAAAGGGTATTACCCTTAGTCCAATTATGTAATAGGTCAAGTTATGCGCGTGAGGCTATCATGCAAATTATGCAGAATGATTTCAAGAAAACCTATACCTAGATAAATACACAAATGAATAAAAATGCCATGTCAAACAAACATAAGGACTGAAATGGAACGAGCCATAAATTTTAAAGTTAAAATCATAAGTTTAGCATAAATAAAGTCCTAACATATAAAACCATCACATTCCATGTACCAAATTTGAAATAAATACCTAAACATATGTAGGACTGAAATTAAATTCGCATAAAATAAAGGAACAAAATTACTAACATGAAAAATTCAGCCTAGGGATTCAAACGAAACATGCAAAAACATAGAAGCAAAATGCCTAAAATAACAAGAACTAAATGACACAACATTTGGGACTGAACTTAAATACGCATAAAACTATGAAGATCAGATTAAAAATAATAAGATACTCTATTCATGGATTAAAATGAACTAAACCGAATAAATGCATGACTAACTAAGAAATAAATCCACAATTACATGCTGGACCAAAATGTAGATTTACAAAACCACTTAGCAAATGTACAAACCAAGAATAATTCAAAACAACTATGTTCAAGGACTAAAATAGAACGTGCAAACACTTGAAAACCAAATGTGCAAACGAAAGAAAATGTATACCATATCATTCAGGACTAAAATAAAATGTATATGAAAGATGAAGTCCAAATTACAAAACAAACAAGACTCGATTGGGACCAAAATGGAAATCAACGGCAGAGGTAGTGACCTTAAAGAAATTATCCCTAAAATTATAATATAAAACCTACTTTAAACTAAACCTAACCCTCATTCTTCATATTTTCTTCTTCCTCACAGCCGCAATGCTCCCTTCTTCTCCCTCTCCCTGCGCAGTTCTCACTTCTAACTCACAAACTCACACAGCCATCTCTCGACCACTCATCTCCTTGAACCACCGTGATAGTCACCGACGATGAAGCACCCGAACCGACCTAATGAGCCTAGACGCCTCCTTCCTCTCTAACCCTCAACCAAAACGAACAACCAATGCCGCCTATAGACTCCGACGAGGGCCTAAACCAGTAAGGTAAGCTAAGCTGAACCTTTCCTTTAACTTCTCTTCTGATTTTGCTTCTAGTCTAAACAAGATTTCAAACCGTACGAAACCAACATGACTTGGTGTTGAACCAATTTCAGACCATGAACTCGAGAATTTCGGACCCTAAACATAAAAAAAAATGAACCAAACGGGACAGAAACCCAACCTGGACGCAGCAAAACTGACCTTGACAATCAATCAAAACAGAACCAGAGGTAAATCTAACTGTCTATTTCTATCTTCCTTACCTTTAGTTTGTTTTTTTTTTTTGGTTTAGAAATAAAAACACTCATACAAATTACTAGAATTTGAAATAAAGAGAGAATATACCAAAAGAATGGCTCTTTGCTTGTTATTGCTTTCCTGAAAAACAATGATTGTTACAATGCTTGACCTTGTAATATGGAAATATTGTTTTCCCCTATGCTCGAATTTCCTCACTGAATATTGATGGAATTTCTGCTTGATTCGTTTTGAACCGGACAGTAGAACCCCCTTTCTTTCTTTCTTTTTTCTTGTTTCTGGTCGTTTTTTTGTCTTCATCCCTCCCCCGTAATGCTTTCTATCTTTTTCTTATAATCCTCTGTTCTGTTCCCGTGAAGTCTCCCCTTTCTGATGGTTTCCAGTAGTTAAAAAAAAACTGACCTCCCCTGTTCTTTTTTTGCGTGTCCCACGTTTCTGGTAGTTAATTGAAAACTGATACTTTACGGTTTTCTTGACTGCTCAACATATCTCTCTCTATGCTAACGGTTCCCTCACGTTTTGGTGCTGCCTTGGTTATTATCTTTGTTTGCAGTCCTTTCATTTTCAGTGGCAAACCGTTCATGCAGAGGCTGGGAAACATTGTTGCTGGAAGCTGAGCTCGGTTCTTAGTTGTTGGGCTGCCAGTTTGGTTTTGATCTCCCACCAATTGAGCACTTTGAGTTGGACCGGACAAATCAAGCATCTACAGCTGCCCCTCTTTACTTATTGTTGTGTAACGAGAATAGAGCAAAGATCAATAGATGATTGAGTTTGTCAAGTCATTAGAACTTTAAAAGATTAATCCATTCCACTGTTACTTCAAGAGAAATGATACTTGAAAAATCTTCAAATAACGGGTCTGCTCCCTTTTCTTTCAAGGAGTATAAGACTCGAACAATCCTTGGCAAACGTGTCTGCTCCCTATTCGTTCAAGGAGTATAAGACTCGAATAATCTTCGACAAACAGGTCCGCTCCCTATCCGTTCAAGGAGTATAGAACTCGAACAATCTTCAATAAAACGGGTCCGTTCTCTATTCCTTCAGAGAGTATAGAACTCGAAAAATCTTCAATAAACAGGTCCGCTCCCTATTCTTTCAGAGAGTATAGGACTCAGTCTTTAACAAACGTGTTCGCTCCCTATCCGTTCAGGGAGTATAGAACTCGAAAATCTTCAACAAAACGGGTCTGCTCTCTATTCCTTCAGAGAGTATAGGACTCAATCTTCAATGAACTTGTCCGCTCCCTATTCATTCAGAGAGTATAGGACTCAATCTTCGACAAACTTGTCCGCTCCCTATTCCTTCAGAGAGTATAGGACTCAATCTTCAACGAACTTGTCCGCTCCCTATTTCTTCAGAGAGTATAGGACTCAATCTTCAACAAACTTGTCCGCTCCCTATTCTTTCAGAGAGTATAGGACTCAATCTTCAGCAAACGAATTTGCTTCACTACTCTTTCGTGAAGGCTTATAGATGATTTGCTTCAAGGGTCAAACCTGAAAATCAAACATTATTCATCATGAATGTATATTTGAAAAATATTATACTAAAAAATTTAGAATTTGAGAAATTTTTTGAAGATCCATCTCCATCGTGAAAACTTGTCTGGAGCCATTGGATATTTAAATCTGCTTTGACTCAATTTTCGTATAAACAACATTCTTTTCAAAATCTCAAGACCAGTTATCTTCATCTCGATGCTTCAAACTCTTCAATCTTCAACTATCATTGGGAAACCTGCAAATGCTTAAGTCATCATGCAATTATGAATGCCATGATCTTATTCATGCCTAAATGTATGCAAATATGCTATTTGATACATTTTCTTCTTTGAAGGAACTCTATCTCCTTTGATCTCGATGGAACTCAGCTTCATCTTGGGCACAGAACGTTTGACCAGTTCACCCCAGTTGACAATCTCAATTCCATATCTCTCGGCTTAACATGACCTTGACTCCTTTTTTCTTGAAACCCGCCAGTATCCATGACCAACTTCTTGATTAATGGTAACCTCATTGGGTCATCTTTTAATGGCTGAGATTTTCTTTGAATTTGAGGATTTTAGTTTCCCATGGCCACACAAGCTTACATGTTTAAACCATTGTCAACTTCAGAATACCTGCATTTTCCCAAAACCTTTTGCACAATAATACAAAATGATCTCATGTACTTCAAGTTAAGTCATATGTTTTAACCTTTCAAAATAAGATGTTTGCAAAAAGGAAATTATCAAGAAAAGACATCTCTTTATTTATATAAATACAGAGAATTTTAGGCAACTAAATGGCAAACTTTTAACTGGAAACAGTAAAAGAACAAAAGAGTAGGCGTCTTCAAATATCAATAATGCAAATGCTTTTGAACTGGCACGCCGTTAGAATATCTCGAGTGTAGCTTATGTCAAAAGGATCTCCAAAATTGTGATGCTTAAGAGTATGAAGCTACTTCTAAATTCCCCAAATATCTATCATTAGATGCCCTAAACCAGTATTGAATCTCATGTGCATTCAATTTCTCTTGGTTATTTCAATCGAGACTCATTAATCTTCAGTCTCATCCCTGATCACCAACTGTCATTGTTACTATCCATATCAAGAGCTCTTTCTACTTCCAAAATTGATTCAGAACCTCCACCATGCACGAATTCTGAATTTCAAACTCAACTCAAGTCGCCCTTTGCGGGTTTTCAACTTGAGACCTTCTTTGGTTCCAAGACGCCCTTTTCAGGTTTTCGTCTTGAACCCTCCTTTTATTTCTCTCTTTTTTCATTTTTCTCTTTTTTCATTTTTCATTTTTTCTTCCATTTTCTTCTTCTCTCTTTTTTTTCCGTTTTTTCCATCATTTTTTTCTTTTTTCTCATTTTTTTTCTCATTTATTTCTTTTTTTTTTTCTCTTTTATTTCTTCTTCAAGCGAAATATCTCTTAACAGCGTCGGAATTTACTGGATATGGTAATTCTGATCCGTCCATTTCAGTTAGGACTAGAGCTCCACCAGAAAAGGCCTTCTTGACAACATAAGGTCCTTCCCAATTGGGCATCCATTTTCCTCTGAAATCCTTCTGAATAGGCAAAATCCTTTTAAGCACTAAATCTCCCTCCTGGAATTCTCGAAGGCGAACTTTCTTACCATGTGCCCGTATCATACGTTTTTGGTACATCTGACCATGACAAATAGCTTTCAATCTCTTTTCTTCAATCAAATTCAACTGGTCATACCTAGCTTGGACCCATTCTGCCTCATCAAGCTTTACCTCTGACAAAATCCGAAGTGAGGGAATTTCCACCTCAATAGGTAAGACAGCTTCCATCCCATAAACCAAAGAAAACGGAGTTGCCCCAGTTAAAGTCCGTACTGAAGTTCGATAAGCAAACAGAGCAAAGAGCAACTTCTCATGCCAATCCTTATAGGTCTCAGTCATTTTCTCTATGAGCCTTTTGATGTTCTTATTGGCCGCCTCTACTGCCCCATTCATCTTTGGACGATAAGTAGTGGAATTATGATGCTTTATTTTGAACTGTTTACAGACCGAGTCCATCATCTTATTATTTAAATTCAACGCATTATCGGAGATAATCCTCTCGGGCAAACCATATCTACAAATGATCTCCTTCAAAAATTTACATATTGTAGACTGGGTAACATTTGCGTAAGAAGTTGCTTCTACCCACTTGGTGAAATAATCTATGGCTACCAGAATGAAGCGATGACCATTTGAAGCTTTGGGCGAAATTTGTCCAATAACATCCATGCCCCACATTGAGAATGACCACGGAGCTGTCATTACATGCAACGGATGAGGAGGAGTATGTATCCTATCTCCATAAATCTGACACTTGTGACATTTTTGGGCATAATTGATACAGTCTGTTTCCATAGTTGACCAATAATACCCAAACCTCATAATCTGCCTAGCCATAACATGCCCATTAGCATGGGTACCACATATTCCCTCATGCACTTCTTCAAGAATCAATTTGGCTTCTTTCGCGTCCACACATCTTAACAAAACCTGATCCAGGCTTTTCTTGTATAGGGTCTCACCATCAAGCACATATCCTGATGCCATTCTTCTAATGGTTCTCTTATCATTCTCAGTAGCCTGTTCTGGATAACTCTGATACCTTATATATTGCAAGATATCATAATACCAGGGGTTTCCATCTTCTTCTTCTTCAATATTAAAACAATGGGCTGGATACTCATAAGCCTTCATTTCAATGGGCATCATATTTGAATGCTCGTTCATCTTAAACGCTGCTGCCAGTGTGGCTAAGGCATCTGCCATTTGATTCTCTTCTCTGGGGAGGTAATTAAAAGTTACTTCTTCAAATTCTTCAACAAGTTCCATAACCAACTTACGGTATTCTACAAGTTTGGGATCTTTTGTCTCCCATTCTCCTCTGAGCTGGTATATTACCAAAGCTGAATCCCCATACACTTTAAGCATTTTTACTTTGCGTTCAACAGCAGCTCTAAGACCCAGAACACAAGCTTCATACTCGGCCATATTGTTTGTACAATCAAAATTAAGCCGACTGGTGAAAGGATAATGCTCTCCTTCTGGTGATACCAAAATTGCCCCGATTCCATGTCCCAAGGCATTTGAAGCACCATCGAAGTTCAACTTCCAATATTTGCTAGTGGATGCAACTGCTTCTTCTACCGAAATAGCCATTAAATCTTCATCTGGGAAATCAAAGCTCAACGACTCATATTCTTCCGAAGCCCTGCTTGCAATGAATTCCGCTATAGCACTTCCTTTAATTGTCGTCTGGTTTACATACTGGATGTCAAACTCGGACAATAAGATCTGCCAACGAGCTAATCTTCCAGATAATGCAGGCACACCCATTAGATATTTCAAGGGATCAAGCTTGGATATAAGCCAAGTAGTATGATACAACATATATTGCCTAAGCCTTCGGGTAGCCCATACTAAAGCGCAACACAACTTTTCAACGGGTGAGTATCTTGTCTCACATTCAGTGAACTTCTTGCTGAGATAATAGATAGCCCTTTCTTTCTTCTCAGTTTGGTCACGTTGCCCCAGCACACACCCCATTGAATTTTCATAAACTGACAAATAAAGAATCAAGGGTTTGCCTGAGATGGGTGGCGCTAAGATTGGAGTGCTCGACAAATATCTCTTCACTGCTTCAAAAGCTCTTTGACAGTCCTCACTCCATTCTCCTGAGTTATTCTTGCGAAGAAGGCGAAATATGGGATCACACTTTTCTGTCAGCTGTGAAATAAACCGAGCTATATAATTTAATCTCCCCAAAAATCCTCTGACTTCTTTTTGTGTTCGTGGGGGTGGCAAGTTTTGAATAGCCTTTACTTTATCTGGGTCTATTTCAATTCCTTTTCGGCTCACTACAAATCCCAACAGCTTCCCAGATGTCACCCCAAAAGTACATTTATTTGGGTTGAGTTTTAGCTGGCATCTTTTTAGTCTTTTAAAGAGCTTTCTCAAATTCCCGATATGTTCTTCCCCTGTCTTGGCTTTGACTATCATATCATCGACATAAACTTCTATCTCTTTATGCATCATGTCGTGAAATAACGTCACCATGGCCCTTTGATATGTTGCCCCTGCATTCTTCAGTCCAAACGACATTACTTTATAGCAAAACGTTCCCCACATGGTAACAAATGTCGTTTTTTCCATATCTTCAGGGTTCATCTTAATTTGATTATAGCCAGAGAAACCATCCATAAAAGAGAACAAAGAATTTCCAGCAGTATTATCCACTAGAGTGTCTATATGTGGCAAAGGAAAATTATCCTTTGGACTAGCTCGGTTGAGATGCATGTAGTCAACACACATTCGAACTTTCCCATCCTTCTTCGGTACTGGGACAATATTAGCTATCCATTCAGGATATTTGGCCACTTTAAGAAACCCAGCATCAAATTGTTTTTTCACTTCCTCTTTAATCTTGAGCAACATCTCAGGTCTCATTCTTCTCAGTTTTTGTTGTACCGGTTTACATTCAGGCTTTATTGGCAGTTTGTGAACAACCAATTCTGTATCTAAACCCGGCATATCTTCGTATGACCAAGCAAACACATTCTTGTATTCTTGAAGCAATTCTATTAAATCATATCGACCTCCAACTGACAGAGTGGTACCAATCCTTACTTCCCTCTTATCCTCATCTGTCCCCAAATTCAAAATCTCAGTAGGCTCTTTATGAGGTAGAATCTGCTTATCTTCATTCTCCACCATTTTCAGCAATTCAGAAGGTAATTCACATCCCTCATCATCATCACAGTCTTCGATTTCCCCTTGACATATAGGCTTCTCGAAATCAATCTCCGGGTCAGAGTCATTGGCATTCATATTATTGATATCTGAGCTCCTGAAAAAAAAAATAATGAAAGAGAAGATATATATACATATATACATACGGGAGGATCTTTTCCCATATAAATAAATAGAAAGAAATAAATACATACATATATACAACAAAGAATGAATGAATGAAATGCATGGGAAAATGTTTGCCATTTGGAACTAACAGAATGCATCTTTTATTGAAAGCAAGAAAAAACAAATAGCTTAACCCTTTACATAAAATCACCTATTGCCCCAGGGTATGAACAACAGGGAGAAAGTTCCAGTGCATTACTCTGTAACAGATTTGTAAACTACAGGCAGTTCTTCCGCGGTCCAATTGTTCAACACGAAGCCCGGTGGTGCAGGATAAATGCCCATAGCTCTCATTTCCTCGGATTCATCATCAGTTATAACATTAATGCCTAAATCTCCCAAGGCATTCTCAACCATCGTCTCAGTATTCCTTGAATTCCCTTGAAACATATGCCCCCTTGACATGAAAATGCTACTCAACGGCGGGAAGGTCATGGGTTCCCAGCTAAGGTCTTCACCAGCCAATCTGGCCTTTCTGATTTCTTGGCCCTTCTTAATTCCCCTCATCTTATCCCTCGAAGTTGGCTGATATCCCAAACCAAATCGATCTTTTTTAGTAATAGGGCATATTGGATTCACCGGTCTTTGCAACTGTCGGCCTAAACCCTTTCCAACTTTTGCTCCTCTTCCAAGAGTCAATTTAAGCCCCATCTTGGTACAGTTTGACAATCGAGGCTTTGGTATCTTCTTGCCTTCGGCCACAAACGTAGCATTGACAAACTCCAACGATCTGAAAGAACACTCGACGGCTTGCTCATCAACTTCAATATACGGAGTAGTAGTAGAAATAGAAGCAATAATGTCCTCTTCAGCATGAATACATACCAACCTTCCATCAATCACAAATTTCAGTCTCTGGTGTAATGTGGACGGAACTGCACCGGCCTGATGAATCCAAGGCCTTCCCAACAAACAATTGTACGTAGGCATAATGTCCATTACGAGAAATTCTACTTCATAAGTTGCTGGACCAATATTCAGAGGAACATCAATCTTGCCCAACACTTCTCTTTTAGTCCCATCGAAAGCTCGAACCACACTTTGACAGGTTCTCATAAGTGTACTATCTAATGGAAGCTTCTTTAGAGTCACTAAAGGCATCACATTCAAAGCTGAACCATTATCAACCAAGACCCGGGACAACACATGCCCTTTACATTTAACTGTAATGTGCAAAGCCTTCTGACTACCCATCATCCCAGAAGGGATTTCATCCTCAGAAAAAGATAAAAAATTATCAGCTTGTATATTGGAAACTAAACGATCCAACTTTTCAATGGGCAACTCTTTCGGAACAAAAGTCTGGTTCAAAACCTTTAACAGAGCATTCCTATGGGCCTCTGAACTCAAAAGTAATGATAAAACAGAAATACGGGCAGGCAACTTGTGTAACTGTTCCACAACACTGTACTCACTGTGTTTCAGGAACTTCAAAAATTCTACCTCTTCACTCTCGGTTACTGGTTCATTAATAACAGGCTTATCCTCTTCTATCTGCACATCCACTTTTTTCCCTTTATCAACTGCAACCTTCTTCTCAGACTCTTTAGGTTGATTAAGAGAATAACACCTACCGCTTCTAGTAAAGCGTCCCACCTCATCTACTTCCTCATTCTCCTTTGTTACATCTCTCATCTGGCAATCATATCTCCAAGGCACTTGTTTATTATCCCGATATGGGAATGGAAATGGAGGTGTAATAACCACTTTCGGGGCTACCTTCTCAACAACTCGATTTTTGGGAGTAATAATTAGGGGACAACTAGCATTGTATACCCCTTTAGACGACCCTTCTGAAGCGCAAACTTCCGCTTCCTCTTCTTCAGCAATCTCTCTAAAGAACTCAATTTCTTTATTGTCCATCATGTCTTGTACCAAAGATAGGAAATCAGGACATTGCTGAATACTGTGTCCTTCACTGTTATGATACTGACACACCTCTCCACTGTTAAACTGTTCACCCATCAAACTGGGTTTCAACAATCCTACCTTGACCATCTGGCACCACACCCAACTCATGGGTGATACCACCTCACTAACATTCTTTACAATTCTCTTTCCTTTCTCTTCAGTAATCGCGTTAACTCCTGCCCCTGCATGGCTTGGCAACGGATTCTGAGCTATATTTGGCTGCTCACTGTCACCAAAGTTGATGACATTCCTCGTTCTCAAAGCTTGGACAACCTTCTTAAAAGCAGTACAATTCTCAATGGAATGCCCAGGGTTCCCTACATGGTACTCACACTGAGCACTAGCATCATACCATTTGGGAAAAGGAGGTTGCATTGGTGTCACGTGATATGGCGAAACCACATGTCGATCATACAAAATCTGAAACAATTCCTTATAAGTCATCGGGATGGGGTCAAATTGAGGCCTCTCTCTCCTCTGGTCCCTTGCCCCTTGTCTATTATCATTTTGTGTTGACGACCCTGCTCCTTGAGGACGGGAAACAGTGATGTTATTAGAATCGTACTGCCTCACATTACTGACTTCGCTTTCCTTTTTCCTCGTTGGTGGCCTCTTACTAGACTCTCCTCCTTCGAGCTTCCCACTCTTAACAGCCATTTCAATCATTTCTCCTGCCGTAACTACATCAGCAAAACTTCGATAAGGATTACCAATAAGATGAGAGAAAAAAGGAGCCTTTAAGGTGTTGACAAAAAGCATATTTGTTTCTTCCTCTTCCAATGGCGGGTGGACTTGCACTGCTACATCTCTCCATCTTTGAGCATATTGTCTAAAACTTTCGTTAGACTTCTTTTCCATTCCTTGCAACATCATCCTGTTGGGCCTAACATCCTTCACATGTTTGTATTGCTCAAGAAAGGACTTAGCCAAGTCTTTCCACGATTTAATATTAGCTTTACTCAGCTGGTTATACCACCGGATTGCCGAGCCAGTTAAGCTTTCCTGAAAGCAGTGTATCAACAATTGATCGTCCCCTATATATCCGGTCATCTTCCTACAAAACATTGTGATATGTGCAGAGGGGCACCTGGTACCATCAAACTTTTCAAAGTCAGGAATTTTAAACTTTGGAGGCAAGACCAGATCGGGAACTAGACTTAACTCCTTTGCGTCAAATCCATAGACACTGGTATCTTCCTTCATGGCTCTGATCTCTCTTTCTAACTGCTTCCATTTCTCTTCCAGCAGATTGTTTTGATCCTTCTTGGCTTCTTCATCAAGGTCCGGAACTTGATGATATTGATGTTCTTCCTGATACGAACTAGATCCAGGCTGTACGTTAACAGAAGCACCGACTGGATTAATGTGCACCTTCCCGACATGAACAGGGGTCACTTGAACATTTTGAGATTGTTCTGGGGTTAACCCTGGATGATGAAGTGGGTCTTCAGTTACACCTTCTGGTATAGGGCTTTTCCCATGTTCTGGATTTCTTCCTTCCAACATACTCGCAAACTTGGCAAACATCTCCTTTTGGGCATTCATCATATCTTCTTGCATTTTCTTGATATTATCTTGTAACTCCGACTGAGCCTTCTCAATTTGGGCAAGTTTGTCTTCCATAACTTTCTTCCTGGTTCTGTAGATATACTTGGGATTTTCCAGTATTACTCTGTCACAGAGTCATTTTGTTATCGCTGATATTTATTAATGAATATAAAATATATGATTATGAATGAATAAAATGCGATGCAAAAATTAAATGCATTAAAAATGCATATGCAAAATGTAGGGTGTTGATCCTGGAACGACTCCTTAGAACAACTCTTTATATTAGAACGACGTTCAATTACAAAGTTGAAACATATCATCAATAAATTTGCACCATCTCTCCTATTTCTTGTACGTGTGCTAGCAACTCCACGATCTTCTGGTTTTCTTCAGCCTCGGGATCCAGTTCTTCAGTCACATCAGCAGCTTCCTCAGATAGAATGACCAAATACTGAGCTATTCCCCGCGCGTGGTTTAGGTAACAAGCAATAAAATCCTCTATTTGCTTAACTCTCACCTGAGCTCGCTCCCACCGAAAACGCCACTGTATATCTCCCTCATAGGGAACTATCGATAGCTCACTTGCTTGCCTCTGAAACTCTTGAACCATGGCTTCAAGCTCGCTCACTTGTCTCTTCAAACTTTCAACCTCTCCCTGGCTCGAACTACCTTCTTTGTTTCGGTATCGTCGTAATGCAGTCTCTAAACTTGAAATTTTCTCCTTCAACTTCTCATTCTTGGCTTGACTCTTTTGTAACCGCTGCTCTAAAGAATCCTTTTCTTTCGATAAAATCTTCACTTGGTGTCTGCTTTGTTTGAGCTCTTCTTGACTCTCTCCGGCTACCCTTTTGAGGCTCGCCACCTCTTGCCTCAATTCAACAGACTTACTCGAGCTAGAACCTGTCTGAGCTTTTACCATTCGCTGATAAGTTGACCGAAGATCGTCAAAATCTAGCCGAAGCTGCTTCTCCATTTTTTCAATTCGATCTGCTCTACTCTTCTGAATATCAATCTCCAATCCCTTTTGATACACTTCATCTTCTAGTTTCTGTAGAGTCATTCTCCATTGTCTCCGTTCTGCTTCGAAATCGCGCTTGGCTAACTCTAATGGAGATGGCACCACTCTCAACTGTTCCTCCACCGGCTGAATATTTTCAGGATTCACCATCGGGATATTGTCATTTACTCGACCGCTTCTCCACTGCTCGTACTCTTGAGACAGCTCGAGATCATAGGTAAACAATTTCACGCGACGAGTTTGCTTCCAAGCCTCAGCAACCCCTTTAACTTTAACCTTATACTGATCTCCTTTGAATGCAAAATCCGATCCTACCAAGTCCCACGTGGCTGGAATGAACTGCCTCGATCCATACTGTCTGGAAACTAGTAGCGGTACATACCCAACAGAACCCCATATACCTGGCAAAGGAACCCAATCTCGCTCTCCACATCGGTAAAGTATATCCGAAGAGGTATTCCACGAAGCTCGCCACAAAATATCCCCATCTCTGATATCCTTGAAGATGACCATCCATTTTTCTTCAGTAAAACCCCCATGCCACTCTTTAGAAAGAAAATCTTTCAAAGGCGAAAACCCCTCTAGAAACACTCGTCCTGGTGCTCTTTCAACATGCTTAAAATGACTCAGAATCCACACTAGCAGCAAAGGCGCACATCCTATAAAGCGTCCTTCTCCCTCACGCCTACAAGAACTCAAAGACCGGAACGTCTCAGCTAGAATGGCTGGAACAGGATCCACGTGCTTGTCTAATCTTTCAAACAGGTCAACAACTGATACGTCTATATATCCTAGCACTTTTGGAAAAATAACGAGCCCATAAATCCTTAAAGCAAACAAGTCCAGCTTCTTTCTCTTATCAGGATGATGAGCAATTACTTCTTTCAGAGCAGCCCAAGAAATGCACTCGCTGTCTCCTTTCTTCTTAATGTTTCTGACTACCCAATCTTCACTCATTCCGGTCATCAATAGCAATTTCTTCTTAAATGAAGGAGTGACTGGCAGCTTGGTATATTCTATCCATTTGGGACCTCGGACAACGAACCAAAGCTTGATACTCCTCTATTGTTGGTGTCAAGTCTACTCTACCAAATGTGAAACAACTATAAGCTGGATTCCAGAACTGCGCCAATGCTCTAAACAGATTTCGGTCAATAGGAACATCCAGGAGATAGGGAATATCACCGTACAACTGATAAAACATCTCTTTATCGACTGCTTCCCATCTTCCCCATATCTCTCTTAGCTCACTCAGATCATTTTGACGTACGTTGATGTGAGTGTAACCAAATAACTCCAACACATATCCAGGCTTTACGCTATCTCCATTGGTCAATTGGGACTGTTCCGACCACCTCAGAACATCTGCATTGTCCTCAACCTCTTTCTGAACCGTTCGTTCCATATTACTGGCCTTCTATATGGACATCGACCCCAAATCAACACCATGTAATGGACAATGCAATGCAAAACAGAAAAGAAACAAGGCAAAAACAACAAAAGATCGGTTAGTAAACATGAAACAATTAAGTCAGGATAATAATTTATTCAAAAATCCTACCCACATATGCTGACTACCCAATCATGCTTTATCAAATCCTACCCAACATGAAATCTACCCCCATGATTTGTTATTCACAAAAATAAATCCTAACCGCATGATATCTAATTCGCATGCTTGTTCAAAAAATAAACCTAACCGCATGATATCTAGTTCGCATACATTTATTAGAAAAAACGAAAATAAATGACTCAAAAAAGCTTTTCCTTGTGTACCCTCCTCACGGGATTCTTAAGGTTCGGGTTTGGTTCAACCTAAGTTCAGGCTCTATGTTCACTATATGCCGGGTTAGGTTCTAAAGTAATAGGTTCTCGAATTGTCCTTGTCGGTGCCCCCTTGGGCTACCGAACCCTCAATCCTGGCCCATCACAGGCTTTAGGGGATCGAGTTCAATTTCGAGGGAACACACCTCCTTATGTCCATGCGGAGGTGAATACCATCACGAGGACCATAAGGCGTGAGCTCCAGGGGCGATCCACTATCCCATGCGGAGGTGAAAACCACACGAGGGCATAGTCTCTCACTCCTACTTAATTAGGACGGAGCGGGGTTTTAGCTCATGTTATGATAATGCAGCTGTGCAGTGTGTGAGGAAAAGCGAAAAAACAATCAATAAAAACACTCAAAATTTCTAAATTCACACAATTAATCTGAAATCATTAGCAAACAAATTAGTACAACTATTTAATTGTTAATCGAAAAAAATCAAAATACAAACAAAACTTATTAAAAACCAAACAATGGATCAAAAATCAAATTAAAACGAATTTCTAATTTTCAATTGCAAAGACAATTAATTAATCGACTATCGGCTTGACTCTCTAAAAAAGTCCCCAGCAGAGTCGCCAAGCTGTCGAAACGATTTTTTCTAAAAGGCGAAAAAGTGAGATTTTAAAAAAACCACATTAATTTTTAATTTATATCTTTCAATTGATTTTTAATTTAAAACAAATGCGATTTAAAAACCTCTCGTTTCGAAAAAATTCAAATTTCTTTTATGATCGAAAAAAATACAATTCAAAGAGTCGCCACCAATCTTTGATTAGGGTGTGATTGGGCACCCAAAAATGATGTCATTTTAAATAAAAAATTAACTTTAATTAAAACAACAAATCGAGGTATGCGTTACCAAAATCCGAGTTCGGGAGTCGGTTACGTGTGGGGAAGGATTAGCACCCCCACAACGCCCTAAATCGGTACCTAGTCGACTAATTAACGTCTTTGCAATGAACTTTACAAATTCGGATTTATTTTGATTTTTGATCCCATCAAATAAAAATGTAAATTTAAAACATTCAAAAGCACTCAAAATAATTAAATTAAAATTATCAAGTCGTTTTAGAAAGATAAAGAATGTTCGATTATTTACAAATATCGAGACCAGATCTTAAAGATATAACAACATTTTCTCGATATATTTAAATAAACGAACATTTCTTTTTCTCTCGTTCCCAAATTTTAGGTGACGAATCATTTTTTTTGAGTTTCACTTTCGGGATAAATTTTTATTTTAAAATCATTAAAAGCGGACCTCAAATCAGTTATGACTGCCCACTTCAACAATTTTAAATTAAAAGGGTATTACCCTTAGTCCAATTATGTAATAGGTCGAGTTATGCGCGTGAGGCTATCATGCAAATTATGCAGAATGATTTCAAGAAAACCTATACCTAGATAAATACACAAATGAATAAAAATGCCATGTCAAACAAACATAAGGACTGAAATGGAACGAGCCATAAATTTTAAAGTTAAAATCATAAGTTTAGCATAAATAAAGTCCTAACATATAAAACCATCACATTCCATGTACCAAATTTGAAATAAATACCTAAACATATGTAGGACTGAAATTAAATTCGCATAAAATAAAGGAACAAAATTACTAACATGAAAAATTCAGCCTAGGGATTCAAACGAAACATGCAAAAACATAGAAGCAAAATGCCTAAAATAACAAGAACTAAATGACACAACATTTGGGACTGAACTTAAATACGCATAAAACTATGAAGATCAGATTAAAAATAATAAGATACTCTATTCATGGATTAAAATGAACTAAACCGAATAAATGCATGACTAACTAAGAAATAAATCCACAATTACATGCTGGACCAAAATGTAGATTTACAAAACCACATAGCAAATGTACAAACCAAGAATAATTCAAAACAACTATGTTCAAGGACTAAAATAGAACGTGCAAACACTTGAAAACCAAATGTGCAAACGAAAGAAAATGTATACCATATCATTCAGGACTAAAATAAAATGTATATGAAAGATGAAGTCCAAATTACAAAACAAACAAGACTCGATTGGGACCAAAATGGAAATCAACGGCAGAGGTGTAGTGACCTTAAAGAAATTATCCCTAAAATTATAATATAAAACCTACTTTAAACTAAACCTAACCCTCATTCTTCATATTTTCTTCTTCCTCATAGCCGCAATGCTCCCTTCTTCTCCCTCTCCCTGCGCAGTTCTCACTTCTAACTCACAAACTCACACAGCCATAACTCGACCTATTACATAATTGGACTAAGGGTAATACCCTTTTAATTTAAAATTGTTGAAGTGGGCAGTCATAATTGATTTGAGGTCCGCTTTTAATGATTTTAAAATAAAAGTGTATCCCGAAAGTGAAACTCAAAAAAAAATGATTCGTCACCTAAAATTTGGGAACGAGAGAAAAAGAAATGTTCGTTTATTTAAATATATCTAGAAAAGGTTGTTATATCTTTAAGATCTGGTCTCGATATTTGTAAATAATCGAACATTCTTTATCTTTCTAAAACGACTTGGTAATTTTAATTTAATTATTTTGAGTGCTTTTGAATGTTTTAAATTTACATTTTTATTTGATGGGATCAAAAATCAAAATAAATCTGAATTTGTAAAGTTCATTGCAAAGACGTTAATTAGTCGACTAGGTACCGATTTAGGGCGTTGTGGGGGTGCTAATCCTTCCCCACACGTAACCGACTCCCGAACTCGGATATGGGTAACGCAGACCTCGATTTGTTGTTTTAATTAAAGTTAATTTTTTATTTAAAATGACATCATTTTTGGGTGCCCAATCACACCCTAATCAAAGATTGGCGGCGACTCTTTGAATTGTATTTTTTTCGATCATAAAAGAAATTTGAATTTTTTTCGAAACGAGAGGTTTTTAAATCGCATTTGTTTTAAATTAAAAATCAATTGAAAGATATAAATTAAAAATTAATGTGGTTTTTTTAAAATCTCACTTTTTCACCTTTTAGAAAAAATCGTTTCGACACCTAGTTTTCCATATTGTCCATAAGACCACTCCAAGGATAAATGACCACATAAGAGAGTTGGTCTTCAAGTTAGTCCATGCTACTAGGAATTTTTTAGCATCTTTATGAAAAACAAACTGAAAATTCCAATAGCCCATGAATTTAGTCCATATTGGCCAAACAACCGAACATGAAAAAAATAGATGAGATGAAGACTCTTCTTCTAGATTACAAAAAGGACACATAGAATCATTTATGCCCTGAACACCTCTCTTAACCAGAGCTGTCTTCACTGCCAGCTTCTTTAAGATAACTTGCCAAAGAAAAGTCTCCACTCTTGGAGGCAGCAGGCCCCTCCAAACAATAGATTTCCAAAAATTAGCTTCCTCCGAATCGGAAATATCCGAATAATATAGATTGGCACATGATTTAACATTGAAAACCCCTTTTCCATTCCCCTTCCAAAACAGTCCATCAAAAGCATCAGCAGAAACAGAAAAATCTGAAATAACAGCCATCAAGTTTGACCATTGTTCAAATTCACATTCATTCAACTCCCTTCTCAACTGGACGTTCCAAAACCAGCCCCCAGAGCTGTAATCCCCAAACACAAATAATCTTCCAGTTTTATTCACTGCAATAGAAAATAGTCTAGGGAACATGACCATCAAAGGATGATCCAATGCCCAATTGTCTTGCCAAAACCGAATATTCCTCCCATTGCCAATTTTATAGCTATAATTGCTTCTGATACTACAGCCCATCGAATCAGCTTTAAAATGATTATTCACCAAAGATCTCCATATCCAAGAAAATTTAGGAGAAACCTTACTGTCAAACTGCATCAATGAAGAATCCATTTTATATTTAATGCAAATCATTTCCCTCCAAATCGCCTTCCTCTCAATAGCAAACCTCCAAGCCCACTTTTCCAATAGAGCCTTATTCATCGTATTTATATTAGGAACTCCCAAGCCTCCTTCAATTTTTGGTTTACAAACGTCGGTCTAGCTTACCCAATGGATCTTCTTCCTCCCACCTCCTCCACCCCATAAAAAATTTGACATAATAGAGTTTAGGGTCTTGTATACTGAAGCTGGAACCTTAAACAATGACAAATAGTATATAGGAAGTGAACATAGGACTGATTTAATTTGAACCAGTCTGCCCGCCAGTGACAAAGAAGAGCCTTTCCAGCCTGCTAACCTCTTATTGAAGCTTTGAACCACTAGATCCCACAAAATGTTAGAGTTCCTGTGAGGACCAAGAGGGAGTCCCAAATATTCTGAGAGAAAAGAACCCACTGAACATCCAATCGTAGCTGCCCAATCCTTAATTTCCTCTTCCTTTAAGTTCACCCCAAACAATTTGCACTTCTTCAAGTTCAACTGAAGTCCAGAAATAATCTCAAACACTCGAAGCACCCTCTTCACATTCAAGATCTGTTTTTCAACGCACCACAAAAAATTATAAGGTCGTCAGCAAATTGTAGATGTTAAATTAAAATTCCTCTCTCATTTCTAATCATCAAACCCGAAAAGAGCCCCCCTGGAACAGCCTTAAGTATCAATAAATTCAAGAGTTCCCCAACTATATTAAACAACAACGGAGACAAGGAACAGCCTTGACGAAGACCCTTAGCCATTGGGATTTCCTCGGTTGGAACCCAATTCACCAAGACTGAAACAGTTGTTGAAGTGATGCACTTTGAAATCCACCCTATCCATCTAGAACCAAAGCCCATTTCCTTCATAATTCTGAACAAAATAGGTCAGTCAAGAGTATCATATGCCTTCTTGAAATCAGCTTTAAAAACACATCCTTTTAAACCATTCTTCTTCCAAAAGTCAATCCCTTCATTGGCTATAAGGGAACAATCCAAGATTTGTCGACCGGGAATAAAAGTGAATTGACATGGACTGATCAAATCTGAAATGCAGCTCCTAAGTCTCCTTGACAGACATTTAGAGATGATCTTGTACAAACCACCAACTAAGCTAATAGGTCTAAAATCGTCCAAACCACCAATGTTTGAAATTTTTGGAATAAGACTGATGAAAGTGTGATTTATTCCATGTTCCCATTCCTTCCCCAAGTAAATATTCTTAAAGAAGATCATAATATCTTCCTTAAGGACCTGCCAAAACCTCTTGAAAAAACCCATTTTAAAGCCATCAGGACCCGAAGCTTTGTTACTTCCACAAGACTTCACAACCTCCCAAACTTCCTCCTCTGAAAATTCCTGCTCTAAGAACTGATTCTGCTTTAAAGAAATTCTGGAAAAATCCATATTTAATTCATCAATTTCTAGAGTAGATTGGTCATTGTAGATCTTAAAAAAATAATCCTTAACAATTGCCTTAATTGCAATTGGGTCTTCAACTGTTTCTCCTCTAAAATTAAATGCCACCAGAGCATTTCTCTTCTTCCTAACCGTAGCACAGGTATGGAAGTATTTAGTGTTGCGATCCCCGTCTTCAATCCATTTAGATCTCGAATACTGAAACCAAATCTGCTCTTGGATCTTGTGCAGCTTCCACAATTCTACTCTACAATTATTCAACTCAGTTAATACCTCACTATCGACAGCACCCTGCTTTTGTTGAATATCAGCCTCTATCTTCGAAATTTTCTTCTCTAACTCAGAAATCAAGTCTCTTGGATACTTATCTCTGTTTCCAGACCACTTCTTTATTGCATGTTTGGCATTCCTTAAAAGACTAAAAGCACCTGCCTTCTTCTGACTTTTCTTAGAACTCTGAATAGAAGAAATAACCATATCCTCAAAACCCTCCTCATCCATCAAATAGTTGAACATTCTAAACGGTTTTGACCCCAGTCCACTCCTTTATTCACAAGAATTATGGCATTGTGATCTGACAATGATCTTGGTAGAAGAGACTGCAAAATGTCCGGAAATAACGCTAGAAATTGACTGTCAACCAAAAAACGATCCAATCTTACAAAAGTGGGATTCTCTTGGTTATTACACCAAGTGAACCTTCCCCCATTCATAGGAAGATCAATTAGGCCCGTATGAAGAATGAACTCATTAAAGATCTCCATTGAGCTCCTACTTTGACCTCTGCCCATCTTCTCATCTTCTTGTAAATAGACATTGAAGTCCCCTCCCACACAAACGGGAAAATTCTGTCCACTAAGAAAACTGCTTAATTCTTCAAAAAAAACAGCTTTCTCTTCCTCCATTGCTGGACCATATACATTGATGAAACCACAACTAAAGTTTTTATTCCGAAATTTACCAAAAGTAGCTATAAATCTCCTACTAATAAACTGACTCTCCAACTCAAAGATATTGTCATCCCAACAACACAACAAGCCCCCCGCTGATCCAACTGAAGGAGATTCCAAAACTCCTTTAAGCTTATTAATCCCACTTCTCCTAAAGAAAGACCTCTTAAATTTTTCAGTCTTGATTTCTTGCAACCAAAGGAAAGTAGGATTTAAGCTAGTGACTAAATTCTGAACAGCCCTCTTTTTTTTCATTTTTCCCCAAACCCCTAACATTCCATGAACATATTACTAACTTTGACATCTTCATAAAGGGAAAAAGGTACAAACAAAACCCTCAATCAACCAAACCTTGATTAATCCCAATCAAGCCTTTCTCTAGAGCTATGATTTTTTCCAAAAATGCTTCTTTCCCTTCCTTAAAAGATACTCCCAAAGCTTACTAACCTCCCAAGTTTCTACAGCTTCTTTCAATAAACTCGAGAAAGCTGAGGAGGATGCTGTATCAATGCTCACCTGGTCAAGGACCTCTCGAAACAGGATCCTTCTAGCTCTCATCTTCCTTCTAATTAACAAACCAGATTTGGGTCTTAAGCATTCACCTTCAGAAAAGTAACATTCAATCTCCCTCTACGGTCCCATCCCCAAGACCATTATCAAAGCTAGGAAGAAGACTCCCATCAGCAATGAGCTCTGCTGATAAACAAAGTTGTTTTGCAGTATTGGAATCCACATCCAACTTCCTCTGCCCAACCTTGGTGCCATCTATTTCATTCATGAAGTTCAAAAAATCTCCATACCAATATCTTCTTTCCCTCGACCTGCTATAGACCCTTTTGCAATTGCTCAAACTTCTAGTTTCCAATACCTCACTCTCAGATGAGACCTTTCTTCTAGAACGGTGTAACTGTCTCCCTCTTGAGATGTTTCCTAAATTAGTTGTAACTGGTTCAACCAACCTTAAGCTTTCTTCTTCAGCCTCTATTTCTGCATTAACCAACTTCTCTGTAATTGGGCTCGTCTCCAATTCTCTAAACGTTTTCCTATTTTTTCCTGCTAAATTAAGGTTCTCCACAAAATCCCCAAACTTATTAACTGTATATGCTGGCCCAGAAAAGAAACCCGGAAAATCTTTTGACCCAGACTGCCCAGAGTCTTCAGAATGGGCCTGAGATCCATCAACCGAATAATGTTGACTTCTAATCCCCAAACCTGCAAACTCACCAACTTTTAAGCTCCCAACCTTTTGACTTTCTGGCAGACTACAATTAATACCTTTCCTATCTAAGGAAAGCCTTGCTAGCTGTCTGTTCTCACTAACTCCTCCAGAACCACTGAACACACCCTGATCAATCCAATTGTCCACTGACAGACGATTTTTCTTGTTGCACATGCCTCACCTTCCCCATGATCTGACAACAACCTGTCTACATCCTCCTCAGACATAATTTCTTCAGAAAAGGCCTCACCGGAATCCTCCACCGGAAAATTACTGAAAAACAAACTTGAATACTCACTTGCTGATCCAATCTTGATACTTACTTTGAATGATCTTCCTTAAGATCCAAGAGTGATCACCTCTGGAACATCAAAGGGGCTTTCCACCCTCAATAAAATTCTTGCCATTGTAAGGTCTTCTCTTTTCCTTGTACTCTCATGAATACCTACCACTTTGCCCCATCTACCAGCCATCTTCTCGAAGAAATATTCATTCCAGCATAATAAAGGAACCCCTATTAATTCTTCCATGCAGAAGGTCGTGGGAACTCCGGCCTCATTCAGTAAATGTTCCACTCGTTCAAACCACTGTTTTAAAACCTCTTCCTTTTTGCTCCATAAATCCAGCATCTCCTCATGGGAATTAAGAACTAAAACGCAAGAGTTCCAAACATAACCCCATCTAGCAATTTGAACATCATAGCCTTCCTTAAATAAGGCATTCCGAATGAACTCAACTTGAAACGAGTATTTGATAATCCCTGTTAACGACCTCTTTACCCAATTGGCACTTTCTGATGGAATATGCATCTCCATAATATTTTTCTTGACATTCCTCCTTTGGATATCCTCAGACAATAGTTCTTTGTACCCCCTTGTATTCCCATTTGACATCAGAGCACCCCTATAAGTTCTGTCGTCCCTTCTACTTCTGATAATATTTTCTCTTTCTCTTGATTTTGAAGAATCTGCATTAATATGACCAGAAGCCTCGTTTGAAGAAGTATGCACCACCCTTGACCTTGAACGTTCATCCTTAAATCTGGCAGGACTAACTAAGATCTTTCTTCCATCAATCACAACCCCGTTTAACTCATCAACAGCCTCCTTAAATCTTCCTCCCTCTTAAAATGAACAAAAGCAAAGGTGGAAAATCTGTACTTTGGATTTCTAATTTGATTGGGAATGAAAACTCTCATAACCAGACCATGGACTAAGAATAATTCCCTAAGCGTATGACAAGAAACCCTCCTACTCAGGTTGTCGATAAACGCCGACCAACACTCATCGGGAACTGACTTTTCTTTAAAATTCTCTCTCATTTTACCTCCTGTTTCACAATTGGTTGGTTCGGGTCCACCTATTTTGATGGAGTTAAAGGCTATTCAGAAGGGTTTACTTTTCTTTAATTCAGTGAGAGGAGTTGTTAATGGTCAGTTGATATTAGAATCAGACTGTAAATTGGCAGTTGATTGGATTAGGAATGGAACTTTGTGTCCTCATTTTTTTGTCTTCATTGTCAGGGATATAGCTGTTAAGCTCAAAGATGTTGAGGGTGTTATTAGATGGGTCTCTAGGACAGCCAATATGGAGGCTGATGGGTTGGCTAAATCTGCCATTAGATAATTTCAGTGTGTTTTAGGGATATTTTATTTTGGGTTTTTAGGAGTTTTTGTAAGGGACTTATCTTCATGTTGTAATCTTATGTATTTCATTAATGTAGTATAAGACACTCTTTTCCTCCTTCCTCTGATGATGAGTTCCTTAATCAAGAAGGGGTTTTTTAATGAGGCATTCAATTCCTATAAAAAAAGATTTTAGAATTGCAAGTTAGTTATTGGGGTGTCTAGTGACCTATTCTGTTTATTTTTGTTTCCTGTTTATTTACATTTTAAAGATACAGTATCACGACATAGTAATTTTATATGATGTGTTTCTCTAGATACTATTCTCTATTAAACCTCTCAAACTTTTAGTGATCACTTGGGAAGTTCCTTCAGTTGTTTGTGGTGAAGAGGGCCTTGGCTATTATCTTTTGCATAGATGCAAATCTTTCTTAAATTTGTGCTTCCTTTATTTTCATTTTATTTAGGAGCCTTTTCCCATACAAATTTTAAAATTTGTTATCTTAAAAATAAATCAAAATATTAATGAGAGTACACGATACAGGTGGTAATATTTTTTAGCGCGCATGGGGTGCCACTTGCATATGTAGAAGAGGCAGGTGATCCTTACAAGGCAGAGACGGAAGAATGTGTGGACTTGATAATGGGGGAATTAGAGAAGAGGAAGATCATAAATGCAAACACTCTTGCTTATCAGGTACGTCTTGTTGGCATATTACTCCTTACTAATCTATTTCACTTCTTAATTTCCAAGTTATGCGTTCTCGATCCGTGCTAAGTCTGGATCTGGAATTATGTGGATGGGTAGTAGAATCTTGAATTAAGTAAAGTCTCGATATAAATGCTTACAGCAATTCAAATTTTCTCTTCAGAAGATGCCTATGCTGTTAGGATAATGCTGAGATTAAATATAATTTTCGGATATAACTGAATACAATGGGTAAACCGTATTTAAACTTGAAGTAAATTAAAGTTGCCTTAGGGTTCTTTATCAGCTTAGGGCTGTTTGGGTTACATTTCTTGTAACACTTTCAACTCGTATCCAACCCGTATACGAGTCTGAGGTGTCACATTGACTTTTCAAACTTTGACTCTTGACAAAAAATCAAGGAAAATTTAAAACCTTCATTAACATAAAAGCGGTTTATTTACATAAAATAACCAAAACAACCAAAATCGATCAGAGCATTTATAACTGACACTTTACTTACATGCCAACATACTATACACGGCAAAATACATACTTTATCAGTTACTTCTGATCTGAACTTCTGGCAGTGATGCTGTTATTGCCACTCCTATTTTGGTTCTGCTCGATTCTTGGTACCTACATGTAAATCACTTGCACGCTAAGTCATAGACTTAGTGAGACATAACATAAATATATGTATACGCATGTATAACAATGAATTTATGAACATGCATCCTTACCATTGATCATGTCATCTTAACTTGCATATATTTATTATACTATAACATATATGATGATAGTATGCACATATAAGACATATTTTTATGCTAATTTCGCTTTAATTTATCTTTGGATTGCCCATTACATTATTGAGAACAAAGGTATGTGAGTACATAGAGGTTGTGCACTATGCTATCACCACAGCTCGTATAATTCCCTCAAAGGGCACTGAATATTTGTCCCGAATGACCACTCCTTAAGAACCATATACATAATACAATGAACCAAATAAGTGTACCAAAGTACCACATATATATTCCACAGAATTACATATATGTCCCGAAGGACCACATAGAACCCTCGATTCTTGGCATGCCAATTATACCTACAACTCTCATATTAACTCACATTGGCTTAAATATGAATACATTTCTCATTTTCATATCTTCTCATCACTTTTCATGTAAACGTGTATTTCACTTCATATACACACATGTGATCACTTTCATTATTTCACATACCTGGATTGATCCTTTGACAATTTCATTCTTTCATATAATATCATAGTAAAGCATAAATGAACTATACATGAAATCACTGTATCCAATATATATGTGGATGCATGTACATGAATATGGAATCATGAATTCAACTATAAGAGATAGACTTATCGCAAGTCTTATCTCCACACAATTCTATCCAGTATGGGCACTCACCTTAGCCTTGCTTTGACTCAATTCTAATCTCTCGATTGTTCCGGAACGAGATTACATTCTAAATCTACATAGTAATACATTGATACATATCAGTATACTAATTGATATATTCTAAACTATCACTCTTTAGGCTAAAAAGAAAGCTATTATTATCTTTTAATGAAGGTATGCATCGATGCACTACACCTTGTATCGATGCATCCCTTGACGGGTGCATCGATGCACTATCTATGCATCGGTGCATAAATCCCATTCAAAGTTTGTATTTTAAGTAGGTGCATTGATGCACTCCTCATGCATCGATGCACTAATTGCATTAGATACAAAATTTGTATTTTAAGCCCGAAAATCATCAATTCTTCACTAAATTCTTCTATTTAAACCCCTATCATGTCATTAAACTCAACCATCATTACTTAAACCAACTTATATCCATGAAAATCATCTTTAACCTCAAAATCCTATTCCTCATATCTAATTCAAGAATCATACTCAAATTTCAATATGTTCTAAATACAATTCTAACACTTCATATTCCTTAATTAGCATGATGACAAGTCAAATTTATCTTCAAATTCAACTTATCAACTCTTTTCCATAAATTCATTTAAAAACCCATTTTCTTTAATCTCTTATAACTTCTTCATCTTGTTACTTTAAAACAAATTAAATTTTCCATAAGCTTAATTAGCATCTAAGGATCAAAACCAGACTTAAATTTCAGCAAACCATTAGCTTTTAAAAGATCTCACCTTTGTTTTGCCTTCTTCACATGTGGAGAAATAAGAGAAGAAGAGAACTCTGGAACATTGTTTTTCTTTCTTCTCTTCCACGTGGAGTTAATATAAATATCTCTTTAATTCTTTTCCATGTAAATGACTATTCTACCCTTCCATTCCTTCTTCCTTGCAATTTAACCCTATACCAAATTACAATACTATTCCATTATTATGCTTTAGTCACCAAATTCTGAAGTTTTACAATTTAGTCACTAACCCGGTATTGAGGCTGTTACATTTCTACTTTATGAATATAATTTTTTTGAAACATGAGCCACTGAGACTTGTTCCAGCAGTTGTTATTTCTCTTTAGAAGGGTTTGTCTTAGATTCATATCTCTACTCCCCTTTAGACTTCCTCTCTATGTTTAAAAAAACGACAGAAATTTGTTTGCTGAATTATGGTCTATTTATAGGTTGTTTTGAGAAGTCATTCGTGTATTGTTGTAGTAGTTACCTTTTTTAGTGGTCCATGTTGGGCTTGGATGAATTTTATAGTGAAGCAGGTCAGGTTGGGACTCAGATTTTTTTTGATGCAACTTAAAATATTTTTTTTTTATAGAAATTGAAGGCCTCATTAAAAACCTCCTTCTTGATTAGAGAGACTTAAAGAGAAGCTCCTTAATCAGCGGAAGGAGGAAAAGAGTGCCTTAGGATTTCATTGAACATAAGAACACCAAAATACATCCAGATATCGACCCCGTACATAAAACAAAACACCAAAAAACACCCCCATAGCAGCAACAGTAGCTCAACCTAATATCAACCACAACAGCCTCTAAAGGACTAACCCAACTAAAAGCCTAACTCTTGACTCGGAGAGCACCAGAAAACAGAACTCCTAAAAAAGAGAAAAAATGACAGCTGGCTCAAACCATAGTATCCAAAAAAAACACAAACATCCAGGAGCTTTCATCCACACGAAGAGGGCAGAAAACCAAACTATAGACTCTGGCTCCAAAGCTGGAAAAATGGAATCATAATCTGGCTCCCAGAACAGACAAATCTCCCTCACATTGAACCTTCTATTGCTGCTTGATTTGGCTATATCAGGCCATTAATTGGGGACCCGAAACTTTCTCTACAAACCCCGATATATCTCTGCCATCCAGCCTATCAACCACCTCCCCAACCTGTTGGGCATCCCCATCCTGGTGGGCCTCCACACCCTTGGAACTACTAATAGCACGCCTCTTGATAATGTTAATCACGTTCTTCATCACCTTTCCCTTTAACCGATCATCTAAGTTGCATGAATCAAAAAAATCCAATATTCTCTCTCTATCACGTGTAGACATACAACTTTCACTGCTTTCAAAAACTGACTCTCTAGCCCCTTGATCCAGCACATTCTCGTGCTCCACCACATCCTCGAATTACGATGGAATAATCCCCAAACCAGCAGCATAATTCCTTAAGCCCATAATAAAATCCTCCCCTATGTTCCTTTCCACTACTTCCCCACCCGACAAGAAGCAGTCACTAACTCTTTCCCCCATACAACATAATAGACTTTCTTCATCCACAGAACAACGCTCAGAAATCTTCTCCACCGAAAAGTCCTCGTTTCTGCCAGCTCCCTCAAGACATACCTCCACCACGGGAGAATTAACTGGCGAGACACCGACGAGCTCCCCCACCAAAGATAACGGGGAGGCAACTGCCTCATCCATCAAGAACGAGTCTGCCCAGACCGAATCGGGACTGAAACAAAGCTCAAACTCAGAAATACAAACTGTAAATAACAAGTCCCCGGCTTTCAAAACAACGGATTCTTCCACACGTGTTTGACGGTTTGTAATAATTTGAAACAAAGCCCTTTCAAAAGAACCTGGATTCACAAATCCTTCGTCAATGGAGATAAGTTCTCCCCATTTGTCTGCAATTCTTCTGAAGGTGGAGGGATTCCACAAAAACGGTGGGATCCCTTTGCACGAAAGCTACGCCCGACGACTGCTGCAATGAAAGTTTTCCGACCACACTTCTACTTTGCCAAAACATTTATTCAATGCCCCCATCTGATTATTCAGCGTGAAATCCCTACTCTCATCATCTTCAAAAATGATTAGAACTGCTAACCCGCTTAGCCTCATGATTTTCGGGCCTAAAATGCCTTCCTTATGCATTATGGCAGCCAGCTCATTCATCTTAAAAAAATTTCTGCACCACCCTACCAAGCTGCCTCTACAAGATAGCAGCTTGTCCTCGTCAACAGAACCCACAATGGGAGCCTCTAAATGCCCAACATCCTCCCTTTTACTCTTGATCTCGGCTGGTTTTAAACCCGAAAACTTCTTTCTCCAAAAACTTCCCGGGGTAGAAATCTGGCCAAAAAAAACTCTAACTTCATTACGCGAATCCTAGATCTGTCAACACAGTTGATAGCCTTCCTTGCGTCCTCCAATCTGGTAAAACGAACAAAGCCAAACCTACTTCCTCCCTTGCTTCTTTTGTTAGGGATGAAAGAATCAACCACCTCTCCATGTTTATCGAATAACAGCCAAAGCCCTTTATGATGAAGACGCTCTGGAATGTTGAAAATGATCACCGTAAAACAAATTTTCCCAGCAGAACTAGTCACCTTACTTGCCATCATAAGACAAAAAGAGAGATCAAAGAAAGAGCTGTAAAAAAAACGCCTAAAATTAAAATATTTATTTTCCATAGATATAAATAAGGATAGGTTGGAGTTTTGATAGTGAAGGGTTTTTCCTATGATTCGTGTGTTCCTACATGATTTTACTTGTTAACATATCTTGCAAAAGCTCTCTATTGATAGTACCTTCTTTTGTGAATGGTTGGTTAATGTTCCTGCAGAGCAGAGTTGGGCCTGTGGAATGGTTGAAGCCCTACACTGATGAGACAATAATTGACCTAGGGCGAAAAGGAGTTAAAAGTCTTCTGGCCGTACCAATTAGGTATTATAGTTGTCATGATGATATCGTGATGGGTAATGAAATCAAATAGCTCCTAGTTAAAATAAATTCTAACTGTATCTTTTGTATTTTACTTCAGCCGCAACTTTGGCTATTGAAGCTGTAGTATTTTCTGTATTGATTATCCATGCAAAGTATGAAAATGTAGTTTCTTTTCAAAATTTTGAGGTTTGACTCGTTGCTTCTTAGGTCAGTAATTGGAACTTTTGAAGAGATTAATGTTGAGTATAAAGAATTGGCTTTTTATCATCTGATTGTGTAATGACATCACATAGTTTATATTTTTTTCTAGTTGCATTTTTGCTCGATCATCACCTCCGCCATGTGCTGCTAAAACTTTGATATTTGATTCACAGCTTTGTAAGCGAGCATATTGAAACTCTTGAAGAGATTGATGTCGAGTATAAAGAATTGGCTTTAGAATCCGGTATACAAATTGGGGCCGTGTTCCTGCATTAGGATGTGAAGCAATGTTCATTTCAGACTTGGCAGATGCTGTAATTGAGAGTCTTCCATATGTGGGAGCTATGGCAGTTTCAAATCTTGAAGCTAGACAGGTACTTTAAAGCTTTCCACTATATTCTTATAATTTAAGAGAAGTGCCTTTTCTAGAGCATAGAAATATGGCTTGGATTTATCGAATATATGAAGACTTAAATACGTTTTGTATGTATGAATGTTGCAAGTAAGCTTATTTGCATTAAAAAGTGCATGGTTGTGTCGTACACAACATGTTGGTGCCTTGATGTGTTTCATTTATTCACTTGAGTGATGGGACGTAAGGAACTTCAGACCGTAGTACAGCATTACTGTTTCCTAAAATCACATGGCACCTTTTGAAATCTTGATGGGATAAATTAGTTTAGTTCTGGTACGCCACTGGTGGTGTTTTTCTGCAGGTTAATGTTAAAAAATGAACTCCCAGGTAAGTGAACGATGAAAGGACTTGTAATGCCTCAAAGAAGAGTTTGAGGTCTATGAATAACTTCGGTTATTGTGGTGATACAAAAATGTCATCGTCTTGTTTCAATTGCATAATGCCACCATGGTTTGACATTGTTTTTTGTGCAGTCATTAGTTCCCCTGGGCAGTGTGGAGGAGTTATTGGCAACTTATGATTCACAACGAAGGGAGCTCCCACCACCTGTGACAGTTTGGGAATGGGGTTGGACGAAAAGTGCTGAAACTTGGAATGGCAGAGCAGCCATGCTGGCAGTGCTTGTGCTGTTGCTACTAGAGGTCTCAACCGGAGAGGGATTTCTGCATCAGTGGGGGATATTGCCCTTGTTCCGCTAAATCCGACACTCTAGTAATGAAGATAAGTGTAAATTTTGATATGATAAGCAGCAACTTATATACATTGTATTAGAGAATATGTTCATAGGTAAAATACGTGGGAATTGGGTGTCGAGATTCAATGCATTAATCACCCACTGATTCAGGGAATAGTTTTCAAACACAATAAGCTCTGCCTGCAAATTTATTTGTGGGTGAAAACTGAAAAGGGAATGTGTTTCATAATATATTTTTAAAATATCTCTATCTTTGGTTTTTCATTCTTTTGAGAGAAAGCATGTGGCCAATGCAATTTAGAACGCAATTCTCTCATGATTTTTAACTTTTGGAGTCTACTCTACAAAGGGAAAATATATGAATTAGTTATGTTTTTAATTGTATTGGATGAAGTTGGTAAATCATTAAGTCCATTAAAAAATTTAAATAAAATCTAAATAATAAAATATGATAGTTATAAACTCGATTGACTCATTTTTTCGCTTGACTCGATCAGATATCCACCCCTACTTATTATGTATGGCGTGAGCTTGAAACAAGGTACTTGGATAGTTTATTAAGGCAGTTCAATATATGGCACATTAATTAGCTTTTTTCTTTTAAAAAAAATATTGGAAAAGACACAAAATAACATAACCAAATACAATGTATAATTATTTTAATTCATAATTAATAAATACAATATTCAACTCTTTGTATCGGCAATATTGTTCTATTCCCATAACAGCTTTGGAACAATGGGAATCAAGGATTAAAGAAGACCCAGATAACTAACAATCATAGAGTCTAGTGGAATGAAGTAGTAAAGTTAAAAGTTTAAATCTTAATGTTAGGAATAAAGTAAACTAAGCTAAGAGAATCGTACCTATAATAAATCTTTGCAGTTCTCGATTTGAATTAACGATTAATAAATATAATTTAGTGACTGCTCTGAAAATCAAAATAAAACTGACAATCTGTCATGTTCTCAAAATTTCTGCTCGTACAAAATACCAAAATCAGATTTTCTGCCATGTTATTAGCTCCCTTTATATATTTATATATAATTCACATTCAAAAATAAGAAAAAAAGATTAAATCAACTAATCTATTCTTCTTTGAGTATCAAGGAGAAGCTTGATATCTTTACTTTCGACAAAACAAAGTCGGTTGATGTTCAACGTGAATTCCAACTTTGTAAGACAAGGTCATTGTGTTTCCTTGAAGGACCCGAAGCTGGAACAGGAAAATGGCTGGGCAAGAATCCAAAGAACTGGCTTGTGTACTGAGATTTCGGCTTGGTCTCGAAAACGTGGGGGCGGTGATTGTTAATATACGTGTCCACCCTCATAAATATTTATGGATAAGCCACTGGTGGTGGTGGCTCTTGAACCGTGGCCTTGTACATTGAAACATCATGCACCTGATCCGATCAGAGTAGCAAAAGCAGAAAGGGCAAAGAAGAGAGTAAAGGAATTCAATAGGTAGGGTTGCATGTCTTGGATAAAAATGTGGTGGGACAGAGAATGCAATCTGATGATGATGATGAAGATCAAGCACGATTCATCTGGCTGTTCCAACCAAAGGATCATGAACTATATCAAAATAAAGGGTACGATGTTGATGGATTTAATGAATTGTATGGCGAATTGTTGTTTCATTGTGTAGGGCACAGGCCTCCATTTTTACGTGTTTGAAAGGAAATTAACTTGTCAATGGCAGAAAGGTGAATAAGAGAATGCAAAGAACTAGGCTCAACTTGCAACTTTTTGAGACGCTCTTTACTTTGTTCTTCACAATCCGATTATGTAGAATTTGAAAAAGGTTTGAATTATATTATATTTAAAATAATCAAATCTAATACCTGAATAAGATTAATATGCATCATATCTAAACGCAGAAGTTTGTGTTGTATTCTATTATCTGCTCAATTACTCTGGCCGAGATGGTAGAGGCAAAAATCAAAGAATTTTCGTGTCAAAGAGACGTAAGTTTAAGGGAGCGTGTGTGGTAATCACAACTGTTGTATGGTGTGTAGGAACAAAGTTTTCTCTCAAACGGAAAGTGCCGAGAGGCTTCCGCCGCTGTTTCTGTACTCGGAGCTGTTAGAATGCCCATTGCTTCCTGTGGTTTTTCAAATGCCATGCATGCATGCTTCAGTTAAAATAATACCATCCGACGTCCCATACTCGATTCAAAAGAATGTGGCGCATGCAATGCAAACTACTATTATAGGATTTAATGGAAGTTTTCAAAAAACAGAACCAATGTTGAAACTGTGAAAAATCAAAAATACCCTCAGAGTTGTGTAAACAAAATAAAGAAACATTGAGCAGTAAGATGCTATGTTGTTTGGAGGGCCTAAGTTTAAGCATCACATAAAAGAAGCTACATATTAGCTCCCCTAGTAGGACGACACACATGGTTCCTTTTCCTAGCATGTTCTTCATTGTGGTGTTGTGTTCGACAAGCATGTCCATACCAGCAGTCCTCTCTCTGTGATGCATCAGGCGGTAGGCACTATAATCATATGTCGAATCAGCAGTGAAGAAGAAACCAGTTAAGAAAATAAAACCATCACCACAAAATCAATCATGTCAGATCTTATAATGCATAATTATCAACTTGGAAAATAAAAATGCTTACATAATTGGGCAACGATATCCGGTACCAATACAGAAGAAAGGAGACCAACTTTTCATAGCAAGTGCTGCATTCAAAATAGAAAACCGTACATCACCATTCTCACAGAAAAAAGATGATCAACCTTAAATATATATAAACATATTCATATTTATTTATATGACAAGAATCAAATATGAGCTTCTGCAGGAAACATAATGATTCTTTGGGTATCGTTGACAATGGAGGGAGTCGGATCCCTTAAAGATAAATATTTTGAACCACACCTAAATTGACTTAAACATTACCTGCAAACATGAGTTGCAGCAGTTATCCTCTCAGCGTGATTGAGTGGCATCCTTGTTCGGTCTGCAAACAAGCAAAATTATCTTCACAAACAAAACTAGAAAAGTTTTGGAAGATCAACCATGGTGCAAGTGAAACCTAAAAGTAACACAATTACAATACTACATAGAAGTTAAAAAAGTATTGAGGTCAATTATTGAGTGTTGTGCATGATTTGTAGTGCTGTCTCCATAATGTTTTTACATGCTGATGAAAACATTATGTATAAACTTTAATTTCGTTTAATACTTTACTGCTGGGACCAGATTTTTTTCTTAAATATACCAGCCTGTTTCAGTCAATTTGAACCAGAACTCTTTCCTTGGTAATTTGCAGCACTTATATCAACTGTGATATGAGAAACACCACTCCTACATTGTTCTCTTGGTTTTTCTTCAATGTGCAAACCATGATAGATGGTCCAAGTTCAGCAGTGAAAAAATCAAAAGTTATCAACAATTTCAAAGACCAGTGGCTTTTTCAGAAGAAAGTAGAGAGCCAAAGAGAGCCAAAATGCCAGGTGGTCTGAGGATAGCTTTAAGAGAGAAATACTACAGTATTATGTTTTGGGTGTGATAGTGGGTATGCATGAAACATGGATGCATTCAGTTATAGTAGCCAGTCAATAATCGGTATTAAGGAATCTAAAAGCATTCTGTTAATCGAACTCACCCTTTTTCAGAATGCTTTGCTTTCTCTTTTGTGTTAATTATATAAGGATTTTAAATGTTTCTAATATTCAAAGTTTATTCATATTGTTCTTAGTTGTATGCAAAATGCTGTATATAAGTATGCTATTCAAACATATACTATGGGATTAAAGATAAATCAACTGCACCGGTAAATTGAATTACACAACTGTTTCAAGAAAAACTAAAACAGCATGAAGATATAGATTATTTTGGTCCTATGTTCAGTTAAGCAAATTTTCTCTACTAAGCATCTAACAGAGGTAAAACGAATAAGACACAGAATAAGACACATTTTCAGGACAGATGAATTAAGATTAGATGCAAAATGATTTATTTTCTTTAATAGAAAAATAACAAGAAACTCTAAATATGACACTGAATCACTAAAGTACCAAGGGCAGTCCTCGGATCCCTCCTCAGAATGAAAAGCTGTGGACAAGGACTCTCTAGAAGACTGTAAAACTGACGTAAAGCAATCAAGCTGAGTCAAGAAAGTGGTTATTTAGCAGGTCATGGATGACAGATGTAAAATGGTATTCACCATAATGATAATCATAACCACAGCTTATATCTCACATCGGTGAAGGAAAATGCCAAACTCATCCCTTATTCTCTATAAAAGGTTGGAACAAATGAACAGAGATAAGAAAGGTTAAATTACTAAAAGATTATGATTAAGATGACGTACCAATAGAACCTTTGTTACTTGGACAGCACACGAGAATTAAGCACCCAATGTTGGAGCAAAAAGAATATGATAAAATATTAACATACCAATTTCCCTATTGTTTAGCTTTCTAATCCATTCTGCAACAACTTCCTGTAAGGTTCTGCCCGACTGTCTAATACACCTTTCCGTGATCTATGAAAAAAAGTGCACCAAATCAGAACTTTACTAGTAATGCAGTATAATAGAATAACAATATGTTAAGAGAAGACCATACATCTTGTTCATGTCTGTTCATTTCATGTGCCAAGAAAGGAATCCTAGTGATAATGTGTTCAGAAATCTGCACAACAGATTTATCAGTAAAAGTCGTAAATTTTGTAAGTCATAACATTGGAGCCCAAAATAGAATGTTGGCAACGTGAAATTGTACAGCAGTCTTGCAAACAGAGTTAAAGAGGAACTTTTCAGGCAATTTAAGTTTCAGCAATTATAGTGGGGCATAATAATACTCAAAAAACAGAATACCATTATACCACTCAAGATTACCATTTACTTGTATCAAATGAAAGCATAATAAGCAGGGTCCAAGAGAGGGGGATAACAGAAAATGAGGGAGCTATGATCAATATCATAGATCATTTTCCAAATGGGAAGGGGTATTGTTAAACCAAATTGCACATTCAGATTGACAAAAATGCCCATGTTGGAATATTTTATTTCAAAAGACTGCAAAATTTGAAAAGTGTAGGACAGAAAGTCAAAGTAAGCTTGCTTGTAGTGAAAGGCAAGTTTAATGAAATGTGCAACATCGGTCATCCATAAACAAACACCACAAGCTACGAGAACAATGAAAACAGACACATTGAGGACTTCGTCTACAAAAAATAGACATGAACATCAGATCAATATGTACCAGTCTAAATGTCTCATGATTGCACACAGGATAAAATTCACTTCTGGTAACCCTTTGAGTGTACCAATATGCACCACAAAATGTTCTATCACATCCTGAACCTGCAAAAGTGAATAAAAAATTCTTAAGAAATGAAAGAGGTTTGATCTGGAACGTCAAGGGACGATCCCAAGAGGTTCAGACTAGGAATTTAAAATTTAAAATTATACATACAACTGGATAGGGGCTATATTGAAAATTTAATAAATTGAGTGATGGAATGGCTTTTAAAGCAAGCACCCAGTCAATTACTACTGGGGTAGAATCAGGAAAGACGTTATAGAGAGAAAATACAAGGTGGACAAAATAAACTAGTGGGAAACAGAGGAAATTGGAAGACAAAAGGAAAAATGAGAGAAACCAGAGAGAATCATCAGAAAGAGACAAATTTTAACACTAGGTAACAAACATATTTTTTCTCCATCAATCTCGCAGACTAATACTTACAGTGTTGTGGTACATGCGTATCAGCCCTAGAAGGCATCATTCCACCACAATTTTGACATTGTAAATGGATTGTTTGCTGGTTGCATTGAAACCCACCAATTTCAGAGCCTGAAAGTTGCAGTTTTAAAAAAAGAAGCAAGAATTAGGCAAAAAGTACTTAAAAAGAGCTAATCTAGTGTTTGGTTGGGAGAATAGTAATTCCGCTCCCTAATGCTAATGCAGATGTTTGCTTCACAGAATGTTTATTCAATGTAATAGCCATTACAACCTCATTACTGAGGCTGTTATAGTAATAGCCATTACAACCTCATTACTGAGGCTGTTATAGTATTCTTGGCTTTGTCATTCATGCTCTACACCATTTAATATGAAAAGCCTGAAAATAAGCCTCCCATTTTCCCTTCTAAAATGAAAGTAGATAGTGGAGAAAAGAGAAATGAAAGAAAAAAAGGTTAAATGGAGGGAATGGAAGAACACAATGATGCCAGATTATGCAGGTAGAGCTGGCAACAGCAGTAGCTCATACAAGAGAGATGAAGTACCAAGAAACCAAAAAGAAAAAAAAATCCTCAAATGACGCAATAAATAAGTAATGCAAAAACAAAAAGATTTTCTCTCTAAAGGTTTTGGGTTAAGAGAATGTTTTGAGTCTTAGGGCTTCAAATTTGGGGATGAATAGGACTGTCAAGAGATGAGCATGTCAAAATTTGGCAAAGGATGACAAAAAGAGGGTTATTTGCGCAGTTTTTTTCTAGGCAATGGATGGCAAAAAATAAAGTAAAGCTACTTATAATATGAATAAGAAATCATATCAAACAATGTATGATTATATTAAACAGTATATGTATTCAAATTATTTTTCCAAATAGTTTTAAACATAATACTTAAATATAAATCATTAAATGATTTCATATATTACTTTTAAAAAAATATTTTTTTATAAGAATTGGAGGCCTCGTTAAAAACCCCCTTCATAATTGTTAGAGAGCCAAGAGAGCATACTAACAAAAAGCGGACGGGGAAAAGAGAACCTCGGACTATATTGCATTAATAGGGAGAAAACATCCCAAGATAACATCCAGGTTAAAGACACAACAAAACAAACCCAAAACAGAAAAAAAGCTTGTCACCTAACTACCCTAGCAATTAACCTATCCCTTCTTTTGCTAGTTCATCTGCTTTATAATTAGCACTCCTAGGAATGAAATGAATCAGCCGACCATATAGACCCCACTCTTCCAAAGTGAATAGAAGGAGCCCCGTTCTAATTGTTTTTAACTCAGCTAAGATAGGAGGGCCAGCATCAGCAGGCTCCGAAAAAGAACATAAAATAATGCTGCGGGAGTCTCTAATTAAGCCTCCAATACCACTCTTTCTCCAATCCATAGAAACTGCACCATCCACATTTAGCTTTAGAAAACCCTCGGGGGGGGGGGGGGGAGAGACCACGACAAAGGCTGAGCAATTTTCTTCCTAGTCACTTTACACGAAACAGCTAGAGAAGGGTCCCCAATGAGAAGGTCCATAGAAATCGGAGAACCTGGATAATTGGCCAAAAACCAGGCTGCTAACCGGTATCTAGCCACAAAAAATAAAAGGACTGAATCTGCCGAACAATTATCGAAGACTATGGAATTCCTAAATTTCCAAACTGACCAGATTATAACTCCAGGAATCAAACTCCAAATGGTCGAATGAGTAATGATACCATCCCAGGCTGCAAAAAGAGCTTTTAAATCAAGATGAAACCGTCCAGAGTTGAAGAAACTGATTCCATAAACCCCATGAGACTTTGCAAGCAAGAAAAAGATGGGAAACCGATTCGGGATGTAGCCTGCATAAAGGGCATAAAGAATCAACCACCCCCGGGACTCCTCTCTTCAATAACTCAGATTTAACCACAACTTTTTGATGAATCACTTTCCATAAGAAAGTCTCTACCCATGGTGGCGAGAGTCCCCTCCAAACAAAATTATTCCATACAGGATCCTCTACCTCGGATTGAGACAACAGTTTCCTGCACGACTTAACTGAATAAATCCCTTCCCCGTTCCCCTTCCATAATAACCCATCATTAGCTTCTGTATTGAGAACAAAATTATTTAACAAGGACATGAGAGCAGTCCAATGATCCAGCTCCCAATCGCAGAGGTTCCTTCTCACTTGGACATCCCATGACCATCCCAAGGGGCCAAAATTGCCGAACTCAGCAACTTTCCCGTATTTATTGGAGGATAATGCAAACAGTCTTGGGAATTTTCTTTTTAGAGGGGCTTCGCATAACCAAGAATCATGCCAAAAGAAACGTTCTCACCATTCCCCGCGCGGATTTGAATATGATTATTGAAACAGATCCCGAACTTACCATTCTTGTCGCAATTCTTAACACCACCTTTCCACATCAAAGAAGCTTGCGGAAAATTGGAGTTGTTGATTGTCTAAGCACCTGGATCCAGATTGTATCTGCTGCAAATCAATTTCTTCCACCAAGACCCCTTCTCGACACCAAACTTCCACATTCATTTTCCAAGCAAAGCTTGGTTTAATAAATTCAGATTTGATACACCCAAACCACCACTTCCTTTATTTGTGCAAAGTTTATGCCAATTAAGCCAGTGAAAGTGATTCCTTTCCAGTCCACCCCGCCATAATGGAGTCCAATTACCTAGACACAGATGACGGCAACTTGAAAATTGATAAATAATAGATAGGTAAAGCTGTTAAGACAGATTGCAGGAGCACCAATCTTCCAGCAAGTGATAGTGAGGCAGCCTTCCAACCAGCAAGTTTTTCATAAAAGTTTTGGTTAACCGGATTCCACATTGCTACAGAATTTCTCTTTGACCCGAGAGGAAGACCAAGGTATTCTGAAGGAAAGCAACCAACAGATACATTAATGGAGGAGGCACAATCATTTAGAACGTCCTCGTCAATGTTGATTCCAAACAGCCGACTCTTAGAACAATTCAATTGGAGACCCTTCATCACCTCAAAAATCTGTAGAACTCTTCTGACATTCTTTATTTGGCCAATCGAAGCATTGCAGAAGATGATCAGATCATCTGCGAACTGAAGATGAGATAGCATAAAAGAATTTTCTTGTTTACCGATTTTAAATCCACTAAACAGCCCAAAATCTACCGCTTTAACCAACATCAAGTTCAGCACCTCTCCAACCAAGTTAAACAACAGCAGAGATAAGGAGCATCCTTGCCTAAGGCCTCTAGCCATCGGAAAATCCTCGATAGGTGCTCCGTTAACAAGGACAGAAATTGAGGACGAGGAAATACACCTATCAATCCACGAACACCAGCACTCACCAAATCCCATCTCTTTCATGGTTCAAATTAGAATCGGCCACTCAATGGAGTCGTAGGCCCTCTTGAAGTCTAATTTGAAAACCACACCTTGCAAACCTTTCTTCCTCCAATAGTAATTCCTTCATTTGCTAGAAAGGAACAATCGATAATTTGTCTCCCCGGAATGAAGGCAAATTGAGCGGGACCAATAATGGAATGAATACATGTCCGCACTCTTCCAGAAAAGGACCTTTGATAAGATCTTATATAGACCACCTACCAAGCTGATCGGCCTGAATTCCTCCACACTTTCTAGGTTAGATTTCTTCGGGATCAAGGTAATAAAGGCGTGGTTAATCCCGTTTTCCCATTTCTTCCCTGCGAAAAAATCATTGAAAATTTTCAGGATAAATTCTTTAAGATCAGGCCAGAATTTCTTAAAAAATCCCATGTTCAATCCATCCGGGCCGGGTTCTTTGTTGCTATCCGAAGAAGCTATCGCTTCCCAAATTTTCCCCTACGAAAACTGATTTTCTAGTAATGCAGAATACACCTCGGACAGCCTTCAGAAATTCAGATTTAAGTCTTCGACCTCCAAGGTGGACATCGTATTGTAGGCTGCCTTGAAAAAAGTTACAAATATTACTCTTGATAAGATTAGGATCTGAAGTGAACCGCCCATCTACATTCAGCATTTTGATGGAATTAACTCTTCTTCTATTCGACGCACAAATGTGAAAATATCTCGAGTTTTGATCGCCTTCTTTAACCCATTTAGCCCGGGAGTTTTGGTGCCAAATGCTTTCTTCAATTCGGTATAGAGCCCCTAATTCCTTCCTGTACTTGATCAAAGATGAGGCCCAAGTTGGAAGGTCGATTCCAATGACTGGATCTTCTTTTCCAGTTCTCTAATAGAACCGGCCACTTCAGAAAGTCTGCTGCCTGGCCATTTTTTTTTTCTGTTTTCGCACCTTTGAGGATGCTCAGAATTCCTCTATGGCTATTCTCCTTTCCCAGTCTTCAATCTTTGACCTCACCATCTTAACAAACCCATCATCCTCCAATAAATAACTGTACAATCTGAACGGTTTCGGGCCCCAATTAATGCTTTCATCTGCAATCTCGACAGCATTATGGTCTGAAAGAGACTTTGGCAGAAGATTTTGGGAGATATTTGGAAAAGAAATCATGAAGTTATTATCCACCAAAAAATGGTTGAGCCGATCGAAGTCGGATTTTCTCTGTTATTACACCAAGCTGCCCCCATTTAGTGGAAGATCAACAAGGCTTGATTGATGGTTGAAAGTTCTAAGAGTTTCCATGCTTTACCAGTTTTGGGAAACACCGATTTTCTCCTCTGTGTTCAAGTAAGTATTGAAATCCCCACCATTGCAAAGCGGGATTCTCAACTGCTCAACAAAAGAGAGAAGTTCATCAAAGAATATCAGCTTCTTGGCTTCCACAACAGGACCGTAAATATTAATAAAATCACATCTGAATTGGTTTTCCTTCACCTTCCCCAGAACAGCAATGAACCAACTGTGAATAACTTTATCGGAGACTTCGAAGAAATTCTCATCCCACAAAGTAATTCAGCTGGTGAGAAACATGACCCATGCAGCCTTTTCCCCTTTAAATTTCTCAATAAAGCAGGTTTCAGATCAGAAATTTTGGTTTCTTGAAGAAGTAGCATTGACGGATTCCTCTCGTTCACCAGCCTCTCGTTCAGATCAGAAATGATCATCCAGCTCAGTTGGTAGAGCACAAGGTTCTTAACCTTGAGGTCATGGGATCGAGTCCCACGGAGGGCATTTCATAATTCGGAGGTCTCTTACGGAAGCTGCTCTCAACCTGGTGTTGGGGGTAGCCTACTATCTTACCTCCCCCTTACCCCATATATATGGGAAAAAGGGACAGCCATTTTTTTTTCCTCACGTTCCACGATATGATGGATAGACTAGACATGAAAAAAGGAAAAGAAAAAACCTGTTCTCAGAACAAGGAAAATTATCTCCCAGACACCATTTTCTCGATCAGGCTGTCCTTCCCACCTTTGAAAGGAACTCCCATCAATTTGCTTACGCCCATGTTTCTGTTGCTTCCTTTAAATATTTGGAAGTGGTTGGTGATATATTAGATAAACTGTTGTCCTTTTCCAACGAGATCCTTGCCAACCTTTTTGCTCTTCTGTAAACCTTGTCAAAAAAATTAATTTTCAGGCCACCAACCGAAAGAGCTCTGCCAGAGAATATATCGTGGCTTGAAATTGAAGTTCCTCTGTAACCTTAATCAGATCCAGGATCGTTCAGAATTAGCGTATTACCAGGCCAAGGAGGCCTGAAATTAATACCAGAGAAAAAAGAGGAAACCCTTCGGATTGCATCAGTGGGCTCAAAAAAAGGCTGACCAGGCCCGGCTGGAGGGGGAGATGGAATATCCCCATTAATAGCACTCAAGGCACGTTTCAAATCTGATTCACCCTCATTATTATTTCCATCATCCCCACCCAACATCAATGATGGATGTCTCGAGCCTTCCAAGGAATTAACGGCAAGAGCATCCCCTGGAGTGCTAACTATCAAATCTCCCGCAAGCCACGCAACCAACCTTTTTTGAGATTCTTTCAGGGACGATTGAATTTCACGACGGCCTCAGTATTTCGGCTGCCATGCTGCTCCCACGCCAACTTTGACTGGTGGGAATCTCTAACCGCCTGAAAACTCTTGTTCTCACTCTGAAAACTATCCGATGAACCATCCTCCCAAACATCCTGTGAATCCCCCTCCTTATCATGATGAAAAAATGCAAAAGCAATCGAATCCTCCATTTCAACCCTCACCTTGATCACATAGAAACTTCCATTCGAAAGGGTGGTAACTGACTTTGGGAAATCGAAAGGGCAGGCCGCCCTCACTAACATTCTGGTCACTCCTAAATCAAGTTTCTGTCTCATTATGAATACAAACCAGAGAGCCCACCCTTTAGTTAAGCCGGAAAAGAAGATTTCATTACAGCAGTTAAGTGGAAAACCGGTGAGTGAGACTGAGCAAAAGGCCAAAGGCACTCCTCCCTTCGATGAAACAGGAACCAGCCAGTCAAACCTTCAAATTTGTCTTCCATAGCCTCCCTTTTTTTGATAAAGAAGCGAGACCTCTTTAAACCCCCTTCATAACCACTGCTGTATAAAAATACAACGGACATTGGAAGGAGGAAAAGAGTGTCTCAATTGTTATTCCAGAAATAAATTACACTTCATACAACAGCTGGCTATTATAAACACCACCCCCGCACTCAACCACTCACCTCTCTGTAACCTTAATGTACTGAATTACTACCCTATGCCCGTCTTAGCCAAGCTATCAACCTCCCAATTCACAGACCTTTTTACAAACCTTAAAATAACACTATGCTCTAAAACAACATTGACAATATCCTTAACTAGTTGTGAAAATACAGTAGGACACACTTCTGGGTTCTTAATCCATTTAACTGCATTTGTTGAGTCAGTCTCCACAATTAGCCGACCCTTGCCACACCACTCTGAATCCACAAACAAAACTAAACCAGCTTGGATGGCCTTCAATTCAGCTAAAAAAGGGGGACCTGGACCAGCTGAAGCCGAAAATGATCCCAAAACCTTGCTCTCCTCATTTCTTAGTATTCCCCCAATACCGCTGCTGTCACAATCTTTTTTTACTGCCCCATCCACATCCCCATCCACATTAATTTTAAAGAAACTCATGGGAGGGGGACTCCATAAGACCGGTGATGGATTAGTTTTCATGGACAGGTTACTCGAATCAGCCAGCTTCGGGTCACCAACAAGGCAGTCAAAGAGAACTGGAAAATTAGGAAATTTAGCCGAAAACCACACTGCCACTCTATATCACGATAAAAATAACAAATGTCCATAGCCTCCCTCATCTCCTTTTTTTATAGGAAAGTAGGCCTCGTTAAAAACCCCTTTCATGATTAATAGAGCACAAGGTGCTCCTTAATCAGCGGAAGGAGGAAAAGAGTGTCTTAGGATTCATTAATAACCAAAATATATACATAATGTTTAAAAACAAACATAACCACTCCCTTTACAATAACCCACCCAAAGACTAAATTAGCTAATCCCAACAGTAAACTAGGCAATGCCAGCCTTAGCTAAACTATCAGCCTCAACATTGGCTGACCTAGCAACCCATCTAATAATACCATTCAAGTCCCTTAACTTAGTTGCAATATCTTTCACTAAGTTTAAGTAGACACAGGGACAACGATCGTAATTCTTGACCCACTCCACTGCTAGTTTACTATCTGTTTCCACAATTAAGCGTTCCTTAAACCGCTGATGAAACGAATCAAAGAAAGTTAAGCTCCTCTTTACTGCCATAAGCTCAATTAGCAAAAGAGGACCTGGACCAGCAGCCTCTTGGAAAGAACCCAGCACCGAGCCATCCTCAACTCTAAGAATTCCCCCAACACCACTTTTCCTCTAATCTCCATTCACTGCTGCATCCACGTTTAATTTAATAAAGCCCTTTGGAGGAGGAGACCAAAACACAATTTCAATGATAGAACACCTTGAATTAGAGCAACAATCCCCAAGAGATGGATCAGTAATGAGAGAGTCCTTTAGAATAGAGACCTCCTTGAAATTTGCTAAGAACCAAGTAGCCAGCCTACATCTTGTCGTAAAAAACAAATCAATATGATCTAACCTTCCCCCATCAAAGACAATGTCATTCCTAAATTTCTAGATAGTCCATAGCACCACACCCGAAATAAAGGACCAAATTTTAGAGTTAGACACCATATGTTCCCAAGCTAACATAAAACTTTGAGCATTGTACTGCAAAACCGAATATACTCCCCAAAATTTCAAAAATTTATTCCATAAGGTCCATGCCAAAAAGCAAGTAAAAAATAGATGTGATGAAGATTCAACTTCCTTTTTATATAATGGACAAGTCACATCTACAATAGCAGAAATTCCTCTCCTTTGTAGTTCTTGTTTAATGGCAATCTTTGATACACCACCTGCCACACAAAGACCTCCACTCTAGGAGGCACCAAGCCTCTCCAAATGTATTCCATCCATAAGGAATCTACTGTCGAAACAGGACAGCAAGACTTAACACTGGAATTAACAGAATATATCCCATCCCCTCTCCAAACCAGCTCATATGACAACTCATGGGACAGAGTTATATTATGAATTAAAACCATTAAATCACAGTACTGCACCATTCCCCAGTCACTCAAATTCCTTCTAATTTGAACATGCCAAGACTAAACTGAAGACCGAAACTCTCCAAACTCTTTGAGCTTCCCATTTTTGTTTAAGGATAGAACAAACAATCTCGGGAAAACAACTTTAAGGGGGGAATCAATTGCCCAGTTATCAAACCAAAAACTAATTATGTCTCCATTGCCCACACGAACTTCAAACAGACTTCGAAATTTAGCTCCAAACTGATCCTCTTTGAAGTGATTTTGGACTACTGATTTCCAAATCCAGGAAGTATGTGCAGGAAGATTTTCCTTAAAAATCAGCAACCTAGGGTCCAAATTATACTTGCTGCATAATACTTTTTTCCACACCGTCTCCCTTTCATTTGCAAACCTCCAAGACCACTTCCCTAGGAGAGCTCTATTCATATAATTAAGATCTAAAATACCAAGACCACCAGCACTTTTTGCAGAGCACACTGTCGACCAGTTTACCCAATGAATTTTTTTGACCTCTGCCCCTCCTCCCCATAAAAATCTGGCCAAGATGGAATTAAGTTTAACAACCACGGAAGAAGGGATTTTAAATAGGGACATGTAATAGGTGGGTAATGAGCACAAAACAGCCTTCAATAAGACCAATCTCCTTGCCATTGATAGAGTCCTCGCCTTCCAGCCATCTAACTTTTTGTAGTACTTCTGCACTACTGGATCCCACAGCGCTATAGAATTCCTCTTAGCACCTAGCGGTAATCCCAAATATTCCGAAGGGAAATGACCCACTGCACAACCAATAGTATTAGCCCATTGCATTACCTCTTCCTCACTAATATTGATACCAAATAATTTACTCTTAGTGAGATTCAATTTCAGGCCTGATATTACTTCGAAAACTCGTAGAACCCTCTTAACATTAAGAACCTGTGTCTTCTATGCGGTACAGAATATGATCAGATCATCTGTGAATTGCAGATGTGACAAATTAAGAGAGGTCTCATCTTTGCCAACAACCAAACCGCTGAACAGACCGGAAGATACTGCTTTAAGAAGCAGTAAATGAAGTAGCTCACCAACGAAATTGAAAAGCAAGGGGGACAAGGAGCATCCCTGTCTAAGACCTCTAGCCATTGGAAATTCATCGGTAGGAATCCCATTAACTAACACTGAGACCGAAGCAGTTGTAACACATTTCCGAATCCAGCTACACCATTTTGATCGACCCCCATTTTAGCCATAATTTTAAAGAGAATATCCCACTCAACCGTATCGTAGGCCTTCTTGAAGTCCACCTTCAACACGCAACCCTTCAATCCTTTCTTCCTCCACAAATCAATTCCCTCATTAGCAATAAAAGAGCAGTCCAAAATTTGTCTACCAGGAATAAAAGCAAATTGTGAATCACTTATAATATCATCAATGCAACATCTCAACCTTCTCGCGAGACACTTGGAAAGAATTTTATACATCCCACCTACTAGACTAATAGGTCTGAAATCATCTAAACCCCCAATATTAGATCCCTTTGGAATGAGAGTTATGAAAGAATGATTAATGCCATGCTCCCAACCTTTTCCAAGGAAAAATTATGAAAAAAAATCAGAATATCACCTTTCAAGACCAAATTTTTTTTAAAAACCCCATATTCAGCCCATCCGATCCCGGAGCTTTGTTACTATCACACGAATTCAAGGTTTCCCATATTTCGTCTTCCGTAAACTCTTTTTCTAACATAAGATTCTGCTCCACTGAAATTCTTGAGAAATTTAACTTAATATCCTCCACTTCCAAAGTAGATCGGCAGTTAAAAGCTTTGAAAAAATGCTCCCTGACAGTAGCCTTAATCAGAACAGGATCCCTGATAATTTCACCTTCAACATTAATAGCATTTAGAGCGTTCATCCTCCTAATGGAAGCACAAGTGTGAAAAAATTTAGAATTCCGGTTACCATCTTTAACCCACTTCTCTCTTGAATTTTGGAACCAGATTTGTTCCTCAATTCTGTAGAGTCTCCAAAGCTCATTCCTCAATAACCTCAACTCTGTTGTACTGTCAAAATGAACTCTATGTCAAATGGAGATTTGATTATCCCGGTTAAGGAGAACTTGACACTCTTTCTCCTTCGAAGGTAAGAAAAAATTCAATTGATTCTCCTTCTCCACTAAATCCCTCCTATGCAGTTATGTCCTTCCCACGTTAATCTTCTTGTTATTGAAACTGGTCAATGCTTCTTTGTACGACCTGTCGTCTTTGAACCTCTTAAAAGACTCCTCTCTATCACCGTTGCTTCTGTCAACTTCCTCTGAACATCTTCTTTATCCTTTGATGTCTTTCCCAGTAAGTTCTCTCCTGTTCTGGTCTCTCATACACTTTGCAACCCTAACAAATACTCTTCTTCCATCGATGGGGCATTATTCACTTTTCCAATGGTATTCAACAGGTCTTCCTGGCACGCAAAATGGACAAAAGGAAAGGTGGAGTCTTTGCATCTTGGTCTCTTGTTGACGAGAGGAATGTAGACCTTGGTTACCCTCCCATGATGGCTGAAAAATTCCCAAAGAGCTCTTCTCGATACTCTTCTACTAAGGTTGTCAATGAAAGCCGTCCAGACTGCTCCAGTGGGGAGCCGAGCGACTTTTGGACTCTTGGACAATTTTGGTGTGTTACTTTTAAAAAAATATTAAAAATTAATTTTATTTTTTTATTTGATAATTCATTATTCTCCCTCTATTCTATTCCCTACCAAATATATATTTCATTCCTCATCTATTCTATAAAACGAACCGTGTTGTAAGTTCATTATCGAAAGCATGTAAGTAGAAGACAGGAACGCCAACTAAAGGTAGGAAAAGAAAAGAGAGATCTTGATGTTATCCATTTTTCTATTCTTTTTTCTTCTTTTCAATGCAATGCACAATAGAACCGTTAAAGGCCGAGAAAGAGAAGTCGGGCATTGCATAATATAAAGAGAAGAAAGAAAAAAGAAGTCGAGAATTTGGGGAAAACGGAAGAAGAAAAAAATCTCACCACATTGAGGGCATTGAGGTCCTTCGTCATCACTTTCTTCACTATCATATTCATCACTAACAAATGCCGGACCCCTTTTCCTTTGACTACCTCTTTCAGTCCTAATGACCTAGCACAAGTACAAACAATGTGACAGGAGAAGAAAAAAGAGAAACATCACAAATAGATTATACCTAAATAACTTCTGCAGTAAAATTAATATGGCTAACCTCAGAGGCTGAATGTTATAAGAAAGAAATTAATTCTAAGTGGACCTCAACCAAAAAGAGCATTTTGCAACACTGATACATTGCAGTGCTTTAGCATTTTGAACTACTAACTGAGGATAGTCTTGAAGGCATTGCTTAGTGATTTCCCAACTAAAATGAGAACTCCTAGAAGTCCGGTAATTAATTATATTTGAAAACTACAGTTAGGCTACTGTAAGACATCTAAATAAGGAAAATTTTACTCTTGTTATCATACAACATAACAAAACAAAAGTTAACTATAGCATTGGGAGTTAGCAGTAGGTTAGGATGCACAACCAATATCTGCATTTTAATCATTAGTCATTCATTGTCATATTTGCCTCACCCGGAGCATCAATAGTCAATGCAATTTATCATAATAAAGATCTCATTGACAAACCAGAAAATAAATGACAAAAATTCAGAATGCTACTACTCACAAGATTTGATCTTATCGTCGCATAAGAGTCTATAAGTGCAATTTCTTCATTTGGACGTTTTAAAGAAGGATTTGCTTGCAGGATCTCCTGAACAAAAAAAAAAGCAGTCAACTAGATAAAAATGAGAAGATAAAAATAATATCACACCCTACTCTAGGAAATTGACAGATTTCAAACCCTTTAAGTACTCAATGCTCATAAATAGAAGCAATAATAACACTGAGATGCGTTAAGGAGACCTCAATGCGTACAAAAGAGGCCCAACAACAAATATCACTAAGTAGCTCTCAAGATGAGCAATAAACTGGAAACCCAAAAGGGATTTGTGAATAGAAGCCATCATGTTAAATCCAGAGATGGCAAACGGCAAGTTTGAGTTGAGTTCCCATTGGGTTCAAATAGGTTTAGATTTGGTTCAGAAGTTTGTTTCATTCTAAATTCAAATCCATTCCAAGATCAAGTCTTCATAGCTCAGGTGATTCTTGTTCGAACAAGTTTTGGGCCATTTAAGATTTCATGTAACCATTTTTGCAACATAGGATCAATGAATTTTCTTCCTTCAAACAAGGTGTCAAGTCGATATCTTAGATTAAATTAATAATTCCATACATAAAAATGTTATATAAAACTAGAAGTTTATAAAGATTCTTGAAACAGAAAATTTAAAGTAATACTCCTTCGACATTAACTGCATCAAACTAAGAACTTCAATATTCTTATTGCAAATGAAAGAATTTTAATTTATGAAGCATTTGAATATTTTTATTTTTAATATAGAAATCTAATCTACCTATAGCATTTTTTGGCTGGACATACAACTATAACACTCTAAATTCAGAAGCTAACTTCTTTTTGGTATACATTGTAGTCACTTTAAAGCTCATGCTATTTAAAAATGAAAAAAAAAAAGAGGAAAACAGAAAACAGGAAAAATTATGTGACTTTAATTTTCATTTTAAAAAAATGTATAATATTCCTATCTTTTGTCCCTGATTGCAAAGACATTTTCTAGTTGCTTGTCATGCAGTAGATCTTAGGGGTCGAAAATTGAGAAAAACCAGAGCCATTTAAAAGGGTTGAGGATTCAATAACAAACTTTAACAGTTCCGGCCCAAAATGTAACCAACTTAGAATTAGGATAGTTCCCAAGGTGAAAAGTAAATCTTTGGAGTTTTATCAATTGACTTAACAAAAGTGATCAACAACTTCTCTTGTTTTAATTCTCCCAATTTCAAATTCACTAGCATTTACTTAATCACTGACAATAAGGGGGAAAGAGTACAGAAAAAGCAGCCAGACATATCTGTAAGTAACACAATATTAACTCCTTACATTATATTGCCTCTAATATATGTTTGCAGTTTGAAACTACAGGCATGATAAATGCTGCACCACCATGTCATATGTTTCGGTCATCAGTTATTGGTATATTGTCATTTACTTTAGATGGTACTCTACTACTAATTGGGGATGATTCAAGCCATATTCCCAAATAATAAGAAAATAAGAAAAAATCAATATGTTACCTCCTCAATATTGCGCAGAAATGGGTTTCTTCCAGCAAATTGTACAACAGCTCTACACTGGGGGCATAGAACACTTGAATGTTTCTTCTGTGACCTCTTTAACCACTCAGAAAAGCATCCGTTGCTAAAAGCGATAGAAGGAAGTTAGAACTAAAATCAATCGCGGCAATCTACATTACTGAAACAATCAAGAAATAAACTACATACCAGAAGTTATGAAGGCAAGGAGCAATAGTGATAACATCATGCCATATATTCAAGCAGATGCTGCATTTTGCATGCTCAACATCTATACAGATCTGGGAAAATGCCAGGAAAAGAATACACACACACATATATGCTATAAGTAAACCAATAGATAATACGGTGACCATGGGAGAAAAATATTAAAAATCATATCAGTGATTCACCTTCAATTGCTTTTTGCAGGTTTCTTGATCAAGGATCAGTTTAAATATGTAGCTCAAGTATTCTGGAAGAATCAGGAGAAAATAACATTAACCAACCAACACATGTTACATAATTTAAAAAACTACTACAATTATTTAATAAAATATAATAAAAAAATATACATGTTCTGTAGTACCAGAGATGAATACTTTCAGGCAAAAAAGTAGAAATGGTGCATATTGGATCATGGACAACTTGATTTGTATGTTTGCCATTTAACAGAAAAACACAGATGGTTGTCAATTTTAATTAAACCAGGTAAAGCAGGACAGTAATAGAGAATAAAACAATGATATTGTCTAATCAAGGCCATAACACTCTTCAACCATAGCTTGAAAACCTGTAATAAAATTCCATCCACCAAAGCTATTCCACTAATTATTTAAAGCCAATTATCTAAATATGACAATGATTTCCAAAAGGTCCTTAATGTGACATATATAAAGCAATATAAAACTTAGACAACACATTTGTTGAATGTATTGTGGTAACTGGTACGTACCATTTTTGCCAAAGTGTTTTTGGAGTATAACAACAAATAAGACTGAACTTGTTTATAAGCAGAAAAATCCAAATTCAGAAAGAAAAAAAAGGATCTATATTGATTAAGATGTAAAGAGTTCATATGAGTGATAACTTCTGTTTATAAAATTATGTAGCAACAGGGTATGAAACCAACAATAACTCCAGAAGGCATAGCATATTATTTATGATGATGTTTCTGTCGAGAATATCTAAATTAAATATTAGATAGGATCAGTTTTAATTAGATAGAATCAGTTTTTATTCTATTAGTTATTAGATAGGATCATTTTTAATTAGATAGAATCAGTTTTTTATTCTATTAGTTATTAGATAGGATCATTTTTAATTAGATAGAATCATTTTTATTCTGTTGCTAATTTTATGCATCTTTTTATGTAAAGTTGTTACATTGTAAACTCTATTTATGTCAGCCATATTCAGAAGAAATAAACATGATTTATTCGGAACAAATTTTTTCGTCTTTATGGTGTCAGAGCCAAAATGGCCAAATCCTACGATGATACCTCTGGTATCGACTCTATGAGTTCTACTCGCTCACCTTCAATCACCCTAAACACTGAATCCTTCCAAAACATATCCATCACTTCTCACAAGTTGAATGGAAATAATTTCTTACAGTGGTCACAATCTGTGAAACTGCTTATTCGTGGCCGTGGAAAATTCGGCTATCTCTCAGGTACCACTACGAAACCTGCCGAAGAAGATGAAGAATCTGAAAGATGGGAGGCAGAAAACTCGATGATTATGTCTTGGCTCATAAATTCCATAGATCCGAGTGTAGGGAGAACTTATCTCTTCCTACCTACTGCTCATGACATTTGGAATGCTGTGAACGAAACCTATTCTGATCTCGGGAACGCAGGACAATGGTTTGAACTAAAAACTCGGTTATGGAGGCTAAAACAAGGAAAAAACTGTCACTCAATACTACACTGAACTCAAGACCTTGTGGCAAGAGGTTGACATGTTCAGCGACTACGAATGGAGTTGTGCTAAGGACAGGGCTCTATTCCAGAAGATGGTGGAAAAAGAACGCGTCTTCGAATTCCTTGTCGGCCTTAAAAAGGAATTGGATGAAGTCAGAGGGCGCATTCTTGGTCGTGAACCACTACCAAGCACAAGAGAAGTCTTCTCCGAAATCAGACGAGAGGAGAGCCGGCGGACAGTCATGCTTGGAGGCCACTCACCAAATCCCACCGAGTCTTCTGCCTTGTTCTCGGGTCAGCCACCACGTCGCAACGATCGTCGGAACGACAGAGATCGGCCAATCTGCGAGCACTGCAACAAGCCGGGACACACTAAAGCCAAGTGTTGGAAGCTACACGGGAAGCCAGCCGAGAATTTTTCAGCCAATCGAAATTCTCGTAATGCAAAGGGATTCCATGCCTCATCTGAAGATGCTTCTGAAGAGCCGAAACCTGCCTCAGAACTGTCTGCCTTCAGCAAAGAACAGCTAGAGCAATTGTATCACTAATGAGTTCTCATTCCATATCCAACACTCCTAACCCATCATCTTATATTGCCTCTTCATCATTAGCCCAGAAAGGTACATATCCTACAGCTTTCATAGCCGGTTCTAAATCAAACCCTTGGATCATAGATTCAGGGGCAACAGATCACATGACCGGTAATTCTTCTATATTCTCATCTTATTTTCCTTTATCTGGTAATCTGAAGGTAAAAATTGTTGATGGCTCCCTAACCTCTATAGCTGGAAAAGGCTCTATCATTATTTCTCCATCTCCCACATTACTAAATGTCCTACATGTCCCAAAGCTCTCTTGCAATCTCATCTCTGTTAATCGTATTATTCATGATTGCAAATGCATTGCTACAATAACATTTGCTGGATTTGAATTTCAGGACCCTTGTTCGGGGAAGATGATTGGCAATGCTAAGGAGGTTGATGGACTCTATCACTTGGTTACGGACAATCCTTCAGATAAACAAGTTCAGAAACCGAGATGCTTTACTACCTTGTCTTGTGAGAATGAAATAATGTTGTGGCATTATAGGTTAGGCCATCCTAGTTTTAATTACTTGAAATATTTGTTTCCAAATCTTTTCAAAAAAAAGGACGGTTTTTCTTTTCAGTGTGAAGCTTGTGAATTGGCAAAACATCATAGATCTGTTTATCCATCTTTAAAGTATATGCCATCAAAACTTTTTTCTCTTGTGCATAGTGATATTTGGGGCCCTTCACGAGTAAAAACAACCTCAGGATCTAGATGGTTCATCACATTCATTGATGATCACACTAGAGTCACGTGGATTTATTTACTAAAAGAAAAATCCGAGGCAGCAAGTGTTTTCAAAAATTTTCACTCACTGATCAATACTCAGTTTCAAGCAAATATTCAAGTTCTTAGAATCGATAATGGTCAAGAATATTTTAATGCAATCTTAGGTGATTTTTTGAAACAAAAAGGAATTATTCATCACAGTTCTTGCGTTGATACTCCCCAACAAAATGGAGTTGCTGAAAGAAAAAATAGGCATTTATTAGAGGTTGTTTGCTATGAAAGTTCCTAATCGTTTTTGGAATGAAGCACTCTTAACAGCGTCTTATTTGATAAATCGAATGCCTACAAGAGTTCTTAATTATATTACTCCTTTGCAAGCTCTAAAAAATATGTTTCCTGAAAATAGATCTTTCACTGATTTAACACCTAAAATTTTTGGTTGCATTGCTTTTGTTCATATACACGGCCAAAATAGAGGAAAACTCGATCCCCGAGCACATAAATACATATTTCTAGGTTTTTCACCAACACAAAAAGGGTATAATGCTTTGATCCTAAATCTGGGAAGTATTATGTGAGTATGGATGTCACGTTTTTTGAAAAACAACCTTTTTTTGACAAAAACTCTCTTCCGGGGGAGAATGACTCTGAAATGAGTTTTTGGGAACAAACATCCTTGCCAAAATCGGTTGTAAATAGCTCAGTGGAACCAATTCATATTTCCGTAACTAATCCTAGGATTTCACAACCTATAAATTCACAACCTCGTGAGACTCAGGTAGAAACCAACTTGGAATCACCTACTGAGCTTCGTGTTTATTCTAGACGGATGACTCGACCAAGTAATGTTCCACCGGCCCCCAAGGTATGCCAACCATCGAACTCGACTATGGTCCAAGGTACGACTTCTCTTTCTCCTATTTCTTCTCCAAATTTAGAGCCTTCTACAGAATTCTTTGAACCCATAGCCTTGCGCAAAGGTGTTAGATCATGTACCACAAAACATCCAATATCCAATTTCTTATCTTATAATAAACTCTCTCCAGATTTCAAAGTTTTTTCCACCAGGATTATGGATGATGCACTACCTAAGTCGATACATGAAGCTCTAGAAGTTCCGGGATGGAGAGGCAGTTTTTGAGGAGTTAAAGGCCCTGAAGAAGAATGACACCTGGGATCTAACTCCTTTACCTGAGGGGAAACAATCTGTAGGCAGCAAGTGGGTGTTCACCATCAAATACCATGCAGATGGCTCGGTCGAGAGATACAAGGCAAGACTCGTAGCACGAGGCTTCACTCAGACATACGGCCTTGACTACGAGGAGACCTTCGCACCTGTGGCCAAACTAAACACCGTACGTGTCCTACTCTCACTAGCCGCCAATCTGGATTGGACTCTCAGACAGTTTGATGTGAAGAATGCTTTCCTAAACGGTGAGCTAGAGGAAGAGGTGTTTATGGAAGTTCCTCCAGGCTTTGATGAATTGAAGAAGGATGGCAGGGTATGCAAGCTAAAGAAATCCATTTATGGATTGAAACAATCTCCGAGAGCCTGGTTCGAGAGATTCACGAGAGCTGTGAAACAACATGGTTACACTCAGGCTCAGTCTGATCATACTATGTTCTACAAACACAATAATGGTATTTTAATTGTGTATGTAGATGACATTGTTATGACAGGAGATGACACAGTAGAGTTGGAGTCGTTGAAGAACTTCTTATCCAACCAGTTTGAAGTCAAGGATCTAGGACAACTCAAATATTTCCTTGAAATGGAGGTGGCTAGATCCTCAAAAGGTATAATTATCTCGCAAAGGAAATATGTCCTCGATATCTTGAAAGAGACCAGATTACTCGGATGTAAACCAGTGGCGACTCCTATTGATCCGAATCAAAAACTCGAAAAAGAAGATGGTGCTGAGCCTGTGGACAAGAATCGGTTTCAGAAGCTGGTGGGGAAACTGATTTATTTGGCTCATACGAGACCAGATATTGCATTTGCTGTGAGCTTGGTTAGTCAGTTTATGCATTGTCCCTCAGAAAAACACTCCAAGGCTGTTTACCGGATTCTTCATTACTTGAAAGGGAGTCCTGGTAAAGGAATCATGTTTTCGAAGAATGGAAGTCGTAGAGTGGAGATCTTCACTGATGCTGATTGGGGCGGAAGTTCTATAGACAGAAGATCTACTACCAGTTATTGCTTCTTTGTCTGGGGCAACTTAGTTACTTGGAGGAGCAAGAAGCAACCAGTTGTCTCTAGAAGCAGTGCGGAGGCCGAGTTCAGAGCCATGGCGCAAGGAGTATGTGAGTTGTTATGGCTTAGGAGGATCTTGGAGGAGCTGAAGGTTGAAAGAGATAAACCGATGAAGTTGTATTGCGACAACAAATCGGCAATCAGTATTGCTCAGAATCTTGTACAGCATGACAGGACCAAACATGTCGAAATAGATCGACATTTCATCAAGGAGAGGCTGGAAAATGGCGATATCTGCATACCGTTTGTTCCATCATCAGAGCAGCTCACCGATGTTCTCACCAAGGGACTGTTTACTACGATGTTCAAAGGATTTCTGTCCAAGCTGGGAATGATCGATATCTATTCTCCAGCTTGAGGGGGGTGTCGAGAATATCTAAATTAAATATTAGATAGGATCAGTTTTAATTAGATAGAATCAGTTTTTTTTGTTGCTAATTTTATGCATCTTTTTATGTAAAGTTGTTACATTGTAAACTCTATTTAAGTCAGCCATATTCAGAAGAAATAAACATGATTTATCCGAAACAAGTTTTTTCGTCTTTAGTTTCCCTCTCTTGTAATATTAAACTCAAAATATCACCTTTTGAGGGAAAACAGAACCCCTGGCCCTTGAGAACAATGTCCAACTCCCTCCAGTCCAATGATAAAAACTTCAGAAAATGATAATGCCCTCATTTTCAATAGATACTAGACTCTACGTCCTTTAATTTGAAAAAGTAAATCAGAAAGCAATCTCAACACTTCACAATCCAACCATTGATATTGATTGGCAACTTTAATCAGCGAGTTTGCATAGATTACTATCTAAATAAAGAACATAAACAATGTAAAGAACATGTTACAGAGTGATCTATTAAAATGATTCAGTCATAAACAAGGCAGTTATGGAAACAGAACAATCAAATAAACTAAAGCTGACCTTCTCTATTGGGACCCAAAACAATATCAGTGCCAGATTTGATTTCGATGACATCTCCGCTTTGGACAACAGCATCATCAACTAGCATATCATTTGAACTGCAGTGGATTAATGCATAAGTAGAAAAGAGAAACAAATTAGAAAAGATGTTACAATGGAGACCACTATACAGCTACGCCAGAGCTACTGAAACTCTGTCCTAATTAATGTTACCTGACTCACTGATCGGTCTGGTACAAGGAACAAAAGCTAGAACGTAATTAGCTACTTTTGTAAAACGTAATTCGATAGGGGTATTTTGCTTTGGTTCATTTAGTAGGAACGAAATCCAAGTTATTGGAACATAAAACGTTTTTCTGGAACTTATAAATATAATTTTTGTGTTTATATAAACACATAACTCTAAATAAATAACTCTAAAACTGTCAACAATTTTATTATAAACTATATATCAATGGGATCATTAGTTTTATTGAATTGAATCACTAGTATTCCCGAATTCAGGACGAGTATACCAATTCGAAATTCGCTTGGGACTTGGGAGATAGTGATTTCTGGTAACAGAGGTCCTAAAGTTACTTTGTTGATTCATTTCATTTGATATCATTTGTTAGTCCTACTCTATCTCCGTAACTAATTTGTTGCATCATATAAAATTCTAAGGGTCAAGAAATCTATAGCATCCGCTCTCCACGAATAGCTTCATTAAAATTTTCTCAAAGCAAAAAAGCACGTAGAATTATATCATTGATCCTATACATTATCAAACAATATCACAGAAAAGTCAGGTTGTATGCACATTTTTCTTTCATAATGACAATAAGACCAACATTTAGAGATTATAACAGGTAGCTCGATCAAGACAAGCATTTATGACATAAAATACAAACTTCTTAGCTACCGGAAAAAGGAAGCAGACACAGGTTAGTGAATGATTTGTAGACACCTTTTATTTTGCATCATCGCAGTTAACATATTCGCATTCCTTGTTATTTTGCACCAGTCATGCTTCACTTGGGAGGAAGGGGTGATCTGAGAACTTACTATAAACTCATCTGAACATATCTCAATATCCGACTCTTGCACACCTAATGGAACTGCAAAAATTAAAACTTTATGAACATCCAGAGCCATATTGGAAAAGAAGTCACCAAAAATCTACAGTAATATCCTCATTCAAGTATTCCATCTTAGACAAAAGTATCGTCATGTCAAAAATCCATTTTTGTGTCAAAGTCCGACATTTGATTCTTTGAGAGCTCCTCATATCAGAAATTATCCTAATTGTACCAATAATTGTTGCAATGAGAGCTACATAATATCCAACAAAAATGGTACATTTTAACAATAAGCCAAGAATCAAAGGTAATGAAGTTGTAAGCATTGTCCTGAAACTTGATACGGCAATTGTTTGCAGTGAAATGAAAGAAAAGCCAAGAGCTTGCCTAAACTAATGAACTGATTAAGGCATATATGAAAAAGAGGATCAGCGGAATAGTTTCTAACTGGATCAACGAATGGATATACCAGAGATACAAAAGTTTCCATTTTTTCCGTTTCGGTAACAGAAAGTATGCTCGTTAAAGCATGACCTTGAAACTACTCGATCAGTTGTTTCAAGATTGAAACAGCATGCCCCCAGTCCATGATTTTACTTGGGGTTAAGCCATAATAAACTTTTTTTCACATTTCAGTACAATATCCCTCTGAATACAATCTAACTTAGAATTCCCAATTGATTTTTGGGGGGGAATGGGATAAACGAAAACATAAAAGGGAAAATACAACGCAATAGAGTGGCGATTGAACAATGGAAGAAAAGTTTTCTTTTTTTTTTGGAAAAACAAACATGAAAGAAGAATGGGAAATTGGGTGGGGAGGGGGTAGGAAATACCAAGCTTAGCCCAAATTTGGGAGGAGGATTGTGAACCAGAGCATTCCCCAACTTCTGCCATTAATAGAATGGAGTTGCTGTCATATAGAACTGCAGCCTGGTACTGGGTTGTGGATTTAGTTTCAGAGAATATATACCCTTTCTTTTCTTCTATGAACACTGGTATTTAGTATTAATAATAAACAGAAAAGCCTTGCTGCGGAAGAGAGAGGCTGACACTGAAGCGTAGCACACAAAGTCAAAGGTCAACACCAATTTTGTATGTATGTCGTGGGGCGTACGCTTTTCCAAAATGTTATAGGTTCAATAAGTAATAATGTATAACTTAAATGGTTATTTTATTTATATATTTGGTAAAAATTGTAGTTATGATTTATTATGTTATGTAATTAAGTTTTTAATTGAATAAAACTTGTTATTAATGATAAATTTTTACGTTTTAATTTAAAAAATTAATATAATTTAATATAAACAATATATCATTCCTGAAAATACAAACCAAATTTTGTTGTAGTTTATTTTCACATTTGCGATTTATCACGCTTCTTTTGCATTAAGGGTGCGTTTGGTTCACAGAATATAAAATTACCAGTGGGAATAAAATATTATCAATGAATAGTATTACTGAGAATGTTACATTACTATGTTAGGTTTGTTTGACAGGAATGTAAGATTACAATGTTTGGTTGAAGGAATAAAAGATTACTGAAATGTATATTTTACCAAATTATCATTGTTCTATATTTTTTAACAAGTGAAATTTTAAATATTTAAATAGAATTATTTATATAAAAATTCATCAATAATTTTGTTGAAAATATTTTGATATTTCAATATAACAAATAAGTATATTTGTTCGAATCATTTTCATGTTTGGATTCAAATTTGACAAGTTAAATTTCAGTGCTTCAATTTGTTGCTAAAACTTTCATAAATGATCATACATGTCCACTACATTAATTAAGGATTTCGTTAGGGTGCAATGCCCTTGATCAATGTCATTTACACATTTTAATCAAGACACGTAGATTCCTCTAGCTTTTCTTCATGTTGATTATTTTATGGATGATTGTATTTTTCATGTTTTATTCTCCAACTTCTGCTTCTTTGTCTTTGTCATGCTCGATGATTGAACATAAGTCTCTTGACATGCCTTGATAATGCATCGAACGTACGGGTCGTCCATCGAAATCTTAGTTAGCAAACTCTTCGCAGACTTGGGATCTCCTGAAGCCAAAAGGGCATGATACATCCTGCAAGAGAACACAACAATTCAATCCATCCAATGAGACGACTGGTTGATGAAATGGTTAGACATAGACTTTCAAAACAAAGCAACAAAGCCGAGAAAAGAAGACTGATGGAGGATTACTAACCTTAAGAATGTTAAAACATTGAAACGAAAGCTAGCTACCTGATATTCACTCCAAATTAAAAGAGAGTTCTGTAAATCTTTTGTGTTTACGCAAGAAGTAAGGATAAAGTCGAGACTTTTACGAGGTAAGGCCAAATTCATCCTTTATGTCTTGAAACAAAGCCAGGGCAAGCCTTAAATCATTAGGTTATTTCTCATCAATTACACAGGATATCTATTCAATCAAGAGATGGAACCATGTAAGGCAAATGCATTCAGATAAACACACGAGATAACATATTAATCAGAGGTGCAGAAAAGCAAAAGGCATAAAATATTTGCCAACCAATATTTGTAAAAACTCGCATACATTTGGAGATAGAAAGCCCTCCCCCTTGTTGTCTTCTAATGACTAAGTGCAACTACCAAGAGTTCAAGCTTCTTTTTCGAGTTTCAACCATACTAAGATGGGTAGGGGCATTACAAGCAAGATGTATACACAAAATCAAGAAAGAGAATAGGAAAAAACCTCGTCGAAAACAGCTTCCATAGCCAAATCATCGGTATGAAGCTTATCATTAAGCTGCTTGAGCAAATCAATAGCCGATCTAAGATCAAACAATCAATTAACAAAATGAAGATAAAAGATTACTATATAAAGAGTTTGATCAATGAGAAAACTAGGTAAAGTAGATAAATTCCCCAAAAAATGAAAATTATTGTGTTATCCAACCTTAAGTGCTTATTTCTAACACAATGTAAGACTAGTCTGCAATATAGTATAAAATAGTGGTTGCGGAATCTATCGCGGTTGCGGTTGCGGTGTCGCTGTTGCGGAGGTTACGTAACGTGTTGCGGCTGTAGCGGGCATGATTTTTTAACGTGTTGCGGCTGTCGCGGGCGATCGCGTTGCTATAATATTGCGTCGCGGTGGCCTTTAAAACCATTACGATGTGGCCATTACACTGCGTTGCGGCGGCAATTTAATACCATGGTCTGCAATATCCATTAACCCAATAGTCTGGATCCTGTATTTCCTCCAGTACTTGAAGTAATATACTCAACTCTCCCTCGGATGTAAAATGCTCCCAAGAGATAGTAAAGATGATAATTAAGATTATTGTAGTTATAGGAAAAAAGAAAACAAAGGCTCTGTCGTAAACTTACAATGAGAGCGATAGCAGCTTTAGGTTCCAAAGTCCCCCCATTTTGCTTGATTTCCTTGTAAAGGTTTAATGCATTAGGCATCATCCCATTCAACGCAAGAGCTGACACGAGCACACTCTTGATTTCATTTATGCTGCAAACAGGTATCATTTTGTCCAAGACTACCTAAAATATAAAATAGATCCTTTAAGACCATAAGAGACATCAAAATGGGTTTAATGCATAAATTGTACTTGAAATATGTTCCATATAATTAGGTACTCACAAAGGATTTCTTTATGTACGTGAGTTACATTCATTAGTTTGACATGCTTATTTAACATATGAGAAGTATACGACTTCTATAGCTCCTAAGTGCTAAATGCATACGTACCTATTTTGCCTTCTCAATTTGCCCACAAGTTGCATATTCATTTATTTGTGCCATAAAAATATGCTTTGTAACTGGAACTCCAGTACGCTTCATTTCTTCGCAGTACTACAAGCAATCACCAAATTACTGTATCATTTAAAGTGAAATCACAAGAGATGTGTCTTTTAAGAATTTCATCTATGCCAATTGTCAAACCATCAATTGCATTAAAATAAAAAATGGCAGACTTGCAGAGCACAGCAAAAATGAATTTACTAAGAACAGATTACAAAAAAATAACCTTTTCCTTTTGTAGGGAATAAAGGTACATAGATATGTATACCGACAAGTTGTTAGGGTTTTAACTATTGTTAATTAATGCTTAAGCTTGAGTTGCAAAAGGAGCCTAATTTAAGCTTAACTTGAATGGTTTACACTCATAATAATAATTAAGCTTGTCAAATTCAAGGTCCCACACCTTTTCCTGAAGTACCACTTAAACAAACCAAAAGAAGGAAAAGTAAATGCTCAACCATTTCTGGATAACACTTCAAATCCCTTCCATTAAAACAAAACAATGACATCTCTTTTGCCATTTGTTCTTGCTCTGGATTCCTTACAGAACACCTATGTTTCAACCTAATGACCCCCGACCAGTGAATGACACCTTCTATTCTAGCATGCACCGATCGACATTTTATGGTTTAATCAGAGATGGTTAAGCTTTAATCACTGTGTTTTAGAATCATTTTATCTGTCTTTTGGATAGGTTAGCTTTCGCAATTGGATTCTTTGGAATTTGTTCATCTTGCTGTCTTTTGAAAAAACTAACGTTAATGTTTGATGCATACATGTAATTTATTGTCAGCTGCGGAATTGTTACAGAATTCGGATCATAAACTCTAACAACTTGAAATATTTAGTTTTTTTTCTACAAAACTGTTATCATATACATTGAAACGATACATGACAATGATGGGATGTATATTGTTTGGGAAGAATCAAATGTAGTAAAAATAGCACAGTTGTGGGAACCTTATTAGTCAATGGTGGTCACCGACAAACAATTTCTAACAAAGGAAGAAACTATGTTCACGGCTAAAATTTGCATATAATGATTTTGATTAAAAGAACAAATTGAAAAAAAGATACCTTTGTGGACGAGCTTGGTTTTCTTTCATAGCTTTTTTGCCAGCGAGTGGTTTTGCAAAGGGAGCGAGCTAAATTCTTCTTCTTGTCTTCCTTCCACTGCGATGACCCGACAACCGTTGACGACTGCGAACCGAGAGCGCACAGCTGGAGGCTAGAGCGGTGGAGCGTGAGGAATGAATGAACGCTTTACAGTTTAGGGATTTCAATTTTGAGAATACAAACACATAGCCAAGAAATACGTTGAAAATAAAAACTGAAATATGAACGGTGGAAGCAAATATCTAAACCAAATCGAAGAAGAATAAGATTTCAGCAGAACGAAGCGGGGGAGAAGGTCATTTTATACAACGAGGACGGGAATAAGCAAATAGTTGACGATGTAAGATTATTAAAGAGAATAAAAGATTATCAAGTAATAGAATTATTGGAAATGTTGTATTTTGTATTTGATTGGTTTAGCAGGAATGTAAGATTAACATGTTTGGTTATAGGATTAAAAGATTATTGGAATGTATATTTGACCAAATTATCCTTATTATATATTTGTATAATATTATAAATTGTAAAATATTACAAATTGTAAAATATTTATATATTTTCTTTAAAAAAATTAAATTCATAATATTTATATAATTTTTTTACAAAATTAAAAATATAAAATATGTTTAATGAAAGGATAAAAAAAATTTTAACCCTTGTATAAAATTTTAATTATAGACTTTTTTTGTAAATCTAAAATAATTTAAGGATAAATTTGTAATTTAGCCTTCGTAGAATTTTTATTATTCAATGACAGAATAATGATATTTTTGAAAAAATAAATAAAAATTTAAGGGCATTTTAGTCTAAAACGTCGATAATGTTACAATACCTAAGGGAATGGAAGAAATGACATTCCCGGTAATATATCCAAAAAATCTACTATTGGTAATAAAACATTATCGGGAATGAGATTTCCGGCCAACCAAATATGAGAATGTGGGATTCTCATGGGATGGGAATCTCACAATCCTTGAACCAAACACCCCCTAAGGGAGATAGGGATAGACATTTTCGGGAAAGCAGTAAAAAATCATTATTATATTAATTTTTTACTCGCACTCGATAATATAATCCATCCAAATATGGGTCATCCGGGAAAATAACATTCCTCCCAGAAAATAAATATACTATAAACTAAACGGAGCCCAAAAGTAGTGGCTCTTTCCGACCACTTCCATGTCATTTCTATCTTTTATTATTATTATTATTCAGTTAATTATTGTTTAATTTTTTTCATTTTTAGTTATATTTTATTGTATTTATAATAATGCATACTATTGACTCTTTTTCTGATAAAAGATATAGTACTATTGTTATCAATGTTTTTAGACTCTCGACGCAAATTTCTTCTATTGGTCTTTTTCTTGGTCTACGGTTCTACGAAATTTCTTGATTGATTGCTTTTTAAATGTATGGTTTCTTTGTTCGATTATATATGATAGTCTGTTGTTGTTAATTATCTGTGTCACATGGGACTGTAGTTAAAGGGGGATTGGTTTTTCATTCACCTGCTTTGGATATTCTGCAGGTTTTCCTCCTCAATTGTTTACGCTCTTGCTCGTTGGACCACCAGTGATCGCTCATTGTTATATTTTACTTACGATAGTCATAAGAATAGTAAAATTTTTACGATAATGATCTGGGAAAGAAATTGCTCAAATAATGTTGAACCAAAATTATTTGCACGAATAATACATTTGTTACAAGATCACCCGGAGATGCCATGTAGTCCTTACGACTCAAGTGTGTTCTACAGAGATGGATTTACATTGTAAATTAGACTTACAATGTGTCTTCCACAATGCTTTGTCTCCCATCAACTCAGTTAGTATAGCGCAAGGCTCTTAACCTTGTGATCGTGGGAGAAAGAGATGGGCGAGTAGAAGTGTATATCTATTCAACTTTCAATTGATATTTTAATTAGTTTTTAAATGGATGCATGGCAGGAGAGTGGAAGACGTACGGTGCAAGTGCTCTGTCCTACCTAAGTCGCAAGGAGTACAATGCGACTTTCATTCTAACTGCATTCGAATAAATAATCTAAAAGTAATATTATTTAAAAAAAAATCAGCAACATTATCTAAAAAATTTATCCGTTTCTCAATTGAATAAAACTTACAACTGATGTTATCTTTTAATGTTTTATCTTGGAAAACTATTTAATCTACATGATTTAGTACAAACAACGTAGTTTTTAAAAGTTCAACCGAACCCTTCTTTCCAATATCTCCATCAAGTCTTCTCCAACATCCAAACTCACTGCTCTTCTCTTCTCCGACAAACCTACCCTCAGTTGAAGGACACTTTTAACTTCATTTTTTCCGGACTTTAATATGCATTCCTTTTCTTCAAAAGTCTTAAATTTTACCCGAGTTCCTGATTCTTACAAGTCTCAGATTGAATTGAGTAGAATAATTGAGATTGCTATGCCCACTGAGAAAATATAATAGAAGACATGATTAAGTTTTATTCAATTTAGAAACTTATGTAACATTATTTGTTGTAATTAGAATTATTACAAAATTATATAAATTTTAGAGTGGATATGGTAATATTTTTGTCTGAAATTGAAAAATTACGTTCTTTATACTAAATTATATAAATCAAATATTTTTCAAGTTAAAACATAAAAAAATAGTATTGCTAATGAATTTTATTCAATTAAATATAACCTTTTAAAGTGGACGAGGTCACATTTTCAATTGAAATTATATTGTCTATAATAAATTATATAAATCAAATAATGTTTTAGATTAAAATGTAAAAGGATACCATCAGTAATAGATTTTATTTAGGTAACACTAAATATTGTAATTAAAGAAATGATCATCCAGCTCAGTTGGTAGAACACAAGGTTCTTAACCTTGAGGTCGTGGGATCGAGTCCCATGAAGGGCATTTCATAATTTGGAGGTCTCCTACGGAAGTTGCTCTCAACCTAGTGTTGAGGGCAGCCTACTATCTTACATCCCCCTTACCTCATTACATATGGGAACAAGGGACAACCATTTTATAGATTGTAATTAAAATTATTGTCAAATATGTTATTTAATGTTATTTTAATAAAAATTTAAAAAAAATATTATTTTAATAAACTAGTTCACATCTTCTCTTGAAAAAAAAGAAAAAAGGTAATAACACATTAGCAGCTGACGCTAATTAGACAGCGTCTGACATACAAAACAAGATAATATGTATGGTAATTGGGGAAGACTTTGGGCGATTTTCCCCAAAAATCACCGGTGATCGGTATATATACCGATCTAACACCGATCAGATTATATTTCTCGATCTAACACCCGTAGTAGTAAAGCGCCCCCCCTGAACTGCGCTATATGCTGATTTGGCGTCACGTGGAGTATAGCGTGCCCTGTACCGCGTTATACGATGACTGGGTTACACGTGGGGTATAGCGCGCCCCCTGCTCCGCGCTATACGCCACGTAGGGGTATAGCGCAGATCAGGGGCCGCGCTATACGTCGTACCAAAATTATATTTAACGCGGTCCCTAATCCGCGCTATATAATAATTACATATAACGCGGTGCAAGTACCGCGCCTTATATGTTTATAAATACCTCGTATCTCTCCTCACATCTCATCGCATCTCTCCTCTCTTATAAATTAATACAACAATTCCGTCAACGAATAATAATTCTGGCAATCTTCTTATATTTTATTTAGAAGTTCGTGCGATTTTTCGTTATAAGGTAATTTTGTTATAATTTTTTAATTATACTTATTGTTTATTATCATTATTTGAAAAAATATTATACTAATTATTTTTAATTAATTTTTATGTTTGTAAAAGTGAAAAGCGGGAGCATACGTCGAAATAGTTTTGCGGTGCAGGTAATAATATAAAATTATATTATTTAAATTATTTACGTTGATGTGTAAAAAAAATTTGTGTTATATTTTCGTTCATATATAATTTATTTAATAAGGTTTGTTTAAGTTATTTTTTTGCATATATAATATTGCCGCACTTTTAAACTCAAAGAATGGCGCGACTTTCAGCTATTGTTTATTATAATGGTGAAATTCGAGAAGATGAAACCAACATTGTTTTCGTATCAAATGAGCATGTTAAAATATCATTCAAGAGAAACATAACTATTGAGGAGCTGATAACGAAGATTTCGAGGAAGATTCATGTTGGAAGTAACAGAAGAATGTCGTTGTTGCAGTACAGATTTCCAACATCATTGTTGCCATTAACTTATACAGCGTTCGAACTTTCGAACAATGATGATGTTCAAATGATGGTTGAAGCTCAAAGGAATTATTCAGACGCCGCTATTGAGATGTATGCATATTTTGTTCAAGTGCGTGCTGTTCGGGGTCAATCTTTAAGCTCACACTATGGGCTGGCTGAACAAGTTGATCAAGTTGATAGCCCGACTACAATAATGTGTAATGATTTTAATGCCATAATGGGGAGACATTCATCCGTAACTCCTTACGATATGTACCGAGGTGGGTCCACGAACAATCCGTATGGCAACACTGCTTCCAGTTCAAAGGGAAGGCATTCATCTGCAAATTTCTTTGACCATATGGAAATGCCATCGACGTAACCATCTGTGCAGTTTCCATTTGACCATATGGAGGCATTCGACTTCGAGCTTTTTCGATCTCAATGTCGATATGTGTTGAGTTAATCGATCGACGGAATCGGCCAAGAGGGGGTGAATTAACAATAAAAATTTCTGTGGAAGCTTTTGCAGAAAATTGAAAAGATTTTCACAGCGATTTAGAGTGGTTCGACTTTCTCAACCAAAGTCTACGTCCACTACCTTAGCTATCCACACTAAGGATTTTCCACAAATTCACTAATTTGTCTTTCTTTTGAGGACAAAGAGTAACCTTACAAACCCTCAAGAATTATACCCCAAATTCTTGAGAAAACTCTCTCCCAAAGAGAACAATACAAATTTGCAAACTTACAAGGAAATCCTCACAAGGTTGATTGTTTGCACAATTCCAGAACAAAGAAAAGAACACTCAAAGATGAATACAATTGAGTACAAAAGTGTTCTTGAAAGCAAAATGAATATTGAATGAAGAATAGGCTTGAAATGCTCAAACTTGAGGTTTGATGCTTTATCTTTGATTCTCTCTTGATTCTAGTTTCTTGATGTTTCTTGTTTTTGATCAATGGCTTCAGAACTTGTTTAAATACTCCTTGAATCAATTCTGAACGTTGGTGATAGATAGTGGAGATAATAGAGCCGTTATTGTGTGAAAACAATTAAATTTTCTGGGTGGAGCGTCTCATGCATCGATGCATGATCAAGGATGCATCGGTGCATTCGTGTAAAATTCAAATATTTTGACCGTTGGAACACTTGATGCATCGGTGCACCAAGTGTGCATCGATGCATGAAATGCATTCGATGTTTGAAAAATAGCCTGGTGCATCGATGCATGGATTGTGCATCGATGCATCAAATGCATTCGATGTTTTGAAAATATTCAGAGTGCATCGATGCATGGAGAGTGCATCGGTGCATGGAATGCATTTGATGTTCAATTAATTCATCAATGCATCGATGCATGGACTGATGCATCGGTGCATGCCTTTGAATAATTGATTTAAGTTTGTTCAAAATACTTTGTGAAAATTGTTTCAAAAATAGTTTAAGTACAAATCACAATTTTACACATTTAGTAAGGATTAAAATTGATCTTGAAAAACTTGGAGTAATAATTTGATATTCGGTTAATTGAATCGAATATAAATTTGTAAAATCATTTGTGAAATCTTAAAATTCATTTAACTTAATTTGTTATATCGAAATATCAAAAATGTTTTCAACAATCTCCCCCTTTTTGATATAACAAAACATTTGAATAATTTTAAGATTTGTTTAAGAAATTATTTTTGAAATCGATTTTGAAAAACTTACTCCCCCTTACTATAGCACATCTTAAATTTTCTCCCCCTTTTTGTTAAATCAAAAAGACTCTATAAAAACGTTTTAAACAAGAATTTTGAAAAACATTAGCCAATTGATTTATTAATAATAGGCTGCTAAGATCACAATCAAAAGAGAGATTAGCCATTAGTTTTCATAAACAATATTCATAATAAAATGTGAAATGGCATAATTTGGTCATAAATTTCTAATGATGCAAAATTAATAAACAGAAAACGTTAAAATGTCAACCCAAATATATATATAATAAGTTCAAGCATCCTCAAACAAACATCCAACAACTAATCAAGTTCAAAGTATCAATCAAACCACAAAAATCAAATCCAAGTTTTAAGAACAAGAAAGCATGGCAAGTAAGTCTACTCCATCGGAGGATCGAGAGGAGGATGTTGAGGAACGGGAGGACGATTTTGGTGAGACCGACTAGAGGATGTCCTAGGGCGTTTAGGATTAGTCATGGTAAGGAAAATCGGAAAAGGAATATCACCTTCAATTTTAAAACACATGTATGAACAACAATTAATCCCAAAACTCAAATGAGTCCTCAATAATTCAAGGTTCTCTAACAAAGTCCTAATGGGCAAAGTTTTGAAAACTATTTAAAATTAATGTCATAATACGCATAGTTTTCATGAAAACAACACAATTGAATCAGTAATTTTCGATTTTTTTTTAAATTCGAAATTTCAAAAACAATTTTGAAAGATTATGCGTTTTTGATGAAATTCATTGTAGAAACTAGTTTAGAATCATCATATAGCCAATGCCCGATAATTATTTCAAACTAGAACTAATCTAAACTTGTCCTAAGTTCAAAAATTTTAATGAAATAGAGTTTTTGTGAAAATACCTTGAAAATTCGGATTGAGGGGAATGAGGAGATGTTTTGCGCGATTTAATGAGTGTAGCAGGTTTGTAGGATGAAAATCTTGAAGAATCCGATGATTTCTCGAAGATTTTGAGCAAAAATAGAGATTTTGGAGAGAGAGGGGTCGAATGGCCGTATGTTTTAGTGTTTAGGGTTTGAGAAAAATGAAGAAGATGAGGATTTTAAACCTAAAACCCGACGGATGCATCGGTGCATGGTCTTATGTATCGATGCCTATTCAAGGCATGCATCGGTGCATCATGGTGATGCATCGATACATATTCAAAGGGATGCATGGATGCATTGTTAAATGCATCCATGCATGAAGCACAAAAAATGTCAAAAATCCGTTTTAAACACTTAAAATGCTAAATAATTTGGCTCTAATGGTAATGGCAACTCATATATCAAAAATTAATTATGTTCAATCAATCAAATTAATCTTCAAACTTTATTTGAACATAAAATTAATTTTCATTAAGAATCATAAACTCCCCCTAACTAATAGCAAGAATGCAATCAAAAATTATTATTATAAGCATTTTTCAATATTATTTAAAAGTGCTAAAATATTTTAAACACTAAGTGAAGATAGGTCAGTTAAACCTAATTCTCTCCTAAGTGTCCAAAATCTTTCTTTATCTAAGAGTTTTGTAAAAATATCCGCTAATTGGTGCAAAGTATCAACAAATTCTAGAACTACATCTTCCTTAGTGACATGGTCCCTAATGAAGTGATGTCTTATTTCAATATGCTTAGTTCTAGAGTGTTGGATGGGATTTTTAGTGAGACAAACATCACTAGTATTGTCACACTTGATAGGAATGGTACCTACTTCAATTCCATAATCAAAAAGTTGTTGTTTCATTCATAAAACTTGTGCACAACAACTACCGGCTGAAATGTATTCCGCTTCAGTGGTAGATAATGCAACACAATTTTGTTTCTTTGAAAACCAAGAAATCAGCATATTTCCAAGGAATTGGCAAGTACCGGAGGTGCTTTTCCTATCTAATTTGCATCCTCCATAATCCGCATCAGAGAAGGCATGCAAGCTAAAACTAGAGTCTCTAGGATACCAAAGACCTATACTAGGAGAGTCCTTAAGGTATCTAAAGATCCTCTTAACGGCTAGTAAATGTGATTCTTTAGGACATGATTGAAACCTAGCACACAAGCAAACACTAAACATAATATCCGGTCTACTTGTGGTTAGATAAAGCAATGAGCCAATCATGGATCTATATAATTTAACATCCACACATTTACCTCCTTCATCTAAGTCAAGCTTTGTAGAAGAGCTCATTGGAGTGGCATAAGGCTTCCCATTTTCCAATCCAAATTTCTTGAGCATATCTTTGACATACTTAGCTTTATTAATGAAGATGCCATCTTTCCTTTGCTTGATTTGGAGTCCCAAGAAATATGAGAGCTCCCCCATCATGCTCATCTCGAACTCACTTTGCATTAGCTTAGAAAATTCTTGGCAAAGAACATCATTAGTAGAACCAAATATTATCATCACATAAATTTGAACTACTAATAAATCTTTACCTTTTCTCTTTAAAAACAATGTAGTGTCAACCTTTCCTTTTGAAAAACCTTTTTCAATTAAAAAATTTGGCAATCTTTCATACCAAGCTCTAGGAGCTTGTTTTAAACCATAAAGAGCTTTTGTCAATTTTAAAACATGATCCGGAAAATTTGAATCTTCAAAACCTGGAGGTTGTTCCACGTACACTTCTTCCTTTATAAAACCATTTAAAAATGCACTTTTAACATCCATTTGATATAATTTAAATTTATTGAAACATGCAAATGCTAATAACATTCTAATTGCTTCCATCCTAGCTACGGGAGCGTATGTTTCATCATAGTCTATGCCTTCTTCTTGAGTATAGCCTTGAGCAACAAGTCTAGCCTTGTTCCTCACTATATTACCACTTTCATCAAGTTTATTTCTAAAAACCCATCTAGTACCTACAGTAGATTTATTACTAGGCCTTTCAACTAATGTCCATACTTTACTTCTCTCAAATTGATTTAATTCTTCTTGCATAGCCATAATCCAATGTTCATCTTTTAATGTTTCTTTGATGTTCTTAGGCTCTATGCATGAAATAAATGCAACATAATTACAGATATTTCTAAGAGAAGATCGAGTAGTTACCCCTTTTGATGGATCACCTAAAATTTCACCATCCTTGACATAGTTGTACTCTCTTGGAAAAGATACTTCCCTTTCTTCAATGGTTGGATTCTCTAGGGGATCATGAGTTTCCTCATCCTTTGTTTCTTCCTTTGATGATGATTCTCCAACATCATGTCTAACGTCATTTGTTTGTACAATACCTACATCATCATTAACACAAGAATTCTTCCTCGGAAGGAGATTATCATCGAAAACAACATGTATAGACTCTTCTACAAATAAAGTTCTTTTATTAAATACACGATAAGCTTTAGAATTTAAGGAATAACCCATAAAAATTCCTTCATCACTTTTAGCATCAAATTTGCCAAGGTTTTCTTTACCATTGTTTAAAACAAAACACTTACATCCAAAAGGATGAAAATAGCTAATGTTAGGCTTTTTATTTTTGAGAATTTCATATGGAGTTTTCTTTAAAATTGGCCTAATCATTACTCGATTTACAACATAACAAGCGGTATTTGTGGCTTCCGACCAAAAATATTTTGGCAAATTATTTTCACAAAGCATGGTTCTAGCAATTTCTTCTAAAGTTCGATTTTTCCTCTCAACAACTCCATTTTGTTGAGGGGTTCTAGGTGCTGAAAAATTATGGCTAATACCATTAGAATTACAAAACTCAATAAATCCAAGATTTTCAAATTCAGTTCCATGATCACTCCTAACACTAGTTATAGAGTAACCTTTTTCATTTTGGATTATTTTTGAAAATGTGATGAAATGTTCTAATGCTTCATCTTTAGTACTTAAGAATAGAACCCAAGTATATCTAGAATAGTCATCTACCAAGACAAATGCATATTGTTTTCCACCCAAGCTAGTAGTTCTAGTTGGCCCAAAAACATCTAAATGGATCAATTGTAATACTCTACTAGTTGATACATCATTAATAGATTTAAAAGAAACTCGTTTTTGTTTTCCTTTAGCACAAGCATCACAGATTTTATCATTATCAAATTTAAGCTTAGGCAACCCTCGAACTAAATCACCTTGAATTAGCCGTTGGAAAAACTCATACTAGCATGACCTAGTCTCCTATCCCATAACCAACTATCATGCTCATCCTTAGCAACTAGGCATAAATTAGTCATATCAATAGAATCTAAATGCACCATGTAAATGTTTCCTGTTCTATGACCAACAAGCATAATCCGATTAGATGCAATGTCAATGACTTTACAACCATTAATTTCAAATAAGACATTGAATCCTTTATCACACAATTGACTAATACTCAAAAGATTATGCTTTAATCCATTCACATACAAAACATTTTTAATTTGTATGAAAGAGGTATTACCTATAGTACCAATACCTTCAATATGACCTTTTGAATTATCTCCAAAAGTCACTTCTCCTCCATTTTTGGCGTTAAGCTCTATGAACCGGCTTTTGTCCCCGGTCATGTGTCTCGAGCATCCACTATCAAGGTACCATGAGTTTGAATTTGTTTCCCGTTCCTTGTAGCAATGCTCCTTTCCCTACAAACATAGATTAATTTTTGATTTTTGGTACCCAAATTCTTTTGGGTCCATATTCATTAGTTTCCAAAATCCTAGTCCCCTTAGGTATCCATTTGTATAGGATATCTTTATCTTTAGTAGTAATGAGTTCTTTAGGAACCCACATGCTTTTAATGATTTTTCCATTTGAGGTTCTTTGGGGACCTCTATGATTGTAGTTTTTAAAACTTTTTCTAACAAAGTTGGATTTTGAATTTTCTCCTTTTTCAAAATGCTTTGTACCAACTTTATCAAAAGAAGTTTTAAGATTATCAATTTTATTTTGATGATCATCATTGACCTTTGAAAGTAAATTTTGCAAATCTAAATTTTTCTTTTCAAATTCTTCTAGTTTGATTTGCAAATCTTTGATTTTACTTTCAAGATCATTGTTGGTTTTGGATATGAGTTTGTTTTCATTTTTCAATTTTGAAACTTCATTTTTATATTTTAAAAACAGTTTCTCATAATCCGAAGCCAACCCATTGTATTCCTCAAATAACTCATCATAAGATAAATCATCAAAATCGGATGAGTTAGAGGTTACCTTGGAATCTTCCCCGAATGCCATCAAGCACAAGTTTGCTACTTCTTGTTCCTCTTCATCGGAACTTTCTTCATCGCTCCATGTAGCCACATGAGCCTTGTGCTTATTCTTTGATTGACCATTTTTCTTCAATTGTGGGCAATCATATTTGACATGCCCCGACTTTTTGCATTCATAGAAAATGATTGGGTCCTTCTCTTTTGGTTCATTTTTTAGGCCTTCGTTTCGTTTGAATTTTCTTCCTCGGTAAGGTCTCATCATTTTTCTGAACCGTTTGGCAAATAATGCCATTTCCTCGTCATCATCATCATTATTAGAACCACTCTCATCTTTTGTGGATTTGAGAGTAACTCCAATGTTTTTCTTCTTCTCCTTCTCCTTTGGTGTCTCTTCAACTTTATCAAGGTCCACCTCATCTTCAAGCATCATCTCATTAGTGAGGAGTGAACCGATAAGTTCTTCAAGAGTTAAGGACGATAGGTCCTTAGACTCGATGATTGCCGTCTTCTTTGATTGCCATGATTTTGGGAGGGAGTAGACTAACTTCCTCACAAGCTTTTCATTTGAGATGATCTCTCCATATGATTTAAGACCATTGACAATCGTTGAAAATCTATCCGTCATAGCTTTGATGTCTTCATTTGGTTTCATCCTGAAATTTTCATAGTTATGCGTTAGAATACTAATTTTTGATTTCTTTACCTCATCTGTACCTTCATGTGTGACTTGAAGCTTATCCCATATTTCTTTGGCGGTTGTACACGATGAAACTCTTCCGTATTCATCTGGTCCAAAAGCACAGAAAATAATATGGATGGCTTTGGAGTTGAGCTAGAATATTCTTGTGTCTTCTTCACTCCACAACCTTGGATGAGTGAGAGGCTTGATGTATCCTTCTTCTACGGCATTCCATGCTCACATGTCACTTGCTTGAATGAAGTACATCATTCTATTCTTTCAATAGGCATAATTAGCCCCATTGAAGAAAGGAGGCTTGTTGACGGGCATCGAATCGAGACCAGAGTCATAATTTGAAGTGGAGGCCATTGATGACTTTGTAATCGATGTAACTCTTCCCGAATTGACTCAAGAGGCGATTAAACCTTCAAATGAGTGAGGCTCTGATACCAATTATTGAGTTAATCGATCGACGGGAATCGGCCAAGAGGGGGTGAATTGGCAATACAAATTTCTGTGGAACCTTTTGCAGAAAATTGAAAAGATTTACACAGCGATTTAGAGTGGTTCGACTTTCTCAACCAAAGTCTACGTCCACTACCTTAGCTATCCACACTAAGGATTTTCCACAAATTCACTAATTTGTCTTTCTTTTGAGGACAAAGAGTAACCTTACAAACCCTCAAAGAATTATACCCCAAATTCTTGAGAAAACTCTCTCCCAAAGAGAACAATACAAATTTGCAAACTTACAAGGAAATCCTCACAAGGTTGATTGTTTGCACAATTCCAGAACAAAGAAAAGAACACTCAAAGATGAATACAATTGAGTACAAAAGTGTTATTGAAAGCAAAATGAATATTGAATGAAGAATATGCTTTAAATGCTCAAACTTGAGGTTTGATGCTTTATCTTTGATTCTCTCTTGATTCTAGTTTCTTGATGTTTCTTGTTTTTTATCAATGGCTTCAAAACTTGTTTAAATACTCCTTGAATAATTTTGAACGTTGGTGATAGATAGTGGAGATAATAGAGCCGTTATTGTGTGAAAACAATTAATTTTATGGGTGGAGCGTCTCATGCATCGATGCATGATCAAGGATGCATCGGTGCATTCGTGTAAAATTCAAATATTTTGACCGTTGGAACACTTGATGCATCGGTGCACCAAGTGTGCATCGATGCATGAAATGCATTCGATGTTTGAAAAATAGCCTGGTGCATCGATGCATGGATTGTGCATCGATGCATCAAATGCATTCGATGTTTTGAAAATATTCAGAGTGCATCGATGCATGGAGAGTGCATCGGTGCATGGAATGCATTCGATGTTTAATTAATTCATCGATGCATCGATGCATGGACTGATTCATCGGTGCATGCCTTTGAATAATTGATTTAAGGCTTGTTTTTGGTTCAAAATACTTTGTGAAAATTGTTTCAAAAATAGTTTAAGTACAAATCACAATTTTACACATTTAGTAAGGATTAAAATTGATCTTGAAAAACTTGGAGTAATAATTTGATATTCTGTTAATTGAATCGAATATAAATTTGTAAAATCATTTGTGAAATCTTAAAATTCATTTAACTTAATTTGTTATATCGAAATATCAAAAATGTTTTCAACAATATGCCTTCCAGTTCAAGGGGAAGGCATGCAAGTAGTAGGTTCTTCGACCTAAATGTGGAGAGCATGGAAGAACCATCATCTCCACCAGAAGAACCGCTTCGTGAGCCTGGTGCGGATGGTGCTGAGACTGGACTATTCAGTCACCCAGAATCACCGCAATTCAACTCCGATGATGATGAAATTCCAGGAAATGTGGCACAAACTGACCCTCCTACACACATGTATGAAGCTGATTATGGTGCAATGTACGGGCCAGAATTTGTGGATATGCCTCATCTCGGTGACTATAGATATTATTCATCAATAAATAATGGTAAGTTATCTTTAGGCCTGAAGTTTTCAAGCAAAGAAGAAGCGATGATGGCTATCAAAAATTACAATATCCGTAATTCTGTTCAGTCCAGAGTCAACCGATCGACGACCGAAAAATATGTATGCTACTGTGCCCGACGCGAAAATGAATGCAATTGGATGGTTCGCGTATCGAAAATGAAGAGAAAAAACATATAGGAATTAACATTATACAACGGTCCTCACACATGTTGTACTGGAGGGGTCAACCAAGATCATCCCAACTTGGACTCTGAAGTGATATGCCAAGCCATCATGCCCATGGTAAAAGAAAGCTCTCATATAGCTGTTGCAGTGTTGATTTCAGCTATACAATCGCAGTATGGGTACATTGTCTCCTATAAAAAAGCTTGGTTGGCAAAACAAAATGCCATTGTCAAACTTCATGGCGAATGGGATGCATCACAACGAACTTACAGGTTGGTTTAGGCTGGTGCGGACGTTGAATCCTGGGACAATTGTGGACTTCGAAACCTCCTATGCATACCATAATGATCGAGTTCTTCGCGATCGATGCCAATTCTACCGGGTTTTTTGAAGTTACCCACAGTGCGTCAATGCTGCCAAATACTGCAAGCCTGTGGTCCAGATCGACGAGACTTTCTTGTATGGAAAATACAAGCAAGTTTTATTATTGACAGTTGTCCAAGATGGCAATAGAAACATTCTTCCAGTTGCTTTTGCTCTTGTCGAAGGAGAAGATACAGATTCTTGGGCTTTTTTCCTCTGAAATTTACGTGCACATGTTATCACGAGGGAAAAAATCTGTGTCATTTCAGATCACGGAGCTGGGATCAAAGCAGCAATGGAGTCTTTGGGTCCAATGTGGAAACCACCCTTTGTCTAACATAGGTATTGTCTCCGACACATTATTGCGAACTATCATGGAAGGTACAAGAAGAATGATGAACGTCAATTAATTGTGCGCATGGGTAAGTGAAAGCAAGTTAGTAAGTTATACATTTTTTGATCATTTTAATTTTGCAAAGAAAACAAGTTAGTAAGTTATACATTTTTTGATCAGTTTACAAATTACTTCCTCGAACGTTTGAATCAATGCTTCAAGATTTACGGGCGAAGAACGAGGAAGGATACAATTACATCAGCCTCATCGATAAAGAAATGTGGACGAACACATATGATGGTGGATATCGATATGGACACATGACGACCAACTTGGCTGAGGCAATCAATTCAACCTTAAAGGGTGCACGTCACTTACCTGTAGCGACTTTGGTAAAAACTACATATTTTCGTTTGGGGGCACTTTTTGCGAAGCTCGGGGGACAAGCTCAAACCTGGATGCAAGGCGATCATGTCTATCACCCTAGATTAGTTGTAGATCTACAGAAAAAAATTGTTGCATCAAATAGAATGTATATAACAAGCTTTTCAAGAAGGCATGAAATGTTTCGTGTCACAGAATTACCGCGACCTCTTCAAGGGATTGAAGTTGTGTCGTTAAGAGTAAATCTAAGGGACAGAACGTGCGACTGCTGGTTTTTTCAAGCTCTGAAGTATCCATGCTCTCATGTGATAGCAGCTTGCTCGCATACACGCCAAGACTATAACCATTTTGTGGATCTCGTATACCTACTATATGAAGTTTTTAAGGTATACGAATTTGAGTTTCCCCCCATAGGTAATGACAAAGACCCTGATGAGGTTCAAGATTAGCTTCCGATTGTACCAAATCCTAGTTTATTGAGGGAGCGTGGTCATCCAAAATCCAATCGAATTCATTGCGATATGGATATTCGAGAAAGATCTAGACAAGACAAAAGATGTGGCCATTGTAGAAACCCATGACACACTAGAAAAACATGTCCACTTCTGTTGTCATCAAGTAACAATTGATGAGGAAATGATGTATTTGTTTATCAAATAATAATTCTTGTATTTTAATTTGTATTTACTTCAAGTTAATGTCATTCGATAATCGCTGATGAAGATTAAAAAAACGAACACAATCATTAAATTTTATCAAACTAATAACAATTTGGTATTTAAATACAACAAACTTACAATAAGAATTAAATGGTAAATGATAACCAAATTACAATAACTGATATTAAATGGTAATAAACAAAATTAACTGAAATATATTAAAAAAAAGTCCAACAAATTTAACAAAATAAAGTAAGTATTAAATGAGAAATAATAAAAAATTACAATTAAACAAAATAAAGTAAATACAAATATAATAAAAAAAATCTATCGATGTCTGCGTCACGAATGTGTTCCGCAGGGCGGTGGCTGTCGGTCTCGAGGAGGATTTCTTCGTATCATTGGTTCTGACTCCTCGCTGTCATCATCGTCGTCGTCGTCACCATCGTCATCATCGTCGTCCTGAGCAGGTACATTAGGTTGATGAGGAGCTGATGACGATGAAGCACCTCCATAGAATAAGGACCCTGGAGGTGTATGACTGACTATCCTATCGGACTGCGAAAATTGGGAAAACCCAAACATCGCTGAGTGTGAAAACTGTACAGGAGGTGTCTGTGCTGCGACCATGGGTGATGAGGCTGAACCCGCCAAATATCTAGCATATGAACCTCAAGTCAGATCTACAAACATAGACCCATAATAGCCTCCAGGAGGGGTCATCTGTGACGGTGGTGGGGTCATAAAACCAGGTGAAGGCAGCGGTGGCGACATCTGATAATGAAAAGGTGATGGCGGCATCATATATGGATGCGGCATCATATATGGCTGCAGTGGCTGCTAGGAAGATCTTGTTGGTTCAGCTGAGTATGAACCGGAAACACCTGCTCTCTGTCCACGAGTCGGGGGATGATGGTGCTGTGTCGGTGAACGTCTCTGTCGACGTCATGGAAAGGTCTGCCCTCGTGCATCCTCGGGAAGTAGAAACGGTTTCCCGTTACTGTTGAACCACTCATAATAATCCTCAGGATACATCAAGAGGTCATAAAAAATGGACTCTCTACGGGGAAGGCGTCGATGTCGATCCTCCCACAACACGACCCACCCATGATGCCTCACCAGCCAATCTGTATCTGTCTTTCCGCGTCTATCTAAGCTATGCAACTCGTCCATATTGCGAGGTGCTTCCGGAATTGGTTGAAAACAACCAAACTGTCGGAGCACGCGATCAGTGGAGTGCCACTCGACGGTCGTATAACAGATCAGAGGGACCATCGCCTCTAAACATCTGATGGACCCCTCAACTCAGTTGGGATCTCCGCCCTCACATCATCAGTAGAATATGTCACCCATTCAAACTAAAACAAATAATATATAATTTTTATCAAAATAATAATCTAATTATATAACTATAATCTAAAATCGATTTTTAAACATTAAAATTCATACCTGTGTGCAACCTTCTAATCGATTAGCACCCTAATTTTTTCTAAATCATCAGGTAGCTCCTGATGATTTTTCCTATCAGTAGACCACCTATTCAAGGAAAAAAATTTGTTATACGCTGTATAAAATTATTAATATACAAAATCAGTTTTATAATTACCTTAGAAGTAGTGGAAATACGAATGGGTTCTTCACAACAGGACATAAAAAGGGCAATCGATACCATGCCCGAGACTGCAGTAGCAGGAGACATCCGCCGATAGCATTACGTCTGTAGTCAGTGGCTTCACACATCTCCCTGTACAGTAAAGCCAAAACTGCCGAGCCCCAACTGAATGATCCAACGAGACGAAAGTCGCTAAGATGCCGTAACCACATGCAGTGAACTAGGTTGCGCGATTTGTCCGGCATCAGCAACCCTCCTATCAACTGCAGTATGCATGCCCGTGCATACATCTTAACCTCATCCTTAGAGACGTCTGTGCTCAACTCCCGAAAATTGGCATCTAACCAATTTAACGGTAGTCCAAGAACCGGAAGCTATCCCCGATATCACATCTCCATCCACCGGAAGCCCCAGGTGCATAGAAACATCCTCAAGCGTGATCGTGCACTCTCCGCACGGAAGATGGAATGTGTGGGTCTCCGGCCTCCACCGCTCTACTAAGACAGAAATCAGTTCTGGCTCTATCTTACAGTGACCCTGATATCTACCTATGTAATCGAATCCAGCCTCTACTAAATACGGCAAGACACGGCTGGGTATCACTAACTTAAGATTCCTAATAAAAGGATCTAATACACGGTCCTTATCCTAAAAGTAAATAATTACAAAAATTAATTTTTACTCTAATAATCATGCATTAAATAAATCAACTAATTATTACTAATAATTTAAATTAAATTAAAACGTTAAAATGTTACCGTATCAGCAAAGTGTCGAGATATTTAATTCTTAATCTAATAATCATGCATTAAATAAATCAACTAATTATTACTAATAATTTCAATTAAATTAAAACGTTAAAATGTTACCGTATCAGCAAAGTGTCGAGATATTTAATTCTTAATCTAATAATCATGTATTAAATAAATCAACTAAATATTACTAATAATTTAAATTAAATTAAAACGTTAAAATGTTACCATATCAGCAAAGTGTAGAGATATATGATTTTCATCCGAGCGAAGTAGACTGCCTTCCATTATATATCTACAAAAGAATTATATTAGTAAAATATTAAATAAAGTAAATATATAATAGTAAAAATATTATAAAATATACCTTAAAAAGATAGAATATTTGAGAGAAATTTAGAGAATGCGAGAGAATTTGGTGTGATAAAAGTGATTGAGGATGGGGGTATTTATAGAGAGGATGAGGACATGAAGGGTTAGGTATTTAGGGGTATAGCGCGCCCCCTGCACAGCGCTATACCCCACGTGTCAGATACCCAGATATAGCGCGGATCAGGGGGCGCACTATACCCACGTGGCGTCAGATCATAGTATATCGCGGGACAGAGGCTGCGCTATACCATGTGACGCCAAATCAGCGTATAACGCGGTTCAGGGAGCGCACTTTACTACTACGGGTGTTAGATCGAGAAATATAATCTGATCGGTGTTAGATCGAGAAATATAATCTGACCGGTATTAAATCGATAAATATACCGATCACCAGTGATTTATTAGAAAAATTATCGACTTTGAGCTTTGTCCTTTTATTTAATAATAATTGCCCCCTCGGTTGGGTAAAGCTTCTTGTTATTCTATCATCGTCAAGGTCCTGGGTCTACTCTTTGATCTGTTCTTCATATACCCCATCAATCTATACTTTACAAACATATTATGGTAAATATTGATTGAACATGGTGTGATATTGGCTGTGAAAATGAAAAAAAAATCAATCTTTTCTCTTACTCAAAAACTTGAAATTTACAGAAGAAAACCAGGAAAAAAGGATATGTGTAAACCAAGCTCAGGGAAGAAACCCACTATGGTTCTTCCTTACCAGACCCCGAGCTTAGCTGAGCATTAGAGCTTAGGGAAGAAACTCGGGCAAGGGTAGTTTGGGACTACATACCTCTGCACCCACAAGCCAACAGGACAACGATACGCCTGCAAGTCAATCCCAAAGCGTAAGCTGATTTGCCAGGAGGACTACGACAACGTTTGGAGAGAAATTCAGATAATGCACCACCTGTCCGAGAACCCATACGTGATGAGGATCAGGGGCACCTACGAGGATTGGTTATCCGTGCACTTGGTGATGGAGCTTTGTGAGGACGGTGAACTTTTTTGTAGGATAGTGAAGAAAGGTCATTACAGTGAGAGGGAGGCTGCTAAGTTGATCAAAACCATTGTTGGAGTTGTTGAGGCTTGCCATTCTCATGGGGTTATGCAATGAGATCTTAAGCCTGAGAACTTGTTTGATACTATTAAGGAAGATGCTGCCCTAAAGGCCACTGATTTTGGGTTGTCTGTTTTCTAAAAGCCAGGTTTATTCTCTTCAACCTTTTACCCTCTGATTGTTTTTTCTTTTCACTGGTGCCATATTGCGGCTTTTAGTTGTTGGGAAACTAGGGTTTGCATTTGATTTGGCATGGAATCCTGGTCATGAAATAGTCAAACACCTTACACACCTATGTTATGTTCAGTGATATGAGCACTTTGATTTTGCAGACCTTAGTATTAGCTGGAATATCATTTGGTACACCTATTTATGTATTATTCTGTATTTCTGTTAATGGGAATAATTTGGTCTCTTCGACTGTTAACGGTTCACCCCTTCTGGTTTGAGAGAAGAGTTGCAGCCGAAGAGCTAACGGTTGTTGACTAGTATTTCTGTGTGATGGTGACGACTATCTGTAGATTGACTTAAACAAGATGGTTACAGCTGTTGGAGTAGGTTTTGACTCTAGTAAATCACGTAGGACTGTCAGAGGTCTAATCGTGGCACTATAGCCATCCATGGAGTATGGGACTCCGAAGGAATTGTTGGCGGAGATATTATTTTTGGATGATATCTCCGGAGGTATAACAGATTCCATACTTTTGTTAGTGAGGGAGGGGAAGAGAATGAGAGATAGGATTGAGTAGCATTAATGTTTGTGGTTACTCGATTGCCAATCAGAGGAAATGGACCGCCTTGTGGGCGATGGGAGTAGACTGGGTAAGAAAGCCTTATATTCATACAATGGGAAGGCCACTGGGATTAAAATTTAAGGGAGGAGGAAAAGGAAAGGCCTGTTAACTAGAATGCAAAGAACTTAGGTACTGCTTAAGCTAATTTATATAGCTAGGCCTAAATAGTTTGATCTTGATGATGACTTGAGTTTGTAAGGGAGAAAAAGGAAGGAAGAATGGCTTGCACATACCTATGAATATGCACGTTGGTTAACGGTGCATGGCCTTTTGCAGGGACATTTCGGAACTAAAAAATACCCTAGAAGTTTCTGATATGCTGTTACTAATATTTTTTGTGCCTGCAACTGCAATGATAAGCAGCACAATATGTTGTAGGAAAATCCTTTTATCATATCGTGTTTGATTGAACAGCGATCTCTTCTTTTATTATTCTATGGCTGTCTAGCGGTTTTGCTATGGAGGAAAAAACTTTCAAGATCTGCATTGTATTTCTTCACCTTATTTAAGCATGCATTATTCTAATGTTCGGTTGAATCACCCTTTTACAAGAACTAACAGTTTTCCCCCTATCTTTCTAGGTGAATCTTTCTCTGATGTTGTTGGGAGTCCATACTATGTTGCACCAGAGGTTTTATGTAAGCATTATGGACCTGAAGCAGACGTGTGGAGTGCTGGTGTTATTCTGTATATACTATTGAGTGGGGTGCCTCCATTTTGGGCAGGGTAGAAATTTTTGAGTGTGTGAAAAAGGTTTTGGAGTTTTGAGGAGAAATTCTTTCTTGCACTTTCAAATCTCATAGTTGTTGATGTTTTTGCATTCCTTTCAGAAACTGAAATGGGGATTTTCAGGCAGATTCTACAAGGGAAAATAGATTTTGATTCAGAACCCTGGCCTGCTATTTCTGATAGTGCAGAGGATCTCATACAAAAAATGCTTGGCTGTGATCCGAAGAGTAGGCTAACTGCTCATCAAGTCTTATGTAAGTTTCCTTTGCTGCATAAAAGGGATAATGGATTTGTCAAATAAAACCACGACTGTGTTTGGAAACTTGAATTCCGAAGAGATTTCGATATCAGTTATATATAAAATGCATAATAGAACTCATGAAAACATGACTTCCATGATTAATCTAAATTCATACATTTGTTAGATCTCTGCTTAATGGTGTATTTGGGTTTACCAGAATGAAGTATGTAATTTATATCCATCTTGTTATGCATCTCAAATGCATAAGTGTATTGGATCTTAACTAATATTTACATAATGTGTGCCTTCATCCTCATCATTTATATACAAACCCAAAATTGAATCTGCTTTCCCGAATTTAGTCCGCAACATAACAAAAGATTTGTCAGGAAATTTCCATCTGATGTTCCTCACACCCTTATGGTTGTAACCATTTAAACCAGGCCACTCATGGATTGTAGATGACACAATTGCGCCCGATAAACCTCTTGATTTTGCAGTACTGTCACGCCTGAAACAGTTCTCTGTAATGAACAAACTTAAGAAGATGGCTTTGCGTGCAAGTAAATGCATACCTTTTAATTTCATAGATTATAAGTTCTTGGACTGCTCCAGCTTCTTTATTTTTCTTTTTAACATTTCCTTTTTCAAGTTATTTTGGAAAATATTCATTGTAAAATACTAGTTAGGTTCAACATGATGTGCAGATTTCTTGTGTTCGAACCATTTTTCCAGCTCCTGTTAGCTTCACTTCTCTGTTTGCATACTTGAACTACTGTATGTTGTATATATAATGGTTCTAGTGTTTTTTCTCCTTTTGTTTTGATGTGCTATATAGATGGCCTTAGATTGGTCAGTTTCAGCCCAGAGTAGAATATCGGTCGAATCTTTTATTTTCCGTGTTACATAATCCATAACCACTGTGTCTAGATCTCGATCAAATCATACTCCATAGAGACGTTATGTTATCCTGTTACTTGTGAGGTTCATTTTTGTATCATCTGGTATTTCATGTCGGCATTTGTTTGTAAATTTTGTAAGAACAATGTTTTAGGGCTTTCAGGTATTATGAGCTTTGATCAAATTTTCTACTAACATTCATATTACTCAATGTTAGGTTATAGTAGAAAGGCTTTCAGAAGAAGAAATTGGTGGTCTGAAAGAGTTATTTAAAATGATAGATACCGACAACAGCGGAACAATAACATTTGAAGAATTAAAAGATGGCCTGAAGTGACTTTGTTCTGAACTTATGGAATCTGAGATCAAAATCTTATGGATGCAGTAAGAAATTCCATCGATAACCGCAATCTTTATGTACACCTCTTGCAGGACTGACTTTGATGTTTCTTTAAATGGACAAGCATTGATGTTGTTTTCGTAGGCGGATATCGACAACAACGGGTCAATTGATTACAGTTAATTCCTTGATGCCACGGTTCACTTGAATAAACTGGAGAGGGAAGAGAATCTGGTGGGCACCTTCTCTTTTTTCGACAAAGACGGTAGTGGATACATAACCATCGACGAGCTTCAACAAGCCTGCAAAGAGTTTGGAGTAAGCGACGTCCATCTCGATGAGATGATCAAAGAAATCGATCAAGACAATGTGAGTTTTGTTTTTTCTTTCTAAACTTCACTGCATATTAAGCTCTCATGTGCAAGTAAATAACATGATGGACAAATAGACTATGGGGAGTTTGCTGCAATGATGAGGAAGGGTAATGGAGGTATTGGGAGGATAACTATGAGAAGGACAATGAATCTGGGGGATGCCTTTGGACTCGGTAAAATGTAAATAAATGTGGGTCTGTTGGTAAATGTGACACTTCAGTTGGGTACTTGAAATAGAATAGATTTTCCATGGTAGTGTCTTATGACACAAACTGAAAGCGCCTTTTCTATGTTTATTTACAACAACAAAACCCAATTCCCATATGCAATGGGGTAAGGGGGAGGTAGGATAGTAGGCTGCTTCCAACGCCAGGTTGAGAGTAGCTTCCGTGGAAGACTTCCGGCAGTCAGAAAATTTAAAATATAGATAAAATGCAATGCATATATAAATAAATACATAAATACATAGTTGAACAGTATTCATATGCAGTCATTAATATCATATGTGTGTCTGTAATGGGAAGTAATCCCTGCAAATAAATTCATGCGAAAAAAAATCTCTGCATATAGACAGAAACGTAAGACCCGGCTAAATTTAAAAGATGAAACATGAAGAGAATGATACACATAAGTCAACGATAGCAAGCCTAGTTCTAAGCCTTCATAAATACCAATAACAGAAATGTATAAAAAGTAGAAGTCATGGGAATTACTACAAAGGCATTAAAAGAAGACAGAGATGATACACCCTATAGATGTGACCCACACTACTCGACTACCCTAGTCTTAAGTCTTCATAGTTTCCTATCAGAGGTCATATCCTTGGTAAGGGCTAAATCCATCAAATCAGATCTCAAGCAGTCTTCCCACTTCCGCCTTGGTCGTCCTCTCCTTCTGGCACCGCCGACTGTAATTGACTCTACCCTCCTGACCACATCCGACGGTAGTCGCCTAAGGACATGTCCAAATCACCGTAGTCTTCCCTCCCTCAATTTTTCGGAAACAGACACCACCCCCAATGACATCCTAATAGCAGAGTTTGTTGTCATATCCCACAGAGTCCTACCACATGTCCATCGAAGCATTCTCATTTCTGCGACCTCTATCCTCCTTACGTGATCATTCTTGATTGCCCAACATTCTGATCCATACAACAGCGCTGGTCTTATTGCCATTCTATAAATTTTTCCCTTAAGTTTTAGAGGCACCTTCTTGTCACACAAAACTCCAGTAGCGACCCTCCACTTTAGTCATCCCGCCTTTATACAGTGTGTAACGTCATCATCTACACCCCATCTTTATGTATCATAGACCCTAGGTACTTGAAAGAAAGACCAGAAAAATAATATATTTTAATTCTATAATGAGATGAAAATAACATGTTGAGAAAACAACGATCCCTTACAGTCTCGGGTACTCGAACCTGAAACCTCTAGAGATAACAACGATCCCTTTAATCACTGAATAACTTGGTTCATACCTAATTATTCTCTTATTAATATCCATCAAACTCAACTTTTATGAAATATCTTAACCTATATATTTTTTTTCTGAGATCTTTCGATTATATTTATGTTATGTCCATCTTTTATAAATAATTATTAATATTATATTTATTAATTTGGATTAGATATAGAGATTTATTATGTGAATTTTTTTTTACATTATTTCATTTCATTTATAATATCAAAATTTAAATTTAAATATTATTTAAAAAATTTAACACAATAAATATTATTTTATAGATTTAACTTAATTATGAAATAATTAAAAACTGAATATCTTATCTTTCAAAGTTTTTTTATATTATTTTTTAAATAAAATAACTTCAATCACAAAAACACACGTCTTATATATACTTTGCTTTACCCAAACCGTAATGTAAAATAATCTAATAAAAACAATACTTTTTAATATATATGGTATTAATAATATTTAATTTTTTTTAGGTTTATGTAAATTCTAATATATTAATTGAGTTTTATTATATAAAGTTTGATTTATTATTATATTTTATTTATTATATTTTCTACTAAATTCACTTAGGTGGCGTTTAGTTGGATAGAATCCTTTGGAATTGGGGGATTAGAATCCAATTCTATCACTTTCTCATCTTTAGTTCAAATTTTCTAAGGGAATTGGAAATTTTTGGTTTCTACAAAGGAGTCCTTATACGTATTATATTTTCGTATTTAAACTTTATTTCGAGATTTATTTTTTAGTTTAATTGAGTACTTAAATTTAATTTTAAACCTTAATTTAGTATTTAATTTGTTCAGACGTCTAATTAGGTATTTGAACTTGACTTTTTCGTTTTAAATTGGTACTTCAATTTGACCTCTTAATTTAAATTAGTTAAAATTCATAAGTACCTACTTGAACTGAAAAGATCAACTTCTTGTATCATTGCGAATTAAGAAGTCTACAAATATTAGAATCAAATTGAGTATTTTATTCAAGTTTAAGTACCAAATTTGGTAAAATGAAAGTTTAGATACCAAATTGAATATTAAAACTAAATTTAGACACCAAACTATATATTTAACCTTCGTAAGATAAAGGAAAAATATCGCCTTGCATCTTTGCTTTAGTTTCACCATCAAAGCCGAAAGGTTCTTTCTCTTTTTCCGTGTTCGATTTTTGAAGTAATCGAAACTCGAAACCCCCATCTGAGAGAGAGAGAAAGCGAGAGAGAGAGAAAGCATGTCGCCGCCAGCAGCAGTAGTAGAAGCGGGCGGAGGTGGCGGAGGAGGAGGACAGCAACCGCGACAGCAGCAACAAGGTGGATTCGGACAGTCCATTACTGGAATCATAAGGATCGCCGTGTTCTGGTACTTTGCTTCCAAATTCTTCTCTCCGAAAAAGCCTGCTGACCCCTCTCACCTCATCTCCAATCTCTTCCAGAAGGGCGAGCCTCTGGTATGAAGATTCATTCAACAAACTAGCCCAAACCCAGCTTAAATTTTCTCTTTCATTGTTGTATGATGTTTTTTTTGTGTTTTTTTTTCCAGGATATGTGGTTATATCTTTCTGAGCACCAAAGGTTCAATGACTTTGGGAACGAATCTTCTCTTGTTTGGCATGAAACTAATATTCCTTACGCCACTTGGGGTTCTGAAAGCACTCGTACTATTTCTTTAAATTACCATCCTTCCGATGTAAGGAGTTTGGGAACATGTCTTTCCTTTTTACTTGCTTATAATTTGATTATTTATCTGTTAAGAGTTAGAGCGCATGATGAAGTTGATGTTTAAATCTCTCAGGCCTTGAAAAACAATGGTAGTCTCTATGCCCACGTTTTCTTCGCGCGCTCGGGTTACCCCCCAGATCCAAATGACCCTGAATACCAGCCTCAAGGTGCCTTTGGGAGGACTCACCGTAAGTCTACCCTCTTCCATTACATTATTTTTTGGAGATTAATGGTGAACTATTAACCCCCTTTTAATTGATTTCAGCCGTGGTGGCATATTTGCCCAAATCAAGATCAGATAAGAGGAAAAGTCTGCTTGGGAACCCCAAGGATGCTGAAGGGTCTGAACCTGTAGCTATGGTTTGTTCTTTACTACTTTAGCTCATTCTGTTGAAGCATGTTGTTACTTTTTAAGAAAATCAATTTTGAGTTCTAGTAGGGTAGATCTAATTTTACTTGGTGCTTGTATGTTTGAATTTCGTTCAGTGTTTCTCATGATAATATCTCTTTTCCAATATTTTATGCCCCTCCAGTTCCACTGGATTTTGTTACAATATAATGATCTAAGTGTGGAATCATGTTAATTCAGGTGGCTGATGATGCTGAAGCTGATTCTAAAGGTGATGGCCCTGTTGAATGGATTTCTTATTGGAAACCAAATATTACAATTAACTTTGTTGAAGATTTTACTCGGTAAGTTTCTGCTTAATTTCATGTTTCTGTAATTTGCTGTAAAAAGTTAGATTGCTGTTTATCTATTTCCCAGCAAGATTTTTGCGTCTTCTTTGAAAAATAAACTAACATTTGGGCTTTTTTATCTTCCCAGATATGGTCATAATGCTGTACCACCGAATGTGGCTCCTTGTATCCTTACGTTCCTAACCTTTTTGTCATCTTGCATCTCAATTATGATTTTTTAAGACCTATATAAGTTTTCGCTTTCCTGATTTACTCTTATAGTCTTATTAAAGCTAAAAGAAATTGTTTAGATTTTACACGGTATGATTTGGATTCTGGGACGCTTTGCTTTTAAATGACTCCAGTTTTTGCGGTAGGAATTTGGTCACAAGTACAACATAGTCCTAAGTTATGGAAGTACAGGTTTCTATTAATCTACGGCGAGCAGAGGGTTCTAGTTTAGCTCAGCAACTTTCCTTATAGGTTAGCCAGATGGTAATTTGGTGAAGAAAAACTCTGCAATTTTCACCATGAATTAGATCAGAAGTACCGAGGACTATCTTAGCCGTTCTCATCACTCATTAGTATATATAAGAATTCTATTGGAGTTAATATACAACGGAATATCAAAGGATTAAGAAGCATCAAACTTGGAAACTCTTTTTATAATTTTTCATTCTCAACTATTGATTAGAATATAAACTTTTATTGTTCTTAGCTATAATAACATCTCTATGCTTGAATATTAATTGAAGTCATCCCAACTCAACCAAGTCTTTTTGCTAATTCCCCTTTTATTTGGGTTTGCCTATATGATTTTTTTTCTCCATTTAGACCGAGGTTCTATGTTAATAACTGTAACCTGAATTGTTAGTTTATTAATTGGATCACATTTTTACCATAAATTGAATTTGTTAGAAATCACTGTTGATATAACCATATCCTTCTTACTGATAAAGATCTCTGTATCTTTCTGGATATAGTATGTGTGTTGAATTGAGCCCATATTTGATGATCCAACTGTTACCTATGGGAAACTACTATTTGAATGTGTTAGAGCTTCAAATATACCTGCTTTGAGTTTCTTGACTTCAGATTTGCAGATTTAAATATCGATCCTAGTAATGGAAATTACTATCCTACCATCTTCTTCAACGAGTTTTGGTTACTTAGAGATAAGTTGATAGCAATCAATGAGACAGTGACAGAATTCCTTCTTAATTTGGAGGTTGGACCCATAAGCATGATGAAGTGGCAACTATTCCTGCAGATTGACCAATCATTCCAAATTCATCGTAGTTATGGAAGCATGCTTGAAGGCGAGGCTGATGAACTGAAGGTATTTTCTATCTTCCATTGCCTTGGAACTTTAGTCATTTTACAAATCATTATAGATTATGCGAAGGTAAAAGATTTAAGATTTGGTCGTATGGTATATATGCTGGGCTGAGTTCACATATATAAGGATGGACACCCAGTTTTTAGGCTAGTTTTCTGTGTTGAGCACCTGACCTATGATAAATATATGTTGCTCAAAGTTCTATCCCATGACTTATAGGCAATATGAAATGTAATTGCTGTAATTCTGTTTATAGGATTCTTTTTAAAAAGCCTATGGATTTTAGTTTTTTTAATGTTCTCTTGTGTTCTTTGTCTGCAGTTTGTTTGCTTTCCAGTAACTTTGTAACCTATTTAAAGAGAGAAAAGTTAAGCAAATGGAAGTTAAAAAGAAACTTTGTTGCCACACCAGCGGCCAGTGAATGTAATCCATATGGATTGGGTTTCACTTCTAACTTGGGGTTGATAACTTGTGCTAGCTGGATGTTTAATTTTTACTCTGGGTCTCGGTCATGAACAGTTTTAGATTGATTTGAGCCCCATTCTATAACTAAACCAGTCCACTGGCAAAGGTAGGCAACATACTGAAGTCCCTAATGTTAGCAGGCTCTTCTATTCTAGTGAGAGGCTCTTAGTTGCTTATGCGGAATTAGAAAATGACATAACTACTCTTGTCGCTTCTTTCAAAGAAATCCCTCAAGTTGAAAGAGATATGATCGTAAAAGAAGTGGAGTAGCAAATTAAGTGATATCCTTTGAAGCAAGAATGAATTCTTCTTCACTTGATTCTGTCTTCTATTAGCAACCAATTATTTTCTTAACAGAACCATGATGAGGGTAGAACTTTTTTTTTTTTTTGCATATGTATTTAATTGGATTTTGTTTGTCATAAGGTTCAGGCTGCTTGTTACTCTCCTGAAAACATTCTATACTTTTCTGCTGATGAGGAAATAAAAAAAAAGTTGTAAATAGTGAACCCTATATGTTGAAAGAGCTAATTTTTTTATTTTTCATTTGGTTGGCTGCCGCTACTATTAAGTTAAGGATCCTTTTATTCTCTTTTATCAGTCAAATGCTGACTATTTACTTAATAAATTTTGTAGAGGGTCTTCCTGGAAGGAAATCCATACTTGCTAGTGATCACAATGGTTGTTTCTTTGCTTCATTCCGTGTTTGACTTCTTGGCTTTCAAGAATGGTAAACATTTCTGTTATCTTGAAAATGTTTTGTTCCTCAAGTGGTTGGGTTTTTTTCTATTGGAAACTTAGGTTTAGCATGTTGGTTTTCTTCTTTGCAGATATCCAGTTTTGGAACAAAAATAAGTCTATGGAGGGACTGTCTGCAAAATCTGTCGTGGTTAGCTTTTTGTGTCAGCTCATTATTTTCCTTTATCTACTTGACAATGAGACCTCATGGATGATACTGGCAAGTTCTGGAATTGGTTGCTGCATTGAGTTTTGGAAGATAGGGAAAGCAATGCACATAGAGGTATGAGTTCATACAAGCACTTGTTTTGCTGGATATCTCATTTAAATCTTGGGCACTCCTCTAAGAAGGAAAAAGAAAAACGAAAGACCAGCTTTTAGATACATCTGTACTGAAAGTTTGATATTGAATGAGATCCCTGTCTGTGTGTTAAAGTTTTCTGATTCCATGAGGATATAGGCAACCTTGTCTTGTATATGATCATACTTCTTTCTTGGTTATCTGTTTTTCTTCCCTAATAAGTGTTTGTATTCAAAGGCCATTTTTTGAGGATTGCTAATATATTGAGTATAAATTTTATATTCTGTGTAACTGAATGCAGAAACCATCATTTTCAATCTCCTTTAAGTATTTTGAGGGCATATTAGTGCACAAATGCCATCTTCCATTCCTGATTCATGTTTAGATGCTTCATTCTTCTCTTTAGTTGTTGCTGGAAAGATACAAGAGAACAAGAATTCTTCTTACTTTTCTTCTTGGCTTGCCAATCTGAATATTTGTTTGAATTACATCTAAAAGCCTCTATTCTAGTCATGTTTTGATAGTTGGTCTGTAAACGTTCATTAAGTTTTGCATTGATCCTATAGTATCATCAATCTTGATGGTGTAACATCTAGTTCCAATCTGGTTATATCATCTGCTATATTTCAGTTAATTTATTGCAAGAGTATCAAATTTGTAATAATTGTTTTTCATCTTCAGGTTGATAGATCTGGAAAGATACCTATGTTGAGATTCCGAGATCGTGATTCATATGCAAGCAATAAAACCAAGGAATATGATGATATAGCAATGAAGTATTTGTCCTACGTGCTCTTCCTCCTTGTTGCATGCTTTTCTATTTACTCCCTTATGTATGAGCGTCATAGGAGCTGGTATTCTTGGATTCTCTCTTCACTCACAAGCTGTGTCTACATGTTTGGTAAGCCATTTTGTCCTTTATTGTTTCTTGGATTTTCACGTTAGTTTGTCTAACTGGTTTAAGAACCCTGGACAATAGGACAGCTAACCTAGAGGCAGATGCCCTAGCTAAGGCTGGTATAGGTTGATTTTTGAATTGTAGGTCAAGGCTGTTTTTTATTTTTACTTCTAAGGGGGACATCTCTTTTGGATTAGGTTGCGTGATTATTCTAAAAGTGAGAGGAATGAGCGCGTTAGGTAGAGAGAGAGAGAGAGAGAGAGAAAAGTCGAAAATTTCCATTGATGCTGATGAGGAATGGACAGTGTTCATTGATAATCTTAACAAAAGTGTTTCCAGAGGGGTGTTAAGGAATTATTTTAGTCCTTATGGTAAGATATTGAGGATTTTCATCCCTCGTTTTTTTAGAAAAACCAAATTATAAATCTTCTACTTTTGCTTTCGTCCAATATGCTCGTGAGGAAAGTAGAAACAAGGCAATCCGGTTCGTGAATGGGAAGTGGCTTGATGGAAGAAGAGTCTCAGTTGGGGTCGCTAAGTATCAAAAAGTTAAGAGAAGGGAAGCTGTGGAGGGGAAGAGAATGTTGGAGATCAGGTCTGAGATTAAGGATGCATCAGGATCGGGGAGGAGAGCTGTATCGTTGAGAAGCTTGAGAGATGACAGATCGTATAAGGATGTGGTGAACTCTAATTATGATTTGAGAAGGAAAACAGTATCAGGGGCAAACTTGCCGGGTAACAATCAAAGTGTTCCAACTGTGAGAAATGTTTGGGACATGCATATTCCATCAGATAATTCAGAATGGGTTAAACGTTCATTATCAGGGATAATGAAGTCTTCTTTTGAACATAACTCGGTGAAGGACGCTCTGGAGTTAGAAGGCATGGAAGTTCAAGTTGTTAGATGGGGTTATGCATGGAATGCATGCATAATTACTTTCAACTCGGTGGAGGAGGCCTCACAGGTATGGATGAATAAAAAGGAAAAGTTGTTCTTATGCTTTGATTGGTTAGCCCCAGTTTTGAACGAGGATGGAGTTCCTTCGGCACTTTGCCAGATTGAGTTATTTGGATTGCCTTTACTGTGCTGGAATGAGGCATTCTTAAGAAAGTTTACAAGGAAGTGGGGTCAGTTTCTATGTTTTAACAAAGATTCAGAGAGCAGATCGGACCTCTCGACGGCAAAAGTTCTGCTTAGGGTGGAAAGTCCTTATGATGTTCTTGATAAAGTGACAATTGGTTCGTATGGTAGATCGTTCAAAGTTACGATCACACTGGGATCTGTTTTGATTAATCCAGAGGAAGAAGCGGGAAGGAAGAAGATGGAGAAATTTTCAAAAAAAGGAACAGTGGTTATGTCGTGTCTGAGGAGGGATCTGGCAGACATCCTACTCTGGCTGAAGACAGGGATGAGTCTGCAGAGGATGCTAGGCTTAAAGTCATTTCTTGGCTGAATTGTGGGCAGAACAGTGGAGTGAATGGAGTCAGTGGGGGACATGTCCAATCGAGTAAGTCAACAGCAGATAATTCTGATTGTGGGCTGTCAGGTTTCTTGGAAATTAAGACAAGTCAGAACGACAATCACGTGGGCTTGGGATTGAGAGATACAATTGATCCGGTAGACTCAGTGCAATCTGAGGAAAATGAGGCTGCATTATTTCGAAATAAAAAATGGGTTCCCAGTGGGCCTGCATTTAATTTTAAATGGGTTGGGGACAAGTTTGTCTTACAGCCCAATGCCAGTCCTGCAATTCACTTGAGTGCTGCTGATGAGGGGGAGGATAGGGGGGCGAAAGTCAATTTTCAAGGGGAGAAGGAAGTGAATCCATGTGAACAGGGAGATGTAATAAGAAAGCATAACTACATTGGTTCAAAAAGCCTGGAGGGGGACCACATTATTAGTTTGCAGATTGATAATGATGTAGAGGGGTTTAAATGTACAGTTGATAAATCGGAAGGTGGTAAGCAGATGGAGAAGGTTATGAATGATAATTTATGTAACTCTAATGAGGAAATCTTCTCAAGTTCGAGTATAAAGAATAGAAATAATGAGATTCAAGAGGGAAGTACTTCATGCCACAAGAAAGATGATCAGTTTAAAGCAAAGGAAAGTCATCTAGTTCCTATTAATCAGCAGGATCAGTGTATTCCTCGGTCTAAAAGCCTTACTAATAAGCGAAAGTTGAGAATTGCACCTCGTCGATCGGGAAGTGTTTGCTCGGATACTGAAGTGTCTATCAGCTTCTATGATAGAGTCTATAGAAAGGTTCTTAGAAGTAAGGTCAGGGAGTCAGTGGAGCAAGTCAGGGAGGTATCTCAGTCTTCCCAATCTTCTGTTAAAGCTAGGATTGAAGTTGCTGCTACTAGGGAGGTCTGTGAAATGTTGGGGATCACCTTTAAAGGGGGGCAGCAATTATTAGAGGAGGAGATTTTTAAGATGGAATTGAAGGGGTCTTCTCAATGACCCTGATGGTTTCTTTGGTTTGATGTGGAGTTTATGATTGTCAATTTTATGTCTAAGTTAAAATTAATCACATGGAATATTAGAGGTCTTGGGAGAAGAGAAAAAATAAGAGCAGTGGCCAGACTTGTTACTAGAGAGAAGCCGTTTATCCTATTCTTACAGGAGTCAAAACTGAATGTCTGTAAAAGCAATTTATGGAGGAGGTTAGGAGGTAATCTATTGAAAGGTCATGTCTTTCTTCCAGTTGAGGGTTCCGCAGGAGGTCTGATAAGTTTGTGAAATGAGAATGTTTTTGTGGTCAATGCCGAACATAAACATAGCAGATTCATAGCATTATCAGGAAAGTTCAAGCTGTATAATTTTGATTGTGTTTTAATAAATGTATATGGTCCAGCAGTAGAAGCGGATAAAGAGGAATTCTTTAGGGAGCTGATGTGTTTTGTGCAGTGTTTAAACCTGCCAGTCTGCATAGGAGGGGATTTTAATTCTTATTTGGATACAGAGGAGAAATGCGGTGTAGGTCAAAACTGGCATTCCATGGATTTGTTTAGATCCTTTGTTCAACATTTTAATCTTATGGATTTACCATTAGTAGGAGGAAGATATACTTGGTGCAACAACAGAGAGTCTCCTACTTGGGAAAGGCTTGATCGGTTTATTATCAGTGGTTCTTTCCTAAATCAATTTCCTAATATGATCCAAAAAATGTTCCCAAAATCCCTTTCGGATCATAATCCTGTGGTGTTAGTAGAAGAATGCAACAATTGGGGACCAAAACCTTTTCGATTATACAACTATTTGTTAGAGGAAGACAGATTTGTTGAGTTGATTGAAAATTCATTGTCTACGGCGAAGGCGAATGGTCGATGGGGTCTATTTTCTTTACTTCGAGGAACAAAGCAGAAGATCAGGGATAGGCCTTTTTCGACTCAAAAGGGGATTTTTGAAAAAAATTCTCAACTAGAAAACTTGATTAATGATCTGGAATTCAAATTGCAAGGAGGGATTTGTTGATTCTGTCCAGGAATGAATTATGGATGTTGCATAGGAGGGAAGAGAGTATTTGGTTACAAAGATCAAGATTGAAGTGGATCAAGGATGGGGATAGGAATACAAAGTTTTACCATTTAACAGCATTAAATAGAAATAGAATGAATTCAATTTTGGCCCTGAGAGAGGCTGATGAAGAAATTTCTGATCCGGAGAAGCTGAAAAAATTTGTCTGAGTATTTTAAGGAGAATTACAGCTCTAAAAATACGCTGGAGGTAGAGGACATTAATCTCAATTTCATGACATTATCAGAGGAGCAGAAAAATGGACTTGAGGTACGGTTTTCAAAACATGAAGTTAGGGAAGCAGTGTTTCACTCGGACAACTCCAAAGCCCCGGGTCCAGACGGCTTCACGATGGGTTTCTTTAAAAAATTCTGGCCTGTTTTGAAGGATCATTTAATGAAGTTTGTGGATGACTTTCACAGAGGAATGAGTTGGGAGCATGGGGTCAACCATGCTTTCATTACTTTGATTCCTAAAAAACTCAACCCTGAAGTTATTGAAGATTATAGACCAATTAGTCTTGTTGGAAGTTTGTACAAAATTATCTCTAGAATCTTATCGAGGAGATTGGTTTCTGTTATTAAAGTTTTGATCAGCCCATTGCAGTTCGCCTTTATTCCGGGTAGGCAGCTCATTGATTGCGCTTTTATGGCAAATGAATCTATAGATTACTGGAGGAAAAAAGGTAGGAAAGGAGTTGTTTTTAAAGTAGATTTTCGCAGAGCCTTTGACTCAGTGGAATGGCCAATTATTTTGAGGTTATTGAAGATAATGGGTTTTGGAGACAAATGGATTTCTTGGATGGATTATTATATTTCTTTTGCTTCAATTTCAGTCCTAATTAATGGTTCCCCAACTCAAGAATTTCAGATGGGCAAAGGGCTGAGACAAGGTTGTAGTCTATCTCCTCTTCTGTTTAATATTGTTGGTGAGCTATTGAATTTAATGTTGAGTAAGGCTGCTACCCTTGGTCTTTTTGAAGGATTCAATATTGGTATTGAAGAGAATCTTTTTAAGTTGACTCATCTGCAGTTTGCAGACGACTTAATCTTATTTTGCAGAGATTCCTCAACTCAAATTCTGAATTAAAGAGAGTATTGAGGGTATTCAGTTTAATTTCAGGGCTTCATCTTAATCTATCCAAGAGTAAATTGTTTGGTGTTAATGTAGCAGAGGACAGATTAAAAGATTTAGTACTGGAAGCAGGTTGTGGGGTGGGATCTTTTCCTATGACTTATCTAGGTCTTCCGATAGGAACAAAGAAAAATTCAGAGTTATTGTGGGAACCAGTTTTACAGAAAGTTTTCATCAGATTAGCAGGTTGGAAAGCTGCTTCTTTATCGTTGGCTGGAAGATTGGTGTTGATAAAATCGGTATTGTCCTCCTTACCTATTTTTTACCTCTCTATTTTCAAAATTCCGTTTAAGGTCAATCAGAAAATTAACTCAGTATTGGTAAGATTTCTTTGGGGTGAAGAATCTGACAAGAAGAGGGTTCATTGAGTGAATTGGAGTACGGTTTGTCAACCATTGGAAGAAGGAGGCTTAGGAGTATTGGACTTGAGTATGATTAATAGAGTTTTGCTAGGGAAATGGGTTTGGAAGTATGCAAATGACAAAGACTCTCAATGGAAAAAACTGATTTGTTGTATTCATAATGTCAGTATGGAGTCTCTGTCTATAGGCAAGGCTGTTTCTCTTTAAGATTCATGGGTTTGGAGAGGTATTCGGAGTAACTATGAGAAAAAAGACGAGATTGGGGATTGTTTGAGATCCAATTCGAAGATCCAAGTGGGGAATAGTAGGTCAATTGATTTTTGGAATGATATTTGGGTTAATGGATCTACTCTTAAGATTCAATTTCCTAGAATCTATGCTCTGTCGACTAACAAAAGGGGAAAATTGGTTGAATTTGGTGGATTTGTAGCTAATGGTTGGGTTTGGAACATTCAGCTAAGGAGAAATCTTTGTGATTGGGAATGGATCAGTGGCTTTCCTTAATGCTTTTGATTGACAACATAACACCGAATGAATCAGTGGATGATTTTCTGGGGTGGTCGGGGAAAGGGGATGGTTTGTTCTCGGTAAAATCTTGTAGAATGACTATCTCAAGCAGAACTGGAGGACATTTTCAATGGAAGAAATGGGTGTGGTCCGGATTAACTCCTCGAGTGGAAACATTTCTATGGCAGTTTACTCATCAGAAATTGGCGGTTAGAGTGGAATTGAAGAAAAGAGGGGTCAATCTTGAAGATGTTCTGTGCCCTTTTTGCCACAAATATGAGGAATCAATTCGTCATATGTTTTTTTCATGCTCGGTTGCAGAGAAGTTGTGGTATAGATTTTTAAGGTTTTGGGATATCTCTTCGGTCATGCCCCAAGATCCTCCTTCCTTTCTTTGCTCTTGGTCTTATCTAAGGGACTGTTCTAATATTTGGAAGTTCATTCCAGGTGTTGTTCTATAGTCTCTTTGGAAAGCTAGGAATGCAGTGGTTTTTGAAAACTGGACATTAGATAATTCATCCCTATTCTTCATTTCCAGGTTTAGGTTGGCTAAATGGTTTTTAGAGAAATTTCCTCATGTTAATATTCAAGTTGACCTACTAGTAGGGGATCCATCGCTTGCAGACAATTTGCCTATAAAATCCTACAATAAGGAGAAGGTTCTTAACTGGTCTCCGTCTCCTTCGAATTTCTTTAAATTCAATGTTGATGGAGCGGTAAGAGGTGATGGGCTGTAGGGAGGTATTGGAGGAGTCTTGAAAGATTCAGAATGTTCTACTTTATATACCTTTTCTTTTGCGGTGGGACCTGGTCCTCCCATGTTAGCTGAGCTGAAAGCTATTAAACAAGGGATTGATCTATTCATTTCTTCCGAATGGGCTTTGAAGGGAAGACTAATCCTTGAAACAAATTGTAAAACAGCAGTTGACTGGATTTTGATGCCATTTTTTGCCCCTACTTTTTTCAATACTTTAGTTGGGGAAATTGAGGCCTTAGTTTCTCCTAGGGGTATTATTGTTAGATGGATTCCTAGGTCATGCAATTGGGAGGCTGATAAGCTAACAAAAGAGGGTATTGGTTGATGTTTGAGCTTTATGGTTGTTTTGGTTTGTATTATATTTCGGACAGTTTATTTAGTAAGCTGCAATCTTATGTAAACATGGTTTTTAATATAATGAGGTACTCTTTTCCTCCTTCCGCTAGTTGCCTCTTTCACAAGAGCCAACTATGAGGGAGGTTTTTAATGAGACCTCCTATTCCTATCAAAAAAAAATTTTTACTTCTAGGGGACTTGCAGGTTGTTGTAACTCCTATGTACTTTTCAAGATTCTAATATACTTCTAAGGCACTCTTTTCCTCCTTCCACTGATTAAAGAGCTACCTATGAGCTCCATTAATCATGAAGGGTTTTTTTAATGAGGCCTCCTATTCTTATCAAAGAAAAAAGAAAAATAAGAACCCCGGACAATTTCACACATCAATATTGTTATTAGTTCAGACACACCTAGGATGTTTTGTTTGGCAAAATAACTATGATAAATCATGTCTTGTCAGGCTTAGGAAAAAGCTCTTGATAGGCCTAGAGCCATGTTCTCCACCCAAGTTTCTAAGAGAGAAACAAAAATTCCAGATAGGCAACCAAGTACTGCTTTAGGTAGAGGATAAAAAATTTATACTTCATAACTTGGTGAGCATGAACACTTGAAGATTAACATGACTAATTGAATTGGGGCTTCTACTTCGTGAACTTGGGTCGACTGTTTCATGATGTTTAATCATTATATAAAATTATCTTATGACCAAGCTAATTAGTTGCAATTCAGGAAGAGTAAGGAGACATCTAAATAATGATGAATTTGATTGTCTTTATGTGTACATAAATTTGTATGGTCAATGAACCCCAACCTATGCTTGTTAAGTGAATGATCACTTTCTTTTTCATCTATAACTTTATTAATATTTTTATGTTTACTTCTTTATATGCTGCAAAATTTTAAATTGTGCATATTTAAACTGCAATAATGTTGCTTTTCTTCTATGTTTTTGGCAGGTTTTATTATGATGTGCCCTCAACTTTTCATAAACTATAAGCTTAAGTCTGTGGCTCATTTACCCTGGAGGCAGATGACTTACAAGTTCCTCAACACCATCATTGATGATCTCTTTGCATTCGTCATAAAAATGCCAACACTTCATCGACTTTCTGTCTTCCGTGATGGTAAGATATAATTTTTCTTGTTTTGTATCTTTCAATTCTCATGATTTGCTTGGTATGGAGGATGCAAAAGAGGAGAGGAAAAGGTTTTAACCAATGGTTAAGCTACTACGAAATAGGAAGGTGGTTATGAATGTAACCATTGCAATAAAGATGTTTCTATCCTCCTCCCATTCCTCCTTACCAAGCAAATATGTTGGTTGGATTTATGATCCTAACAGTACAAAGGGCTGAATGACTCATTATCTGATAATCTGTTTGATTTTGTAAGGGAAGATTAATTATAAAAAACTCTCAGTAAACCTTCTTTAAAAAAAGAAGAAAAGAAAAGAAAAGAACAGAAACTTGCAACTTATCAACTTGGGATGTGTATTTGATACAAGTGCTGGTATAACCATTTGTCTAATCAGCCATTATATTTTTACATACTCAAAGTGTAAGATTATGCCTAGCTTACAGTGTTTCTTGACCTTCCTTTTACTCTTTGAAGTTATTATTTGCTTTGAATTTATTTAATTGTACATAGAGAGATTGGGTATCTATAGCCACAAATGCTGATCCTGTGCGAGTATAATCCGAGTTAAAAGATCATTCTGAATTACACATGTTCTGTCAGTATATTGTGTATTCCATGGATATCAGGTGTAATTCTCATTCTCATGTCTGTTTTGCAGATCTTATATTTTTAATCTATCTGTACCAGAGGTGGGTATATCCCGTGGATAAGAAACGAATAAACGAATTTGGTTTCGGTGGCGAGGATGACCAGGCGCCTGGCAGTACAGATATTACCACTGCCAATGAAGATGAGAAGAAAACCAACTGAACTTGCTTTGGCTGTTCTTTTTCCATAAGTTTAGCTTTAGCAACTCTTTAGTGCAAAGAAACATAAAATTTCACAACATATACTTTTCTAGTGCTTGCTTTAGAAATTTGGGTTGGAAAAGAAAGGAAGAGCCGGAGGTCTGGTTCCTCTACGGGAGTGCAATAGAAAGAGATGTCGTTATAAGAAAAACCCAGTCTCAGTTTTTTAGTACCATGTGAAGCTGGCTAACATGGTTGTATCAAGATCTCTTTTTGCTTACTTTTTATATTTAATCAATGTGAAATTTGGTAATTTTTTTTTGGCATTTTTACTCTGAGTTGTATAACTTCTTAGTCATCCTAAGGATTAAAGAAATCATATTTCACGACCCTGGATTTGCTGTGAAATTAGGTAATAAAAACTGACTGCATATATGCATGAAAAGGCAATTGGATGTTTTTAAAGCAAGTGAACATCTTGAAGGAGCCTTTTTTTGGCCAAAGGAAGGAGCTTTAGGATAATGTGTTGAAGTGGTAGTATAAGGAGCTATATCAAATTCTGTACTTCTCAATGTTTTGCTCATTCAACAAGTATAAACCTTAAGGAAATCATGATTATTGGCCTACAAAATAGAAAGAAAATTATGCTTGTTTTCTATATAAATGGACCAGTCTTTAGAATTTGTTATAAGAATCTTATATCTTAAGCTTGTTCTATACATAAAATAGACATATCAGTATTCAGTTCAAAAAAAAAAAAAAAAAGAAAGAGATATGAGTATGATAGCACGGGCCTGTACATATTGCACCCTGGCTCACTCAAAGGCAAGTGTTCTCTGCCTCTACTCCCCAGGAAATGTGAGGATTCTAGTGCACAGAGTGTGCCTTGCACCCTTAAAACATTGAGCTATAGGCCAACAGCATAATAATTAGACGTGGAGAAAAGGATTTAAATGTGAAACACCCTTAATTATTAGTACTGTTAATCAATGAAACCTCTTACCATGCCTTAACCATTGCATTGCAAAAACTACTTTCCAGCAGCTTGTTCATATCCCCCATTCTCTAATTAAATATTGACAATCATTCCAACATAACAGCAATTAGCAAAAAAGTATTGAATTCCAAGACGCGCCCTTTCTTTCATCCTATAAAAGCCACTGCACGTTGAAAGAACAAGGCAAAAATAAATACGGTTACTAGAGCTAATGAGAAGAACAGCAGCATCTAGCAGAAAGTTTCACCTTCTGCAGACTCCCACAAACCCCAAAACTGTAAGATTCTCAATAAAGGTGTTGTTCTCCATTTTTACAAGCTGAAAGCCAAGTTGGATGAACTACAAAGTGAGTGCCAAAACCTTAGGGTTATAAAAAAACGACTACTTCACTTTATTGAGCATATACAAATCCCAAAGGTGGTTTGCTTAACTTTATTGAGCATATATAATAAAGGTGGTTTATATAGTTCTCATGCTGACAGTAAAATTATATAGTTCACTTTATTGGAGCATATCAGGAGGTGAAAGTGGAGAAGATTGGAGAACAGTTTGTGGTTAAAGTGACAGCAACAAAGGAGGGGACAGATTGGTGTCGATTCTAGATGCGTTTGATGAACTGGGTTTTGATCTTGTTGGAGCTAGGGTCTCTTGCACCCATTTGTTTTCCATGGAAGCCATTGATGTAGCAGCTCAAGGTGGGAAGATGGAGATGCTTATAACATAGGAGGGGTTCATTGATTAATGTTATGATGTGATTGGAAAATGTAAATATTTTTGTATAACATTCTAGCAAATGATACAAAAAAAGAGTCTGAATTATTTCTAACCGGAAGCAATCAAGATCCAGATCTACTATTAATAAACTGAAAAAGATTCCATTGCCGGGAATTGAACCCAGGTCTCGTCGCTGAAAGCCAGATATCCTAACCACTGGAAGACAATGGATTGTTGACGTAAAATTGCATTTTAATATATAATTCATAGAAAATGTTTCATAAGCCATCATTCGAGCATTGTTTTCCCTCACTAAGCATCATGGTTGACCACAAGTTATATTCGAGCTTGATTTTCTTCCCTTGATTTTTCATCTAAATGTTTGTAATTTGGTTGAATGTTGGAGTACTTTTGGGATTAAACACAACATTAGTTCTTCTGTAAGTTGTTTCTCTCATGTTGTTCATCTCCTTTGTTGGGAGGCAAACAAAATCATTAACTCGGTTACTAGAAATGGTATTTCGTTTCTATTTCAACAATTGTTCTATCTATAAAATTTTGTTTCTTACTCTTCCAGGAAATCCGATTCCCTCCAAGATATATGTATGATACCTTTGGTTGATATTCTATGAATAATCGATGTTCCTTTCCAGTAGGAGATAAGTGGATCTGTCCACAATATGATTATGATGCTCTGATGATTTCCAACTGTTTTGATAGCCCAATTTTACTGATGTTCTTAAATTACTTGTATGATATACCAACAATGATGCTTAATCTCATTGTGTGTAATGCTGGTCAAGGTTGTCCCTTTGGATGTCTCTGAAAGTGAAAACTCTGCATATTTTGAGATCTCATCTGATGGGGAACCCCAAATGGAAGTGTTTGACATTATTATACGAAATGTAATTGGCAGATGATACATGTCATAAGTTGGATATTACCCTTTGGATAACATTAGTATAAAGATTTGGATGATCTTATATCATGAAGGAATTGTTGTTGTTGTTGACAGAAAAAGTTTGCTGTGAAATATTATTTCATCAACCTTGCTTTTTTTATAACAGTAAAAACAAGTCACTGTCCCCACCCTAGGTTATCATTGCCTACATGAAACTGATTTGGGAACCAACTTTTGTCTTTGATCTATTCACTTCTTTTTATTAGGATTTGTTTGATGAGTATATAACGAACCCTACACATTGATATACACCGGTATAAAATAGGATAGAATTTACAAATGATCATTAATTATTCTATCTTACTTAAAAGGATATACTATTGATAATATTTTCGATTGCAAATTAATTTCTATTATTTTTTAACATTCGTTAACAAATTGTATTTTACATTATCCACTTAATAAAACATGTATTTAAAGAAGCCGACAAGGGCCAGCATATCGGCCAACAATATCCCTGGATTGATAAGATACGATCTTCCTTATCTAGCAGTATCGAATAGTTTATTACCAACAAGAAGTTGGTCCAAGACGAGACATTAATTTTTTAAATAAAATCAGAGATTTAAATCATGATATTTTTAATGGAATAAACTGAATTATAAGAATTGTCTCATAATTTAAGTAAAATTTGATATGATTTAGTTGATTGGACACCGGTGATTAATTAAAAATAATAGTTTATTAGGCAATGATCTGAAACGGGTAAGCTGCCCCGCCTGTCGCTTACCAACTCCAACGACCTAGTGGAGCTGCTAAAAAGTATAAACAGAGAAACTGAGCTATAATAATTGCTCATAAAACACCAGATATCGTAAAAAGAATGAAGGATACATTCTAATATCACACGGATCACCGGCGCTGCCAATAGATGACTCTCTTCCGGCAAAGCATTTCTTGCTTTCATGGAAGGACAAAGTGTTTCCCCAAACACCCAAATCCATCCTCGTCATTTCCGCTCACTGGGACACTTGTTTTCCCTCAGTCAACATCGTTCCCCGCACTGACACAATCCATGACTTCTCTGGTTTCCCCGATCCTTTGTACAAGGTGATTTTCTTACCTTCCAACATTCAATTATTTCACACCGGTGGAGTTCTTTTTAGCTCTATTGTGTTTGTTAACAGTTGAAGTATCCAGCACCAGGGGCACAGGAGTTGGCACTGAGAGTGAAGGAACTGCTTATTGCATCTGGGTTCGAGCATGTTGATGAAGACAGAACGTGGGCTGGATCATGGTGCTTGGGTTCCGCTGATGCTCATGTATCCGGAGGCCAATATCCGGGTGTGTCAACTCTCAGTTCAGTCGGAAAGGGATGGGAATTACCATTACAACATGGGAAAGGCTTTGGCCCCTCTCAAGGAAGAAGATGTTCTGATCATGGGTTCAGGAGCCGCCACTCATAACTTGGAGGTCCTTACTCCTTAGTAAAGACTTGGACGGTGTTGTAGTTCCCTGGGCTTTGGAGTTTGATACTTGGCTTAAAAAGGCTCTCCTTCAAGGAAGGTACATATCATTTCTTGTTTTTGTTTGTTTTGCTGCTGTTACGTCTTCGTAGATATTCTTTGGAAATTGACAGTTCTTTGTCAGTGACATCTTCAAATAGATTTCTTCATTTACCGGTGCTTTTAAATGATTCATATCCTCTTGGTATAAAAATATTAAAGCTTTCGAGTGAATTATAATATATATACAAGACTTTTGATAAATTCACGTGATTTATCGGCCCGAAATCAAAAATTTGATGATTGTATTTATTTAACATATTAACCTACGAGTACTCATAATAATCATATGCCTAACATCATCATCTAGAGTCCTTATAAATACATCTTAACCACAATAGAGAGATGTGATTCTTTCTACTCTCCTCTCCTTCTTCATTCCTAGTTTATTTTGTTGAAAAATCGGGTAAAGAAAACAGAAAGAACACAAGAATTTTAACGATGTTCAACAATGTGCTTACGTCCTCGGTGTCTTAGGCGGCGCTAGAATTTTTATGCAATTCAATTTCTCATAAGTTTAGGTTATATCTCCTTTTATAATAAATAAACCCTGATACATATTTATAAAAATAACTCTATACCATACCGCGGGCCGCACCCCTCGCACCCTCAACCCACATAATCGTAACCCTCACTACGAGACTTTCTCGGTATATTTATGAGTCATACCTAACAAATCTCCACCTTGGTGAATATCCTGCTCCTTAGGAAACATTCAATGTGGGTTGGGTTACCTTACTTCTTTAACAACTTGAAACACTCAACAAGTCCAAGCAATGCATGAACTTGTCTGTCGTAACTGGCTTGGTGAACATATCAGCGACATTCTCATCAGTATGTACCTTCTGAAACAAAATATCTCCATATGCAACCAACTCTCTGGTCTTGTGAAACCTTACATCAATATGCTTAGTTCTAGCATGATATACCTGATTCTTAGCCAGGTGAATAGTACTTTGATTATCACAAAGCAATTGAACTCCACCTTGCTAACCACCCAACTCCTTCACTAAACCAGTAAGCCATAAAGCTTTTTTTTACAGGTTCAGCTGCTGCCATGTATTCAGCTTCAGTTGTAGATAATGCCACAACAGATTGAACAGTAGACTTCGAACAAATAGGTCATCCACCAAGAGTAAAGACATACCCTGTCGTAGATCATCTATTATCCAAGTCACCCGTATAGTCTGAATCCACATATCCTACAACCAAAGGATTATCCCGCTGACTACCAAAAACAATTTCATGTCCCACAGTACCCTTTAAGTACCTAAAGATACACTTGACTGCTTCTCAATGTTGTGTTTAGACATGTACTTACAAACTTGACTAACAACATGAGCTAAATCAGGACGAGTACATACCATTGCATAGATCAAGCAACCAACAACATTAGAATACGGAACCTTTGTCATATCTTCAGCTTCCTTATCTATCTTAGGGCACTGTTCTGATGAGAGCTTAAAGTGATTCGCCAATGGAGTGCTCATTGGTTTTGCGCTGCTCATCGCAAACCTTTCTAGCATTTTCTCAACATAACCCCGTTGAGATAGCCACAGTTCCCTTGAGTCTCTGTCCCTGCAAATTTTCATTCCAAGAATTTTCTTTGCAGCACCTAAATCTTTCATATCAAATTCCTGACTCAATAAAGTTTTCAAACCGATAATATCATCCATGTTCTTCGTAGCAATTAACATATCATCAACGTACAATAACAGAAAAATAAAAGAACCATCATCAATGCTCTTAACATAGACACAATAATCATACTCACATCGCTAGGGATGGAAAAAAAACCCGAACCCAACGGGGAAAACCGAAAACCGAATTAAACGGGTCGGGTTCGAGGATGATAAACAAGGACGGGATGGGGAAAACCCATTTATTTTAAACGGGGACGGGGACGGGTTTGGTAATCCCCACCCCGATTACCCGATTACCCTCCCCGATACCCGACCCGATAAATATTAAAAATAATTATTTATATATATATAATATTAATAAATTTAATTTAAATAAAAAATATATATTTAATTTAAATATATATATACCCGGCCCGATTCTCGGCCCAATACCGACCCAATACCCGGCCCAATACCCGTTTAAATAACCGTTTATGCTAAACGGGGATACCCGTTTCCCCGCGGTTTTCCCCGATTACCCGACGGGGATCCCCGTTTAAATCCCCGCGGTTTTTTAAACGGGGACGGGTACCGGTTTTTTAAACGGGGACGGGGGGACCAATACCCGGCCCGAACCTGGCCCGTTGCCATCCCTACACATCGCTTGTAGCCAATCTTGATCATATAGGAGTCAAACTGTTTGTACCATTGTCTCGGAGACTGTTTCAAACCGTACAAAGATTTCTTCAATCTGCAAACTAAATGCTTGTTTTCAGGTTGAATGAAACCTTCAGGCTACTACATGTAGATATGCTCCTCTAAATCACCATGCAAAAAAGCAGTTTTATTATTCATATGCTCTAAATGCAAATCCCAACTAGCCACCAATGCAAGTAATGCTCGGATTGAAGTGTGCCTGACCACAGGAGAAAAAATTTCATTATAATCAACTCCTTTTTGCTGTGAAAAACCCTTTGCTACCAAACGAGCCTTGAACTTCTCCTTTTTTTTCTATTACTGTTGTTTTCTTCTTATACACCCATTTGCAACCAATCGGCTTCTTACCCTCAGGAAGACGAACTAACTCCCATATACGATTATGATGCAAAGACTCCATCTCCTCAACCATGGTAGCCATCCACTTATCATTTTCCTGACTAGTAACAACATCATGAAAAGTAACTAGATCATCACTGCTAATAGTAAGTGCAAAAGAGACCAAGTCTTTAAAGCCCAATCTGTTCAGAGGCTTTATATTCGTCCATCTCACCCTGTCTCTGGCGAGACTATAATCCTGCAAATCAACCGTAGCGGAACCACTAGAAGTAGGTTGAGAAGTTTTTGTTTTCTTAACTGGAAACTGCTCGAAATCCACCACTGCCGTGTCTTTCTTCTGCTGCAACATGGGTTGTTCATCAAAAACAACATCTCTACTGATCATAATTTTCTTCGCAACTGGATCCCAGAACTTGAATCCTTTGACACCTTTCTTGTAACCCAAAAAAATGCACTCCTTCGACTTTGCATCAAGTTTGGATCTCTCATCAGCAGGTACATGCACATAAGCAGAACAACCAAAAATTCGTAAGTGATCAAAAGTAACATCATGACCAGTCCATACCTCTTTTGGAACTTTCCCAACCAATGATGCCCTTGGCGATATATTGATAAGATAACACACCATGTTAACAACCTCAACCCAGAAGTGTTTGGGGAGCCCCGCATTCAACTGAAAACATCTGGCTCTTTCATTCAACGACCTGTTCATCCGTTCCGCAACACCATTATGTTGTGGTGTCTTGCGCACTGTAAAATGCCTCTTAATCCCATACTCCTTACAGAAGTTTAGAAACTGAGAATTTGTGTACTCCGTACCATTGTCAGACCGCAAACACTTGATTTTCCATCCTATTTGGTTTTCTACCTTGAACTTCTCAAAAACTTCAGACTTATGTTTCAAAAAATACACCCAAACTTTCCGTGAAAAATCATCAATAAAAGTAACATAATACCTAGATCCACCCAAAGACGATGTCGTGGAAAGCCCCATACATCAGAATGCACATAATCAAGAATCTCTTCAGTTGTGTGCTTCCCAGTCTTGAAATGAACTTTAGTCTGTTTACCAAGAACACAAGCAAAACTCAATCTTACAGCTTTTAACACCATGCAACAGATTTCTTGTATGTAATTCAGCCATACCACGTTCACTAAGATGAGCAAGACGCATATGCCACAGTTTGGTAGTATCATCACAGGACTCAACAGAATGAACTCCACCTACAACGGTACTCCCAAACATCTGTAAATATTCCCTGCAACCATCTTTCCTTTCATCACATTCAAAGCTCCTTTAACAATCCGAATGGTTTCCCTATCCTTATCAGCCTTAGGGATAAAATCTTTCTTGTGCAAAGTGCCCAAAGAAATCAAATTCTTCTTCAAATATGGGATACGTCGAACACCACACAACGTCCGAACAGAACCATCATACATCTTAATTCTGACATCACCAATACCAAAAATATTGCAACATCGATCATCACCCAAATAAACAGAACCATAATCAACCAACTTGTATGTCGAAAAACATTCCCTATTTGGCGTGATGTGATAAAAACATCCAGAATCAAGAATCCAATCATCCATCAATTGAGTCGTTGAAATAGAGAACATAGCACCCTCACTACAATCAAAATTGTCATCCTCGACCACATTCACAGACTTGGATGAGTCATTACGCTTCTCATCAGTCTGCTTTTTCAGCTTCGGACAGTCTCGCTTCATATGTCCTGCCTCCTGCACTTGTAACAGTGAATTGTCTTCTTATCCCTAGATTTGGATCTGAAATTCCACTTCCCAGACCCTGCTTTCTCTGGCTTCCGTCCACGGTCTCGATTACCCTTGACATATAAGCTATCAACTTGAGAGCTTTCCCCTGCATTCTGCTTTCGCTGGTTGTGAGCCAACAAGGCTGCAACAATCTCCTCAACTTTGATAGTCTATTTCCCATATGTAAGAGTAGTCACCATATGTTAGTAAAAGGGAGGCAACGAACACAACATAATCATCGATTTGTCTTCATCCTCAATCTTCACATCAAGTCGAGCCAAATCAGAAACGATTTGATTGAAGACATTCACGTATTGCGCCAAATCATGATCATCCTGCATCTTCAGCCCATACAGCCACTGCTTTAGATACAGTTTAGTCGTTAAGGATTTGGACATAAACTAACTTTCCAACTTCTTCCAAATTTCATCTGGAGACGGTAGATGCATGACTTGATACATGATCTCGTCCGTCAAACATAATCATATGTTCCTGTCGCTCGCTGTTGCAATTCTTCCCAATATTCCTCCTTCATCGACGCTTGCTTTGTAGGTCGCAAAGCCTTCAGGATCCCTTGTTGCGCCAACAGATCCTTTACCCTTATTTTCCATAATCCGAAGTTACCCTTACCATCGAATTTCACAACTTCGAATTTGGCTCCTGATATCGGATACCAATTGTTTAAAAACCGGGTAAAGAAAACAGAAAGAACACAAGAATTTTATCGAGGTTCAGCAATGTGTTTACATCCTCGGTGCCTTAGACGGCGCTAGAATTTTTATTCAATTCAATGTCTCATAGGTTTAGGTTACATCTCCTTTTATAATAAATAAACCCTGATACATATTTACAAAAATAACCCTATACCATTCCGCAAGGCCGCAGCCCCAACACCCGCAACCCACATAATCATAACCACCACTACAAGACTTTCTCGGTATATTTATGAGTCATACCTAACATATTCTTATATTTTATTTTTTTCATAAAAAAATATTGGTCACCTATTGTTATCTTATCAGACGAGACTCTTTGTTGAAACTAAGAGATTAATCGTATACGATCAATGAGATAAACTTGTTCTCATCGATTGTAGTTATGTAAGTAGTTTAAGTTATGATTAAAGGGTTTATGTTGTAGATACAAAGATGTGAATGAGTACGATGAGAAGGCACCACATGTGAAGACGGCTCACCCTTGGCCGGAGCACTTGTATCCACTGCATGTGGCCATGGGAGCTGCCGTAGAAAATGCAAAGGCCAAACTCATCCATGAAAGCTGGCATCTTGGTTCTTTTTCCTATGCTTCTTACCAGTTCACAGCAGGCACCTGATGTTACCTGCCCTGCAATTATCACCTCTTTAATCCAAATAAATTTTATACAAGCCCTGTTCAATCTACGCTTAAATTATATTAATGTATGTAAAGATGAACACATAATTTTAAGTTAGAAGGATGAATTATACAATTTTAAGAGAGTGAACTTATAAAATTTTATAATCAATCATTCATGAATCGTGATTGATCCGGACATAAATACAAATGATGGTCAAATATCATGATAATAAATCTTATTTTTAGAAATAATTTTAAGCGATCAAATTTTTAATATAATAACAAAGAGATATTATTTTAGTTTTGATTAATATTAAATTATAAATTAATTGTGTGTAAAACTTTCTATTTTTCTCTATATAAAAGAATTTTCTGATTTGATATTTTTGTGTTGGAAGATGACTTTTCCTTTATAAAAAATCTATGCCAAGATTTTAACTAAAAATAGATTAGGGACTAATAAAAGACATGATAATAATATAGTGATCAAATTATGTTGAACTAGAATTTTAGGGATTAAATCTTCACTTTTTAAACATAATAAAAGGACCAAAATTACAACTTAACTGATAAGTTCTAAGTGGGGGTGTTCCTAGGGATGTCAACGGGTCGGGTTCGGGCCGGATATTGGTCCCCTGTCCCCGTTTAAAAAACTCATACCCGTCACCGCTTAAAAAATTGTAGGGATTTAAACGGGGAACCCCATCGGGTAATCGGGGAAAACCGCGAGGAAACGGGTATCTCCGTTTAGCATAAACGGTTATTTAAACGGGTATCGGGCCGGATATATATATATTTAAATTAAATATATAAATATTATATATTTTTTTTAATTTAAATTAAATTTATTAATATTATATATATAATTATTTTTAATATTTATCGGGACGAGTATCGGGCATGGTAATCGGGTAATCGGGGCGGGGATTATCAAACCCGTCTCCGATTAGCATAAACGATTTTTTTCCGTCTCTGTTTAATTCGATTTTCAATTTTTCCCATCGGATTCGGAGTTTTTTACCATCCCTAGATGTTCCATGGGCTGTGGCTTAAAATGGTCTCTTTCAAGGGAGGTGTATCATTTTTCTATTTCTATGTATATACAAAAATGTGCAATTGGTGTTCAAACATGGTGATGGGAAAAATTGCTTCAACAATGGATCGAGAAAAAAAATTACTTATATAAGGTGTAGTAGAAATTAATTTTTGAATTAAGATTTTTGATATAGTATTATGTGGAAGTCATTAGGAATACACAACGATTTTTAAAAGTCATCAGAACTACACAACGATTTTTTTATATATGCAGCACAGAAAAACTTGATTTTCGACGTATATCATAGTGTAGTCCTGGTGATTTTTAAAAATCGTCGTGTAGTCCTAACAACTTCCACCGAGTATAAAACAAAAATCTATTGATCTTATGCTATTTAATGAGTTTTGCTTTATAAATTCAATTTCCATTTGAGTTGTTACAGAACTTTATGAACTTCAACCAATATTCTTATCTAAGTTTCCCTAAAATTTAATGTTATCGATCGCACCGGCATGCGTCTCATAAATTTATTGTTACATATTCGTACTCATTACGAAGCTACGTTAGGATAGAACGTAATAAATGAAAAAGTAAAGGAAAACAGGAAAGGAAAATTGAAGAGAGAAATGTAAAGGATATATGTATTTTATTTAGATAATAAAAAAAATCAGTTTATAATAGCAATTTTGCACAATAATTTAAGCTTGATTTTACTGAGTAAGCTTGTAGTTTAAAATTGTTATGTTATTAATCTTTTTGAAAAATATTTGCGTTGAAAATTTATTTTTAGATATGGGTCATTTATTATCGTACACTTGAAACTCGTCATGTTCTCGTGACGGGTTTCATAAAATATATTAAAAAACATAACTCGTCATGTGGATAAATTTGATGAAAATTATATGGAAATGAAACTCGTCACGATGACATGGAGAGCTCCAAAAACACTTTAGCAAATAATTTAGTTCTCAAATTAATTTTCCAACATATATATTTTCCTAATTCCTTTAGCACATGGTTCTTAATCTTGAGGTCGTGGGATCGAGTCTCACGGAGGGCATTTCATAATTCAGAGGTCTTCTACGGAAGCTGCTCTCAATTTGGTGTTGGGGGCAGCCTACTATCTTACCTCCCTTTACCCCATACATATGGGAAAAAAGGGACAAACAACTAATTCTTTTTTGGGTAAATTACACCACTCCTCACAGTACTTTACTTTCTCCTATTTTGTTCATTGTACTTTCAATTTTTCTAATTACACCTTCCACTTTTTTGTTATTTTTTTAATTATTTTATATTAAAAATAAATAAAGAATGTCATGTCATCAAAATGTTAGAGAGATAACGGGGGAGTGAGAAAAATGATTTAATTTATAAAATTCAGTGAGCAAGTTAGAAAAATTAAAAGTAAAGTGAGCAAAATAAGAGAGAATAAAATAAAGTGAAAAAGGTATAATTTACCCTTCTTTTTTCTGTTTGGATTATTTGCCCTGCAAAGCGCTTATTCTTTTCCAATTTCCACATTGTCATTGAGTAACACACTATATTTTAAAAAGGGTAAACTACATATTTATTCAAAAACTATTCAAGTGGTTCTGTTTTTGTCAATAAAGTATTTTTTACTTCAAAACCATACATAACATTATGTTTTTGTTTCATTTTTATCACATGCGTTAAAAAATTAATAGAAATGCTGATATGAATTTTTATTTTATTTTTCAATGATGACGTGACATTACCTTATGGTGATACATCAATATCACCATTAATTTTCTAACGGTGAGTGACCAAAATGGAACCATTCAAAAAGTTGAGTGATTAAATACATATTTTATCCTTTTAAAAACTATTACTGTTAGTAATAAATATCAAAAGCTTTTGTACCATTGCTTCAAAAAGAGAAGAGAACAGTGCAAAATGCAAAAACTTGTGAAACGCAGAAAAAGGTCCTACTTCATACAGTTAACCACAATTAATAACTAGCAAGGATACACAAACATTATAGTTGCGAACGACATATAAATTGTGAATATCAAATTATAAGAATTCCAGAGAAATATGTTGATGATATATAGATATATATTATTAATGATAGATTCAGAAATAATTTTCTTATGATGCGTTTGGTTCACAGAATGTAAGATTATTAATGGGAATGTAAGATTACTAGGGAATAGAATTACTAGGAATGTTGTATTTTGTGTTTGGTTGGTTTAGCAGGAATGCAAGATTACTGTGTTTGGTTAAAGGAATAAAAGATTATTGAAATATATATTTGATCAAATTGTCATTTATATATATATGTATAATATTACAAGTTGAAAAATATTTATATATTTTCTTTAAAAAAATTTAAATTCATATTTATATAATTTTTTTACAAAATTAAAAATATAAAAAAAATTAATGAAAGGGTAAAATTTTATTTTAACCCCTGAACTTCATATAAAATTTTAATTATAGTTTTTTTTTTGTAAATTTAAAATAATTTAAGGATAAATTTGTAATTTAACATTCGTAGAATTTTTATTATTCAATGACAGAAGAATGATATTTTTGAAAAAAAATAAAAATTTTAAGGGCATTTTAGTCCAAAACGCCGGTAATCTAACAATACCTAAAGAAAGGGAAGTAATGACATTCCCGGTAATATACCCAAAAAATCTACTATTAGTAATCTTACATTACAGGGAATAAGATTTCTGGGCTAACCAAACGGGGGAATGTGAATTCCATTTCCATGGAAATCTCACATTCCCCCATCCAAACGCCCCCTTAGGATTGACACATGTATGTTAATAATACAAAAATTTTAAATTGAGTGCACACAAATAAAATTTCATAATGGACACCATCAATAAAATAGATAACTAATTAAATAAAATTAGGTATGAGGATGGACACTTACCCAATGAATCCGAATATATATATATTATAGGTGTATATTGCTTAGTTAATTAATTTAACCAGCACCCGCAGATAAATTGTGTTTCTTTGCAAAGCTTTGCTTATTGTTGTGCATCCACACCTTAAGTGCCCTCCTCTTGATTCCAATCTCTTGGCAAAATTGCTGCACAACACTCTCATCCAGCTTCTGAATCCCCCAACCAGCTTTCTCTGCAAAGCTGAACATCTTCTCCTTTTGCTCTTGGCTGAACTTGGTCCTAAACCTTTTCCTCCCCTTCGTCCCGACTCGTCCTTCGTCTTTCTCGTCGGTTTCCGAAGGAATCGATCCGCCTTTGAACGACATTATCATCTGCCGAGGCAGTTCTTCCCTCGAGGAAATCAAGGTAGTAGCAGTAGCTTCTGCAGTAGGGTTCCCATGGGGTGAGCTCAAGATGTAACTATGAGGACCCAAGATGAGTTTACGGTGGCAACAATTGGAAGGGCAATCACAATCTATCTCTTTCCGATGGAAGTTCCGATGACAGTTGCAAGCCGAGCACATTAACGCCTCGAGGGAGCCTTCTTCGCCGTTCGAAATGAACTCACCGCACCCGTCTGTGGCGTTCCCTCCGATGGCGGCGGCATGGTTCTTTAGGCATTCCTTGTACCTCACCACAACTTTCTTGTAATCATCATCTCCAACCTGCCTTTCTTCCAACCTAGGGCTTGCATTATACATTCCAAACACACTCCCAACAAAACAAAACAATAAACTAAGAAGACAAAGAGAGATTAGACTATAACACAAGGTATACGTTAATGTAAAGTATATATGGGCGATGCCTTAGATACATAGAGATTAGGTTAAGTAGTGAAACTTTATAAAGTAAAGGTTAGTATTAGAAGTGAAGCAAGAAATAATGAGAATTTGCAAATATATATATGTGTGGTGGGAGAGATAAAGAAGAAGAAAAAGAGTAGAGGTGTATTTAGTAGAGCAACTACCAGTAGCTTATAAAAATTAAAGCGTAAGAGAGGGAGAGAGATTCTAACATGGGGACAACAAATTTAAGGATAGTTATAATATGGGTATAGAGAGAGAGCTTGCTTTGCTTGTACAATAAACCACTCAGTTCAGGCTACGAAGGATATATAAGAAATGCAAACCCACATTCGAAACCTGAAGTTTACGAATGGAGCAAATTGGATTGAGAGAGTCACCTTTATTTCTGCAATACTCCATCTAGATTAGTTGATCAATATATCAGATACTGATAAATATAAAAAAAATAATAATCAATCTTATTGTTTCCCTTTCACTGCTATGCCTTACTGTCCACTATATATATATATAAAGTTTTTATTCGAGGTAACATTTTATTTCCTAAAAATAGAATTAATTGTATCATATGTCCTCAAAGTATGACTTTAATTTTAAATTGGTCCCTAAACAATTAAACATTTCAATTTTATTCCTAAACTATGACTATCATTCTAAATTAGTCCTTATACTTTTGAACATTTCAATTTCATCCCCAAACTATGACATTCTAAATTGATTCCCAAAGTTTTTGAACATATATGTATATACTAATCACATCCCTTGTTAATAAAATAGTTAGGTGAAGTTATATTATTATATGTTTCAAAAAAATAAAATTTAGGTTAAATTATGGTTGAAACTAATCACATATTTGGATGAATTTGGGGATGAAATTGGAATATTCAAAATATTGTGGACCAATTTCGAAAGAGGGTCATAGTTTAGGTATGGAATTAGAATTTTCAAAATTTTAAGGACCAAATTAGAATGAGATTCATAGTTTATGGGTGAAATTGGAATATTAAAAAAAAATTAAGGACCAATTTAAAATGATTATTGTAGTTTGGGGACATATGATGTTATTAACTTCTAAAAATATATTTCATAATTTTTTTTAAAAAAACTATACAAATTTTTTTGAAAAAAAAGTTCACTAATGTTTGAATATTTCAAAGGATAATAGTATGAGTTGTTCAGCTGTTTTCTAAAATATTTAGGTTTTGATTGGTTGTAATTTTTTAAAATATATTGGGTTTGTTTTATTCTAAAAAATAGAAATTATTTTTATTTGAAAATATAAGACATTGAAGAAATTTAGTTTAGTTGTAAAATTTAAAAATACGAGTAGGAAGTGAGGAAATGGAATGTTAACGTTTGATATTTTATTTAAAGATTAAAATATTATTTATTATACTATTTATTTATTTACATAAAAAAAGAAAATCAAGATTAAAAGGGGTGATGTGGTGTGTAGTGATTGGTCACTGATTTTCTAATGAGTTTAAAGCAAATGAGGTAACAGTTTGATCTTCATGGAATAAAACGTCTAAAAAATTACTTTAGAAGATAATTCAGTACAAAATACAAAGCTTAGAAGTCATTATGCCTAAATAAAAATAAGGGTACATTACGAGTTTAGTACCAAATTATTAGTTTTAGTCCGCTTTAATACCTAAACTTTCAATTTTTTTAAAATCACACCTAAATGTATAGTTTTTGTTTAATTTTAGTTCTCAACTGTTAAAAACTTAACATGTTTAGTACCTAACTATCAGTTTTGGTCAATTTTAATACAAAAACTTTTAATATTTTTAAAATTTAACATTAAATTTTTAATGGGTACTAAAATGAAATAAAAATTAAACGTTAGGTATGATTTTGAAAAAATTAAAAATTTAAGTACTAAATAAAGTTTATTTATTATTTATTATGGTTTTCTCTTGTTTTTTTTCGAATGGATTAAAGGCTAAGAATCAATTGGGCTAAAAACTAAAAAGCCGAAAAAGCAAAATGGGCTAAAAGGCTAAATGAACAGCCCTAATCTTGACATGTCATTTACCCTTTCGGGGCTAAATTGAATAAAAACAAAATATGAGAATTTGACCTGGTTAAAACGATATTGACATGACACGGTCTTATTGAACAATAAATTTTTAACCACTAGAAACCATTTGAAAAACCTTTGTAAACGTTAAGAGCAGTGTTTTGAAAATCGAATCGGACTGGTCGATTCAACCGGTTTAACCGAGAATCGCTGTTCAATCCGGTTCAATCTACACCGATTAAATCGTTATTAGTGAACCGGCCGGAACCGCTGAACCATTCGAACCAGACCGACTGAAAACCGGAAAAAGTCGTCAATTTTGTTTTTGTTTTTTAAAAAAATTAAATCAAACGACGTCGTTTGTTAAACGAGCCAAGTCGAACTCGAGTATTGCTGAGCTCGACTCGAACTTGAAAACTTTAAAAGTAAGCTCAACTCGACTCAAACTCACGAGCTAAAAATTATCAAGTTCAACTCGAACTCAAAATATAATATTGAAACTTGAACTCGAAAAGTCTTGAACTAAAAAAAAATTTAGAAGCTCGATTGAAGTCTAAAATTCGAGCTTGATTGAAGTAAAAGAATAGTTCACTCAATGCTCACCAAAAGGCTCCATGATTTTGAATGTCAAATTACCTCTATTATTTATAGAAGTTAGTTGGGATGCTCTTCTATGTTTCTTAGCCATGTGAGATTGTTTTGTTCTCATATTTTTACTCTTTAGACTTTTGGGATGCTTTTCTATGTTTCTTATGTGGGATTGTTTTTTTTTTAAATAAACCAAACAATATCATTTTGTTATGATTTTTTAGCCCCAAATTTATTTTTTAATTATGGTTATATAATTATATTTATTATTTAATATATTTTACCTTAAATATTATGTTGTAGTTAATTTGAATCATTTTGTTTAACTTGATTTTATGGTTTTTAACTTATATATGTTATGATTTACTTTGAATATGACTTGTGATATAAAAAAATTATTTTTTATTAAATATTTTTAGTATTTTTATTTAATTTTTTAAATAATTATGACATCGTCCGGTTCTTCCGACCGGTTGAACCAGTGTACCGATAGTATGGTCGGTTCGCTAACCGGTCCAGTTTTGAAAACCATGGTTAAAAGTGTACTTCTATCAATATGTACATATTAACATAAAGAAATACATTAATTTAATAAATATTATAAGATTATATCAAATTAAAATATAGCGACTAAATCAATAATTTTGCACAATAGATTCTAAAACTCCTCTTCTAGTTGTAGACTATTTGTGCGAATGGAACGCTGCGTTTAGTGCCATGGAGATGAATAAAAGCTAGGTTTTCCCATTTTCTAGAAGTTGTTCTAGGGTTTCAGGATGGTGCAGCCGTCGCCTTTGAGTCTATAAATGCGCTCCGAAATCATCGTTCCCCTCGATAAGCTCTTATTCTTTCTTTCTTTCTTGAATTTTCCCAATTTTTTTTCTTCAGTTTTAAAAGAAAAAGATAGTTTTTGAATGAGTTTCAATGATAAGGGAATGGATCAAATGATGAGCCTGGAAGACCAACAACATGATGGATTCGTTCCATGATTCTTTCCTCGTTTTAAATCTCTGATGATCTCTTCATCTTTCCTCTTTGTCAAATTTTCTTCTTCTTTTTCTCTGTCACCAATCAAGTTTTGGAAGCAATGTAAACCATTTTTCATTTTTTAAAACTTGGGTTGCCTTTTTTTTTCTCTGTTTTAAAGGTATTGATGATCATATTTACAAGTATATATTTAAGAGCTGATGGAATTGTTTCGGAAACAATATTTGTGTGTAGTGATAATGGAAATAATATAGATCTGATATGAAGGGAAGCCATGTAGATGTTTAGAAAAATTATATATTCAATCAACAAGATTCTTCTCAAACGAACATTTAGTCATAAATTCCACGAAGGAAGCATGGTCATGGGCAATTTAAGCTTGTATTGGTTAACAAGGGATGGGACTATTTGAATCTACATTAGAATGCTTATTGCAGGTCCCAATGTGGCAGGGTGAAGGCAGGGCCATGGCCTCCTAAATTAGAAATTTTAAAATTAATCATTTTAAATTTTGAAGTTTTAAGATTAGATGATAATAGAATTTTACTTTAATATCTTAAAATAATAAATTTTAATTTTAATCATGAGAATAAACTTATATTTTAACTTTCTAGAAATTTATAACTTAATCTTAATTTTTTTAGGTGAAACGGCTTGGAAAATACTTGTACTTTTAAAAATTTATAATTTAATCTAAATTTTTTAAGGTGAAAGGGCAGGTGAAGCCCTTGTACTTTTTAAAAAAATTAATATGATCCTTCAACTCAAAAAAAAATCAATGTGGTCATTGACCAATGTTTTCCGTCGTTGCTCAATGGTTTCGTTAATTCCTGTTGATATGACATGTCAAGCAAGCTAGTGCCCTCTGTTTAATGATGTTATAAATGGGTAAATTATTTCATTCATCACTCAATTATTTTCTCTATCCCATTTTGGTCCCTAAAATTTAAAAGTTTTTAATTTAATCACTCAACTTTTGAATTGCTCCTATTTTAATCACCATGACTTATTCTATTTAATATTCATGTATGATGTGGCATTTATTATTATTATTATTTTATTAATATATGATTAAAATGATATTAATTAAATTAAAATTTCAAATTGTATTTAAATAAAAAAATATTCCCACAACCAGAAAAGGTAAAAGGTTAATTGGGGTAGTGATTTAGGGTTTTGGGGATATTTTTCATTTAAATACAAATTTGAAATTTTATTTTAATTACTTTTAATTTAATCATATATTAATAAAATAATAATAATAAATGCCACATCATACATAAATATTAATAAAAATAAGTCATGGTGATTAAAATAGGAGCAATTCAAAAGTTGAGTGATTAAATTGAGAACTTTTAAAGCTTAGTGACCAAAATGGGAGAGAGAAGATAGTTGAGTGATTAATTGTAACCCCCTAGACCCGACCTATGCGTTACAACCAGATCTAGTGAATTACAGTAAAGATTTTCCAAAATATTTTCCAATAACTTAAAATCATATTTCGAATAAACATCCTTTAAAAATGTAGTTGATAATTTTAAAGTTCAATTCCAATAATTTAAAAGTCGTCATAAGGACTAAGTAAAATAAAATATTCTGAAATCAGTTTCGAAACAAATCTATAATCAGTATCAAAAGCAGTATAATTCGTAAAACAAATACTTCCAAAATATAGGCACATGTCACCCAGAGTAAATGCAACTCGGAAGATAAATACATTAAAACAAAAGGTACTCTACGAATGTGTCAATCCTCCAAATGCCAGGTTCGGGACGCCTATCAAAAGTATCTGAAAGAGAAAAGTTTGGGAGAGTGAGTTAGGGAGATGTGTTCCAACAATGCAGAATTAAACATATAATTAAGATTTCAAATCAGTTCAACATTAAAGTCATGAAACGTCAGTAGAGTTTCCAAAATCAGTAAAATTGTGAAAACGTCAGTAGTGTTTTTTAGCTTAAAATATAGAATCGCCCTCCAACCGAACACTATATATAGGTCTTTATAACTGCATCCATAAAGATTTACCCTAGGCTCGAATGGAATATGTGCCAACCTAAGGGAGCACCTTGGGTTCATAAGGCCTTACCCTAGCCGAAGCATAGGTGCCCACTTGAGGGGTGTGCCCTTAGGCCCCATAAGGACTTACCTAATGCACTAGCAGAGGTGTCACCCTAAGGGAGTACCTTAGGGTCCATAAGGTCTTACCACTAGGCCCATTGGACCTAGGAGCCCACCCAAGGGTCACCTTAGGTCTATAAGGAATTACCAGCTTGATCAGTTTGAACCTGTATAAGGAATTACTAGTTTCATCGAAGTTGAACCTGCAGAGACTTCATACTAGATCCTAAAGTACCCCGAAGAAAAACATCTTTCAGACAGTAACCAGTGGTAATAGGAAATCAGAGTTCAGACATACTTATTTATCAATAAAAACAGTAACCAGAGAACATATGTCAAGTAAGCATGATTTAAATTACAGTAAATCATGAATCGCACTTAAATCAGATAAATCATTTCGTAGTCAAATTAGAGCAAAACAATTCATTTCAAATCAGAGAAAATAATCATTTGCACATGATATTTCAAACATATGTTCAAAATATATATATGGCACACAAGGAAAGCACCTCGCAAAAAGAATTAGTCTGGGAGATCTATCGAACACCGGCTTCACTACGCTCTTCGACTGTACGAGAACCTAAGTCATTACAGAACATGGTTATAATCTGACTAATATACTAAACTAAATATTTAACAAGGTTAGAGAACTATACGGGTAATCACGAGCTCCTGACATACAAATCAGGAGGAATTGGGTCGAGCAAACGAATGGTTAAGAGATCATGAGTACATTAAATATACAACAACATTAATTAGTCCTTGACCCTTCAGTTAAATTTGATGCACTAAAATAAATACTTAAATTACATATGCACGCTCGAGTTTAATGATCAATTCAGAGACTTTTAGGTTCGAATTTAGCAAAACGGACTTCGAATTCAGACTCAAGACGTCGAAAAACATAAAATATGACTTTTCATAAATTTAACTTTTTGGTCAAAGTCAATGGTCAAAGTTATTGAAAAATGTTTTGGAAAATCTTTACACCAAAAGATTTAAATCAATTGAACAAAACATTCGAAGCTTACCTATGCCGGCGATGGAGGAAATTGGCGGCGATGACTTAACCCACTGGTTGGGTCTTTCAAACACTCATCGACAGGGGATAGCAGCGTATTTCGGCAAGTTACCAACTTGGGTGGGTTCGGAGCTAAGCGTCGTTTCACTTGGGGGTGGCAGTGATCTACACCATTGACTAGAGGTGGCTGGTTGGGGCTAGAAAGTACGGTGATAGGGGTTTAATTTTTGGGGAAATGGGTTTTGGGTTTGGGGGTTTGGCTCACAACACAGGAGTTCCATATTTGGGTTTTATCCCAAATAAATTATTATAAAATATATTTTATTAAATAAAACACTAATAGTAGTGTCATAACCATTTTTAAAAAAAACAATTAAATATTATTTTAAAAAAATGATTATGACTTTAATTTTGGAAAATTGGTGATTTGGAATTAAATTGAAAGGAGTTGCCATTGACCTTTGGGTTAGGTAGGCCGAATACCTAAAAATGTCTTTTAAAAACAATTTTAAGAAAAAAAATCATTTTTTAAGACATAAACGGTCTGCGTTTACCATAAATTCAATTTGATGGGTTCGGGAGTCGATTACGCGTGGGGAAGGATTAACACTATCACAGTGCCCAAAATTGGTACTGAATCGCTTACACATTGTCTTAATTGGTGGAAATGATGAATCAAACATAAAGTTAAACTATGATTCATTTATTGAAATTTAATTAATTTGCTTAGAATTAACTATATAAAGAAAATCCTTTAACTCAATAAGAAATCTTGAAATTTGCAATCCTCCGTAGGGAAAGCTATTTCAACCATTCTCATTCGTCAAAGAATATTCTACCTTCGACTATGTAAAAAATATGAATCGAATATAAATTAACAATAAACATTTTTACAAGATTTTTAGAGAAACATGCATCGTGTCGTTCGATTTAAAATACGAGATGATTTGATTAACAAGATAAAGTTGATTTATTTCGAGTTCATACTTTTTTAAAATGAAGTATCGGATCGCATCACTTCGACCAAGTGAAGCTTTCCACGCTCATTCTACAAATCAGTATTCTTGAAAAACATTCGAATAATATTATTAAATAAGGAAATAAAATAGAAACAAATATGATTGCAAATGAAAAATAAAATATTTACACCATGAAATAATAACATTTACAACATGTACATACATAAGGGATTGAGATGAAAACAAATCAATATTACAAACCAAAATACAAATGAAAAAAAGTAAGTATTTGAACTTAAAAGGACCAAAATAGCAAAAATATAAACTCAAAGGACTAAAATAACAATAACAAAAAGTTAAAGTGCAAAAATAACAAAAATAGAAACTTAAAGTGCTAAAATAACAAAAAAATAGAAACTTAAAGGACTAAAAGAACAAAAAACATAAACTTAAAGGACTAAAATAGCTAAAACAGAAAATTAAAGGACTAAAATAACAAATACAGAAACTTAAAGAACCTAAAAAATATAAACATGAATTTAAAGGACTAAAATAATAAAAATAGACATTTGAAGGTCTAAACAGTAATTACAAATAAAACAGAGCTCAGATTGCAAATATTAAATAACCTAGGTACTAAAAATGAAAATAACCCGTAAATAGTATTTGGGACTAAAATGTAATAAACAAAAACATGAAGGCTGAATCATAAAAAACAAATATAAAATAGTGACTAAATGATAGATTTACAAATATGGTGTCCATATTCAAATATCAAAGAAAATACACAATATAAGAAATTAGTGACTAAAATGTAAGAAAAAATAAATAGCATGAACAAAATAAAATAAATTAAAACTTTATTAATAACTAGAATAACACATTACAAAAGAGCAAGGACTTAAACATACATTTACCCCATGCACAAAATTACAGAACTCGTCTCCCTCAAAACGACGCCATTTTGCTTAATATATATAAGCCCCAAACCGGCTTATTTCTTACCCATTTCCCTCATTTCTCATTTTACCTAAGAGAGAGAGAGAAGGAGAGCTCTCATCGAGGCTTCAAGGGTTCCCAAAAACCGGTGGAACCCCATCGTGCCAACCGCCACTGACCGACGTCGGAGGAGAGAAAAAAAAGGTACCACTCGAAGCGTCATTTTGCCCTGATCACGGATCTGGGCCCTGTTTGGCCTAAAAAAGGCCTAAACGTCATGGATCTATGAAGAAACCGTTCGGTTTCTTCTTCTCCGACAACATCGGTTCATCGGTGTTCGACGAGGTATGGTTTTTCTCCCCTTTTTTTCTTTCGATTTTCCTTCTGTTTTTCTCTTTTTTCTTTTTTGTTTTCCTCCCCGAGCTCTCAACTCTCTGCCTTCTTTCTTTTTTTCCACCTCGATCCTCATATTATCTCTCTCTCTTTATTTTAAAACCCGAATAGTCCCCCCTTTTGTTATATCTCTTCCCCTTTTATCAAAAGCATGTGTTCTATTTTTGATGGATGGTTGTTGATAGACTTGATAGGATCTCTGCCACAACCCGATTTCATCGGGATTTTACTGAGATTTGCTTTGATTTTTTACTGTTTGATGGAATGCATATTGATGGGTGGAAAAACCAATCACTGTTGATGATTACATTGGGCGAGAAACAATCGACGGTGGCTCGGTGGCTCAGTGGCTCAGCGGATGCGCATAGGGAGAGATGCGTAAGGTCCACGCACGACTGGGAGGTTGAAAGGCGACGACTGAGATGATGATATAGGGTTTTAGAAACCCTATTTTAATAAGGTCATAGATTGGGCCGGTTCGGGTCTGAACCGGCCGAGCTCTAGTGGGTCAGTAGCTGGGTTGGGAACTTGTAACTAGGCTGAGTTAATTTGTAACTAGGCTTAGGGCTGGTGGGTTGTTGTAAGTTGGGTTTCGAGATTGGGCCTGCAACAAAAAAAATATAATGTAATTAGATATTGTATTAATAATAATAATAATAATAATAATAATAATAATATAATTAAATAGAAAAGACTCAGACAAAATCGGGTGTTTACAATTGCCCCTCTTTGCACATTATTGTGTTAACAAGAATAGAGCAAAGACGACAAGACAACACGGTTTTGTCTGGTTCTCCCATTCTTTTGCTTAGAAATTGGATAATATTTGTTGTTGGGGACGACACTGCTCATATGTGATGAAGAGTTCGGGTTGTCTAGGGGTGATACAACTCCTATATGATGAGGAGATCTAGTCGGTGGATGACACGACTCATACGTGATGAAGAGTTCTTGGCCATCTTTAGGAAGGGTGATAACTCGGTTCCCACGCGATGAGGACGACATGTTATCTGGGGTGACACGGCTCCTACATGATGAGGAGGTTTGGTCGGGGGATGACACAGTTCCTACTCGATGAGACGACATGCCATCTTTAGGAATGGCGATAACACGGTTCCTACGTGATGAACAGGGCTGGTTATCAAGGGTGAAATGGTTACTACTTGATGAGGAGGTCTGGTCGGGGGATGACACGGTTCTTACGCAATGAGGAAGACATGCCATCTTTATTAATAAGGTAGATAACATGGTTCCTACGTGATGAGGACGTCTGATTATCTAAGGGTGACACGGCTCTTATGTGATGATGAGGTCTGGTCGGGGATGACACGATTTACGTGATAAGAATGGCAGATCATCTTTAGGGATAATGGTTTCAAGGGAAACCGACTAAAAAAATGATGGTGTTTCAAAAGAAACGACTCAAAGATTTTTTTCACGACATTGTCTCAAGAGGGACAAAACTTTGTTTCAAAAGAAACAAACTCAAAGATTTTTTCTTCAAAAGAAACTATCTCAATAAATACAAAATTTGTTTCAAGAGAAATAAGTCTAAGGATACTGATAATTTGCTTGTTCCTGCTGGTGGAGGAAATGTCTTCAAAAGGTCTGATCGTTCACATCAGGATGCTGAATCCCCAAAGATGCCCCAATGTTCGATGTTGATTGCTTCAAAGATGCCCCCATTGTTCATTGTTTCTTGCTTCAACACTGATCCTAAGCATGAGCTTTGTGTCTGAGAGCCGCATGTCGACTACCAAGATCCACTCCAGAGAGATTGTCTTGTTTGAAAAATGTTTTTCTTCTTCTTTTATTTTCAAAAGATTGAAAAATATTAATTAGAAGAGTTTTGAAAAATGTTTAATCAAAAGTTTGAAAATATTACCCCTTTCGAGGTTTCACAATTGACAAATCATAAAACAAGAGTTCATTGGATATCAAAGAATTAATTATACTATTAATCCTTCAATAAATTATATCTATTTGACAAGTGTCAAGATAAATGCTATCTTTGAGAAATGGTTTAAGTAAGGAGAGGATAAAATATCTTAGGTTGTTATTTTTGGTCAATGATTTATCCTTCCTATTTCTTTGATGTTCATTGATCTGGCGGAGTAGCTTCTGTACTCATTTATTGGAAGTGTTCTCTGACTCTCAGCTCTCATGATCTTATTTGGGTTGTGCGATGCCTCATCAAGGGATTTGTACAATCGCCTCCTATGTCATAGTTGTATAATCTTCATATTTGAGTCGTATTTTTAGGTTTTCGACTCGAATCCTCCTTTGGTTTCAAGACGTTATTCAGGATTTACGTCTTGAACCCCCCTTTGTTATTTTTCTTTATCATGCATTAAAGATTTTAGAAAACCTTTTGCAAATAAAAAATTAATCCTGACGAGCGGGATAAAATCTGAAGATAGTCTCTTTTGTTTATAAATCCATGTATGATTAGAAGGGACTTTTTAGGCACATAATATAGATCATGACTCAGAGTTATGAAAGAAAATGATAAAAGGTCCAAATAAGTGTTTAAGGGTAATTGAACCAAGGATCAATTCATTCTGACGCCTTCAATCTTGTCTTGCTCAATTTCTATATGCTCGTATGTGTTTTTCTTTTGATGTTCTATGATATTTAAGTGAAGTGATTCTGGAGCGATTATGCTTGATCAATCTCACGGTTTGTAGCTCGATGCGTCATTCGAGTCGAGAGACTCTTTGTCTGTACTTCTTGTTTTCTTTTTACTCTTTACTTTGTTTTTTTTCTTTGCTCTTTTTTGTTTTTTCTTTCTTTGCTTCTTTTCTCTTTGTTTTCTTTTCTCTTCGCTTTGATATGATATTTGCACTCTGTATTTGGTTCACCTTTTGGTATCTCATTTGAATCAATGTCTTCACTCATGCGAGCAAATTTCCTTTATCTTGCCCCTTAGTGTGGAGTGTGATCCTTGGTTAGGGTTGAATAAGAAGAAAATTTAGGCTTAAAGGAGGACACAAGGGATATATATTTTCTCCTATTGTGAAGGGATAATGAAAGAACATCGTTCATCATCTCATACATAGAAGTCTTCGCAGAAGATGTACCACATGGGATATATATTCAGGATTAAAATTTTTTATTCACACGAAAATAATGTAATTAATGCATGGTTGAATTATTTTGAATAATTTTTTTTATGTTTCTCGCTCTCAGCATGTCTCAATGGTACAAACTCATCTTTAGGAAGTTGAGTCGAGATGCCCCACATTGTATTTTCTCTAGATTCCCCACATTGTCTTCTTGCAGGAAGGTTCATGTTCAAGTGAACATCTTGCACTCAATGCTTGTAGGCTTGATTGGTAGAAAAATATTGGTTTGACGTCTAAGAAGACGATGATGACCTTATTGTCTCAAAGAAAGGTATGTGTATCGAAAGGATAGTTGCAATGTTTCAAGGTCGAAAAGAGAGGGAATGTCAAAAATTGGTTATTTGGTGTGACCATGAATTATTTTGGGTAAAGAATCAAGAGATTTTATTTTGGGGTTTTGGATGGCATAAGAAAGGTCTAATCTTGCCATATGTCAAAATTCTATAATTCTTGAAGAATTAAGAGAATCCGTAATTCATTTGATATTCAAAGAACTAAAGATTAAAACTCGTTCAATTATTCAACCTTAGAAGATAACATAATTTCAATCATTAAGATTAAAAATATTTAAGCAAATATCAAAGATAGAACACAAATGATTTCAAACAACACAATGCTCTCAATGCAAGCGGTAGATGCAATGCTCTCATATTTCTTTGATTGCCCATGCCCCTCAATCCATCAGGTTCTAGATCTTGCGCTTCAGTGCCTTACAACTTTCAGCGGAATGTTTGGAGCTTCCTATGTGATATCAACATCATAGACCTCAGGATATGGGGACTCTTTCTCAAATCATCCTGGAAGGCTCAGTCCTACAACCAGCTGAACAAGCTTTCATCGTGCTGATTTCAGCTTCTTACTTCTTTTCTCAATGTGGTTAGGGCCATTTCATTGAATCCTCCGCTGATTAATGCATGTGAAAATGCAGATGTAAAATGCAAAGATGCAAGTCTCCACTGCTGGATTACTCATCCAATCAGTGGATCATCATTTTAGTCTCGAATACTGCACGATCCTCGAGCAAGTCTCCTTCTTGTACTATAAACTTTTTTCAGCCCTCGATGCATGTCTGTGTACGTGACTGCTTGATTGAAAAAATTTATCTCTTCTTGTGAAGATTTTCTTATGGATATCCCCTTACGGGTCAACATTTTCGCATTATGTCATGACGATGCAATGCAATGCAAATAAGGATGAAAAATGATACACACAAAATAATTAAGTTTGTGTACACAAACAAAAGAGAAAAATGAGTTAGTACATGTAAAATAATTGATACACATAAAAATGTTATTCAGAGATGAATATAACACCTATCCCGTCATGATATCTACCCGAACATGCTTTCAATAGATAACAACCCTACCCGGATATGCTTTTTACCCAGAATGATCTATTTTCAAGAAATTGGTCTTAACCGCATGATATATAATTCGCATACTTTTATTCGTAAAGAAAATATATTATACGAGCTTAAAGCAAAAGATAAGGGCTTAGAAATGCTCTTCCTTTGTGTACAGCTATTTTAGGTACCTACTGACGGAAAGAGGTTCGTTATGCCTAAACCTAGGTTAACCGTTTTACGGTTCACTATATGAATGGTTTCAACTCTAATAGGAAAAAGGTACTCGAATTATCCTTGATGTCGGTGCCCCCTTGGACTACCGAACCCTCGATCCTCACCCATTACAAGCTTTCAATTCGAGTGGATTCACTACCTTATACCCATACGAGGAATAAATCCCTACGAAGGTATAATGTATGTATCCCGTGGGTTATTTGCTAAAACTCATACGAAGAATAAATTATTACGAGAGTAAAGCATTCACCTCGACTAATTTGGATCGAAGCTCGTGTCTAGAGCTCATGTTATGCAAATGCACGTGATGTGTGTGAGGAGGAACGTACCTACCTTTGACTCAAAACGGAAAAGAGAAACAACTCGAAAAAACTTGGACAAAGCTAAAAGCAAAAATTAAAATGTTAGTATGACAATTAAAAATGAAACAATTAAAAACTTCAATAAAAGGATCATGGGTTAACTAAAGACTCGAACTTATAATTTCCACCAAGCTGTCATAATCATTTTTTGAAAAATAATTAAATATTATTTTAAAAAATGATTAAGACTTTAATTTCAGAAAATTGGTGATTTGGAATTAAATTGAAAGGAGTCACCATCGACCTTTGGGTTAGGTAGGTCGAATACCTAAAAACATCTTTTAAAAACAATTTTAAGAAAAAATCATTTTTTAAGACATAACGGTCTGCGTTTACCAGAATTCAATTTGATGGGTTTAGGAGTCGGTTACGCGTGGGGAAGGATTAACTCCCCCACAGTGCCCAAAATTGGTACTGACTCGCTTACACGTTGTTGTAATCGGTGGAAATGATGAATCGAACATAAAGTTAAATTATGATTCGTTTATTGAAATTTAATTAATTTGCTTCGAATTAACTATATAAAGAAAATCCTTTAACTCAATAAGAAATCTTGAAATTTGCAATCCTCCGTCGGGAAATCTATTTCAACCATTTCTCATTCGTCAAAGAATATTCTACCTTCGACTATGTAAAAAATATGAATCAAATATAAATTGAAAATAAACATTTACGTGAAATAAAATAAATTGTTATCTAGAGAAACATGCATCATGTTCGATTTAAAATACGAGATGAATTACTTAACAAGATAAAATTGATTTATTTCAAGTTCACACTTTGTTAAAATGACGTATCGGATCACATCACTTCGACCAAGTGAAGCTTTCCACGCTCATTATACAAATTGGTGTTCTTGAAAAATATTCGAATAATATTAATAAATAAGGAAATAAAATAGAAACAAATATGATTGCAAATGAAAAATAAAATATTTACACCATTAAATAATAACATTTACAACATGTACACACATAAGGGATAGAGATGAAAACAAATAAATATTACTAACCGTAATACAAATGAACAAAAAATAAGTATTTGAACATACAAGGACCAAAATATCGAAAATATAAACTCAAAGGGCTAAAATAGCAATAACAAAAAGTTAAAGTTCTAAAATAACAAAAACAGAAATTTAAAGGACTAAAAGAATAAAAAATAGAAACTTAAAGGACCAAAATAGTAATTATAAATAAAAAAGAGCCCAGATTGCAAATATTAAATAACATAGGTACTAGAAACGAAAATAACCCGTAAATAGTATTTAGGACTAAACTGCAATAAACAAAAACATGAAGGCTGAATCATAAAAAACAAATATAAAATAGTGACTAAAATGATTGATTTATAAAAATCAGTGACTAAAATGTAAGAAAGCATAAATAGCAGGAACAAAATGAAATAAATTAAAACTTTATTAATAACTAGAATAACACATTACAAAAGAACATGGACTTAAACAGACATTTACCCCATTTTAAAATTATAGAACTCGTCCCCTCAAAACAATGCCGTTTTGCTTTATATATATAAGCCCCAAACGGGTTTTCTCACCCATTTCCCTCATTTCTTGTTTTGCCTAAGAGAGAGAGAGAGAACGAGAGCTCTCACCGGGGCTTCAAGGGTTCTCAGAAACCGGCCGCCGCCGGCGTACGTCGGCATCGGAGGAGAGAAAAAAGGGTACCACTCGAATCGCCCTTTCGCCCTGATCACGGATCTGGGCACTATTTGGCCTAAAAAAGGCCTAAACGCCATGTGTCATAACCATTTTTCAAGTGGAACAATATTTTATTGTTTTAAAAAAACAGTTATGGTTTTAATTTGGAAAATAGGCGATTTTGAATTAATTTGGAATAAATTGGATAGAGTCGCCATCGACCTTTTGGTTAGGTAGGTCGAGTACCTAAAAAATATTTTAAAAAACAATTTTAAGAAAAATCATTTTTAAGACAAAAAATTGGTCTGCGTTTACAAAGATTCGATTAAATCAGGTTCGGGAGTCGGTTACGCGTGGGGAAGGATTAGCACCCCCACAGCGCCCAAAATTGGTATCGTGTCGCTTACACGTTGTCATAAATGGTGGAAATCATGAATTGAATATAAAGTTAAAATATAATTCATTTATTGAATATTGTCATTTCGTTAAAACGTTATATCGGGTTGTACTATTTCGATCAAGTGATACTTTCCACGCTCGTTCTGTAAATACGTGTTCTTGAAAATATTCGGATAAATGATATTAAACATATTAGTAAGTAAAATGAGTACTTTGTGATTGTTCAAAAATATCAGTTATAAATAATACATACATGAGTATATGAAGATCAAAATATGGTAAATAAATATATACATAATCATAAAAATGAGAATATATTATATATGTATATAACTACTCGATATGTAGAAAAATATATAAATGTTTAGTAAGTGTATATAATAAACGTATATATGCAATAAAATGTATAAAATACATTACTATAACAAACTATAAAACATTAATATGTATATATATATATAAGTCATATACATATTCAAATATGCGTATATATGTAAAAAAACGCAAATTATAATATGGAAACCTTAAACAATATTACAAATAAAATTAATTACACATACATGGTGATTAAGAAGGCTAAAGGATATTAATAATAACTTGTAATTCTAAACTACAAAATCAACAACAAACTAGGATAATAATTAAATATCAAACAATATATATATATATACTAACAATGAAAATAACTCACAAAACAATATTCTAGATTTGAATATACCTCATAATTACAAAAATGACCAAAATCAAATAATATAAAAAACTAAAATGAATTGATAAAAAACATACAATACTTAAACATGCATAAATTAAAGTAAGATGGTTAGATCTCAAATATAAGCATAATTATTCATATAAGCAAGTAAGGACGAAATCAAAATTCTCAACAACTAGTAAGCTCAAAATGAAAGAAGGTAAAAACTTCATTATATAACCTGATTGCAGTTCTTACAAAATTTGAAGGACCCCGAGCGTTATTCTTCCATGCACCTAACACATGCTACAAAACGAATATATGCTAGCCCCCTCACTTTTCTTCTTTCTTTCTTTTTTCTTCTCCCCCGTATCCTTCCCTTCTTATAGCCTAAAATTACAATTATTAAATAATAATTTCCCCCCACTTTCGTTTTCTCCCCATTCTTCTTTTTAATATTGTTCCATTAACATGTTATACCCACTACCTCATTAGAATATGTTGATTTCCATTGAATATGGGTAGTGGAGTGATGGGTGTTGCAGGTAATGACACTAACATGTTGGTGGTCGACATGAATGGCACGGGCATAGTGGGCGTGAGTTGCTCGGGCATGGTGCTTTACGTGGGAGCTGGAAATGGCACGAGTATTGGTTGCTACAACTGGGTCCGGGTCGGGTTGTGACCGAGTTAGATGTAACTGGGTCTTTGTTTTGTGGGCCTACAAACATTTTAATTTTGTTTTAATAATAATAATAATAATAATAATAATAATAATAATTTTAATAATAATAATAATAATAAGTTTTAAAGCCCGGAAAAAAACGGGTGTCAACAGCTGCCCCTCTTTGCATATACTATGACAAATCTTGGCCATCTTTAGGAAGGATGATAACACGGTTCCTAAGTGATGAGGACGACTGATTATCTAGGTTGACATAGCTCCTACATAATGAGGAAATCTAGTCGGGTGATGGCATGGTTCCTACCTGATGAGGACGACAGGGCATCTAAGGGTGATAGCACGACTCCTACGTGATAAGGACGGCTGGTTATCTGGGTTGACATAGCTCCTACATAATGAGGAGATCTGGTCAGTTGATGAAACAGCTCATACGTGATGAAGAGTTCTGGCAATCTAAAGGTGATAACACGGTTCCTACGTGATGAGAGCGGCTGGTTATCTGGTTGACACGGTTCCTACGTGATGAGGACGGTTGGTCGGGGATGACACTACTATACTATGATGAATCTTGGCCATCTAAGGATTTTGGTTTCAAAAGAAACCTACTCAGTGATAATTCTTCAAAAGAAGCTTTCTCAAAAGAGATAAAATTTTGTTTCCAAAGAAACAAACTCAAAGATTTTTCTTAAAAAGAAATTGTCTCAAAAGAGACAAAAAATTTTTTTAGAGAACACCATCAAAGGTGATAGATAGTCTGCATGTTCCTTCATGTTGAGGAAATATCTTCAGAAGATCTGTTTGTCATTTCCAAACATTGATTTCCTGAAAGTTCAAAATAATGCATTTTTGACTGACTATTTTGGATATTATGATGGATGTCAAAATTGCACATGATGATGAATGCAAATTTCATGCGTCATGTATGTATGTATTCTTGGTGGAAATAATTGTTTGAGCAGGCATTCTATCCCTGATTCAGTTTATCTTTATTTCATCAGGGTGTACTCATGTAAACCTCAACCTGAGATAATTTATTTTCCTTGCCCCATCAAATTTTGCCCCAAAAATTTGGGTTCTCTTGCCCCAAGCTTCGAATCTTGAGCTTTGGAAAGATATTCGTTGAATTCCAAGATATTTCCAGAGAATTTATCTTGTTTAAAAATTCTTTTCTTTATTTGAATTTTCAAAATCTTGAAAATATCAAAAGGAATTTTAAAAATGTTACCTTATTCTAGGTTTCACAATTGAATCAAATCATAAAACAGGAGTTCATTGGATATCAAAGAATTAACTGCTCTTTTAATCTTTGATAGCTACAAATCTTTGACAAATATCAAGATCGAAAAGTTGGTTTAGAGGTAGGCTACCTAAATCATAAGGTTTGTTTCCTCAATTCGTTCATGACTTGCCCCTCTTTCTTGGTTTGGCATTTTAATCAGATACAAACAAAATGACATAACTAGCATAGTTAATAGCTAGACTTTTCAGAACAATTCTGTTTTAGTTCTCTGAAATCTTTCATTTGTTCAAGCTTCATAGATTCCTTTAGCCAAGGTAGTGCAAAAATATCGATCTAAAAATGAGATTTCTAAGTGCTCGTGTGAGTTTGACTACAACAGGTGCTCCTCAACTCCCTTAGTCCATATTCACCGAAACTCCTTATTAGTAAATTTGATTTAATTTGTCATTATCTGGCGAGCAGAATCCTATCCATAAAGCCAAGGCATTTAACCAATTGCTCTAGAGGGACATCTCAAGCTTTATTGTAATCACTTTTATCAAGCTATATGAAGGATTCATGTAGTCACAAAGTCTTTGACTTGACAATCACAGTGGAGCATACACTAAATTGTCGATTATCCAATCAATGTCATGATTTGAATATAATCTATTCATAAAGCCAGGGCTTTCGAGTTTCCTCTATAACCAATTGCTTTAGCGGAATAGCTCAGCTTTATTGTATACATATTATATATATGTATATATATATTTGTTGGGTAAACAGATTCTATTTCTTAAGCTTGTTAAGGAGAACCTGTTATAGTCCTGGTGTTTGTTGAAGGTCAGAAAATCTCATCGTTAGAGTTCAATTCCCAAGCATCTGACCTAAACTAAATTCACCTATTTGACCATTCCATCTGAGAAGATCATGATCATCAATAAACGTTATCAACAGAAGTAGAACCAATTAGTTTTGTAATCTCATATGCTAGATGCCCCATTTTGTTCGCTCTTAATACATACCTAAATGCCAAAATGATTGATTGTACATACGAGGAGAGAGCTAGCTTGGTCCTTGCAAAAGAAGGGTATACGTTCTGTTGTATATTATGGATCAAGGGGTCCTTGTTTTACAAGAGTTCAATCTTGTCATTTGTCAAAGATTTACAACCTTAATTATTAAAAATTTAATTAAGGTGTTATTCAAAGAATTTAAGATTAAAATTTGCTCATTGCTCATTTCCTCAGAAGAAAGCATTTTATTTAAAACGTTTTCTCATCAAAACATTTAAGCATAAACATAAAACATGTTCAAACAATATAACATGCATATGATGATGCAAAACTTCTGATGGATGCCCCAACCAACTCCTGATCAGAATGCCTCATTACACATTGGATGTCAATACCCCTGAATCGATCAGATCCTGGACCTTACGCTTCAATACCCTATAATTCTCAGTGGTATGTCCTGAGTTCCCAATGTGATAGCTGCATATGACATTAATATCATGGCCTTCAGGATATGGGTCCTCTCATGGTTTAGATTGAATTGGAATCACTAGGTTGTTCTCAATTAGCACTGGGAGCAATTCCTCATATGTCATCGGAATTGGATTGATATGAGTCTTTTTACGAAAAACATTATGAGACACAGTCCCAAGACTAGCTAAATCCACTAAACTGATTTCATCTCTTTCCTCAATGTCAGTATGGCTAGTACCTCCTATCTGGCCATTCTTGATAGCTCTTTCGATCATTTCTCCGCACTTGACGATGTCAGAGAAACTCTTAGTGGCAACCCCTATCATGTAGTCGATATATGGAGATTATAATGTATCTATGAATAAAGAGATGAACTCTCTTTCAATTATTGGTGGATGTACTTGAGATGCGATATCCCTCCATCGTTGAGCATACTGTCGAAAACTCTCATAATTTATCATCTTCATATTCTGTAGCGTTATTCTATCAGGTATCATATCAATCCTGTGCTTGTATTGGTCCATAAAGGTACTAGCCAAATCCTTCCAAAAGCGGACTTGAGTATGACTTAATTGGTTATACCACCTAGAAGCGGGTCTAGTCAGGCTGTCTTGGAAGCAGTGGATCAACATCTGATCATTTTTAGTATATCCAGTGATTCTTCAAATAAACATCGTGAGATGGGCATTAGGGCAACTGGTTCCACTGTACTTTTCAAACTCGGGCATCTTGAATTTGGGCGGAAGCATCAAGTCAGGAACAAGTACTAGTTCTATTGCATCCATTTCGTTGTGAGAGCTTTGTCTTTTCATTCCCTTGAATATCTCTCTGCACTATTGTATTAAATTCTCTGGGTTCTCATTCTTGGCTCTTCTCATTGCCTTAGGAACGTATATGTTTTGATCTTTAGAATTACCCTAAGGATTTAACATAGTTGTATGAATTTTAGTGGCAGAGAATCATGCTTGATGGCTTGGAAGCTTGTGGGGCAAAATAAGTATCGGTTGATTAGCATAGGCCATCACACCTTCGGAGGTTCCTCTGATTGAAGAAATCTTCTCATTTTCTCTTACTTGGTTGAGCCCAGCCAATTTTTCTACCATTTGGTCTATTAAGTCCTTTTGGTTTTTCAAGATACACTCAATGGTGGCCTTTTTTGTCTGCTCCATTTTAGATTCTCACTATTCCAGTTCTTTCTTCAGTTGCTCAAATTTGGCTTCCATTCTTATTACTGTGTGAATGTAGTTACCGTTAGAAGCACTTCTTCAAAGTTTCCTATAATATATGATTAATTTATGTAAAAAAGGCTTAAATGAATATCATGCAAAATGCATTGATACAAATGCAGATGCAAAAAATGTTGATCCCAACGATGGATATCATAGAATAATTTTAACTAGAAATTAAAGCTTTCACATTACAAGACAATCCATTTTACAGACACGACTTCACTTAAATGTTGAGTCTGAAGTGGATCACCGCTTCATCTTGAATCTTCGTCCTTGAAAATAATTCCCCTTAAGCGCTTTGTAACCTAACTCTATTAATGCCCCGGCGGTGCTGAAGTGTATTACTCATTGATAGTTAATGATGAAATGATCATAGATAAGAATATATTGCTGAATTACTCCTTGGATTAATGGATCATCATTTCAGTCTCGAATGTTGCACGATCTTCGAGCTCATTGCTTTGTCTTGGATCTTTGTATTTGGAATTAATGCCTCTCAATGCTCTATAAACTAACTCCGTTAATGCCTCGGCGGTGATGAAGTCAGTATGTTGCTCCTTGATGACTAGTTATGAGATGATCGTAGATAAGAATCTACTATTGGATTACTTATTGGATCAAATGATCAGTTTTCCAATCTCAAATGTTGCACGATCTTCAAACAAGTCTCATTTTGGTATTCTGGACTTCTCTTAGCCCTCGGCGCATGTCTGTGTACGTGACTGCTTGATTGAATTTTTTTTATCTCTTCTTGTGCAAAATTTCCACTTGAGTATCCTCATGCGAATCAAAACTTTTGCATTATGTTATATTGACGCAATGCAATGCAAAGAATGATGAAAAATTATACAAACAAAATAAATAAGTTAGTGTACACAAACAAAAGAAAAGAAATTAGTCAGTACATGTAAGATAATTGATACAGATAAAAATATTATTCAAAGATGAATATAACACCTACCCCCATCATGGTATCTACCCAAACATGATTTAATTAAATAACATTCCTACCCAGACATGCTTTCTACCCATAATGATGTATTTACAAGAAATTAATCCTAACCACATGGTTTCTAGTTCGCATGCTTTAATTCAAAAAGAAAATATATTCTACAAATTTAAACCAAAAGATAAGGGTTTAGAAACGCTCCTCCTTTGTGTACATTTAGTTCGGGTATCTACTGACAGACAGAGGTTCGGTATGTCTATATCTAGGGTGATCGTTCTAGGGTTCACTATATGCATGGTTTCAGCTCTATGAGAAAAAAGGTACTCGAATTATCCTTGATGTCAGAGCCCCTTTGGGCTGTCAAACCCTCGATCCTCACTCATTATAGGTTTCGAACGGAACGAGTTAAATTCAAGGGGATACATTCCCTGATGCCTATGTGGAGAATAAATTAACACGAAGACATAAGGTATATGAATCCCGAAGGTTACTTGCTAAACATATACGGAGAATAAATTCACACAATGACGTTGCTTTCACCCCAACTTAGAAAGGGTTCGGAGCTCGGGTATAGAGTTTATGTTATGCAAATTCGCTTGATGTGTGTGAGGAGGAACATTCAACCCTTTGACTCAAAAGAAAAACGAAACCTCTCGACAAAAACTTTGACAGATCTGAAAGCAAAAATTCAAATGTTAGTATGACAATAAAAATAATGAAGCAATTAAAAACTTCAATAAAAGGATCATAAGTTAACTAAAGACTCGAACACATAATTTCCACCACAACAACAATGAGTAAGCGACTAACAACTTGACTCTCTAAAAATAAGTTCCCCAGCAGAGTCGCCAAACTGTCATAAAAATTTTTCAGGCGGAACAATATTTTATTGTTTTAAAAAAACAGTTATGGTTTTAATTTGGAAAATAGGCGATTTTGAATTAATTTGGAATAAATTGGATAGAGTCGCCATTGACCTTTTGGTTAGGTAGGTCAAATACCTAAAAACATCTTTTAAAAAAAATCATTTAAAAAAATCATTTTTAAGACAAAAATTGGTATGCGTTTACAAATATTCGATTAAAACGGGTTCGAGAATCGGTTACGCGTGGGGAAGGATTAGTACCCCCACAACGCCCAAAATTAGTACGGTGTCGCTTACATGTTGTCGTAAATGGTGGAAATCATGAATTGAATATAAAGTTAAAATATAACTCATTTATTGAATATTGTCATTTCGTTAAAACTTCATATCGGATTGTACTATTTCGATCAAGTGATACTTTCCATGCTCGTTCTGTAAATACGTGTTCTTGAAAATATTCGGATAAGTGATATTAAACATATTAGTAAGTAAAATGAGTACTTTGTGATTGTTCAAAAATATCAGTTATAAATAATACATACATGAGTATATGAAGATCAAAATATGGTAAATAAATATATACATAATCATAAAAATGAGAATATATTATATATGTATATAACTACTCGATATGTAGAAAAATATATAACTGTTTAGCAAGTGTATATAATAAACCCATATATGCAATAAAATGTATAAAATACATTACTATATACAAACTATAAAACATTAATATGTGTGTATATATATATATATATTATATAATATAAGTCATATATATATTCGAATATGCGTATATTTGTAAAAAAAATGGAAATTATAATATGGAAACCTTAAACAAGATTACAAATAAAATTAATTACACATACATGGTGATTAAGAAGGCTAAAGGATATTAATAATAACTTGTAATTCTAAACTACAAAATCAACAACAAACTAGGATAATAATTAAATATCAAATAATATATATACTAACAATGAAAATAACTCACAAAACAATATTCTAGATTTGAATATACTCCGTAATTATAAAAATGACCAAAATCAAATAATATAAAAAACTAAAATGAATTGATAAAAAACATACAATACTTAAACATGAATAAATTAAAGTAAGATGGCTAGATCTCAAATATAAGCATAATTATTCATATAAGCAAGTAAGGACGAAATCAAAATTCTCAACAACTAGTAAGCTCAAAATAAAAGAAGGTAAAAACTTTATTATATACCTGATTGCAGTTCTTACAAAATTTGAAGGACCCCGAGCGCTATTCTTCCATGCACCTAACACATGTTACAAAACGAATATATGCTAGCCCCCTCACTTTTCTTATTTCCTTTTTTTTCTTCTCCCCCGTATCCTTCCCTTCTTATAGCCCAAAATTACAATTATTAAATAATAATTTCCCCCCACTTTCGTTTGTTCCCCATTCTTCCTTTTAATATTGTCCATTAACATATTATACCCACTACCTCATTGGAATATGTTGATTTCCATTGAATATGGGTAGTGGACTGATGGGTGTTGCAAGTAATGTCACTAACATGTTGGTGGCCGACAAGTATGGCACGGGCATAGTGGGCGTGAGTTGCTCGGGCATGGTGCTTTATGTGGGAGCTGGAAATGGCACGAGTATGGGTTGCTGCAACCGGGTCCGGGTCGGGTTGTAACCGAGTTCGATGTAACTGAGTCTTTGTTTTGTGGGCCTACAAACATTGTAATTTTATTTTAATAATAATAATAATTTTAATAATAATAATTTTTAAAGCCCGAAAAAAAATGGGTGTCTGCACCATGGATCTCTGGCGACATCGGTTCATCAGCGTTCGACGAGGTATGGTTTCTCTCCCCTTTTTTGTTTGCTCATCAAAACATTTAAACATAAACATAAAACATGTTCAAACAATATAACATGCATCTGATGATGCAAAACTTCTGATGGATGCCCCAACCAACTCCTAATCAGAATGCCTCATTACACATTGGATGTCAATACCCCTGAATCGATCAGATCTTGGACCTTGCGCTTCAATACCCTATAATTCTTAGTGGTATGTCCTGAGCTCCCAATGTGATAGCTGCATATGACATTAATATCATGGCCTTCAGGATATGGGTCCTCTCTTGGTTTAGATTGAACTGGAATCACTAGGTTATTCTCAATTAGCACTGGGAGCAATTCCTCATATGTCATCGGAATTGGATTGATATGAGTTTTTTTACGAAAAACATTATGATACACAGTCCTCATACTAGATAAATCCACTAAACTGATTTCATCTCTTTCTTCAATGTCAGTATGGCTAGTACCACCTATCTGGCCATTCTTGATAGCTCTTTCGATTATTTCTCCACACTTGACGATGTCAGAGAAACTCTTAGTGGAAACCCCTATCATGTAGTCGATATATGGAGATTGTAATGTATCTATGAATAAAGTGATGAACTCTCTTTCAGTCATTGGTGGATGTACTTGAGATGCGATATCCCTCCATCGTTGAGCATATTGTCGAAAGCTCTCATCACTTATCATCTTCATATTCTGTAGTGTTATTCGATCAGGTACCATATCAATCATGTGCTTGTATTGGTCTATAAAGATAATGGCCAAATCCTTCCAAGAGCGGACTTGAGTATGACTCAATTGGTTATACCACCTAGAAGCGGGTCTAGTCAGGCTGTCTTGGAAGTAGTGGATCAACATCTGATCATTTTTAGTATATCCAGTGATTCTTCGAATAAACATCGTGATATGGGCATTAGGGCAACCGGTTCCACTGTACTTTTCAAACTCGGGCATCTTGAATTTGGGCGGAAGCATCAAGTCAAGAACTAGTACTAGTTCTATTGCATCCATTTCGTTGTGAGAGCTCTGTCTTTTCATTCCCTTGAATATCTCTCTACACTATTGTTTTAAATTCTCTGGGTTCTCATTCTTGGCTCTTCTCATTGCCTTAGGAACGTATATGTTTTGATCTTTAGAATTACCCTAAGGATTTAACACAGTTGTATGAATTTTAGTGGTAGAGAATCATGCTTGATGGTTTGGAAGCTTGTGGGGCAAAATAAGTATCGATTGATTAGCATAGGCCATCACACCTTCGGAGGTTCCTCTGATCGAAGAAATCTTCTCTTTTTCTCTTACTTGGTTAAGCCTAGCCAATTTTTCTACCATTTTGTATATTAAGTCCTTTTGGTTTTTCAAGATACACTCCATGGTGGCCTTTTTTGCCTGCTCCATTTTAGATTCTCACTATTCCAGTTCTTTCTTCAGTTGCTCAAATTTGGCTTCCATTCTTATTACTGTGTGAATGTAGTTACCGTTAGGAGCACTTCTTCAAAGTTTCCTATAATATATGATTAATTTATGTAAAAAAGGCTTAAATGAATATCATGCAAAATGCAATGATACAAATGCAGATGCAAAAAATGTTGATCCCAACGATGGATATCGTAGAATAATTTTCACTAGAAATTAAAGCTTTCACATTACAAGACAATCCATTTTACAGACACGACTTCACTTAAATGTTGAGTCTGAAGTGGATCACCGCTTCATCTTGAATATTCGTCCTTGAAAATGATTCCCCTTAAGCGCTTTGTAACCTAACTTTGTTAATGCCCCGGCGGTGCTGAAGTGTATTACTCATTGATAGTTAATGATGAAATGATCATAGATAAGAATATATTGCTGAATACTCCTTGGATCAATGGATCATCATTTCAGTCTCGAATGTTGCACGATCTTCGAGCTCACTGCTTTGTCTTGGATCTTTGTATTTGGAATTAATGCCCCTCAATGCTCTATAAACTAACTCCGTTAATGCCTCGGCGGTGCTGAAGTCAGTATGTTGCTCCTTGATGACTAGTTATGAGATGATTGTAGATAAGAATCTACTATTGGATTACTTATTGGATCAAAGGATCAGTTTTCCAATCTCAAATGTTGCACGATCTTCAAACAAGTCTCATTTTGGTATTCTGGACTTCTCTTAGCCCTCGGCGCATGTCTGTGTACGCGACTGCTTGATTGAATTTTTTTATCTCTTCTTGTGCAAAATTTCCACTTGAGTATCCTCATGCGAATCAACACTTTTGCATTATGTTATATTGATGCAATGCAATGCAAAGAATGATGAAAAATTATACAAACAAAATAAATAAATTAGTGTACACAAACAAAAGAAAAGAAATTAGTCAGTACATGTAAGATAATTGATACAAATAAAAATATTATTCAAAGATGAATATAACACCTACCCCCATCATGGTATCTACCCAAACATGATTTAATTAAATAACATTCCTACCCAGACATGCTTTCTACCCATAATGATGTATTTACAAGAAATTAATCCTAACCACATGGTATCTAGTTCGCATGCTTTTATTCGAAAAGAAAATATATTCTACAAATTTAAACCAAAAGATAAGGGTTTAGAAACGCTCCTCCTTTGTGTATATTTACTTCGGGTATCTACTGACAGACATAGGTTCGGTATGTCTATATATAGGGTGACCGTTCTAGGGTTCACTATATGCATGGTTTTAGCTCTATGAGAAAAAAGGTACTCGAATTATCCTTGATGGCAGTGCCCCTTTGGGCTTCCAAACCCTCGATCCTCACCCATTACAGGTTTCGAACGGAACGAGTTCAATTCGAGGGGATATGTAATACCCCAAAAATTTAGATAATGATCAAAATGCAAATTTTGAAAGTTTGATGGTCAAAGTTAAAACTTTGGAAAAGTTTATGGAATTAAGTGATAAATTTCCTAAAAAGATTTTTATTCCATAAATATATGGTTTACTCTTGAGATTAGAGTTTTATGGAAATCATATTGTTGGATTTGGAATTTAGTAAAGAAATAGTTAAAGCCGGTAAGAAATCGGTAAATTCTGATCGAATCGGAATTTTACAAAAATTTGAAGGATGTTATAAATTGGTTGGAAATATTATTTTAATATTTTGGATCATAGAAATTTGGTTTGGAATTGTGCAAATTTTCAACCGAAACTGTGAAATTTAGTGACTAAAATGCAAGTTTTGAAAATTTCAGGGCATTTTCGTAGGTCAAAGTCAAATTAAATTATATTTGACTTTGTAATATCAGATGGCTTGGTTTTATGGTGAATAAGAATATTCATTAAGGGTGATTTGGTCTTTTCTAAAGTTAATGAATATTTTATTTTATTATAGTGGAATATAATTCAAACAAAGATGAAATGCACTCAAAATTTCATCTAAATTTGCTATCTTCTTCTCCAGCCAACGTGGGCTTCTCCTAAGGTAAGAACAAAGCTTCAATTCTATTTTCAAGCCATTTCTTTAGGATTATGAGTATGATGAGAATAGAAAATGGTTATTTGCGAAAAACGCTATCATTTGGTACCAATATTGCATGATTATCTTGCTTGATTTAAAAATCCCCAAATCTGGAAATTTGGGTTTATACTATGGTTGTTGAAATTGATGATGATTATTGATGATTTTGAGGTTGTATGAATTGATGAAGAACATAAGGATGAGGTTAAAGAAAACTGTGTAGATTTTGGGAATTACAGTAGGTTCGAAAATTCACCAGAAAATATATAAAAATAATTTGGAGGTTATTTTTATATATTGTGTTCATATATGGATCTAGTTTTTTTTAAACAAACGGGGATCAATTTCAAGTTGTATACAAATATATATGAATTTTTAACTGAGGAAATGTCAGAAAAGTCGGACAGCAGAATTCTGTACAAAACAGATTCTGTTGGTGAACTTTGAAAATTCACCATAAATTGTACAGAATGAATTAGAAGGAGTTCTTTATATGGATAGATTCTTATTCGAGTCTAGTTTTTAACGGAAGAAACTGAATTGAATTCCAGTGTCTATATCAATACAGAATAATGATTCTTTAAGGGTAGTGCGAGTTGTCTGAATTCTGGAAAATTGATGGGTTGTTGTGTAAGTGTTATATAATTGATGTACTATGCTGGAAATTGTTGTTAGGGAATTGAAATGAGTGTTAGTTGTGAAATAATTTCAATGTTGGAATTATTGGTATTAAAGAATTTAAGTGGTAAAATGGTGAAGGACCATTTTGTGTAAATTGGACAAGTTGGTTCCAATGTTAAAAGGAATAATAAGTATTATGGATTTATTTTGGGATATGTTTATGTTAGTAAAATACTAACATATGTATCGTTATGAAATTGTAAATTATACAGATTATGATTGATTTGCAATTGAAGCAAGTCAAGTACAAAAAGGGTATATTGTGCACAATAGTGAGACTCGTATATTTTGAAAGACATAAAGTGTCAAGGTGAGTGCAATACATGCATGAAATTATACATGGATGTTTTATACATCATAAGGAAGACTTGCGATAAGTCGACCTTGTTTATATCGGCATGATTTTATATCATTTTTTATAAATTGACATTGATATGTCAGAGTATGAAATTAAAATTCATTGATCACTGATTTTTGCATATGATTTTACCATGAATGTTATTTCGGGTATGAACTGCCCCATTGTTAAATATTGATAATATACTTTGCCATGGATGAATCAAATAAAATAGACTGTATGCCCAAGTCAGTTATTGAGGGACATGGTATAGCTGGCATGCCATAGAGTCTAGTAGCAAGCTGCATATTCGGGAATACACTAAAGGATACCTAGTGTATATGGTGGGCACGACCTTATGTGTCATATTCGGGACTGTACTTAAGGATACCTAGTACAGATGGTGGACACGACCTTATTTGTCATATTCGGGATAGTACTACGGTGCTTATATTTGACTCGTGTACCCAGGGTCCTCAGGGTTGAATATTGGGCTATAGGCTATGTTTATGGTTTATTGCTTAATAAATGGTAAGCATACAAATAAGCTTACGAGCTTTTGGAATAATGGCAAGTATATGGGTAAAATAAGCTTACGAGCTTATGGAATTTAAATGGTAAGTATTTTGGTAAAATAAGCTTACGAGCTTATGGGATAAATGGTAAGGGATTTTATATTATGTTGATCATGGTAAAATGATTTTATGGAAACTCAATTTTTGACATTGAAAATCATGCATGAATTGTATTGCACTGTTAAATGTTTTAATTGCCTCACTAAGTTTATACTTAGCGTGTGATTATTTTCACGCGTAGGTAAAAAGGAAAGAATAAGAATAAAGAGTTCAGAACGACATCAAGCATCGAGAGGTATATTTCAATATCAGTAAGACATTCTATTGTGAAATTTGATTTTAGATAGTAGCATGTAATTTATTGGTTTAATTTAATTGTTGAGTAAATTTTTGGGAATTTTTTATAGTGATGAAAGGTTAATTTTTATGAGTTTTATATGTAATTTTCGGAAATTACTGTAGCATGAACAGTAACCACGTTTTAAGCCAAATTTCCAGATTGTTAAAGGGGTACCGATTCCCCTGCTACAGAGAATCGATTCCCCCACTGTTCACTGTTCACTATTCGGGTACTATTCACTATTCATAATTAAAAATATTTTGAATTAAATTGGTTACAACGAAACGTAATTTTTATGATATGATAACTTTATAATATCATTTACTATTTTAAGAAAATAAATTTTAAATTTCTTTCGAATCGTAAAATGGTTTTAGAAAATACGGGTGACATCTATTATCTGTATAGGTATAATTATACGGGTTATGGATGTTACATGATACATTCCCTTATGCCTATGTGGAGAATAAATTCACACGAAGACATAAGGTATATGAATCCCGAAGGTTACTTGTTATACCTATAATGAGAATAAATTCCCACAAAGGTGTTGCTTTTACCCCCACTTAGAAAGGGTTCGGAGCTCGGGTATAGAGCTTATGTTATGCAAATGCGCTTGATGTGTGTGAGGAGGAACATTCAACCCTTTGACTTAAAAGAAAAACGAAACCTCTCGACAAAAACTTTGACAGATCTGAAAGCAAAAATTCAAATGTTAGTATGACAATAAAAATAATGAAGCAATTAAAAACTTCAATAAAAGGATCATAAGTTAACTAAAGACTCGAAATCATAATTTCCACCACAACAACAATGAGTAAGCGACTAACAGCTTGACTCTCTAAAAATAAGATCCCCATCAGAGTCGCCAAGCTGTCATAACCATTTTTCATGCGGAACAATATTTTATTGTTTTAAAAAAACAATAATGACTTTGATTTGGAAAATGGACGATTTTGAATTAATTTCGAATAAATTGGATAGAGTCGCCATTGACCTTTTGATTAGGTAGGTCGAATACCTAAAAACGTCTTTTAAAAAAAAACAACTTTAAGAAAAATCATTTTTAAGACAAAAAGTTGGTATGCGTTTACAAAGATTCGGTTAAAATAGGTTCGGGAGTCGGTTATGCTTGGGGAATGATTAGTACCCCCACAGCGCCCAAAATTAGTACTGTGTCGCTTACACGTTATCGTAAATGGTGGAAATCATGAATTGAATATAAAGTTAAAATATAACTCATTTATTGAATATTGTCATTTCGTTAAAATTTCATATTGGATTGTACTATTTCGATCAAGTGATACTTTCCATGCTCGTTCTGTAAATACGTGTTCTTGAAAATATTCGGATAAGTGATATTAAACATATTAGTAAGTAAAATGAGTACTTTGTGATTGTTCAAAAAATATCAGTTATAAATAATACATACATGAGTATATGAAGATCAAAATATGGTAAATAAATATATACATAATCATAAAAATGAGAATATATTATATATGTATATAACTACTCGATATGTAGAAAAATATATAAATGTTTAGTAAGTGTATATAATAAACCCATATATGCAATAAAATGTATAAAATACATTACTATATACAAACTATAAAACATTAATATGTATGTATATATATATATATATATATATATAAATAAGTCATATATATATTCGAATATGCGTATATTTGTAAAAAAATGCAAATTATAATATGGAAACCTTAAACAAGATTACAAATAAAATTAATTACACATACATGGTGATTAAGAAGGCTAAAGGATATTAATAGTAACTTGTAATTCTAAACTAAAAATCAACAGCAAACTAGGATAATAATTAAATATCAAATAATATATATATTAACAATGAAAATAACTCACAAAACAATATTCTAGATTTGAATATACTCCGTAATTATAAAAATGACCAAAATCAAATAATATAAAAAAACTAAAATGAATTGATAAAAAACATACAATACTTAAACATGAATAAATTAAAGTAAGATGGCTAGATCTCAAATATAAGCATAATTATTCATATAAGCAAGTAAGGAAAAAATCAAAATTCTCAACAACTAGTAAGCTCAAAATAAAAGAAGGTAAAAACTTTATTATATAACCTGATTGCAGTTCTTACAAAATTTGAAGGACCCCAAGTGCTATTCTTCCATGCATCTAACACATGTTACAAAACGAATATATGTTAGCCCCTCACTTTTCTTATTTCCTTTTTTTTCTTCTCCCCCGTATCATTCCCTTCTTATAGCTCAAAATTACAATTATTAAATAATAATTTCCCCCACTTTCATTTGCTCCCCATTCTTCCTTTTAATATTGTTCCATTAACATATTATACCCACTACCTCATTGGAATCTGTTGATTTCCATTGAATATGGGTAGTGGACTGATGGGTGTTGCAGGTAATGGCACTAACATGTTGGTGGCCAACAAGTATGACACGGGCATAGTGGGCGTGAGTTGCTCGGGCGTGGTGCTTTATGTGGGAGCTGGAAATGGCACGAGTATGGGTTGCTGCAACCGGGTCCGGGTCGGGTTGTAACCGAGTTGGATGTAACTGAGTCTTTGTTTTGTGGGCCTGTAAACATTGTAATTTTGTTTTAATAATAATAATAATAATTTTAATAATAATAATAATTTTTAAAGCCCGAACAAAAATGGATGTCTACACCATGGATCTCCGGCGGCATCGGTTCATCAGCGTTCGACGAGGTATGGTTTCTCTCCCCTTTTTTTCTTTCGATTTTCCTTCTGTTTTTCCCTTTTTGCTTTTTTGTTTTCCTCCCCGGCCTCTCAACTCTCTACCTTATTTCTCTTTCCCCCCGATCCACGTATTTTCTCTCTCTTTTTCTTTTAAAAGCCGAATGGTCCCCCCTTTTGTTATCTCTCTTCCCCTTTTATCTGAAAGCATGTGTTTTGTTTTTATGGAGGGCTGTTAATGGACTTGATATGATCTCTGCCACAACCTGATTTCATCGGGATTTTGCTGAGATTTGATTTGATTTTTTTCTGTTTGATGGACTGCAAAATGATGGGTGGAGAAACCGGTCACTATTGATGATTACATTGGGTGAGAAACAATCGACGGTAGCTCGACGGCTGGTTGACGGTTGAGCTGATGATTAGGGTTTTAAAAACTCTATTTTAATCGGGTCTCAGATTGAGCCGGTTCGGGTCTGAACCGGTCAGGCTCCAGTGGATCAGCAGCTGGGTTGGCAACTTGTAACTGGGCTGAGTTAATTTGTAACTGGGCTTAGGACTGATGGGTTGTTGTAAGTTGGGCTTGGGGATTGGGCCTGCAACAAAAAAATATAATGTAATTAGATATTGTAATAATAATAATAAAATTAAATAGAAAAGGCTCTGACAAAAACGAGTGTCTACAAGTAGCTTAGCTTAGTGGCAAGGGCATGGGTACTCATAACCTTAGGATCATGGGTTTAAGTCCCCTCAACCACCAAATCTCAATTTATTTTATTTTTCAACTGACCAGAAAAATAGGATAATTTAGGATTAAGTCCCTAAACTTTCCAAAATTTTTGAAGCTAGCTCAAAAAGTTTCAAAAACTGGTACATTAGTCCTTAAAATCAACTAATTTATTTAATAAATTTAAAAATGAGAATAGGGGTGTGACAGATTAATGGTGTAATTTACCCATTTATAACAACATTAAAATTAACAAAGCTGTTAGAAAATGTTGGTCAAAAGGCCACATTAGATTCTCTTTTTGAGTTGAAAGGTCACATTAAAAAAATAGTACGAGGGTCAAATTATTTGAAACCATTACTTAAAACATTATATTTTTAATCAAAATAATTAAATGGTAAACATAAAATAAAGCGGTTCGCATAAATGGAGCTCTACAAAATTTACATAATTATACAACATACTTGAATAGAATCAAATCTAACTATATGTATAGAAATATAATTTGAACTTTTGCATTTTACAAACTCGATCATACATATAACTTAATAATACAAACATAAAACAAGTAATATAAGCATATTAGTCATAAACATAACATGAGACATTCAAGGCATATAACATAATTCAATGCATAAAAGGGTTTCATGTTTGTAGGAACGGATGTAAGATTTTATCTTTCGTGGATGAATTTATAAAAATTTAGAGAGGGACGAAAACATATTATTATTAGAAAATACTCAAAATATTAAAATATAATAGAATTTAAAAATTTCAGGAGGATGACTGCCTCCATCCGTCTCCCTCCTCCCTCGGTCGATCCTTTCATGCTCGGCTTAGATACTACCACAATACAAGCCTATACACAAAAATAATATACATAATTCATAATATTACATCCTAAAATTTAGGTTAATAGAAATTGTTAGTTTAGAAAAATATTTTAAATTTAAAAAAAAGGATTTTCAAAAATGAAATTTAAAAAGTTCTCGAATATTTTATGATAAATGTTGAATAACTAAATTATGTTTTAAAAATGGCGTTGAAGATTAATTATGATTTGTTTTTTAAGATAAATTTTATTCAAAAATAAATATTTAAAGACAAAAAGGACTAAAATATAAGAAGGTTAAAGTTGTAGCTCTCAAAAAGTAATTATACCGATACTTTAAAAGTTACTTATTCCCATCTATTTTTACGTCAAATTTTCATCTAATTTTACTTCTTAAAAATTTCTTAAACTATTTTAATTAGTGATTTTTATTATGTCAACCCATAATTAACTCTCTTTTACTCCATTCTTGATTTTTCAATTTCTCAAAATTCTCTAATTTTCTTTTTTCTCTAAAATTATTTTCTCTCATCACTTATTTAAGTAATTTTATTTTTTAGATCAAGATTTGATTTTTCTAAATGTGATAACCAATTTTAATAAACTTTTTATACGAGGTTTCGATAAAATGATAATTTTTATTACATATTAATCTTTAGTTTTTAAATGATTATAGACTTATTTTGATGTTATTTAAAGGTTTCTAAACTTAATTTCACAAATCAAAATGGAAATTAAATAATTTGATGGTTTTATTAATAGTTTCCGAAGAGATTTGTCAAGAGGCAATATCTATTGTAAAAAAATGAAAATTTTAATGGTAAAAATAAAAATATTTATCTAAGACATGATGAAATAAAACAGCTGTAAAGAGATAGAGTAATATCAATTGATTGTGTGAAGTTAGAAGTTATTTTAAGTGAAATATCAAGTAAGTGATTTTGGTATAATAGCATTTTGAGTACTTTTTAGTTTGAATATTAGTCAAATAAGTCCTTTGATTCTCCCAATTTTCGATTTAAATATTTAATAAACCCTTGCCCTACCGATATTTAATCCTAGCTCCGGATTCGTTGATTTGGTGCAATGTTTTCAACACTTTGTTCATCCCCAACCAATTATGAGCTCCTATGTACTAATTTCAAGTGATGTTGATGCCCGACAACCTTAGGGGAATACACATTAAGAGATAAGGTGTGGTATTATTTAGTTTTATGCAACCATAAATACAGAAATCCCAGAATTTGTACTTGATACAATTTAGACTACAGAAAATCAAATTGTACAGTCTACAACAATGAACTTCAGTTGATCTTGCGGCAATCTTGACGAACTTCACCCTTAGATCCTTCCTTGACATCAGTGGTGCCCATTTTGATCATTGCCTTCTGGAAATCAAAGAAAAACATAGCCTGGTTCATGGCATAGCTATTCACAATGCCTCTAGTTCTTGGTGTCGTATACAGTGTTTGATCCGAGAAAAGTACCCCACTTTTCCTCATCAGTGCATTGAAGTAAAAGTTGTCGAAAAATCTCGGTGTAGCGTCGAATGGTTGCTCCGCGTTGTCGCCTCCGCTGCATGTCTTGGACAATGTCTTGGCGAAATCTGAATCCAGAGTAGGATCTGCACTACTCAATCTGCTTTTGAATGATGCGCACCTTGCCACTCCTAAAGTATGTGCTCCTGAAAGATTCATTCATGATCGAATTAATTTGAATTTTTAAATTCTATTATCGTTTCGGTTTGAGAATTTAAAGAAATACCGCTGAATGTTTTCAGTTGAAAGAACTGTCGGCTTAAAACGACATGAAATTTGGAAAGATTAGTGGAATGTTATATTACTGAGAGATTTGTGGCTCTAATGATTTTAGACGGTTTATCCTTCTAGTTTGTACAAAGAATTATAAATGGTGGTTGGTGAAAAGAGAAAAGAGACGTGTTGAAGAAAATGATGAACCGTTGTCTAAGAGAGAGTTTCTTTCTCCAACCTTGTATCATGTCTATGGTGACGATAATTATTTGTATGTTGACATACTGAGCAGATCTGGTTTAAATAGTAGATTTAGTTGGTAAATCATGTTGGTTTTTCAGAGATCACTTCAAGAGATTGTGATCTTCTGAAAGATATGAAATGACAATGGAGGTATAATTTATGAAGTAAACGATGGCACTTTTACGTGTAAATTTAAGCACATGATTGCTTGCTTGGCGTGTATGAACTGTGAAAACCCAATCTAAAAGCAATTAAAATAAACAACAAAAATATTATATATATGTTAGGTGATTTAGGTACCAGACAAAGCAACCATTTCCTGAGCAGTGAAGCCTCGCTTGCCGAAGGCGCTGATGAGCTCAGAGGTGTTGAAGGTGGGGAAAGGCAGGTTGATTGTGTCTCCAATCTTTGACCTCCTTCCATCTTTTCTTCCTTTTGGTATATCGTACACTGGTCCCCCTGCCTGCACTCTTACAATATTACTGAATTAATCAACCTAATGATACATTAATATAATATATATATAGCAAACTAGTTGAGCAGTTTGTTATACCCAGAAAATGGCGTCTCTTGCAGCCATGGCAACAATATCAGCACACGACACAATACCAGGGCATTGCTCTTCAAGCTGATCCTTTGCGTCATCGATAACTTCGTAGCCTCGCAAACTAAGGTTTGCAGGGGAGTCTTTCTCGGCCGTGTTGTCCTTCGTCGAATCGATCAGAATCGAGCCATCACATCCCTAATCCACCATACATTTAAGCACAAATCGTACAATGAATCAAAATAAAAATTAAAACCGAGAGAGAGAGAGAGAGAAACCTCAATAAAGCAGTCATGGAAGTGCATCCTAACAAGAGCAGCAGCCAGTGCAGGATCATTATCCAAAGCACTGTTAACAGTGTTCTTCACTATTTGTTCAACAAATGGGCAGCTCATGAGGTAGTAGTCCATGCGGAGACCGTCGACGACTCCATATTGAACCCCCCCAGCCAGTATAAACATACTTAGTTAATTAACCACCGTTATCATCTTCAACAGCATGACCAAATACTTCAATGGAGATTGATCACTTAGCTTTGCTACTAGGCTAGCTGAAGAGCATCCCCATATATATATATATATATATATATATATATATATATATATATATATATGAACATGAATACATGATATATGCATAAAGTTGGTCCGAGTATGAATTATTTTTTGATAGTGGGTCTATCATCTCATCCACCAAATTTGGTCATTAATGAATATGATAATGTTACTTGCAGAATTAATTGCATGTTAATTGCACGTAAGGTGACACGTAACAAACTCACTAAACACATATAATATCTAGTTAGGTTAAAAGATTGTTGGTGTAAAAAATTTTCAAACACGAGATTAAAAGTCAGGTTAAGAAGTAAAATTGATTAGAGAAAAACAATGAAATATTTGCATGATCCAAATCCAAAACCCACTTTCCAAACAAGTCATATGCTGAGCGGCCTTATTAGTTGCTCATAAGAAAATGCTTTGGACAAAAGGCAAATTGTGGGAAATGATTAACTATCTTTATGCCTTAGTGGGGGTGGGCGGCAGCAAATGGCCTGGTCACCAGCCGTTAAAAATTAACAAAATTGATGATGTGATTTATTTTTTGGTTCAAAATCTTCTTAACTTGTTGAAAATACACACATCTCATGTAGACGTAATTGTTCGAACACAAAACCTCGAGGAAGAACAACATTTCTTTTTATCATTGAGTACACTTGATGAGTTGAATTTTAACTTAAACAATGACAATGAAATGTGTTAATTTTGATTATGCTATTATGAAATCATGTAATATGTATCAGTTATTTAATTCACGTACTCTAATTTAATTATTCTAAATGCTTGTATTTTAATTATATTATCCAAGTATTATTTTATCAATGACTAAAATTTCAAAGATAAAAATAGGCATTGCAAGTGCAACAATGTCCTCGTAATTTAATCTCCATTGGATTGTTTTCCTTTTTTCATTATTGTTTATGGTGTACTATTCAAACTATATAGAAGGGTCAAATTCGTTTCTAGTCCTTGTACTATATTTAAGTTGTTGATTTAGTCTCTTTACTCTAACTTTTTTAGCCCTTGTATTTTTCAGGTTTTAAAATTTTAGTCTTCACTCAAACAATAATAATGAAATTAAATTCTATTATTAATTTTATATTATGTGTTAGTTGAAGATTAATGCATGTTCTCTAGTTTGATCACTTTAAGTCCTAATAAATTTAATAATATTGACTTGTTTTATGTGGGTCAGGATTGAAATTGCAAAACAAGAAAAGTATATGAACTAACATTAACTAAATTAGAGTAATAAATCTAAATCTACAACTCACATATAGTAAATGAACTAATGATAATTTTTGACCATTTAAAAATTTGTTTTTAATGTCTAAAATTTACAATTTAATCCTTTCTATCTCGTTTTGTTTGTTTTTTTTTTTTTTTTGTTGGTTTTTAAATTCATTAATTTATGGACACAGTTAGGATATGATCAGAATCTGTCACATGCATACAAGGTAATGGGTATTAGTGGATGGATGAATACATTTAAGACCATTTCAAAACTTCATGATTAAGAAATGTTTTTATATAAAAATATAGTTAATTGCAGCATACATCTCCAAACTATGACTCTTATTCTATATTGGTCCCTAAACTTTTGAACATTTTAATTTCATCCCTAAACTATGATTCTCATTCTAAATTGCTCCCCCAAACTTTTAAACATTCCAAATTCATCCGCAAACTATGATCCTTATTCTAAATTAGTCCCCAAACTTTTAAACAATCCAAATTCATCCTCAAACTATGACTCTTATTCTAAATTAGTCCATAAACTTTTGAACATTCTAATAATATCCTCTAAATCATTCAAACTTCAAAGTTGAAATTAGAATATTTAAAATATTATACTTATAGAGATGAAAAAAAGAGAGAAAAATTAAGAAAACAATAATTGTTGAAGTAGGAGTCAACTAAAGTGGTGAAGTGCATACAGCTGGTTTCCATTTTATACTTTATAAGGAGAGTTTGGCATCTTAAGGGATGTAACGCGTGCCTTCCATTGTCCCTTTGAGTGCTTTCTACGCGTGTACTATGGGCCATTGTTCACCCAAAATTCCATCTACTACCTCGTTTAGGATTTTAGTTGTTTATATATATATTATGATAATTTATTTTCGTCTTTTATAAGTACACTTTTAGCATAAAATTTTATGTGCATCTATGTTATGTTATTTCGTTTCTAATTTTGGGAGGATATGATTAGGGGTGAGCATTTGATCAAGAAGTCAAAAAATTTTAAATTATTCCAGTTGATGAGTCTTATCTTATAACTCAATTTTTTTAAAAAAAATTTCGAGTCGAGTTGTTATAATTTCTACTTAAATTTAGTATAGTACTATTTGATTTTAATTTAAATGATTTTCTATAACCATATACAATACATATATATCTCTTCATATTTTTTTCATATGTGATATATATATATATATATATATCACACAGAGTTGAAGTATTTGACTCAAACTTAAAAATTAATCAATAATTACTAAAAATTTTGAGTTATTCAAGTTCTATTTTATAACTTTACTTGAATTTAAAATTTTTAATCTAATCGAGTTTATGAAATTACGACTCGAAGTCAATTCAAATCAAGTTAATAAAATCTGTTTTTCGAATCGAGTCGAGTTTTACTCACCTTTAAATATGATATATCCTCTTTTTCTCTCTTCAAACTTGACTTGTAGAAAGCTTTGACTCTATGAGTTGGGATTTGTAAGGGAGCGAAGAGGTTAGACAAGGTGATCATTTTGTCTCGCTATGTATTTGTGACGGCCAAAAACATATTATCAAGGTTGATTAAAGAGGTTTCTATTACCAATTTGTACAATATGCTCATGCATTATCATCTTCTTATATTTGTGAAGGGTATTCTTGATTCATTTGCGGGAGTAAATTGTATATTTGAGAAAATTTATATTTTTTGGGTCTTGAAATCAAATCTCTCTAAAATGAGGTACTGGGATGTCGAAAGAAAAGTTGTAGTTAGGTAACATTGGTAGTTTTGGTCGAATACGCCTTTTATTTTATTTTATCTATATTCTACAAAGTATAGGTCTTTTTAGGTATAATGTAAAAAAATACTCAAACGTGTTACTAAATAGTCACTTTGACTCATATTTTTTTTTAAGTATTTTAGTCTCTAACGTTTCATTTTAAGACAAGAAGACCCATATATATATATATGAAAACAGTTAGTTAATAACTGGTTACGCTTAAAATATGTCTTTTATCTTAAAATGAAACATTGAGGGCGAAAAGACTCACAGAGTTGAAGTATTTGACTCAAACTTAAAAATTAATCAATAATTACTAAAAATTTTGAGTATTCAAGTTCTATTTTATACTTTACTTGAATTTAAAATTTTTAATCTAATCGAGTTTATGAAATTACGACTCGAAGTCAATTCAAATCAAGTTAATAAAATCCGTTTTTCGAATCGAGTCGAGTTTTACTCACCTTTAAATATGATATATCCTCTTTTTCTCTCTTCAAACTTGACTTGTAGAAAGCTTTGACTCTATGAGTTGGGATTTGTAAGGGAGCGAAGAGGTTAGACAAGGTGATCATTTTGTCTCGCTATGTATTTGTGACGGCCAAAAACATATTATCAAGGTTGATTAAAGAGGTTTCTATTACCAATTTGTACAATATGCTCATGCATTATCATCTTCTTATATTTGTGAAGGGTATTCTTGATTCATTTGCGGGAGTAAATTGTATATTGAGAAAATTTATATTTTTTGGGTCTTGAAATCAAATCTCTCTAAAATGAGGTACTGGGATGTCGAAAGAAAAGTTGTAGTTAGGTAACATTGGTAGTTTTGGTCGAATACGCCTTTTATTTTATTTTATCTATATTCTACAAAGTATAGGTCTTTTTAGGTATAATGTAAAAAAATACTCATAACGTGTTACTAAATAGTCACTTTGACTCATTTTTTTTTTAAGTATTTTAGTCTCTAACGTTTCATTTTAAGACAAGAAGACCCATATATATATATATGAAAACAGTTAGTTAATAACTGGTTACGCTTAAAATATGTCTTTTACCTTAAAATGAAACATTGAGGGCGAAAAGACTCCAAAAGAAAGAATAAAAGACAAAGTGATTATTCGGTCAAGATTATGGGACTTTTTACTTAAAATAAAACATGGGGCCGAAATGTTAAAAAAAGGAATAAGGATCAAAATGAACATTTTAGTAAACATTAAGGCTTAATTTTAGTAATATACTTTTTTGTTTATGTATGTATGTATGTGTTCCTTTTGATCACATTTAGGAGTATTTGTCTTGTCTCCACATGATGTTAGTGATTACTATATGAATCGAGTATGAAAGGAAGGTTGAAATTCAAACCTGGAGTCCTTGATTATGAATACAAAATTATTGAAATATTTTCATATGGAATTTATTATTGATGGATTTGGAGGAGGCGATGGATGATCTTATATGGACAAGATTGAAGCTCAAATCTGCATTATACACTCATGGACGGAATATCGTAGGGATTAGCATGAGCCTAAATTTCTATTAATTTTTTTACTATTAATTAATACTGAAAAAATATAATTTTAGAAAATAAACAAAGAAAATTTTATCAGCCTCCCTTCAATTAAAAAGTTATATTTTTGAAAAATAAAAAAAAAATATTTTAACCCCCTCTAATTAATTCCTAGTTCCATGATACACCTAAATATACCTTATCCATTTAACTACAAATTGGCCCTTTTGTGTTTACGTTTATACTCCTAAGTGATATTCGTTCACGGCAGTAGTAGGCCTACTTTATTTTTTTCAATTAATTGTCTATTTTATTAATAATATTTATTTTAAAAAAATTTTGTGTTTATTTATTATATATATATATATGTTTACGTTCAAAATTATCTCTAAATTCGTCACTGATTTTAGGGAATACTTTAAGCATGCAATTGAAGGTGTTGAATGCCGATTAATAAAGAATAAAAGGATTTGGGAAAGTTGATAAAAAAAATTAGTTATGTTTGGATATTCTTCAATGTTTTTTTTCTTTAATTTTAAGAATATTAGTTATATGTTATACTAACTTGCTAGTATAATTTCATATCCTCGTACTAAAACTTTTTTATTTTAATCTAATCAGTGATCCAAAATGACTTTACCGCTCAACGATTTTCATTCACTTTTTCCAGGAAAACAAAAACAAAATGGGTGTTAGATACAATACGATATCGATTCATCATGGTTTTAAGATTTCAATGACCCAACATGCATTTTTTCATTGGGCTCTGTCATGGGCTTCAAGGGTTCCCATTCATAAGTATATGTGTAATTACTCAATTTTATTTGGGTCATTTAATTCGAATTCGGGACATATAAGAATAATAAACAATTCACATGTTTAATGTCAATAAAAAAAATCATTCACTAAAGTCTGAGTTTTGATTCAAGTTTAAGGATTGTCCCGACAATAGATTTATTCTACTATTTTAATAGAGGTTCACAAAAAAAAGTGTTTTTAATACCCTTGAGTAATTATAAGGTAATATATGTTCAGAATTTTTCTTTAACAATTCACAATGCACATACACCATGTAGATGCAGCTTATTGAATTCAAAACCTCTAAAATAAACAACATTTTATTTTACTCACTTAATTAGTAAAAATAAAAGTTAAAATCGAATAGAAACAAAATTTGACTTAATTTGATCATGTATTAAGTTAAATAGGAAAAAACAATTAAAACATATTCAGTTAAATAATTATCAATAATCGAATTGACTGATATAACATTTTTCAAACCTAGATATACAAATCATTGAAAATCCCGATCTAACAAAATTACAAACCCAAACATATTAACATTTATACAAAAACAATTAAACCAATTAATATTCCTTATTTGGTTAGGTTGGTTCACCACCTACTTATGTTAGTTTGGTTACTGTCTTTTTTTAACAAAAAATAAATATCAGTTCGTTTGTTTTTTTATATAATGTCTAAGTAATCTAGATGGAACATGTGCCAAATTTCAATATGATCACATCATGTTAGATTGTTGAAATAATAATGTCTTGAAGGGGAAAAAGAGGATTAATTATTTTTTTAATAGTACGAGATAATTATAATATATGTTCATAATTTTCTTAATCAATTGACAATGCGTACACTCTGTAGACCACTGCTCAGTAGGACTGTTCATGGACGGTTAATCGTAATGTTTAGCCTAAACGATCTTTTAACCATTATAAGGGTTATGAGATTTTTCTATCCGTAACTTAACCATTAAGAAACGGTTAATCATTATTAACGGTTCGGTTACATGTTAACCGTAGGTTAACCTATTACAATTATTTGTCAAAATTTTTCATAATTAATTCATACTATAAAAAATATATAACTTAACACGTACTTACACCGATGTAAGTGAATAAAATTAAAAGTGTAGCACTTAACGCATACTTACATCCGTGTAATTATGTACATCTATAAATATCTTAGTACCTAACAATAAACACATAATTATATTGGTGTAAGAATATAGAATATTTCTATATTTTCAAAGAAATAAAAATTAAAAATTATATATATATATATATATTAAATTATTTGTATACAAATGTTATTAAATATATATATATATATATATATATATATATATATATATATATATATTATAAATTATAAATAGTAGAAATTATATTAAGTTATTTGTGTAAAAATCTAATAAATTAGAAATATATAATTATAAATTTAATTTCTTAACGGTTAACCATTTATCAAAACTTGTAACCGTAACATTAACCATTAACCATCATTTTTAACGATTCGGTTAACCGAAATCGTTTAATATTAACGGTTAGGTTAATTAACCTATTAAATCTAACGGTTATACCGGTTAACGGTTCCGGATTTTTTTAAACACCCCTACTACTCATACCCCTACTACTCATACCGAAAATCTTTAAGAGACTTCTCTTTAACTACCGAAACTAATTGATAGGTTCAGATAGAATTAAATGTTAAAACGTAATAATTGATTTTTTTTATTATTATAATTTAGAATAACATTAAAACAAGACCATTCCCACAGCTAAACTTTGACATTTGTGACTAACGATTCCTAATACATATTTGTTAGGAGGAAAAATACTATTTGTGGCTGCTCACAAAGCTACAATGTACGAAAGCAATTGGTTAGATCAAGCAACGCTAAAACATCTATATTTTTTCCATTGAAAAGGTTAAAACATTTCAACTTCGCATGTTTTTTTTAAAGTTTGAGCTGATTATAAAATAATATTTATTTAAAAAAAATTGATCATTTACAATGAATACATATTTTACAGATATAATTGCTCGAATCCAAAATATTTAAATAGAACAATAATTCATTTAACTAGTGATGCCACTTGATGTGTTTTAAACAAATAAATAAGAAATCTTGCTGAGCCTCTCTCTCTCATAAAAGAAAATAAACTACATCAAGAATCATCAACATGTTGCTTCTTTTTCAATACGGTATCGAATTAACTTTTTCTAACAAAAGCGTATCCAATAGTATCTTTATTTTCTATTTTGGTCACTGTCCATTAAAAGTTAATGATGATTTGATATAATATTTGTTGAATTTATAAATCATTTTTTCTTATTGTCAATAGTTTCTAGTTTGAAAGAAATCACTAATTTTATTCAAAATAAGAAATTTCCTAAATTACTATAAAGATTTACAATTATAATCGTAAATTAAGCATATAATTAGGACAATTTCTTATAATCATTGAAACAAAACTAGCAACTTAAGATCACATAAGGACTATACAAGAAAAGATTAAAATCTAACTAAGAAAACTCAAACAAAGATAGATACAAACATATCTGATCGCATCGGCAAACGAACCACAAAAGGGGATCAAACTACTAAAAGACCACCGACAAATTATAAATCAAACTCGAGCGACGTGAAAAACTATCCACAAACGCATAACGGTGTCCAAATCCAATCTGAGTGTCTAAAGTATGGAAGATCAACAGTATAACAAATAAGCGTCATCTTGATCAGTTGTGACGATGTCTAATTAACCCTTAGAAAAAAATAGTAAAAACAACAGCCAAACGGTCGAAGAACATGCCAAAAGGTAGAAGAAAATGTGTCATAAACGCACGATCTTTGTTTACAAAATTAAGTCCTTATATTATTTTTTTTATTTGAAAATATTGATATCTCGTTCAATTCTATTCAATTTTGATGTTAGTTGTTGAATTAACAACTATGAAAAAAGAAGAATCGTTTTTTTAATCCTATATGTTTTTTTTTCTTTTTATCAAATTGATAATTAAAAAAATGTAAACGTAGATGATTGAAATTTGTATCGTTCAATTAATTAAAATATTTGGTTTATTTTACAAAACTAAGGCTAAAATTGATTTTAAAAAATTATCAGGAGACTAAAAATACTATCTTAATTTTTCATAACGGTCAAGATTGCATTTAAAAATTAAATTGAATAAAGGTTAGGAGATGAATCAAGATTTTTTTTAATAACATAGGAACTCAATTACACAAAAATAAAATAAAAGGTTTCAATTTTAAAATATTATAAATATTATTAATATATTTGAACTAAAATTAATCAAAATTAAAACATAAAAATTAAACCTCATAGATATATTACATGAGTTAATAGTGGAGTTTGAAGAAAAATAATCAATGGCACTTCTTTAGAAACAAGGGCATGAGAACACTACTTTCCAGTTTTGATACCCATAGGGCTGAGCTGGCAGAGATCAGAGCATGACTCATCGTCCTTTTGGGATCAGCTTTGGGTTGTTTAAATAAACAAAAATTATCATTTACTCGTTTTTCTTTCCCATAACAAATTCGTGCAACATGCCAATTGAATCTTTCGAGTGTCAATATTGCCAAAACCATCATCGTAGTGTAGAACCCCATTATAAATCGACCTTTCGAATTCAATTTATTTCATTCATAATGTCAAGATTCATACTTCTAATTTTATTTAAAAAAATTAATAACTCATTCTATTAGATCAATTGGTTGTTGGTATGATCGTATTTTTCATGCTTAGACAAATGCATCACTAAACAAACATAAATGGTTAAAAGAATTGTGATAGAATATGAAATGATTTTGTTTTGCTAACTAATTGCATGATATCCGGTTGAGGAATGTGAATGTCGGTGTCACGAGTAATATTTTGGCAAAATTGCGTGCTACCGGGTTTAGCGTATTGCAAACCACGTTGGCAATTGACACTACCTGCCCACTTGCCATAAGGTTTGTTCAAAGTCTTGACATTGACTTTTCCTTTGATAATTAAATGAAAGATAAACGATCCTTTCTTGCAAGTTTCTACTGATTTGAATATATTAGCAAGACGTAGCAGCCATGACGTAGTCTTCCTAAGAATTGGCATTATTAGGGATGGGCATAGATCGATTTCTTACTAAAGATAAAAATATACTATCCCTCAAAATCTAACTCGACCTGTATTTAAGGTTGATTTATCCAACTTGAAATTTGACTAGTCTTTTGAGAAAAATCATGCCCTTGACTCGACCTGACACAAAAATATATATATTTATATATATATATAAAAATAATTTTTTGTTGTTTTTTCGGTTTCAAGGTTTATTCTTGACTAATTTGGATTGACCCGCACCGCACACATGACTTTGCTAGGTTAATCTCCTAGCAGGAATTTTTTACATAGACAATGACTCGAACTCGAGACACGATATCAAGCTGCTTACCCCTTGAACCAACCCCTTTGATAAATTTTTAATTTTATTTGATAAAATATAGATCTAATTAATAATAACAATATAGAGAAATATATTATTATATTTATCCCTAAATATATATAAGGTATAGTCACATTATTTTTTGAGTCAAATCAGGTCGGATCAAATATTTTTACCCTAAACTCGAATTCAATTCGATTTAAATTTGTAAATGAAAAACTCAAACTCAACCCAAACTAAACTCAAATTCACCAAAAAAAATATTAAAATTAAATAAGTCAAAACTCATCGAGCTGCTGCCTTTCTAAATTAACATCTCACTCCATTTCCTTTCCCCATCAAATCAAATAAAATCAGAAAGCTGTCTTATTTAATATTAAATTAACTCATCAAAATATTTACTTACTATAAGTGAAAAAAGGGATCATAAAATCATCAGACCATGCATGTGCTAAACTCATCCACACACACACACATATATTCGACCGTATATGCATGTGTTTGCTGTCTATGAAAAGTGAAAACCCCATTTTATTTTTCTGCATCAGCGTGCCCAGCTAGATTATCTTTTTGTCAACCAAATCCATACAAGTAAGAGGAAGAGAATTCATATAAGCATTTCCAACAGAATTGTTAGGTACACCATACCCCAGGCTTTGGATTGGATTGGACCAATCTGTAAGAATATACACATTTTATACTGTTTGAATTTAATTAAATAATAAAAGGGTCCTGTTTTTAAATTTCAATCCTCATCTTCCACAGCGACTAATTACTTTTGTATCTCAAAATTTTTCTATAGTTAAGATTCTGAACATTCTTCGAAAAATCGTGAAAATTTAATAAGATCTCTAATAGATTATCGTGATTTATTATAGTTAGTTTTTTTGTCAATTGATTATATTTGTTTAGTTTGTTAATGTATTGTAATAATCTTATACATATCATCAATTTTAAGAGTTATTATAAAATCTCTCAACCAAGATCGAATTATTATAAAATTTCTTGATCAAGATCGAGAGAAGGGATGACATCTCATCTTTTCCAACTCTCTCTCTTTTACCTTCTCATGAAAACAAAAGATCTTAACACCAAACGACGACGATCTTTTTATCGGTTACGAAAATTTTCTTATAAAAACTTGGGAAACAAGAAACTTAAAACACAAAGTCTATGCCGGCACCAAATACTTACAATAATTCAAGACTCCAAGAAAAAAAAATACAAAAAAGTCTGTATAATAATAATTTTCCCAAAGCGTTGACAAATCGTATATAAAAAAATTATAAATCTTTTAGCGTGCTCTTCTACTCTTTGCTTCCCCATTTGCCACATTTTTTCATAGTCATAAATTATAATATAAAATAAATAAAATCTTCACCTCTTATATGATAACTTGTCTCCCCCCTTCCCAGTGAAACCATTAAAACTCTTGCTCAAAAACCCTATTGCAACTTCTTCAAATGGCCCCAAAGATAACATATGTCGTCATTCTAATTATACTTGTTGCTGGTTCTAGTTTCGCCACCAGGCCCGGCAAAACCGTGATCGTCGATGATAGAGTTTCGATGCCGTCGACGTTCCCGAGAAAGTACGAGGCAGGTTTTCAACACGGAGGAAAGATGTTCAACTTCTTCCCTAAAGGGATCCCTATACCACCTTCTGCTCCATCTAAAAGGCACAACTCTTTTGTCGAATCTACTCGAAACTGAGTAAATTGTCCCTTCTTCCGTAGTGTCAAAGTGCTTTTTTTTTTCTGCAGCAAAGGGTTTGTTCTGGTCAAAAACACAGAGCTCGGGCCTTTTAGGGTTTTTGGGATTCTTAGATATACATGATATACTGTATAGAACATTAGAATTTAAGATTTGTTTGGTGAAATTGTCTACTGCTATTGGTTCCAATATTTTTTTTAAAAAACACAGAGCTCGGGCCTTTTAGGGTTTTTGGGATTCTTAGATATACATGATATACTGTATAGAACATTAGAATTTAAGATTTGTTTGTTGAAATTGTCTACTGCTATTGGTTCCAATATTTTTTTAAAATAATGCAGATGTATGTAGATTTGGTTGAAATGAATTCGATTTTGTGATGAATTATATAATCAAATGTGGGAGATGATCTGCAGACTCGGGTGGTACATGGTTACCTGCCTCTCTGTTTTTTGTTGGAGTTTACGAGCAGGGCCGGATTCAAGGAAGTCAGATCGTGAAAATTTTAAATTAATATATATTTTAGATGTTATTTTGTATTTTTACTTAATAATCTATTTTCGTCTATAAAAATTTATAAATAAGTACATTCTAAAATTTTAAAAATCCGCATAGATAAAATAATGTGTACATCTCATGTCCACTTTCAATGCATTCAGCGAGGAAACTCCGATGGCTGCAATTCAAATACGATAGACTTGCCTTTGAAATTGGAATAGACCAGAGTTGGGCGCCGTCTAGGCCCCACTTATTTAAGTTCTTGGCGGTGAAAGGAATTATATCTTATTTTAATTGCTCATTGATATTTTTTTAGTATTTATTATATAGATTTTAAGGGTAGACTACATATATAGTCACCCAATTGTTCATGTAGTTCTATCTTGGTAACTCAACTATTTTTTGTTTCAAAATCATACATCACTCGTCATTAAAATATTAATGTTGATGATGATGTACCACTACAAGATAATTATGTGTCATCATTGAAAAGATAAAAAAAATATCACGTTAGTAGTTTTGGTTTTTTAACGACGGGTGACCAAAATGGAACCAAAACGTAATTTTATGTATGAATTTAAAAAAAAATAGTTAAGTGACCAAAACAGAATTGTGAGAGTAATTGGATGACTAAATATGTAGTTTATCCTTTTTTAATTCATTTTTATTAAATGATTGGAGTTAAAAGTCTCACGTCTATTTTGTCACAATCATTTAACCTAATTTATAATATGTGTCTTGCCTCTTGCGTTTCCATTTTAAGCACAGTCACTTTAATTTTATCGAATTTTTAAAAGACAGACATTTCAACTATTGTAATTTTTGGAGAGTCATTTCTGCCCATTACTTTTTTTATTAAATATATATGTAGTACTTGAATTAGTCACCTTCTCCTAAATTGGTACTTAAAAGAATTTTTTTTTCAAGTTAATACTTGAACTAGGTACTTTCTCTCAAGTTGGTACCTAAGGAATCTTTGCGTATAAGTTGGTACTCAAACTTTAACTCCATCCACTGTTTTGATACTTCTAATAAACTTTTAGAAACTTTTTTTTAAAAAAAAAATACACGATGACATCATCATAGACATATGGTACAATCTTATATTATCGTGTTATCCAAAGTTAACACACCTAATAAAAATATTAGAACAATAAATGTAATTAGAATTTAAGAGTAGATACTAACTTGAGAGAAAATGTCTAGTTTAAGTACCAACTTAAGAGTAAAATATTTTCATATACCAATCTAATTTATATCCCAAATATATATTCAAATATTAATATATTATAAAAATTATCACCAGATTTTTATAATTTTATCCTATTATTTGACCTGTAAGTTTCAAAATTATATTTTTCACACTGAAACATAGATATTCTTTTCTCTCTTCATTTTCTCTATGATCTCACCATTTTGACTTTGCCATAAAACTATTTGCCATTTGATTCCACCCACAATGTGAAGTAGAGTTTGTGATGGCCGACTTTCATTGAAAATTGACAGAAGAAAAAGAAAACAAATTGAGGAATATAAAATAAACCTAAAAGAATATTTTAAACCAACCCGTGAGAACCATGCAAGTAGGAATTTCGCTGTCCATCTAAGATATGTTATAAAATGGCCTAACTAATATCTATATTTAAAAAGACTTGCTAATAATTTAAATAACAATACAAATACGGAATCCCACGTCAAATTTTTAAATTTTTTTATAAATTTGGAATGAATGTGAAGTAAGGTATGTTCAAAGACTTTCAACAATTTGACATGGGTTGAAATAATAATATTTTTATTTTTTTTAAATTATCTGAATATGACATGTGTCACTTAACAGGATTTCTTAACGGCCGTTACGATCAAGACACTTCAAATGATAATATTTGCAACATTGGACACCTGCATTGACCGAAAATAAATTTAGACAAAAATGGAAAAATGATATAATTTGATCACATTTTTATATTAAGCCATAAAACGATAATATAAGTGATTAAAATTTAATATTTTCAAATTTGGTGAGAAAATATATACAAATATAAAAAGTAAGTGATCATTCCGGTAGTTTACCCATATCGTTAAAAGGAACTTCCTGTTACATATTTATTCTTCATTTACCTTGCCAACTGCCTATGTCACATATTCTTCATTTACCTTGCCACCTGCCTATGAAGGTGTTACAACGTTGGCCTCTGACTCTAATGTGTCGAAACGATTACCTGCCTATGAAGGTGTTACAACGTTGGCCTCTGACTCTAATGTGTCGAAACGATTTTTCCTTAAAAGTGAAAAGGTGAGATTTTGAAAACCACATCAATTTTTAACTTATCTCTTTCAATTGATTTTTAATTTAAAAACAAATGCGATTTAAAAACCTCTCGTTTCGAAAATTTTGAAATTCTCTTTACGTTAAAAAAAAATATTGTTCAAAGAGTCGCCACCAATCTTTGATTATGGTGTGATTGGGCACCCAAAAATGTTTTGTTATTTTAAATAAAAATTAATTTTAATTAAAACAACAAATTAAGGTCTGCATTACCAAAATCCAAGTTCGGGAGTCGGTTACGTGCGGGGAAGGATTAGCACCCCCACAACGCCCTAAAACGGTACCTAGTCGATTAATTAATGTCTTTGCAATGAATTTTACAAATTCTAATTTAATTTGATTTTTGATCCCATAAAACAAAGATGTAAATTTAAAAACATTCAAAAAGCACTCAAAATAATTAAATTAAAAATTACCAAGTCGTTTTAGAAAGATAAAGAATGTTCGATTATTTACAAATATCGAGACCAGATCTTAAAAATTATAACAACCTTTTCTTGATAAATTTAAATAAACGAACATTTCCTTTTCTTTCGTTCCAAAATTTTAGGTGACGAATCAATTTTTTTTGTTTCACTTTCGGGATACACTCTTATTTTAAAATCATTAAAAGCGGACCTCAAATCAGTTATGACTGCCCACTTAAAACGATTTTAAATTAAAAGTATATTACCCTTAATCCAATTATGTAATATGTCGAGTTATGCACATGAAGATATCATACAAGTTGTGTAGAAAATAATGTCATGCGAGTTACTGATGAATTATTTGCATACTCATACATATATAAACATATCATCATGCAAAATAAATATAAACAACTAATTAAAGAAAACAAACCTAACAAGTGGACTAAATTAAAATAAATTTAAACTTAAAGACTAAATCTAGTAAATAAAATAATCTAGATAATATTTAAAAACATATATTTGTGACATGAACGTAAAACATAGGGAATATTTAATGAATTAAAGCCTCTCTTTTTTTGTGTATATATATAACCTTTATTATTTAAACAGCAAAAAATTATACAACATATAAAACATAAAAAATGATAATAATAAATAGAGACATATACATGCGGCATATTACATATATATTTTAATGTAATTATAACCCTATTCGTATTTTACAAGAGGAACATGCACATTCGTTGAAAAACAAGATGGACTAGAACATAATAATGTGAAATGAAGGAACTAAATCAACAACTATAATAATCTCAAATCAAGGACCAAATTGTATTAAAAGTAGAAACAAGCGGCCTCTACATAATAAGCCCAATAATTTAAAGAACATTCTACCCTTGTCTTATGTTAGCACAAAACGGCAGAACCTTAGTACTGGATCTTAAAGGTGTTTACAAACAAATCTCTAAAAACATAGTATTGTTAACTCTTCCTCTCCATGTCGTTTCATCAACTACAAGCCTCTCTCCCTAACAGAAGCTCGGCGACCACCACCATAATGGTTACACATCAAGACTTTGCCCTCTTCGACCTAGAAGCCTAGCAAACCGAATGAAAACCCCCAGGTCACTCGAAACAGAAGCCTAACTGCTCACATCTCAATCCCGACGACACGAACGGATTACCTCTAAGACTAATAGGTAAATAACCTTCCTCTATTCTTATTTTATTTTTAAAATAATACTAGCACACACACATACAAAAAAACAGATTGGAAATTGAAAAGAGATGGAAAAAAATACCTCAAAAAAGTGTATTTTAATTGCTTTCTCTGTTTTTTCGAATTCTGAAATTACACCCTTGTTTTTCTTTTTTATCTTTGCACTATGAAGTTGTTGATATTTAACAAGATCTTCGGCTCCTAATCCCTTCTTTTTTGAAATGCCTTCCTTCGTTTCTGGTTCTTTCTGTTTCTTGTGTGTTGCCTTGAAAAATTACCAATGCCAGTAATGCTTCGTTTTTTTTGTTGTTTTTTTTGCTGTAAAAATCACTAAGGGAGGGTATACTTTTTTAGCTTTTGTTCTCTACGTTCATTCCCAGTATCTCTCTCGGCCAATTTTTGTGCTTTTTTTCCTTCTAAAATCCCCTTTTCTTTTTATTGTGTGATCCCTGTTTTTATTCTCTCTCCCCCACTTCGTTTGTAGTTTCCAGTGGTTGATATCCATCCAAAAAACCGACTCCTTACAGTTTCTTAGTTGTTCAAGTAGCGTTCTCCTCCACTACCGATAATGGCTCCTGATTCCTTGTTAACTTCTTTCTCCCCTTTGTTAACTCCTAACAACTTTGTTTTCCAGGATTCATGTGGACTGGAATCTATTTCTGCTGGGTCATTGGACTTAATTTGAGCTCCCACTGATTTGGGTTCTTCTTTAAGCCTAGCCCCGGACAAAATCGAGCATCTACAGCTGCCCCTCTTTGCTCATTGTCGTGCAACGAGAATAGAGCAAAGAAGAATAGATGATCAAGTTTGTCCAACCATTAGAACTTCAAAAGATTAATCCATTTCAGTTAGGACTAGAGCTCTCCCAGAAAAAGCCTTATTGACAACATAAGGTCCTTCCCAATTGGGCATCCATTTTCCTCAGAAATCCTTCTGAACAGGAAAAATCCTTTTAAGCACCAAGTCTCCCTCAAAGAATTCTCGAAGGCGAACTTTCTTACCATGTGCCCGTATCATACGTTTTTGGTACATCTGACCATGACAAATAGCTTTCAATCTCTTTTATTCAATCAGATTCAATTGGTCATATCTAGCCTGTACCCATTCTACCTCATTGAGCTTTACCTCTGACAAAATCCGAAGTGAGGGAATTTCTACCTCAATAGGTAAGACAGCTTCCATCCCATATACCAGAGAAAATGGAGTTGCCCCAGTTTACGTTCGTACAGAAGTTCGATAGGCAAACAGAGCAAATGGCAACTTCTCATGCCAATCCTTATAAGTCTCAATCATCTTCTCTATGAGCCTTTTGATATTTTTATTAGCCGCCTCTACTGCCCCATTCATCTTTGGGCGATAAGTGGTGGAATTATGATGTTTTATTTTGAACTGCTTACAGACCGAATCCATCATCTTATTGTTTAAATTCAACGCATTATCGGAGATAATCCTCTCTGGTAAACCATATCTACAAATGATCTCATTCTTTAAGAATTTGCATATTGTAAACTGGGTAACATTTGCATAAGAAGCTGCTTCTACCCACTTGGTGAAGTAATCTATGGCTACCAAAATGAAGCGATGACCATTTGAAGCTTTGGGCGAAATTTGTCCAATAACATCCATGCCCCACATTGAGAATGGCCACGGCGCTATCATTACATGCAACAGGTGAGGAGGAGTATGTATCTTATCTCCATAAATCTGATATTTGTGACATTTTCAGGCATAATTGATACAGTTTGTTTCCATAGTTGACCAATAATACACAAATCTCATAATTTGCCTGGCCATAACATGCCCATTAGCATGTGTACCACATATTCCTTCATGCACTTCTTCAAGAATCAACTTGGCTTCTTTTGTGTCAACACATCTTAACAAGACCTGATCCAGACTTTTCTTGTATAGAGTCTCACCATCAAGCACATACCCTGATGCCATTCTTCTAATGGTTCTCTTATCATTCTCAGTGGCCTATTCCGGATAACTCTGATACCTTATATATTGCAAGATATCATAATACCAGGGGTTTCCATCTTCTTCCTCTTCAATATTAAAACAATGGGCTGGATACTCATAAGCCTTCATTTCAATGGGCATCATATTTGAATACTCGCTCATCTTAAACGCTGCTGCCAGTGTAGCTAAGGCATCTGCCATTTGAATCTCTTCTCTGGGAAGGTAATTGAAAGTTACTTCTTCAAATTCTTCAACAAGTTCCATAACTAACTTACGGTATTCTACAAGCTTAGGATCTTTTGTCTCCCATTCTCCCCTGAGTTGGTAAATTACCAAAGCTGAATCCCCATACACTTTAAGCATTTTTACTTTGCGTTCAACAGCAGCTCTAAGACCCAGAACACAAGCTTCATACTCGGCCATATTGTTTGTACAATCAAAATTAAGCCGACTGGTGAAAGGATAATGCTCTCCCTATGGTGAGACCAAAATCGCCCCGATTCCATGTCCCAAGGCATTTGAAGCACCATCGAAGTTCAACTTCCAATATCTACTAGTGGATGCCACTGCTTCTTCTACCGAAATGGCCATTAAATCCTCATCTGGGAAATCAAAGCTCAACGACTCATATTCTTCCGAAGCCCTGGTTGCAATGAATTCCGCTATAGCACTTCCTTTAATTGCCGTCTGGTTTATATACTGGATGTCAAAATTTGGACAATAGGATCTGCCAACGAGCTAATCTTCCAGATAATGCAGGCACACCCATTAGATATTTCAAGGGATCGAGCTTGGATATAAGCCAAGTAGTATGATACAGCATATATTGTCTAAGCCTTCGGGTAGCCCATACTAAAGCGCAACACAACTTTTCAATGGGTGAGTATCTTGTCTCACATTCAGTGAACTTCTTGCTGAGATAATAAATAGCCCTTTCTTTCTTCTCAGTTTGGTCACGTTGCCCCAGCACACACCCCATTGAATTTTCATAAACTGACAAATAAAGAATCAAGGGTTTGCCTGAGATGGGTGGCGCTAAAATTGGAGTGCTCGAAAATATCTTTTCACTGCTTCAAAAGCTCTTTGACAATCCTCATTCCATTCCCCTGAGTTATTCTTACGAAGAAGGCGGAATATGGGATCACACTTTTCAGTCAACTGCGAAATAAACCGAGCTATGTAATTCAATCTCCCCAAAAATCCTCTGACTTCTTTTTGTGTTCGTGGGGGTGACAAGTCTTGAATAGCTTTTACTTTTATCTGGGTCTATTTCAATTCCTTTTTGGCTTACTACGAATCCCAATAACTTCCCAGATGTCACCCCAAAAGTACACTTGTTTGGGTTGAGTTTTAGTTGGCATCTTCTTAGTCTTTTAAAGAGCTTTCTCAAATTCCCAATATGTTCTTCCTCTGTCTTAGCTTTGACAATCATATCATCGACATAAACTTCTATCTCTTTATGCATCATGTCGTGAAATAACGTCACCATGGCCCTTTGATATGTTGCCCCGGCATTCTTCAATCCAAACGGTATTACTTTATAACAAAACGTTCCCCACATGGTAACGAACGTCGTTTTTTCCATATCTTCAGGGTTCATCTTAATTTGATTATAGCCAGAGAAACCATCCATAAAAGAGAACAAAGAATTTCCAACAGTATTATCCACTAGAGTGTCTATATGTGGCAAAGGAAAATTATCTTTTGGACTAGCTCGGTTGAGATCCCTGTAGTCGATACACATTCAAACTTTTCCATCCTTCTTCGGTACTGGGACAATATTTTCCACCCACTCAGGATATTTAGTCACTTTAAGAAACCCGTCATCAAATTGTTTCTTCACTTCCTCTTTAATCTTGAGCAGCATCTCAGGTCTCATTCTTCTCAGTTTTTGTTGTACCGGTTTACATTCAGGCTTTATTGGCAGTTTGTGAACAACTAACTCTGTATCTAAACCCGACATATCTTCGTATGACCAAGCAAACACATCCTTGTATTCTTGAAGCAATTCTATCAAATCATGTCGACCTCCAACTGACAGAGTAGTACCAATCTTTACTTCTCTCTTATCCTCATATGTCCCTAAATTCAAAATCTCAGTAGACTCTTTATGAGGTAGAATCTGCTTATCTTCGTTCTCCACCATTTTCAGCAATTCAGAAGGTAGTTCACATCCTTCATCATCATCACAATCCTCAATCTCCCCTTGACATATAGGCTTCTCGAAATCAATCTCCGGGTCAGAGTCATTAGCATTCATATTATTGATATCTGATCTCCTGAAAAAATAATGAAAGAGAAGATATATATACATATATACATATGGGAGGATCTTTTCCCATATAAATAAATAGAAATAAATACATACATACATATATACAACAAAGAATGAATGAATGAAATGCATGGGAGAATGTTTGCCATTTGGAGCTAACAGAATGCATATTTTATTGAAAGCAAGAAAAAACAAACAGCTTAACCCTTTACATAAAATCACCTATTGCCCCAGGGTATGAACAACAGGGAGAAAGTTACAGTGCATTACTCTGTAAAATATTTGTAAACTACAGGCAGTTCTTCCGCGGTCCAATTGTTCAACACGAAGCCCGGCGGTACAGGATAAATGCCCATAACTCTCATTTCCTCAAATTCATCATCAGTTATAACGTTAACGCCTAAATCTCCCAAGACATCCTCAACCATCACCTTAGTGTTCCTTGAATTCCCTTGAAACATATGTCCCCCATATATGAAAATACTGCTCAACGGCGGGAAGATCATGGGTTCCCAGCTAAGGTCTTCACCAGCCAATCTGGCCTTTCTCATTTCCTGACCCTTCTTAATTCCCCTCAGCTTACCCCTCGGAGTTGGCTGATACCCCAAACCAAATCAATCTCTTTTAGTAACAGGGCATATTGGATTCACTGGTCCTTATAACTGACTTCTTAACCCCTTTCTAACTTTTGCTCATCTTCCGAGAGTCAATTTGAGTCCCATTTTGGTACAATTTGACAGTCTAGGCTTTGGTATCTTCCTGCCTTCAGCCACAAATGTAGCATTGACAAACTCCAAAGATCTAAAAGAACACTCGACTTCTTGCTCATCCACTTCAATGTATGGAGCAGTAGTAGAAACAGAAGCAATAATCCTCTCAGCATGAATACATACCAACCTTCCACAATCACAAATTTCAGTCTCTGGTGCAATGTGGACGGAACTGCAACGGCCTGATGAATCTAAGGCCTTCCCAACAAACAATTGTACGTTGGCATAATGTCCATTACGAGAAATTCCACTTCATAAGTAGCTGGACCAATATTCAGAGGAACATCAATCTTGCCCAACACTTCTCTTTTAGTCCCGAAAGCTCGAACCACACTTTGGCAGGTTCTCATAAGCGTACTATCTAATGGAAGCTTCTTTAGAGTCACTAAGGGCATCACATTCAAAGCTGAACCATTATTAACCAAGACCGGATAACACATGCCCTTTACATTTAACTGTAATGTGCAAAGCCTTCTGACTACCCATCATCCCAGAAGGGATTTCATCCTCAGAAAAAGATAAAAAATTATCAGCTTGTACATTGGAAACTAACCGATCCAACTTTTCAATGGGCAACTCTTTTGGAACAAAAGTCTGGTTCAAAACCTTTAACAGAGCATTCATATGGGCCTCTGAACTCAAAAGTAATGATAAAACAGAAATACGGGCAGTCAACTTGTGTAACTGTTCAACAACACTGTACTCACTGTGTTTCAGAAATTTCAAAAATTCTACCGTGGTTCATTGATAACAGGCTTATCTTCTTCTATCTGCACATCAACCTTTTTTCCCTTATCAACTGCAACCTTCTTCTCAGACTCTTTAGGTGGATTAAGAGAATAACACCTACCGCTTCTAGTAAACGTCCCACCTCATCTACTTCTCATTCTTTTGTTACATCTCCCATCTGGCAATCATATCTCCAAGGCACTTGTTTATTATCCCGATATGGGAATGGAGATGGAGGTGTAATAACCAATTTCGGGGCTACCTTCTCAGCAACTCGATTTGGGATAATAATTAGGACAACTGGCATTGTATACCCCTTTAGATGATCCTTCTGAAGCGCAAACTTCCGCTTCCTCTTCTTCAACAATCTCTCTAAAGAACTCAATTTTTTTACTGTCCATCATGTCTTGTACCAAAGATAGGAAGTCAGGACATTGCTGAATACTGTGTCCTTCACTGTTATGATACTGACATACCTCTCCGCTATTAAACTGTTCACCCATCAAACTAGGCTTCAACAATCCTACCTTGACCATCTGGCACCACACCCAACTCATGGGTGATATCACCTCACTAATATTTTTTACAATTCTCTTTCCTTTCTCTTCAGTAATCGCGTTAACTCCTGCCCCTGCATGGCTTGGTAACGGATTCTGAGCTATATTCGGCTGCTCACTATCACCAAAGTTGATGACATTCCTCATTCTCAAAGCTTGGACAACCTTCTTAAAAGCAGTACAATTCTCAATGGAATGCCCGGGGTTCCCCTGCATGGTACTCACAGTGAGCACTAGCATCATACCATTTGGGAAAAGGAGGTTGCATTGGTGTCACGTGATACGGCGAAACCACGTACCGATCATACAAAATATGAAACAATTCCTTATAAGTCATCGGTATGGGATCAAATTGAGGCCTCTCTCTCCTCTGGTCCCTTGCCCCTTGTCTATTATCATTTTGTGTTGATGACCCTACTCCTTGAGGACGGGAAACAGTGATGTTATTAGAATCGTACTGCCTCACATTACTGACTTCGTTTTCCTTTTTCCTCGTTGGTGGCCTCTTACTAGACTCTCCTCCCTCGAACTTTCCACTCTTAACTGCCATTTCAATCATTTCTCCCGCCGTAACTACATCAGTAAAACTTCGATAAGGATTACCGATAAGATGCGAGAAAAAAAGGAGCCTTTAAGGTGTTGACAAAAAGCATATTTGTTTCCTCCTCTTCCAATGGCGGGTGGACTTGCAGTGCTACATCTCTCCATCTTTGAGCATATCGTCTAAAACTCTCGTTAGACTTCTTTGCCATTCCTTGTAACATCATCATGTTAGGTCTAACATCTTTTACATGTTTGTATTGCTCAAGAAATGACTTAGCCAAGTCTTTCCATGATTTAATATTAGCTCTACTCAACTGGTTATACCACCGGATTGCCGAGCCAGTTAAGCTTTCCTGAAAGCAGTGTATCAACAATTGATCGTCCCCTATGTATCCGGTCATCTTCCTACAAAACATTGTGATATGTGCAGAGGGACACCTAGTACCATCAAACTTCTCAAAGTCAGGAACTTTGAATTTTTGAGGTAAAACCAAATCCAGAACTAAACTTAATTCCTTTGCGTCGAATCCATAGACACTAGTATCTTCTTTCATGGCTCTGACTTCTCTTTCTAGCTGTTTCCATTTCTCTTCCAACGGATTATTTTGGTCCTTCTTGGCTTCTTCATCAAGGTCCGGAACTTGATGATATTGATGTTCTTCCTGATATAAACTAGATCCAGGTTGTACGTTAACAGAAGCACCGACTGGATTAATGTGCACCTTCCCAACATGAACAGGGGTCACTTGAACATTCTGAGATTATTCTGGGGTTAACCCTGGATGATGAAGTGGGTCCTCAGTTACACCTTCTGGCATAGGGCTTTTCCCATGTTCTGGATTTCTTCCTTCCAACATACTCGCAAACTTGGCAAACATCTCTTTTTGGGCCTTCATCATATCTTCTTGCATTTTCTTGATATTATCTTGTAACTCCAACTGAGCCTTCTCAATTTGGGCAAGTTTGTCCTCCATAACTTTCTTTCTGGTTCTGTAGATATGCTTGGGATTTTCCAGTATTACTCTGTCACAGAGTCATTTTGTTAACATTATTGTTTATTAAAGAATATGAGATATATGATTATGAATGAATAAAATGCGATGCAAAAATTTAAATGTATTAAAAATGCATATGCAAAATGCAGGGTGTTGATCCTGGAACGACTCCTTAGAACAACTCTTTATATTAGAACGACGTTCAATTACAAAGTTGAAACATATCACAAATAAATTTGCACCATCTCTCCTATTTGTTGTACATGTGCAAGTAACTCCACGATCTTCTGGTTTTCTTCAGCCTCGGGATCCAGTTCTTCAGTCACATCAGCAGCTTCCTCGGATAAAATGACCAAATATTGAGCTATTCTCTGCGCGTGTCCTAAGTAACAAGCAATAAGATCTTCTCTTTGCTTAACTCTTGCCTGAGCTCGCTCCCATCGAAAACGCCATTGTATATCCCCCTCATAAGGAACTATCAATAGCTCACTTCCTTGCCTCTGAAAATCTTGAACCATGGCTTCAAGCTCACTCACTTGTTTTTTCAGACTTTCAACCTCCCCCTGGCTCGAGCTACCTTCCCTGTTTCGATATCGTCGTAATACAGTCTCTAAATTTGAAATTTTCTCCTTCAACTTCTCATTCTGAGCTTGACTCTTTTGTAATCGCTGCTCTAAAGAATCCTTTTCTTTTGATAAAATCTTCATTTGGTGCCTGCTTTGCTTGAGCTCTTCTTGACTCTCTCCGGCTACTCTTTTGTGGCTCGCCACCTCTTGCCTCAATTCGACAAACTTACTCGAGCTAGAACCTGTCTGAGCTTTTACCATTCGCTGATAAGTTGACCGAAGATCGTCAAAATCTAGCTGAAGTTGCTTCTCTATTTTTTCAATTCGATCTGCTCTACTCTTCTGAATGTCAATCTCCAATCCCTTTTGATACACTTCATCTTCTAGCTTCTGTAAAGTCATTCTCCATTGTCTCCGTTCTGCTTCGAAATCGCGCTTGGCTAACTCTAATGGAGATGGCACCACTCTCAACTGTTCCTCCACCGGCTGAATATTTTCAGGATTCACTATCGGGATGTTATCGTTTACTCGACCGCTTCTCCACTGTTCGTACTCTTGAGATAACTCGAGATCATAGGTGAACAAATTCACGCGACGAGTTTGCTTCCAGGCCTCAGCAACCCCTTTAACTTTACCCTTATACTGATCTCCTTTGAATGCAAAATCCGATCCTACCAAGTCCCACGTGGCTGGAATGAACTGCCTCGATCCATACTGTCTGGAAACTAGTAGCGGCGGTGCATACCCAACAGAACCCCATATACCTGGCAAAGGAACCTAATCTCGCTCTCCACATCGGTAAAGTATATCCGAAGAGGTATTCCACGAAGCTCGCCACAAAATATCTCCATCTCTGATATCCTTGAAGATGACCATCCATTTTTCTTCGGTGAAGTCCCCAGGCCATTCTTTAGAAAGAAAATCTTTCAAAGGCGAAAACCCCTCTAGAAACACTCGTCCTGGTGCTCTTTCAACATGTTTAAAATGACTCAGAATCCACACTAGCAGTAAAGGCGCACATCCTATAAAGCGTCATTCTCCCTCGCGCCTACAAGAACTCAAAGACCGGAATGTCTCAGCTAAAATGGCTGGAACATGATCCACGTGCTTGTCTAATCTTTCAAATAGGTCAACGACTGATACGTCTACATATCCTAGCACCTTTGGAAAAATAACGAGCCCATAAATCCCTAAAGCAAACAAGTCAAGCTTCTTTCTCTTATTAGGATGATGATCGATTACTTCTTTCAAAGCAGCCCAAGAGATACACTCACTGTCTCCCTTCTTCTTAATGTTTCTGATTACCCAATCTTCACTCATTCCGGTCATCAATAGTAATTTCTTCTTAAACGAAGGAGTGACTGACAGCTTGGTATATGCTCTATCCATCTGGGACCTCGAACAACGGACCAAAGCTTGATACTCCTCTATTTTTGGTGTTATATCCACTCTACCAAATGTGAAACAGCTGTAAGCCGGATTCCAGAACTGTGCCAATGCTCTAAACAGACTTCGGTCAATAGGAACATCCAGAAGATAAGGAATATCGCCGTACAACTGATAAAATATCTCCTTATCGGCTACTGTCCATCTTCCCCATATTTCCTTTAGCTCACTTAGATCATTCTGACGCACGTTGATATGAGTATAACCAAATAACTCTGACACGTATCCAAGCATCACGCTGTCCCCATTGGTCAGTTGGGACTGTTCCGACCACCTCAAAACATTTGCATTGTCTTCAACCTCTTTCTGAACCGTTCGTTCCATATTACTGGCCTTCTATATGGACATCGATCCCAAATCAACACCATGTAATGGATAGTGCAATGCAAAACAGAAAAGAAACAAGACAAAGACAACAAAATATCGGTTAGTAAACATAAAGCAATTAAGTCGGGATAATAATTTATTCAAGAATCCTACCCAATCATGCTTTATCAGATCTTACCCAACATGATATCTACCCCCATGCTTTGTTATTCACAAAAATAAATCTTAACCGCATGATATCTAATTCGCATGCTTGTTCAAAAAATAAACCTAACCGCATGATATCTAGTTCGCATGCATTTATTCGAAAAAACGAAAATAAATGACTCAAAAAAGCTTTTCCTTGTGTACCCTCCTCACGGGGATTCTTAAGGTTCGGGTTAGGCTCCACTTAAGTTCAGGCTCTATATTCACTATATGCTGGGTTAGGTTCTAAAGTAATAGGTTCTCGAATTGTCCTTGTCGATTCCCCCTTGGGTTGCCGAACCCTCAATCCTTGCCCATCACAGGCTTTAGGGGATCGAGTTCAATTTCGAGGGAACACACCTCCTTATGTCCATGCGGAGGTGATTACCATCACAAGGACCATAAGGCGTGAGCTCTAGGAGCGATCCACTATCCCCAGCAGAGTCGCCAAGCTGTCGAAATGATTTTTCCTTAAAAGTGAAAAGGTGAGATTTTGAAAACCACATCAATTTTTAACTTATCTCTTTCAATTGATTTTTAATTTAAAAACAAATACGATTTAAAAACCTCTCGTTTCGAAAATTTTGAAATTTTCTTTACGTTAAAAAAATATTGTTCAAAGAGTCACCACCAATATTTGATTATGGTGTGATTGGGCACCCAAAAATGTTTTGTTATTTTAAATAAAAATTAATTTTAATTAAAACAACAAATTAAGGTATGCGTTACCAAAATCCAAGTTCGGGAGTCGGTTACGTGCGGGGAAGGATTAGCACCCCCACAACGCCCTAAAACGGTACCTAGTCGATTAATTAATGTCTTTGCAATGAATTTTACAAATTCTAATTTAATTTGATTTTTGATCCCATAAAACAAAGATGTAAATTTAAAAACATTCAAAAAGCACTCAAAATAATTAAATTAAAAATTACCAAGTCGTTTTAGAAAGATAAAGAATGTTCGATTATTTACAAATATCGAGACCAGATCTTAAAAATTATAACAACCTTTTCTCGATAAATTTAAATAAACGAACATTTCCTTTTCTTTCGTTTCAAAATTTTAGGTGACGAATCAATTTTTTTGGTTTCACTTTCGGGATACACTCTTATTTTAAAATCATTAAAAGCGGACCTCAAATCAGTTATGACTGCCCACTTAAAACGATTTTAAATTAAAAGTATATTACCATTAATCCAATTATGTAATATGTCGAGTTACGCACATGAAGATATCATACAAGTTGTGTAGAAAATAATGTCATGCGAGTTACTGATGAATTATTTGCATACTCATACATATATAAACATATCATCATGCGAAATAAATATAAACAACTAATTAAAGAAAACAAACCTAACAAGTGGACTAAATTAAAATAAATTTAAACTTAAAGACTAAATCTAGCAAATAAAATAATCTAGATAATTTTTAAAAACATATATTTGTGACATGAACGTAAAACATAGGGAATATTTAATGAATTAAAGCCTCTCTTTTTTTGTGTATATATATAACCTTTATTATTTAAACAGCAAAAAATTATACAACATATAAAACATAAAAAATGATAATAAATAGAGACATACATGCGGCATATTACATATATATTTTAATGTAATTATAACCCTATTCGTATTTACAAGAGGAACATGCACATTCGTTGAAAAACAAGATGGACTAGAACATAATAATGTGAAATGAAGGAACTAAATCAACAACTATAATAATCTCAAATCAAGGACCAAATTGTATTAAAAGTAGAAACAAGCGGCCTCTACATAATAAGCCCAATAATTTAAAGAACATTCTACCCTTGTCTTATGTTAGCACAAAACGGCAGAACCTTAGTACTGGATCTTAAAAGGTGTTTACAAACAAATCTCTAAAAACATAGTATTGTTAACTCTTCCTCTCCATGTCGTTTCATCAACTACAAGCCTCTCTCCCTAACAGAAGCTCGGCGACCACCACCATGATGGTTACACATCAAGACTTTGCCCTCTTCGACCTAGAAGCCTAGCAAACCGAATGAAAACCCCCAGGTCACTCGAAACAGAAGCCTAACTGCTCACATCTCAATCCCGACGACACGAACGGATGACCTCTAAGACTAATAGGTAAATAACCTTCCTCTATTCTTATTTTATTTTTAAAATAATACTAGCACACACACAAAAAAAACAGATTGGAAATTGAAAAGAGATGGAAAAAAATACCTCAAAAAAGTGTATTTTAATTGCTTTCTCTGTTTTTTCGAATTCTGAAATTACACCCTTGTTTTTCTTTTTTATCTTTGCACTATGAAGTTGTTGATATTTAACAAGATCTTCGGCTCCTAATCCCTTCTTTTTTGAAATGCCTTCCTTCGTTTCTGGTTCTTTCTGTTTCTTGTGTGTTGCCTTGAAAAATTACCAATGCCAGTAATGCTTCGTTTTTATTGTTGTTTTTTTGCTGTAAAAATCACTAAGGGAGGGTATACTTTTTTAGCTTTTGTTCTCTACATTCATTCCCAGTATCTCTCTCGGCCAATTTTTGTGCTTTTTTTTCTTCTAAAATCCCCTTTTCTTTTTACTGTGTGATCCCTGTTTTTGTTCTCTCTCCCCCACTTCCTTTGTAGTTTCCAGTGGTTGATATCCATCCAAAAAAAACTGACTCCTTACAGTTTCTTAGTTGTTCAAGTAGCGTTCTCCTCCACTACCAATAATGGCTCCTGATTCCTTGTTAACTTCTTTCTCCCCTTTGTTAACTCCTAACCACTTTGTTTTCCAGGATTCATGTGGACTGGAATCTATTTCTGCTGGGTCATTGGACTTAATTTGAGCTCCCACTGATTTGGGTTCTTCTTTAAGCCTAGCCCCGGACAAAACCGAGCATCTACATAATGCACAACGATTCTAGACTTTATTTAGGTCAATTATAAGCCCTATTAACCGCCCATTGCAAAACAATCCCTAACCCCGGACAAAGGTGGCTGTAAAATTGAATTTAATTAATAGAAGGTTTTGCTTATACAAATTGGTATTTAATCCCATTGAATGAAACTACAACTCCCAAATAATAAACTTCGTCCTAGGCAGCATTATTCCCATCGATCAAGGCAGAAAAAATGGATTCTACACATACACGTATATTGTCCTTGAAAGACCCACAATAAATGAAGTAGCCAAATTACTAAACCAACAAACAAGATAATAATGAACTCCCCCATTGTCATTCAACAAACAAAATCGAAAAGAACAAAAGTCATTAAGCGCAAAGTTCCTCTCAACTTCCACTCTATCCCACTAATAAAATGTGAGGTCAGTAAAATCACAGGATTACATTGGTGTAGTAATATGTACAACCCCAAATGCCTAACTTCTACAGCCCCCATGCTTGTGTCTTATTATTATGGCCCAATTTTCATATTAGAATATAAGTTCGATGGATGGTACCAGAATATTTCAAGTTCGAATAACAGGACCCTTGTACAGCCCTCTACGAATCACAAAGTTGTCAGGGGGCTGAAACTCTTCCAACCAAGTCACTTCCGAGAACGTCTCTCCATTCATTTCAATCTCGCCTTCATTTTAAACAAGCAAATGAATAAGAAACCAGCATGTGGCATTGATCATCATGTCTCAAAATATTATAGAACCTACCATCTATAACTAGGTTCAGAATTTTATTTCTTACCAGGTAAATCCCTCCTTGGGGACCTCCGGAAGTAAGTGCAGTGTCGTCCATGCTCCGAAGAGTAAGGTGGAGATAAAATATCAAAAATGGCACAGGGAGTCCGTGCCCTGAAACAATGAATGTTGCCTCCACTTGTGGGATAAAGTACTGTTGTTGCAGAAGGAGCTGTCATCTCAGTATCCTTAACAAGCTTTGCAGCTCTTGCTACAAACCACCAAGAATAAGCAAATCCAAGTCAAAGATTGAAGATTATATAATTAGTTCCCTATACCCTTGGAAGGGTGAAGAGAAAATGCATCATTCAAAATCAAAGATACATCGACATTTTGTCTATGAATAATTTATCAATATTATTACATCTGTTGAACAAACAACTACTTTAGCCGGTGACAGGCAGGAAGGTTCAGCTGCCATAGGCCACCAATAATTACTCCTGTTACTCAGAAAAAAGATCTAATAAGGATTAATAACTCCTATTTATTTCAACCCATGTGTTCAATAGCTTCCTTTCCGTTTCGCATGATACAGGCAAACCAGACATCATGCTAAGTACAATATAGCCTCCAAATATTTCACAAAAATCAGTTGGGAAGATATGTCACAAGCATTCTCAATAAGCCAGAAGTAAACTACATCTACACAAGATAAGGAATTGAATAGGCCTCTAACTTTCTTAGATGCTAGCAGAAAGACGCTTTAACATCTACCCTATTAAAGAGTCATTATCTGTAACAAAGAGTCGGCCACATTTAGTATTACATATGTCTTCTTCTTCCTATTCCAACCGAATTTTAAATAAAGTAAATTTCAGTCTCAAAATATTTTCAGTTATTTTAAACAAATAAGCTACCAGCACATAACTAAATTAAATGCAGGTTATACAAAAAACAAACTGCATATAAAAAAGCAAATATAGATTAAAAAGATACTAGATCTTCTATAATTTAAAGAGAAAGAACAGAAGTGAAATAGGACTCGTGAAACAGATATTTGGAAAAGAATAATAATTAAAAAAAAAAGGGACTCGTGAGGTTTTCGAGTGCCCAACTGAAAGTTACGGGATTTGGATCCCACATAGATAAGTATGGGATTTTCTTGTGGGGGTTTGTAAGGATCTAGGCTCTCCAATTTGGGATGTGGTTCGCCAAAGGTTAATATCAATTAGCATCAAAGCCAGCTAATTAGTAACCCAGAGTGGTAACATTGGTACTGCAGTGTTCAATCAAGTACCCTAGCAAAGCTGACTCCCATGGGCGCTGGGGTTGCAAAGCATGGTAGAATTATATGTGCCTGATTGCAAGGTATGGGACTTTGATCCCACATAGGAAAGTATGAGATATTCTTGTGGGGTTTATATGCACCTAAGCTCTCCAATCTCAATAACTAGCTTTTGGGGTATGGCTCCAAAAGTCCATGTCAATTTAAGGAATATAAAGGATGGTATCATTAGTAAGTCAATTTGATACAAAATATAAATTTGTTATCGAATTTATACATAAGAACAAATTATTCTATGGAAATACTTAGTTATAGTTTAGTTAACATGCATCAAAGTAATATGGACCATAAAACACACCTTGTAGTGGATCTTTAGGATCTGTTGGGTCAAGCCAATCATATGACTTTACGTGTAATGAGCCGTAGATAAGCCTGCTCAGCACTGTCATTCCTGGATGATTGTGCAAAGGTATCATAGAGGAAGGTGGCATACAAAAAATTCCTATCTGCAGAAAATGAGAAAATAAAAAATGAGGGTCTGATAATAGCTAATAACGAAATTTCAATTTTCAAAAAGTTTAAATCTAATTTCAAGAGAAGTGTCCATTTTAATAAATTCTAGTAGATCTCCAGCTAAATGCAGCTTCCTCACTTGAAAAGTTCTGTCCTCAATGTAGGAGATATCATTATTAATAAAAGTGAGTTAATATAAAGTTTGTGCTCACAGAGAAGCTGTCGCACTCATGCAAGTGCAGATACTTAATTGGCGGCAATGACTGATGGGTTCCATTCCGCTCATTTACAGGACCAGACCAATTACGTACCACCTGTGCCTCCTGTTCCAGACCTACATCAGAAGGCTTCATTTTCTCTGAAATGAAATGACATTTTGGGGTTAATATGCTATGGAACTTGGTTTCATGACTTCGTTAGAAAACCAAAAAAATTGTAGCTTCATGCGCAGTGGTTTAGAAAATTGCATGGTTAATCAAATAACACCAAAGTTGTAATAATCACCTCTACCAAGCAGAACACTTTCTCGATGTTATAGCATACCCTTGTACTGAGTACTTCAAATTTGAATAATTGTAAACACTCACAATGATGTCTTGATCCAATACCATTAGTATACAGACAGGTTGAAATACAGAACACCCCAACAACTTGTTTTCTATATTATATCTAGAAGAACCCCAATGCTAAATAACTGTCAAGGTGTCTAGCGAGTAGAAACCTGAAACTGTTCCACAATAATGGAGCAGCTGCTCAATGTAAAGCACAACAAATTGCAATTTTAACTCGTCATATAACAAGCTTTTATGGTCAAAATACAAGTGCTTCAAAGATAACTAGCAGCAATCATTTTGAAGGTATATCTACAATCAGAGATGATAGGTAAAATTATAAAATTTAATACAAATCAAAAGAAGTAGATCTTAAAAGTAGAGAACAGGAAGATTAAATCCTTAAAAGCATAGTGAAGTTCTCAAATAGGTCTTGGCAGAAGGGATAACAAAGTTCTCACTCCACTAAAGTTCATTTTGTCAACAAAAGTTTATGACTGTGTAATTAAATTTGTTGGAAATCTGGAAATGTTTTGCCAATTAAGTTATGTCAGAGCTTTTTCCTAAAGGGGAAAATTTTGAACTAAAAGTAAATAACCTGCACATCCTGAACAATGAAGGATAGTTTTTTTTTTGTTAGTTACGAAACCACATGGAAACTTGGTATTCAAATCAGCCAAAAGGAATGGAACTATTTATTGGTAGCTCATGGACATGCCAAGAAACTAGCATACAAGGAGTTGCATGAAGCAACTTACAATAGCTGATTTCATTCAATGAAAGATCCAACATACTTAAATTAGTTAATGAGTACACACGTTTCAATTTTGATTGAAAATAACATCACAGCTACACGCTACAAAAATTAGCTTCCATATATTTACTAACTACTAATTCCAGAAACATGTAGAAATTAATAATAACTTTCAACATGATTTTATCTCAGTTATAAATTATAATAACTAATAAAGCATAGAAGACTTGTTTCAACCATAAGTTCAAGGAACAAACATGAAGAAAGAAGAAATCAATAGTGAATACCTAGCATAGTACGGACTTTTTCAAGAGCTTCATCAGAAACAGGGCCATTGGGCGAGAATGACGCTCTGCAAGTATTATAAAGCCTCTGTATATAATATGGCATATTTGCAAAGACGGTACCAACTTAACTGAAAGGACCAAAAGCCTCTATATCAGTAAGCTGATAGCGCCTTTTACGCAAGCACCACACTAGTTGATAGTGCGATAAAAGATGCAATTCAGTGATAACTGGATCTGCGAAGTAACCCGACGGTAGTAGATCTGCATGGCAATTAATTCATTATCCCTCCTGCTAATCTCACTTACAACCACCCCATCTGACAAGGCACACATTGAAGCCAAAGTAAATCAATTTAATTCATATACAATAAAAAGAAGCGAATAAACAAGTATAAAAAACAGAGCCTTCCTTATTACAAAATTCAAGAATTCAATGCATATGTTCATTGCCAATATTCCTATTACTAGAACATTAACCCTAAAAGTGATAATGCAATCATATAAAACAAATACTAAACTCATCCTGAGAAAATCTAAAAGTAATTCAATTAACCTAAAAAGTACTAGTGAACAGATTTCAATTAATTATCGCTTTTAATTTAAACAATAAACATAAAATGGGGGATACGATAGCAAATATATGAATTGAAAAATACTTGCGCAAAAATTTAAACCAAAAGAAGAACAATATGGAGAATCGGAAAAAAAAAAGGAACTAACCAATTTGAGATCCATCAAACTCTGATGAATATTTGCAAGAAATGGACGTAGAGAGTTAGGACGAAGAGAAGAGGAAAGAAGAAAGTAATGGAAGGGAAGGGATCGCTGATGAGAACAACGCAACAGTGAGAAAAGACGAAGCAGGGGGGAGGCTGCGATTAGCTTATATCACCTCGATTTTACATTAACTGCCCCTTTGCCTAAAACAAATTCTTTTTATATTTTTTAAAGTTTAAATTTAATCATAAAATTCCATGAGATAAGTTGCTCGTTTCTTACAAATTACCCCCTCCAAGTTTACCCTTCTTTCTACTTTCTAACCTAAAGTTTTTTTTGTTCAATTATCCCTTCAAATTTTCCTCTATCATAATTTTACCCTTAAGATTAACGGACCATAAAAAAAATCGTTTGTTCATCCAAATCCATATTTTATAGCCAAAAAATATATGAAATCGCCTAAAATTCATAATTTTTTAACCATTCATATAATATTAGCTTTAGCTTCATTAAAAAATTGATTGTTCATCATCAGAGTCGTTCATGTACGAACGTGGTGTCGAGACGGTATTTCGCCCAGCAAAAACAAGTGTCGTTGCTTTCTAAATCTCGTCTCGAAAATGTAAGTATTTTTTTCTGCTATAAGATAAAACACAATTTGTGGAGTCGTCACCAATCATTTTATCGAGGTGTGATTGGTCACCAAAAATGTTATGTTATCTTAATAAAATTTATAAAAATAATATTAAAATAACACAAAAAGGGTCTGTTTACCAAAAAATGAGTTCGAGAGTCAGTTACGTGTGGGGAAGGATTAGCACCCCCACAACGCCCAAAATTGGTACATTTGTTTATTAATTAATGTCTTTGCAGTAAATTAATAAATTTGTATTTTATTTCAATTTATGATCCCATGAAAATATTAAGGATATTTTTTATACCAACAAATCTTTTAAAATACTTTCCTAACCAGTTAAGAAAATATTTTATGAATTATTGTATAAAATAATATAACACAATTACATATAATAATTTTAATGATTTAATCAAGAAAATATAAAAATTAAGGTTACTATTACAACTACTTAATATGCAAAGTACTAAGTTGTAAATAATCCTCTAATAATATGAAAATATTAGAAATATTAAAATTAAGAGAATAAAATACATATTTCAAGAAAAAAATAAAATGAAGCATTATAATTAATTAAAAAAACGTGGGTTTATTAAAATATTTGTGGACAAAACTTAGTGGACATGTAAATACATTTTAAAATGAAACATCCATAATTATAGTGCTCAACTTTCTAATTTTTATTATTACTTTTAATAATGATATTATCTTTTTTATTTTTAATTATTCATTAATTTATTTTATTTTAAACATAAAATGTAATAATAAAAATAAAATAAAGTTACAATTAAATAATTAACCAAAATAATAATATGTGATTAAATTAAAAAAATATATAAATTATTGGTCAATATTCAAAATATTATAAAAATATATATATTAAAAGTGTAAATAATCCTAAAATATTATTTAAATATATGTAAATATACAGGTAGTGACTAAAATAAAAATAAATAAAATGTGAAGACAAAATTAAAAGATATAGGAACCTGATTTCGGTGACTATAATGGAAGATTACAGAATACAGGGACCACAGACGAGGTTAAACCAATTCTAAAATTACACAGACACTCCCTCCCCAAAACGACGTAGTTTTGATTTGGGTATAAATAAGCCAAAACATGCCTAAATCATTAATTCTTCTCATTTGTTCATTTTGCTTCTCTCTCAGAGAAGCTCTCCCTTCTCTTTAAATTCCCTCACCGGAGGGAGGGCTGACCACCGTCCGGCCACTGCCGGGCACTATTCCGGTCACCGATCACTATTCACGGTGGACAAAAAAATAAAAGTACCTCAAAACGTAGATCGACTTTCCTTCGACCCGAATCTAAGCTTCTTTTTTGCTAAAATCTAGTAAATCGGACTAGATCTGAGATTTTACCTTCGGTAAAATCACTTTTCCGATGATGTTTGAGCTTCAACGGAGGTAAGATCTCTTCTCCTTTCTTGTGCTTCCTCTGTTTGTTTCTTTCAGTCGTTCGTTGCTTCTCTTCGTGTCTCCTTCCTTGTTCTTTTTTTCTATTACAGGTTCGGCTTTTTATAGGCCTCGGAAGGCCTCGAACAACCGTTCATTTTGGTGAGTCACCGGATCTACAATGGTGATTCACCATAGGGAGCGAGGTGTGCGGTTCTCCTTGTTTCTTCTGGATCCTTCTGTTGGAGGCGGCGACGTCGTGGCAGTCACTGGTTGAGGCACTTGGAGGCGGCAGCCGGAATATCTCTAGGGTTGGTGAACCCTAGAGTTTCTTCTAGATTGGATATGGACCGTTGGATCCCTCCAGATCCAACGGTTGTAGATGCTGGCGGCTGAGATGAGATGTGAAAACCCTAATCGGGTTTGGGCTTCTCAAGCTTGCTTTGATTTTAGGCCTGGCACGGGTCTTAGGCCTTCAGGTCTTCATTTTTAACTGGGCCCCAATTTTGTAATATTTGTAATAATAATAATAATAATTGTAATTTATAGTCTCTGACGAAAATGACTGTAAAAAGCTGTCACTCTTTGCCCATTTTTGTGTTAACAAGAATAGAGCAAAGACAAAATGACAAAAAAAATTCGTCCTGTTGGCAAGTTTTTATAAGGAAATTAAAGTAAAAACATCCTACCCGGAGGTTTTACAGATGACCCGGAGGTTTTATAAATCACCTAGAGGTTTTAATTTTCTTGAAAATTAAATGAGAAACTTTGAAAATCGCTTTCTCATTTTCATGTGAAAACATCCTACCCTGAGGTTTTATAGATGACCCGGAGGATTTACTTTTCTTGAACATTAAATGAGAAACTTTGGTAATCGCTTTCTCATTTTCATGCGAAAACATCCTACCCTGAGGTTTTATAGATGACCCAGAGGATTTATAAATTACCCGGAGGTTTTAATTTTCTAGAACATTAAATGAGAAACTTTGGTAATCACTTTCTCATTTTCATGCGAAAACATCCTACCCTGAGGTTTTATATATGACCTGGAGGATTTAATTTTTTTAGAACATTAAACTTTGGTAATCGCTTTCTCATTTTCATGCGAAAATATCCTACCCTGAGGTTTTATAAATGACCCGGAGGATTTACAAATTACCCGGAGGTTTTAATTTTCTAGAACATTAAATGAGAAACTTTGGTAATCGCTTTCTTATTTTCATGCTAAAACATCCTACCCTGAGATTTTATGGATGGCCCTAAAGACTTATCATCTTGCTCGAAAGACTGACAGATATCCCGAATGTTTTAAGCATCATGCTCGAAAGACTAATAGATGACCCGAAGGATTTACAAATTTGTGGGAAATACTTTACTAGGTAAGAAACTTCTTATTTTTCAAAATTTTGATTTTTTAGAACATTAAATGAGAAACTTTGAAAATCACTATCTCATTTTCATGCGAAAATTATATGTGAACATCCTACCCAAAGGCTTTACGGATGGCCCTAAGGACTTATCATCTTGCTCGAAAGACTGACATATGAGCCGAAGGTTTTAAGCATCATGCTCGAAAGACTAATAGATGACCCGAATGATTTACAAATTTGTGGGAAATACTTTACTAGGTAAGAAACTTCTTACTTTTCAAGTATTTGATTTTCTAGAACATTAAATGAGAAACTTTGAAAATCGCTATCTCATTTTCATGTGAAAATCATATGTGAACATCCTACCCAAAGGCTTTACGGATGGCCCTAAGGACTTATCATCTTGCTCGAAAGACTGACAGATGACCCGAAGGTTTTAAGCATCATGCTCGAAAGACTAACAGATGACCCGAAGGATTTACAAATTTGTGGGAAATACTTTACTGGTAATAAACTTCTTACTTTTCAAGAATTTCATTTTTTAAAAAAGATTAAATGAGAAACTTGTTGGTTGGGTACCATGCCCCAATTCAAAATAATGCTTCATTTGTGGATTGCGTTCATCTATTCTTCAGATGTTTGTCTCTCCTAACATGTTCCTGTATTTGGGATTTGAATTCTACCTTACATTTGTAAGGTATTTTGTCATTGCATCTTCATGTGAAAAATGTATTTATGCAAATGCAATCAAATGTAATGCATGATCTTTTATGCAAATAATGTTCTTATGAATGCAAAATGTCGATTCAATCTTCGTTTGACTTCAGAGTGACGAATTCAATCTTCTTCCATTTAATAATTTCTTTTCAGGGTTTTCTCCAAATATCAGTGTAGCAACTTATGCTATCAGACATGCATTTCTGAAAAAACATCTGATCAACTTGTATCTTTGTGTCTTCCTTGTCTCAATTTGCATTAAAGTCTCAGAAGAAATGTTTCATTTACGAAGCTCTAGCTGTAGTCAGAATTATGACCTTGTTGCTTCTTTTTGTCTATGATAAAACCGACTTTCTTTATTTGAACTTATGTAGAAATCCAATAAAGATTTTCATCTTTGAAAAGAAAATTTATCATTTTGAAGAATGTAGATATAACTATGCCAAACTCAACAGAGATTAATTAGGAGAGCGTCGTTTGTTCTAATTTGATTCTTGAAACACATCACAAGGAGGATTTATCCTAATTCCTTTCATGTCTCCACATATAATCAGATCTCGAGCAAGCCATTCAGACCATATCATGTCGAGATGTTTAACAACAACCTATCGTTCAACCTTAGTTGGCTCCATTAGTTTATTGTTATTAAAATTTCAGCGCCCCTTCGTGGAAAGAAATCTTCATCATTCCTCACTTTTATCCTTGGGATTGTAGAAGACAAACAAATTGAAACCATATGATCATACTATTGGTTTAGCACCATAATCATTGGTTTGTAAAACATTTGATAACACGTTCATCCTTTCTTGTGGCTTATGCCTAGATTTTCAATCAGGGAAACTCTTTGCATGGTTCAGAGCTTTTGTGTGATGTCACGAGAACAAAACTCAATAGGACTTCAAGTGGAATACTTTGGCTTGCCAGCATCGAATTACCAGAATAATGCAACTTTTTTAAAGATGACACGGGCTTTCAGCATGCCCCATCATTTGCTTCTTGTTGATATAAGCCTTCAACAATGCCCTTCATGGATCATTTTTGTCTGAAATGGGCCTTCAGCATGCCCCATATTTTCGTTTCTTGATTAAAATGGACTTTCAGCATGCCCCAGCGTTTCCATACTAATGTGAGCCTTCAAAATTTTTGAACATTCTAAATTGTAAGGCTTGCTCTCAATGTCTGTTTAATTTGAATCTCATGATTCCTATAAGGTCCAATTTTGATAATGCCCCATTGTGGGTATTTGTGGCTTTCTTGGTGTCGAATCTCTTAATCTTGAATGCTCTCGTTCTAGTGTTACTATATAGCAGTGTTGTCAAGTAACTTGAGGGATTCTCTTCATGTTGACACAAACTTAAGAGGTGATCAATTCTTCTGACAAAAATGTATGAGATATGTGCCTCTTTTGAATGAGGTGATCCTTGTTGATGAATTGCTGATAATGTCACAAGAGAGTGTTACAAGTTCAATTCTCCAGACTTTTTGGTCTCTCAGATCACTTGCTTTCAAAAATGTGAAATGCTTCATCATTCTGGAATCGTTTATTTTTTTCCAATAGAGGTAGAATAGGCATCAACTTGCTTCAAAGACCTTTCTCCTTTGAGACTGTCCTGTTTAAAAATGTTTTTCTCATTTCTTTATCAAAGAATGGAAGAATTTTGTAAAATATTGCCCCTTACAGGTTCACAATTGAATCAAATCATAAGCATGAGTTCAAAGAATATTAAATAAATCAACTACTCTTTTAAATCATTCAAAAATCATAGTCCTATGGCAAGTGTCAAAATTATTGACTGATTTAAGGTGTAAGTTGATTCTGATAAAGTAAGGTCTTTCAGGTTGGTCTAGAATATATGTCTTTTTGAGTGTCCACTAACTTGAAGAAATGGTTGTTATGCTTATCTCATAGAGATACTTCTTGGTTCCAAACTCTCAGGAACGTTTTTGGGACGTGCGGTGCTTCATCAAGAGCTTAAGATCATCTCTTATGTCGTTGTTACACCATTCAATATTCGAGCCACCTTTTCAGGTTTTCAACTCAAATCCTCATTCGGTTTCAAAATGTTATTTAGAAATTTTACATCTTGAACCCCTTTTTTCATTTACATATCATGCATTAAAGATTTTAAAACCAATTTTAGCAAATAAAAAATCAATTCTGAGAAGCGGAATGAAATCTGAAGATAGTCTCTTTCATATAGAAATCAATGTATTATTAGAATGGACTTTTCAGGTACGTAACGTTAGCCAGGGTTTATGGTTATTAAAGAAAGGGATAAAAAGGTTCAAACAAGTGTTTAAGGGTAATTGAACCAATGATCAATTCATTTTGATGCTTTCAATTTGCCTTTGTTGACTTGGATCTGCTTTGCTACTTGTATTTCATCATTTTTTTCTGGATCCATCTAGACTGACAATTTTTGGGTTCATTTTCATTTTCTTATGTTTCCAGCATTTCTTGCGCTTCTTGTTGAATATGAATCTTTGAACTAATTGCACTTGATCAACCTTATAACTTGAGGCTCAATGAATCACCCATCTTGATTCAATTTCTTTTCCTTTTTTGTCATCTTTTTTTCTTTTCTTTTTTCTTTTTCTTTTTTCTTTTTTGTTTTTTTGTTTTTTGTTTTTTCTCTTTTTTTCTAATGGATGAATATAAAACTTCAATTGCTTTGAGTACCTCCTTTTGCATTTGTTATTCTTGACTGGATTTGATCTTTAAGCACCTCATATTTGATCTTCCTTGTGGTTCAAAACTCTCTTTACTTCATGGATATTTGTCTTTGTAATAAAATTGGATTGATTATCTTTATTCATGTGAGCAGATATCATTCACCTTGCCCCCCAATGTGGAGGGTGATCCTTGGTTATGGTTGAATCAGAAGAAAAATCATTCAGGCTCAAATGGGGACAACAAATGATATATTTTTCTTCTTTTGCAAAAGGGAAAATGAAAGAAGGCCATTCATCATTTCATACACAGAAACCTTTGTAAAAAGAGGTATCCATAGGGGGATGAATATTCAGAATTAACTTTTATGTACATGAAAACAATATAATTAATGCATGATATAATTTATTTAAATCAATATCTTTATTTATTATTCTTTTTCTTGTTTCGAGCATGCCCCAATTACTCGCAATTATCTTCGATAAGTTCGTCCATGATGCCTCATCTCATCTCTTCTTGCAGGAAGATTCACGGATAATTAAAATTTTGGTTCTTTTGAGGTCTTTTGGTTTTACCAGTATGATGATTTTGTATCTGGAAGGGAAAATGTGTGACTTTTGAAGTCGTGTATATGGTGGAATGTTATAAACTAATCAACTCTACCCAAGAAGGTAAACATCTGGATTTGGTGTCTCAAAAACAGGTAGAGACATTACTTCAGAGTCTCAGATAAATGTAGTGTCAGGATTTGGATTTTGTAAGGACAAAAATAGTCATTTCTGTATTTCTGGCTTTGGACGGGATATGAAAGATATAATTTTACCACTTGCCAAAGATCTACGATTCTTGAGAAATTAAAAGAATATTTAATTTACTTGATAATCAAAACTTCAATATTAAAATTTGATTCATTGCTCATAACCATAAAAGCAAAATTATTTATCACAAAAAGGCGGAGAAAGGAACAAAAAATATGTTTAAACAAAATGCTGAAAGTAGAGAGTACTACAGTGGTATATAACAACTTCCACTTGTTTATTTATAATGCGCCCCATTACTCCTAGAATGTTGGGTTTATAATTGGAACAGCGTCTTTGTCCTCACTTGCCCCCCATCTTTTGATCATTTCTCTTATCTGGGCTCGTTTGGATGATTCCTCAGACGCACCAGTTTCTACTTCTTTCTTAGCAGCTTTTTGGTCAGATCTCATCTCCTCGTTTATCAGTTGGAAGTTGGGCTCAAAACAATTCTCATTTGTGACAATAGTTTTGTCCTTGTTCTGAACACATATTGCAGCTGTGATGGGCGTAGTATTCGTCATGTTCTCTAAACTGCCCAAAGCCCCACCTGTCCTCGGGAAGTCTGATATGGGTGTTTGAGATGTTTTCATGATGGCATCTTCCCAGTTTATTTTTAAACCTATGTGCCAATCTCGAATTACATCCATGAGAGCCTTTTTACTTTGATTTCTTTTCTCATTTTCTTGCATATGATATTCTTCACAAGATTTGATCACATTAGTCTCCATCGAGGCAATGATTTCTGAGCATTGAACTTAACCATTTCTTCTACATTGCACTTTTGAATTGCTTTCTTTAAAGGATCTTGGAAATTTCCCTCAAGGTTACTAGAAACCTTAGCTAAACAATTTGGAGTTCCAGTCTCGTTTATCCAAGGAACCTCCTATAGGTCCACTTTTCATTTGGAGGCCACTATGGTTGGATATATTGTGGAGTAATTAATTCTGCTGAGAGCATTTTTTAATGCAGTTTTTCACTCGAAAAGTGGAAGGGATGGAATTGAAAACCCTGCATATTCTTTTTCTTCTTGATCAGTCTTTGACCCTTTTCTATGCCCCTCTTCTTTGGGTAAAGCTTATCTCTCACAAGGGAACTTTTTTCTTTCATTGATTCTTCATTCACCATTAATTCACCAATGCCCCCTGGGACCAAATCTTGAAGCTATCTTGAATTACTATACTCCCTAATAGGTTCTTGATCATTAGATAATATCACTTCGAACTCATCATTATCATTCAGAACCTCATTCATAGCCTTTACAGCGGGATCCTCTAAGGGTTTCTCTCCATGGATAACAACATTCACCAGGTCCATTAACATGGTCATTTGTTCTTTTGAATCATCCTGTAACTTTTTTGCATGATCAGTCATTTCTTGTTGAATCTTGATAAATTGCTCTTGCAGTTTCTCGATTCTACCAACCCTTGCTAAAATCTCATTCATGACTCTTATCCTTCTTTAGGAAGACCAAGTTAGCTCCAATTTGATTTCGAAAATTCTGTCATGGAATCCTCCATGAATTATTCCCATATTTTTATGATTAAATGCATGTAAAATAGTTTGAAACAAAATGTAATTATGCAAAGATGCGAATGCGAATGCAACTGCAAATATGTGAATGAAAATGCAAAAAATGTAGAAATACAAAAATAAGAATGCAAATTGTGCAATGTAAAAGAAAACATAAAAATATGAATGCAAAGATGCAAAATGCAAATGCATGTATGAAAAAGGTGTTACTCAAGAGTGATCATCTTAAAACAGCCTTCATTGAACATAAAAGTTTCGGTACATCAAACAAAACTTTACATATAGGGAAAACTTTTACTCCTAACTTCTCTAAAGCCAAGTTAGTTTCCATTCATGCTCAAAAGTTGAGTTATCAATTTGTTTCAATTCCGTGTAAAGTCAGCTAAGTCTATCAGCTTATGAGCCATATTGCTTGTCTGGACAACAACTTCTTCCATGACATTGTCTTTTTCCTTCATCTTGCATGTTAATTCTTGGATTTGCAGACAATATTGCTCATTTTCCTTTATCAATGAACATTTATGTTCAATGAGTTTTTGTACCAGATCTCCATAATCATCCACCATTTTCAGTAATGTGTGGTTCTGAATTCTAATAACTTTTAGTTCAGCATCAATCTTGTTTTGACGAATTAGATATGAAGTTTCCATGTTGGCTACATCCTTCTTCAATATCTGGTTTTCAGCTTGACATCTTTCTAAATTGGTGATGGTTGCGTTGTACATTTCTTCAACAATTTGAAAATCATAGGAGAATTTCTTTGTTTGATCTTCATGTATCTTTTTCCAATACTCAGCATCACACATTAATTTAATAATTTCTGTCATCCATTCTTCAGGAGTATTTCCTAGTCCAACATCTTTAAAGGTTTGACTGACTTTTCGGAAATCGTCAAGCATGACTTCAACCTCTGTTCTCAATTTCTTATTTTTGTCTTTCCAAAACGGGCTTGAGTTTCATAAAAATTCTCTCCCTTGTAACTGCTCCTATTGATGCTTTTACCATAAAAAGCTTTCGGTACCAATCTAACAGGATTTTTATGTGCATACCCCTCCATGATTTTAAAAGCTTCCTCAAGATATCCTTCTTTGGCTGCATCACAGTTTATTTGATCATGAAACTTTTTGTTCATAATGAATACCTTTAATTCTGATAACCACTCTTGAATCAACACCCTTGAATATGTCATGATTATGCAAATGCAAACAAAACAATTAATATATGCATTTTCAGAATATATACAAAACTGGTTAGTAAGAAAAATCATATCCTAACCTCATGCTTTCTAGTTACATACTTTGTCTTGGAAAAATAACCTAAACCGCATGATTTCTAGTTTGCATGCATTTATTCAGAAAATAAAGTAATAATGCGTAAATTGAAAGGCACAACATGTTTTTCCTTGTGTACTTAATCTTACAAAACTCAATCAGATTAGGCTCCACCTAGACTCCAGTTCTAGGCTTTATTATATGTTGGGTTTTGGCTCTAGGGTAAAAAAGGTCAACGAATTGTCCTTTGTTGGTGTCCCCTTGGACTGCCAAACCCTCAATCATGGTCCATTACAGACTTTCGGATTAAGTTCAAATCGAAGGAACACACTTCCTTATGTCCATACGGAGGTGAAAACCACACGAGGAAAATAAGGTGTGAGCTCGAAGAATGGTCACCTATCCCATACGGAGGTGAAAACCACACGAGGGAGTAGTTTATCATTCAAGCTAAATAGGATAAGAGCGGGGTTTTAGCTCATGTCATGAATGCAATGCTCAGTATGTGAGGAAAAACATAAAAAGACAATTAATTAGTACAATTATTTATACAGAAAATGGTTATTAAAATAATCAAGGGAAAAAACTAGATTAAAACAAATTTAAATTTATTGCAAAGACAATTAATTAATAAACTGATGGCTTGACTCACTTTAAAAAAATGTCCCCAGCGGAGTCGCTAAGCTGTCGAGACAGTTTTTCGCCCGGTGAAAACAAGTGTCGTTGCTTTCTAAATCTCGTCTCGAAAAGTAAGTGTTTTTCTTCTGGTATAAGATAAAACACAATTTGTGGAGTCGCCACCAATCATTTTATCGAGGTGTGATTGGTCACCAAAAATGTTATGTTATCTTAATAAAATTTATAAAAATAATATTAAAATAACATAAAAAGGGTCTGCTTACCAGAAAATGAATTCGGGAGTCGGTTACGTGTGGGGAAGGATTATCACCCCCACAACGCCCAAAATTGGTATCTTTGTTTATTAATTAATGTCTTTGCAATAAATTAACAAATTTGTATTTTATTTCAATTTATGATCCCATGAAAATATTAAGGATATTATTTTATAGCAACAAATCTTTTAAAATACTTTCCTAAACAGTTAAGAAAATATTTTATGACTTATTGTATAAAATAATATAACCCAATTACATATTATAATTTTAATGATTTAATCAAGAAAATATAAATATTAAGGTTACTATTACAACTACTTAATATGCAAAGTACTATAGTTGTAAATAATCCTCTAATAATATGAAAATATTAGAAATATTAAAATTAAGAGAATAAAATACATATTTCAAGAAAATAAAATAAAATGAAGCATTATAATTAATTAAAATAAAAAACGTGGGTTTATTAAAATATTTGCGGACAAAACTTAGTGGACATGTAAATACATTTTAAAATGAAACATCCATAATTATAGTGCTCCACTTTCTAATTTTTATTATTACTTTTAATAATGGTATTACTTTTGTGTCTTTTTTATTTTTAATTATTCATTATTTTATTTTAAACATAAAAGATAATAATAAAAATAAAATAAAGTTGCAATTAAATAATTAACCAAAATAATAATATAGGATTAAATTAAAAAATATATAAATTATTGGTCAATATTTGAAATATTATAAAATATATATATTAAAAGTGTAAATAATCCTAAAATATTATTTAAATATATGTAAATATACGGGTGGTGACTAAAATAAAAATAAATAAAATGTGAAGACAAAATTAAAAGATATAAGAACTTGATTTTGGTGACTATAATGGAAGATTATAGAATATAGGGACCATGGACGGTACCTGGAGGCGGTGGCCGGAATATCTCTAGGGTTGATGAACCCTAGAGTTTCTTCTAGATTGGATATGGACCGTTGGATCCCTCCAGATCCAATGGTTGTAGATGCTGGCGGCTGAGATGAGACGTGAAAACCCTAATCGGGTTTGGGCTTCTCGAGTTTGCTTTGATTTTAGGCCTGGTACGGGTCTTGGGCCTTCAGGTCTTCATTTGTAACTGGGCCCCGGTTTTGTAATATTTGTAATAATAATAATAATAATTGTAATATATAGTCTCGGACGAAAATGACTGTCGACACGTGGCTTGTGAAATGTTACAGGACCCCAAAACTTAAGGGGTCCTACACTTGAATGATATTCATGTCCGTTAATATACAATATTTGTGTCCAAATATCATTTTTTCGAAGTGAAAATAAATTTTTCGTTTGGTTTTCGGGAAAGTGGGAGAAAAAGTTACAAACGAAGATTTTGATAGTATCTTTAATCTTTTTTCATGATTAATCTTAGTAAAAAGATCTTGTAGATCCCTCATAATTTTAAATTTGACAAAATAATCCTTATTATAAAATATTGTAGAGGTCTTATTTTAAAAAATAGCGCAAAACCTATATATATTTTTAGATGAGCCTGTACATAGCATGAGCCAAAATTGGTTTTTTGAATGGTGTGACACATGAGAAAATTTACTTGGAGAAACCTACGGGTTTTGTGGCACTTTGAGGAAAAAATATGCAAACTCGAGCATTTTTTTTGTATCGTCTCAAACAAATTTTTAAACAGTGACATAAATTTTTTTCATAAAACTATTTTTTATTATAGTTTTTTTGGTTAATAGTATTAATGCATGTGTGTACCTTTAAAACTTTAATCCATAATGTGTCATCATAATTTTGTATATGTATGGCATGCTGACTTTAGTATACATATTGCAACCATTAATGAAACTTAAAATTCTTTATCAACCAAAATTGAAATGATTGTTTAGAGTGAGGCAGATATAATTCTAAGGGCTATAGTTATTAAATCTGAAAATGAGTTTTCTTTAAATCAGTCTTATTATATATCGTTAAAAAAATAATAAATGAAACATTGCTTCAAGATCATATAAGGACTATACAAGGAAAATGTGAAAGTCTCATCCAAATAAACTCGAGCAAAAGGTAGATATGAACAGATCTCACCGTTACAGTAAATGAACCACGACAAAAGATTAAACTACCGAAACACCACCGACAAAACGTAAAGCAGAGTCGAGTATCATGAGATAACTATTTACGATCGTTACGTATTCAAATCCAATTCGAGGATCCAAAGCAGGGAAGATCAGCGATATAACAAAATAGCGTCATCTTGATTAGTCGTGATGACATTAAATTCAACCCTGAAAAATAAACAACAAACAATCTAAAAAAAAAAAGCGTGCCAAAATACAAAGAAAATATTGCCGCAAACACGGAGTCATTAGAAATAAAGAAAAACAATGATATGAAATGGAAAAAAATACCGACGACAACAACCAGCACCAAGGCCGATGTCGCAGCCCACAAAAAATGACTAGAATAATGTAAATGATTTTGATTTAAAGGATGGCGAGAGCATCAACTTTTGGAAAGACGTGAAGCTCGATGGCAGCCGCCTCCGATAGGATGGTTGAAGCTGAACATCAGTACTAGCAATAGGGCAAATCGAATGGCTTCTTGAAGAGATGTGCCGCGAAACGAGGTCGATAGATGATGGGATTTTTTAAATCAATATGTTCGTGTTCGGCATTAGAGGCTGAACGTTGGGGGGTCCTTAAGGGACTGTCAGGAGGATGGTGCTGAGGTCGATAACCTGGAAGTGAGGAGTCTCCTCCAAAGGGATTGGAAGATAAAAATCGAACATGTATGCGTGCTTGCGTTTATATTACCACAAAGAGGCAACAAACAAGATATAATCACGAACTCTCATTACCATTCGGCAAACAAATTGAAATGAACAAAGCAAAAAAGAAAAGTCATTATGTGCCAAGTTCCTCTCAACTTACCCTGTCCCACTAACAAAATGTGAGGTCAGTGAAATCGCAGGTTTGCATTGGTGTAGTTCATTAAGAATATTGGATGCATGGTACAAGAATATTTCAAGTTCTAATAACAGGACCCTTGTACAGCCCTCTCCGAATCACAAAGTAGACAGGAGGCTGAAACTCTTCTAACCAAGTCACTTCGGAGAACGTCTCTTCATTCGTTTTGATCTCGCCTTCATTTTAAACAAGCAAATGAATAAGAAACTAGCATGCTGCATTCATCTTCATGTCTCAGCATATTTTAGAGCCTTACCATTGTTAACTAGGTTCAAAACTATATTTCTTACCAGGTAAATCCTTTCTTGGGGATCTCTGGAAGTAAGTGCAGTGTCATCCATGCTCCGAAGAGTAAGATGGAGATAAAACATAAAAAATTGGCACAGGGAGTCCGTGTCCTGAAACAATGAATGTTGCCTCCTCTTGTGGGATAAAGCACTGTTGTCGCACAAGGAGCTGTCATCTCAGTACCCTTGACAAGCTTTGCAGCTCTTGCTACAAACCACCAAGAATAAGAAAATCCAAGTCAAAGATTGAAGATTATATAATTAGTTCCCTATACTCTTGGAAGGGTGAAGAGAACATGCATCATTCAAAATCAGAGATATCTCAATCCTTTCTCTATGAATAAATTATCAATATTACTACATCTGTTGAAAAGCCACTAAATTAGTCACAAATGGAGACAGATCTCAGCTAATCAGAAAAAGATCTAGTCCAGATTTAATACGTCCTATTTATTTGATCCCATATGTTCAAAAGCTTCCTCTCCATTTTGCATGCTAAGCAAACCAGACATCAAGCAAAATAAATTAATTAAATATTAAATAAATAAAAGAAGCATTCACTGGGGAGCCACCCCATGAAATGTCAGATTACATCATAAAACACCTCAATTGAATAGTAACATTACTTCATTAGCAAGTTTCTTCATCAAATTCCCTGCACTCACTTTGTGAGCACCAAGTTGAAATCAAATAAATGTACCTTAAGAAGAAACTATTTGACTCTAAATTTACAACCGACACATCTCTGTATCCCTGTTTCAGTGAATTATTCTAATTTGAATTGGGGGTCTAACAGATGTACCCTGGTATCTTATAAGGCTGATCTCTTTTCATTTGATTTCCTTTATTTTAGCTATTTAGTTAGTTTGTTGTTTTTGTAATTTCAGTTTATTGGCATACTTTTCCAGTAGTAGTTTCGTTGTGATATAGATGAGGTAACTCTCTAAATATGGACTCCAACTCAATTGTTCTCAATGCTGACAACACCAGGCATTCACAAGAACAACAGAGTGGTAGAATTTCATCCAGCATCGCAACTACCAATCAAGTAGTCTGACAGTCACAATATCACCATTTGGAAAGCCTAGGTATCTATGCTAATTCAAGGCCACAATCTTTTTGGCCACTGAAATAGCTCAATTGTGGCACCACCACCTACTACCACCACGCAACCAAACCAACCCCATCCTCTGTTCATTCTCTTTAGGGTCGAAATATTTGGACGATACCAAATTCCATTAAAATTTGTAATATGAAACCCACGCAGAACTCGGTTGAAATCTCATCAAAGGTCAAAAGATAAGCTTCAGTTGGCTTCCATAGTCATTAATTTGTTCTGGTTTGCTTTCAAACAGTTTTTTTGTTTCCTTTTTATATATATGAAAGTTCCAATTGAATATAACTGTACACATCCCTAGCTAAGTACAGGAGCCTCCAAATATTTCACCAAACCAGTTGAGATATGTCACTAGCATTCTCAATATGCAGGAAGTAACTACATCTACACAAAGATTAAGAATTGAATAGGCCTCTCACTTCCTTAGATGCTAGCAAAAAGGCTCTTCACATCTACCATATTTAAACTGTCATTAGATGTAACAAAGAGACAGCCACCGACGGGTACACTTTACCTATGTCTTCTTCCTCTTATTCCAACCAACATTTCAATCAAGTTAATTTTGATCACAAAATATTTTCTGTTATTTTCAACAACAAAAAATACCAGCACATAACTAAATTAAATGCAGCTTATACAAGAAAAGCTGTATATCACAAAGCAAATATAGATTTAAATGGAAGTTCATTTCGCTATCAAGTCTTATATGAATACTAATCTTATAATATATATTTGGGAAGAACGGCAGTTACATAGGATTTCTAACATCAGAAGATTAACAGAACTTTATGTACTAAATCTTCTGGAACAAATTACCAGGAAAAAAAACCCCTAAAACAAAGGTATTTAGAAAAGAATAATTATTAAAAATGGGATTCATAATGTTTCAAGGAATATAAAGGATGCTATCATTAATGGGTCAACGGGAAACAAACATATAAATTTGCTATCAAAATTATACATAAGAACATATTATTTTATGGACATCCTCGGTTATGGTTTAGTTAACATGCAACATGCATCGAAGACACAAAAATATGTAAGAAAACACACACCTTGTAGTGGATCTTCAAGCTCTGTTGGGTCAAGCCAATCATATGACTTTACGTGTAATGAGCCATAGATAAGCCTGCTAAGCACTGTCATTCCTGGATGATAGTTCAGAGGTATGATAGAGGAAGGTGCCATACAAAAAAATCTTATCTGCAGAGAAAGAGAAAAAAATGAAGGCCTGATGATAGCTAGTAATGCAACTTCAATTTTAAAAGTTTAAATTTATTTTCGAGGTATGTGTTCATTTTAATCAATTCTAGGACATTTCCAGCTAAATGCAACTTCCTCGCTTTTAAAACTCTAAAATGTTATGTCCTCAATAGTAAGTAAATATCTTCACAAATAATGGTGATAGGTAACATAAAGTTTGTGCTTACAGAGAAGTTATCACACTCGTGCAAGTGCATATACTTGATTGGAGACAATGACGGATGGCTTCCATTCCGCTCATTTACAGGACCAGACCAATTACGTACCACCTGCACCTCCTGTTCCAGACCCACATCAGAAGGCTTAATTTTATCTGAAATAAAATGAAATTTTGTGTTCAAATGCATTGAATATGCTATGGAACTAGGTTTCATCACTTCATGAGAAAAAAAAAATTGGGGGCTTCATATTCTGGGGTTAAAATTTTGTACAGTTAATCAAATAAAACCAAAGTTGTAATAATAACACCTACCAAGAAGTGCACTTTAATGTTATATTATACCCCGGTACTTGACACTAACTTAGGATAATATAATCACTCTCACTGATATCTTAATCTGATTCCATTAGAATATCAATAAGTTTCAATACTCACAAGGACGCACGTCTATTACAGGAAAAAAAGGAATTGCAATTAGTGTAGTCCTCAGACCGCATGAGAAAAGGGAAAATAAAGAACAACGCAATCATTGTTTTCTATTTTACATCTAGAAGCACTTAAAAGTTAAATAATTGTCAATATGCCTAGCAAGTAAAAACCAGAATGTTCCACCATAACGGAGCTGCTACTCAATGTGAAGAAAGCAGAAAAAATTTAACTTGTCAATCAGCAAGCTTTTATACTCGTGATACATATTTTGAAGGTTGATTTTCAGTGCCTAAAGACGTCTAGCAGTGATAATTTACAATCAGACATGATAGATGATATGATTAACTTTAATAATGTACTCATTGTTTTCCCTCACAGAAACAAATAGCATTATTGTAGTCATTTACGAATTTGAACTCAAACTACCATATTTCTAATCACTTTGAATTTCTTAAAGCTTTTTGTCAGGTATATTCCATCACTGCAAGCAACGTTCACCTGTCAATCATCGTCAGTCCGTCGTCCGTCATCCGTCGTCCACCGTCCGTCGTCTGCCGCCACATTCCGACAACCTTTCGCCGACATTTTTAACAGGGAACTTCGTCTGGTCACAGTGAATCCATTTTCAAGCTTAGTTTTTAAAGAAAATCACTAAATCGGCGCAGATCTACCCTAGAAAACCCATTACCGACCATTTCTCATCGGATCCGATCCTCCTTGCTCCGGCCGGCGGTGCAGTCACCGCCCTTCCCATTCGAAACGCCGGTGCATTCCGACCAAAACCCCTTTGTTGATTTGCCGAACAGAGCTGCCGTCTGCCGTAGAAAAGCCGTTAAAGTTTCGTCGGAATCCTAGCCGTCGTACTGTTTCCCCTTTTTCCGACAGATCAGTTGATTTTTTCGCCACACTGTAACTGCATTTTAATTCCTCATTGCTGTCCGCTCATAATCTGTCTGAATCGGTAATCCATTGCAGTCGGTTTCGTCGTCCGACATTATTGTTGGTGGTTGGCTGCGCACAGGATAACTTTTCTTGTGATTGTTCCATGGGTGGTGCATTAGTCTAAGTTTTGGTTGCTGAGTTTTAATATGAGTGAGCATAATAGAGAAAGAGCGGTATGTCGTATGAAAAGTCGTTCCTCCTCTAGTGAAGAATGGACAATTTTTGTCAACAACCTTTCCAAGAGAGTAACTAAAAGAGAATTAAGGGATTTGTTCATGTGTCGTGGTCCTGTTGTTAGGATCTTTATCCCAAATGTCTTGAATAAACCAAGGTATAAAACTTCTACACTTGCGTTCATCCAATTTGCGACTGAAAATGATATGAGGAATGCCATTGAGAAAACCAATGGTACTTGGATTGATGGTTTGAGAGTTTCTGTGGGGTCGCCAAATATAAGAGAATTAGGAAGGCGGTAGAGGTTAAGGAAAACGTTCAGGGGATTACATAGAAGATTGGTGGTGGCGCGATAGGAAATTCGAGGAAGGGATAAGAGTAATTTAGAAGATTCAGGGATAATAGATCGTACAAATAGGTTTTCGTGTCGAACAAGCAAATGAGAGGAGATGGTCCAGATGGAGCTGCAAAAGAGCCCTATTATGTTTTCATGCCGGTGGAGGAGAAAAAATGGTTAAGGAGGTCGATGACTGGAATTCATAAGCAATAGTACGACACGGAATTAATACAGAGAGCGTTGTATAGTGAAGGTATTGTCGCTAATGTTGCGAAATGGGGGTACGCTAGGAACTCCTGCCTAGTTTCTTTTCTGTCGGAGGAGGACAAGTTGAAGGCCCTGAGTGAAAAAGCCTTGGAGCTTAACTATTGGTTCAACTGGTTGAGACAAGTATTATCGGAAGGGGGAGGCCCTTTGGCCTTTTGTGAAGTTTCGTTAATCGGAGTTCCTCTAAATTGCTGGAATGAGGTCTTCTTTTCAAGCTTGGCCTCACGGCGTGGGGAGTTAATAGAGATTAGGAAGAAAACTTTGATGAAGCTGGACTACACAACAACGAAGATGTTGATTAGGGTGGGTAGTCCGTTTGATCTCCCGGAGTCAATTTCAATAAACACCAATGGTAGGTTATAAGTGATAAAAGTCCAAGTTAAGCTGTCGATTGATGGATATTCAGAGGTAACGAATGATGAGAGCGATGGAGACTTTTCTGATGAATGGGTTGAAGAATCACCGGAGAATCAATGCGATGTTGAGGTTTTGAGGGACGATGTTGCCCAAGAGGTTGGAGTGATGAACAAGGCGAGCTTGGTTCCGTGTGATCCAGATTTGCTAACAGGTGGCATCCTTGCTTCTGCTACTAGAATTATTGAGGAATTGGTTCCAAGAAATCTAAATTCGGTGGAGGTGGATATAACTAATCAGGACAATTATGAAATCCTAATGATGCAGAAACTGTCGGGTTCAAATAAGGAGAATAACGAGCATATTCGAGATAGTGAGATTGGGTCTATCAGAATAATTCTCCTAATAAAAATACTTCCAACTTGCGGACTGCTCTAGGATACATTGAAGGAGGTTCAATTAAGCTTGATGCTCGCAAGAAATTCAGGTTAGTAGGCTCTCCTCCAAATCGTGGTCGCTCGATAGAAAGGAAGGCGTCAAGTAGCAAAATCGAAAATAAATTCTATAAGAGAGTATATAGTAGAAGCAGGGGAAGGAGCAATTCGAGAGAGAAAATGAAGGAAAAAGCAAAGTCCTTAGGGCATTGTTCGGATGAGGAGGAAGAAGCTCGGGCTAGTTGGGAAGTAAGCAACTTGATGGGTGTTACGTTCCGAGGAGGAAGAAAAGCTTTCATGGAAAATGTGAAGGCAGTGTTTGAGGAAAAGACGATGGCGGATGGACTCTGATGTTTTTGTGGGAAGTAGGTGTTTTTTTTCTTTTTATGTCGAGTTTTAGTATGATAACGTGGAATGTGCGGGGGTTGGGCAGGAAAGAAAAGTCTAGGTCTGTGAGGAATATCATCGTAGGGAAGAGGTCAACGTTAATGTTCATACAAGAAACGAAGTTGGAGAGTATCATTCCTTCCTTAAGGAGGAGGTTGGGTGGAAATCTTTTGAACGGGTTTGTAAAATCTCCAGCAGTCGAGTCATCAGGAGGATTGTTAACGCTTTGCGATGAAAGTAAATTGGAGGTGGAGACTGAATATGTACATGACAGGTTTATTGCAGTTAAAAGTAATCTGAAAGAAATGTCTATTTCTTGTTGGTTTATTAAAGTTTATGGACCGTCTGTTGATATGGAAAAATAATCTTTTTTAGGCGTAGTTAGACTTTGTGTGGCAATTGGAATGTCCTATTTGTTTGGGAGGAGATTTTAATGCATACCTGTCAGAAGAAGAGAAAATGGGGAGAGGATACACAATAGGTTCTCAATGACCATTTTAAATGAGTTTGTACAAAAGGCTAGCCTTAATGATCTCCCTATGTCGGGTGGTAACTTTACTTGGAGCAATAATAAGGATTATCCAACATTTTTCAGATTGGACAGGTTTCTAGTGGATTTTAACTTCTTGTCGGTGTTTCCATCTGTGAATCAGATTTTGCTCATGAGATCATTATCGGACCATAATGCAATTAGTTTGGAAAGTAACGACCTGGATTGGGGCCCAAAACCTTTCAGATTGTTCAATTACGTGCTGGACGAAGATGGCTTCAAGGATAGAATGGTTGAGGAATTCCAGAGAGCAAGGCTGGGAAGTAGAATGAAAGGAATATACAGTATTCTTAAAAGTTCCAAACCGGTAATGAAGGAATGATCAAAATTCAGTTTCAACAGTATGCAACGATCAATTGTGGAGTTGGAAAAAATAATTCATGAATCAGAGCTGCAAATGCAACAAGGTTCCACTACTATCTCTATAGAATCTTTGGGTCCGGCTAGAAGGAATCTTTGGGATCTATATAAAAAACGTAGAAGCAGTGTGGTTACAGAAATCACGTTAAGTGGTGCTTGGAGGGTGATCGCAATACTAGATTTTTCCATATGTGTGTATCAAACATAGGAAGGGTGAATGTTATTAAAGTGTTGAAAGTGGGGGGGGGGGCATTTGACGTCGAATCCTGATGAGATTAAAGAAAATGTGGTTGCTTATTTCAAAGAAGCGTTCAATAAGAACCCTACAGTGGAGGTGGAGGCGATGGAGTTTAATTTCTCCAGGATTTCAGTAGATTATAATTCATTTTTAGAGAGACTCTTCTCAGCGGAAGAAGTTTGAGATGCAATTTCGTCGTCGGATAGCAACAAGGCACCGGGACCAGACGGGCTGATAATGGGGTTCTTCAAAAAGTTTTAGCAGGAAATAAAAGAGGATACATGAAGTTTTTTGTGATTTCTTTGCAGGGAAAAGTTGGGATAAAGGGTAAGCCTTGTGGGTGAACTATATAAGATCTTGTCAAAGGTGGTTTCCATAAGATTGAGTCCATGTATGAATGCAATAGTTAGCCCTTCCCAATTTGCTTTCATTCCGGGTTGGCAAATCACGTATTGTTCCTTTATCGCGAATAAGGGGATATATTGTTGGAGGAGGAAAGGTCTTCAAGGAGTAGCGTTTAAGGTTGAATTCCGAAGAGTGTATGACTCAATCAATTGGAATTTGCTATTGAAATTAGTGGATTGCATGGGTTTGGTCAGAGATGGAGATCTTGGATGAAAATATGTTTCTACGGCTCCCATTTCGGTGTTGGTGAATAGTTCTCCATCAGATGAATTTTGGATTGCGAGGGGTCTTCATCAAGGTTGCTCTCTTTCCCCGCTCCTTTTCAATTTGGTTGCCGAACTATTGAGCTTGATGTTGTCAAAAGCTGTGAGGTTAGGCTTGTTTAGAGGTTTTGAGATTGGGAGTCCGGGAGATTCTTTTGAGCTCTCTTATCTTCAATTCACAAATGATTTGTTAATTTTTTGTAATGTAACTATTGGGGAATTGAAAAAAGTAAGAAGGGTGCTTCTGATTTTTGAGTTGATGTCAGGATTGAAGACTAATCTTTCAAAGAGTAGGTTATTCGGTATCAACGTGAACGATGAGATTATTTCTGAGTGGGTTGCTGCAATAGGGAGCATAGTGGGTTCTTTTCCAACGGAATACTTGGGGCTTTTTCTTGGGCTGAAGAAAAACTCAGTTTCTCTATGGGATCCGATTATTCAAAAGTTCTACAAAAAATTGACCGGGTGAAAGTCTGTCTCCCTATCCATCGCTGGTAGAGTGGTGTTGATTAAATCGGTTCTTTGCTCTTTACCAATATACTTCATGTCGATTTTTAGATTACCGAGGTGTGTTCTGAAGAGGCTAAACTCAATTATGGTAAATTTTCTTTGGGGGAAGTCGTGTATTAAAAAAAATCATTAGGTTAATTGCGAGATTGCCTGCAAGCCTAATGCACTGGGAGGGATTGGGGTTCCAAATCTTGAGCTTATGAATAGAGTTTTGTTAGGAAAGTGGATCTGAAAGTTTGTCAACGAGAAAAACTCATGGTGGAAAAGGATAATTTGTTGCAAAAACAATATTAATTCAAATACTATGGGGGTGGATAGTTCGACCTCTTACAAAGCTTCTTGGATATGGAAAGGGGTTGCGAAGAATTTTTGTTTTGATGACGAGTTTGGGGAATATTTGCGAAGTAACTTTCTGTTGAAGGCGGGCAATGGGGTCTCAATAAGATTCTGTCATGACGCTTGGCTGGACGGAGTTTCATTGAGGGTACATTTTCCTCACTTGCTCACATTATCAATCAACAAAGAGGGAAAGATCGCCGATTTCAGGAAAATTAATTCGTCAGGCTGTTTCTGGGATATTGCCATGAAGAGAAACCTTGTCGATTAAGAGTTAATGCAGTGGAATAAGCTTATGCCATTGTTGTATAATTTAAATCATTCGTCATCGATGGATGATAGTCTTCTATGGGCGGGAGAATGAGATGGGATGTTTCCAGTGAAATCTTGTCTTGAAATTTTTCTTGGAACCTCGTTCGATAGTTTTCCCTGGGAAAAAAATGTCTGGGCCAGTTTAACTCCTCCTAAGGTTGAATATTTTATTTGGAAAGTGGTGCACAATAAGGTTACGGTCAAGGTAGAGTTAATAAAACGTGGGCTACAAGGTATAGGAGATCCTTATTGTCTGTTATGTGGGTTGGTTCAAGAAACGGTTTCTCATCTATTCTTTTCTTGCAAAGTGTCTTGGGGGTTATTGGCTAGCTTTTTACGCCAGTGGGAGGTTTCTTTTGCAATTCCAGAGTGCCCTGTAGCCTTATTTTTAGTTTGGTTTGATCTTGTTCCACGCTCATGCGTTTGGGCCTTCATCCCAGGAGCGGTTTTGTGGTCAATTTGGAAAATGATGAATGATATTATTTTTAATAATAGGAAATTAGATTGCACTTTGTTATCTTTTCTATCAAGGTATAGAGTGGCATCATGATTTTCTTCAAAATTTCCTAAATTAATGGTCTCTTTCGATAGTCTTGTGGGGGATCTGGTACTAGCTGATCGTGTTATGTTCAATGAAAAAATATCACAAAAGGTAGTCAGTTGGTCTCCTCCTCTTACGGGTTATGTGGCGAGAGTAGCTAATTGTGAAGCGAATGAATTTGCCAAACAAGGGATTGGTTAAATGATGGGGAATTAATTGGGTTGTTGTTTTTCTATTATTGGTATATCGGGAACAATAAGGAATGATATTTGTTTGTAATTGGTTGATTAACCTATAAGGTAGTTTTGTTGTAGGGTATAAACATATTCATGTAGGTAGTGTTGTTTTGCACTGTGTTGAGTGAGCTGCCATCGTTTTTGGGTGGTAGTTTGATCTTATTGTACTTGGTTCTTATGCAATAAAATTTCTAAGGCACTCTTTTCTTCCTTCCAATGTCTGTTGAGTCTTTCTTGCTTGACGGTTATGAAGGAAGTTTGTAACGAGGCCTTCCTTCTTATAAAAAAATAACTTTAATAATAGAAAGGAAGATTACTTCCTTAAAAGCATAATGAAGTTCTGAAATAGGTCTGGTTGGGAGGGATAGCAATTTTTTCACACTACTAAAATTAACTTTGTCAATAAAAGTCCGTGGTTTTGTAATTAAATTTGGTGGAAATCTGGAAACATTTTACCAATTAAATTATGTCAGAGTATCTTCCTAGGACAAAATTTTGAACTTAAAAGAAAACAAGCTTAACATCCCAAAAATGACGGATAAATTTTTTTGGTTTTAATTACTAAGGCACATGGAAACTTGGTATTCTGATCGGCAAAATGGTGTGGGACTATTTCTAGGCAGATCATGCACTTTCCAAGAAATTAAGATACTAGGAGTTGCATGAAGCAACTTCGTTAGCTGATGTCATCCAAAGAAAGATCCAACTGAATTAAATTAATTAACCTGATAATAAATCACATGTTTCAATTTTGTTGGAAAATAACAACGCAGCTAAATGCTACAAACATTAGCTTCCATAGTATTTACAAACTACTAGTTCCAATAACATACAGAAAATTAAGAATTACTTTCAACATGATTATATCTCAGTTATAATAACTAATAAAACATAGCAGGCTTGTTCAATCATAAGCTCAAAGAACAAACAGGAACAAAGAAAGAATCAACAGTGAATACCTAGCATAGTACGAACTCTTTCAAGAGCTTCATCAGAAAGAGGGCCATTGGGAGAGAATGACGTTCTGCAAGTATTATAAAGCCTCTGTATATAATATGGCATGTTTGTAAAGACGATACCAACTTAACTGAAAGGACCAAAAGACTCTATATCAGTAAGCTGATAACGCCTTTTTGCAAGTTCCGCACGATAAAAGGTGCAATTACTGGATCTGCGAAATAACCCAACCACGGTAGTAGATCTGCATGGCAATTGTTTCATTATCCCTCCTGCTAATCTCACTTACAACTACCCCATCTGACAAGGTACAAATTCAAGCCAAAGTAAATCAATTTAATTCATTTACAACAAGAATAGGGACTTATCAGCATGAAAAGCACAGCCTCCCTTATTTCAAATTTCAAGAATTCAACGCATAAAGTTGTTGTTACTATAACCATTTGAAGACCATTAACTCTCCCAAAAGAGAAAATGCAAGCAAATGCAATAAATACTACAATCATCCTGGAAAAAGCTATGTAATTCAATTAACATAAAAAAACACTAGCAAACAAAAATTCCAATTAATAATCGCTTCTTACTTTTCTACAAGAGAATCTAACTTTCTCGGGGATTCGGATTTACAGAAAAGGGGAAAAAAAGAATCAAGACTACGATAAACATAAAACAGCAAAAGATTGAATAATTAAAAGAGAACCAAAAAAGGCGGGAAATCGAATAAAAAAATGAACTAACCTATTTATGATCTATCAAGCTGTTAATATAAATGCTCGCAAGAGATGGACGTGGAGAGTTAGGATAAAGAAGGCAGGAGAAATTTATTTACCTGTGTTTTCCTTCTTCTTTTAAGAAAATTAAAAGCAGAGGAGAGGAGAGAAAGGAAAGGGATCGCTGAGAGCAACACATCAATGAGAAAGACGAAGCAGGATCTCTTTTCTTCTTTTTTTTTTTTACGTTTTCATTTTCATTTTTTTCGTCAATAGGCAGCTATTAGCCTACACTGATTCTACATAAACGGGCCTTGGATTACACCTTCTTATATTTAAAAAAATATTTTAATTTTTAATGAAATTAACATTTCTAGGTAAACTAAGAGTTTAGGATAAAGAAGGCGGGAAATCGAATAAAAAAAATGAACTAGCCGATTTATGATCCATCAAGCAGTTAATACAAATGCTCGCAAGAGATGGATGTGGAGAGTTAGGATAAAGAAGGCAGGAGAAATTTATTTACCTGTGTTTTCCTTCTTCTTTTAAGAAAATCAAAAGCAGAGGAGAGGGGAGAAAGGAAAGGGATCGCTCAGAGCAACACATCAATGAGAAAGACGAAGCAGGATCTCTTTTTTTTTTTTTTACGTTTTCATTTTCATTTTTTTTTCCGTCAATGGGCAGCGATTAGCCTACACTGATTCTACATAAACGGGCCTTGGATTACACCTTCTTATATTTAAAAAATATTTTATTTTTTAATGAAATTAACATTTCTAGATAAACTAGGAGTTTAGGATAAAGAAGTCGGGAAATCGAATAAAAAAATGAACTAGCCGATTTATGATCCATCAAGCTATTAATACAAATGCTCGCAAGAGAAGGACGTGGAGAGTTAGGATAAAGAAGGCAGGAGAAATTTATTTACCTGTGTTTTCCTTCTTCTTTTAAGAAAATCAAAAGCAGAGGAGAGGAGAGAAAAGAAAGGGATCGCTGAGAGCAACACATCAATGAGAAAGACGAAACAGGATCTCTTTTCTTCTTCTTTTTTACGTTTTCATTTTAATTTTTTTCCGTCAATGACACTGATTCTACATAAACGGGCATTGGATTACACCTTCTTATATTTAAAAAAATATTTTAATTTTTAATGAAATTAACATTTCTAGGTATACTAGGAGTTTTAGTATCCAATTATTACTTTTGTTTAGTTTTGGTCATTTAACTTTTTTTACAATACTTAATATTACGTTTTGATTTCAATTTTGTAAATTATTATTAAAAAATCATTATTGTTACTTGTCGTAATTGTCTTTCGGTTGGGTCCAGAATTGAGCTTCGACTTAAATAAAACATGTTAGAGCCGTCACCGATCATTTGTTTTTAAAATTATATTGACCGGACACCTTAATTTATCATCTTACCTGATATGCATTTTACCAAAAATATGTCGGATTCAGGAGTCGGTTACAGCCAATGAATGATTAACACCCTTATATTGCTCTTTCGGTACGAATTTAATTTCTCGGTTGTCTTAATTGCGAAAATTAAAAGTTAAATTGAAATTTAAATATTTGATTCAAATTACTTTCATTTGATTGATAAAAATTGCCCCTTGAAACCGGCGTCCCTTCAAGTTTCGGCGTCTCCTCTTCTCTCGAGCCAAAACTGACACAAGCACTAATTGTTTTTTACTTTATTTGTTGTTTTCGAATGTGTCTCTTGGTTGATTTTTTGTTTGTTGTGTAGTTTCTTTTCGTGTTTTCCTTCGTGCTTTGCAGGGGCTTTTATAGCCATGCTCAAAATGATTTTACGGGGTTAATCTCGTTCGCTTCGGGGGTCGTTTACCCCTGTTTCCCAATTTATTCGGGGTTGAGGGCTTCGATTTCTTCATGTTGGTTTGTTGGACGAAAATTTTAGGGATGTTTTAGTCCCAGGGTGTTGTGATTTTTTGAATTTCAGTGACGGAAATCCCGACCTTTTTGGCGCTTGGTTCTCACGCATTACCCGTTGCCCTCCTGATGTGGTCTGGGCCGTTAGATCACGAGGGCTAGATCTAACGGTTGACGTGTTGCGACGCCCTTTGCTAAACATCATAACTCTAGCTTTGTTGGGCTCACCAGGTTGGCTTGCTGGGTCAGGCTTGCCTGCCCGGTTGTGCTCCTTGCTGGGCCTCTTGGATTGTTGGACCCGATTGGACTGTTGGACTTGGATCCTACTTTTGATTTGGACCTGAAATGGTTAAATAAATAAATAAATAATAATATAAATAATATAATAATAATAACGAAAAACCATATAACATATATTATATTTTCAAAAACCATTTTAAAAACTATATACTATATGTTTTCAAAAATATTAAAAAACTATATATTATATGTTTTCAAAAATACGTTTTCAAAAATTATATTATATATACGTTTTCAAAAATATTTTAAAACTATATATTATATGTTTTCCAAAACCAATTTTTAAAAACCTATATATTATATTGCTTTCAAAAACCGTTTTCTAAAAACTATATATTGTATGTTTTTCAAAAATATTTTCAAAAACTATATTATTTCATTATATATACTAAATAAGTCCCAGATGAAAATGAGTGTCTACAATACTGATATGTCACCATAAAATAATATTATATCACCATTGAAAAAAATAAAATATATTTTTTAAAACATAATCTTAAATAATGTTGTTAATTTTTTAGTGATGATGATCAAAGTGAAATTAAAACATAATCTTAAATATATATATTTTTAAAAATAATTAAATGATAAAAATAAATTAAGAGTGATACCGCACAATATTTGATTTGTAATAATTTCCTTTCAATTTTAACAAGTTGAATCCCCATAAAATCTGGATTCTTTCTTTCAATTTTCCCCTTTTTAATGGTTTTTCATATTTCCAATGTGTATATATTTAGAATTTTGGATAAATTACATATTAGTACTTCAACTTCAATTTTATTCAATTCTAGTAATAAAATTTATTTTTTAAAATTATACATAATATTTAGTTTAAGTTTCAATTTGGTACCTATCATTAAAAACTTAGTGATAGTGATGACGTGGAACTATTTTCCCTTTTTTGATATTCCACGTGTCTTGTAATGTAAATTCCACATCGCTGGTGTTGTTAAGTTTTTAACTCAAGATATCAAATTAAAATCTAAACTAAACTAAACATTAAATATGATTTTGAAAATAATAATAAAATCTAGTTACTAAAACAGAACAAAAATGATAGTTTAGGTATTAAACATATAATTTACCCTAGAAGTTTTATACATTTTATCATTTTTCAATTTTTTCTAATAGATTACCGAGTGGTGCATTGTCATTGGCTCAGGCTTTTTTGTTGACACTATTATTTTAGGAATTGAAATGAAAGAAAAAGTTTCGGTTAGCGAAGTCAAAACTTCGAACCCCTTCACCTTCCATTATTTGTTTATTGTTTCTCTCCCTCGTTCTATAGCCCTCCTAGCGTTGAATCATCAAAATCAGCGTGAAATCCCATAGATCGGCCACCGGAACCGTCGTCCATCGCTGGTCTCCGTCTCCGGTTGCCTCTAACTGGGATATTTACCAAATTCCATCCAGCGAATCGCATTGTCCTCCCTTCTCACCTGATCCAGATAAATTCTTCCAGGAAAAAACCCCTAAGATGCCCTGGATCTCGATTGAAAGTTTGGTATTGCTTCCTACTCAAGTCTCCGATTACGGCCTATAAAGCTTATCTCAATAGTCCCCTTTCATACTCCACATCGGAACATCCCTAAGGTTATTATTATTGTGGTGTTGCAGTTGGAAATTGCTTGCCGTTGATTCTGTAGGTATTTCCAGTAACTATGTCAGGGAATTCTAGCTGCAGCGTATACATAGGTCGGTTTTTGCTTTAAGAATCAGTATCTTTATTATTATTTATTTATGTATATATTTTTTTTTAATTTAGGTCTTGAACTTACCTGTTTCTTTGGGGGTTGGGGGAATGAAAGGTAATTTGGATGAGAGGGTAAGCGACAGAGTTCTATATGATATTCTTATCCAAGCAGGGAGGGTAGTAGATTTGTATATCCCTCGAGACAAGGAAACCGATAAGCCCAAAGGATTTGCCTTTGTGGAATTCGAAAATGGGGAAGTTGCTGATTATGCTGTCAGGCTTTTTTCTGGCCTTGTTACTCTCTGTAAACGAACCTTGAAATTTGCTGTAAGTTCATTTTTTTTATGTTGAATTTGTGCCTAAACAAGTGCACGCCAGATTTAGTGCAAATTAGCTATTAAACTGTGTAATTGGAGATATTTTTGTTTCCTGTGTGATTCATAATCTTGATCTTCCTAGTTTGTTTGTATAAGTATCTAAATAGTGGCTGAAATCCCTAACAGATTTCTGGGCAAGACAAGACTTCACAGAACCCTCCCTATGCAGCCATGCCTGCTACAAATTCATCCTACAAGTCAAGGCATCACCATGAAGTAGTTAACCACATGGAAGTCTCTCAGCAACTTAAGAGGTCATCAATCCCTTCTAGGGTTTCAGATTATCGCGCTCGTTACACCCAAGGTGATAATTTTTCTCTTGTTTGTTGTGTCTGTTATCTTCTTTGTTTTAGAGATAATGTCACTTGATTGCCTATTTAGCTCCATGAGTGCTAAGAAGTTTGTTTTGATCCAGTGTTACCTCCACCTGGTGTTTCTCACCACTCTAATGGGTATGGATCACATTTCAATGATACCAATTATGAATACAGTCGAAGGGTTTTGGGGGCAACATTGGATAGCTTTAGTCGCCCTAGGTCACGACGTTACGAAACAAGTGACCCAATTTCTTATCCCTCTTACTGATATTTATTACGACTGCTATATGAGGGTAAAATTCTTACATGACGCACTTAATATTGATTGAACAATTGTAGTTATTCAAACAAGATAGGTGGTAGAGTTATGGGTAAGAAGGGCTAAAGATAGCATATGTTGTAACTTGTAAGTTATTTCTCGGGTCCCATCATTGTTTGTTTATGAATACTACATTTCATTGTGTGGTACTATTTCATAATTTCACTCCCTTTAAAATGTTGTATTTGTTTCTTTTGTATATTTATGATTGCATCTTTTTCTGTAGGTTAAAACTGAATAGAGAATTATTTTTTCACACAAATGGGATATATGAAGTTTGGATGGAAATCTTTCATTTTCAGTAAAAAGAATTGAAGTCTCATATATTAATATGTTATCTCATGGAGTATATTTATTCTTTTTGTTTTTATCTTTGTTTCTTTCAGTTACTAGTTATAAATTTATATTCTTTAGTGAACTTAGCTACTAGAATGTTATGCATCGGAGTTTAGATATTCAATTTTCTTGTAGGTGCTTGGTAACCAATGTAAGGTTTGGGTTGAGTGAGATGTTTTAGTCGGTATATTTTTTTGTTTTGTTTTCATGTTTACTCAAGGATGTTTCTAAAAGCTTGTTTAAACTAGCAATGACCTATGTAGAGGTTTGCCCCAAGTTCTAGTTTCTAAAAGCTTGTTTAAACCTTCCCTATAAAGATCAAATCTTGCTACCATTGATAAGCATGGTATGAGTTTGGGTTAAGATGAAAGTTTTAGTTGAGGGCATTCTTTCACCTTAAGTTACACAATTCAACTAAAATTTTTAACGGTTAAAGCTGGTCATTTTTTTTATAGAAGTAGGAGGCCTCGTTAAAAACCTCCCTCATAGATACCCTTTCCCGAAAGAAAGAATCAACTAGCGGAAAGAGGAAAAGAATACCTCATTTTATTAATATGCTAGAAGTACATAAGACTTAACAATTACACCAAACAGAATTACATAAGACTTTAACAACTCCACCCACAACAAACACCTACTAACTCGAAAAGAAAATAACATACAAATTTAACCTTACAATCAACCAATCCCCTTCTTTGCTAAACTATCTGCCTCCCCATTACAAGCTCTTGGAATCAACCTAACTAACAACACCTTTTCAGAGATGAGTGACAAAATCTCTTTAACTAAAGGCGAGAAGAAAACTGGAGCCAAAGACGGGGACTGAATCCACTCCACTGCAGACTTACAGTCACTCTCAACAATCAACCTACCACCGGAAACCCAACGTGAAGACATAAAGATTTCAATGCCTATTTTAATAGCTTTTAATTCAGCAACTGGTGGGGGACCTTGGCCAATATTCTCTGAAAAAGTCAGAAGAGTGCTGCTATTCCAGTCTCTTAAAATACCTCCAATACCTCCAACCGAACCATCTAACCTTACAACTCCATCAACATTCATCTTCAAAAAAATCAACAGGAGGGGGGAGCCAGCAAAGCACAGAACAACCCTTAGTTTTAGGAACTGAAATACCATCTGCAAGAGATGGATTGCCAATCAGCACATCCTCCTGTATAGGAAACTTAGGGAACTTGGTTAGAAACCATTTAGATATCCTAAATCTGACAATGAAAAAAAGAGACAGCCTGTCAAGAGATAATCCTTCAAACACAATTGCATTCCTAGCTTTCCAAATAGACCAAAATAGGATTCCCTGAATAAACTTCCAAATCAACGAATTCACCCTCAAATCACTCCAAGAGCTAAGAAAAGGAGGGTCCTGTGGTAAAACAACGTATAAATCCCAAAAGCTTACTAATTTATTCCATAATTCCCAAACTACGTAACATGAAATAAACAAGTGTTGCACTGATTCCTCATGTTTCTTGCAAAATGGACAAAGGATATCTTCACCTAGGAACATTCATCTGTTAACCAACTCTACTTTGACTGCCACTCTTTGATGAGCTAGCTGCTAAAGGAAAGCTTCAAATTCATTATCATTCCACATAACCAGTAAGCCACCTGCAGACCCAACAGCTGGGGAAAAAATTCCTCCCTTAAGAAATCTCCCCCCTATACTTCTCCTAAGAACCATAGAACAGTTTTCTAGCTTAGTTTCTTGAATGAGAAGGATGCACGGCTTGTTGTTCTTGACCATATTAGCTACAACTCTGGATTTTTCCTTCTTCCCAATACCCTTTATGTTCCACGAAATAATATTAATATTTCTCATAAAGACAAAATTAAAACCAAAAGCCTCAGAGCAAAGAAGCAAAAGGAATCCTATTCCCCTGATTTCAACAATTCCCTACTATCACCCAGACCCTCCTCAAGATTTAAATTTTTTTCCAAGAAGGCCTTCTTTCCCTCTTTGAATGAAATCCCCAGCATCCTACTGACTTCCCACGTAGCCAAAGCCTCCTCCAAAAACACCGAGAAAGATGAAGAGACTGTAGGACAACTGACCACATCCAAAGCTTCCCTAATCAAAATCCTTCTCTTTCTTCTACTCTCTTTCCCTGCCACTGATCCAGACTGACATCCTGTTCTAAACTTTTCTGCACTCCCAGAATGCTGTACTTGGTCCCCTGCTGAATTCTGAAGAAAACCATCTTCCTCATCAACACAAGTGAGACCTTCCTCCAAGAAAGTTGGGAAGGATTGAATGCTGGAAATAGGATTAAATGCTTTTCTGTTTTGGTATGTCGACTCCACTATTTGCAATAACCCTTCTTCTCTACTCGGATTAAACCATACCTTTCTTTCTCTAGATCTTCTATACACTCTAGAGAAAGTTCCTCTATTCCACCTTCCAACTGGAACACTTCTAATAGACAAACTTCTAGACAGATGATCCAAAGGACTCCAACTCCTTAGACCATTTGAGACCATTTCCCTATTGATTTCCAGCACCTGATTACCAACCGGCTGAACTGGTATGGATTCACTTTCCTCCTCTGTTTCTTCCACTCTTCTAACTTTGTTGTCCAAGTCCACTACTTCCTCTAAAACTTCATCATTTGACTTATATAATTTCCAGTTTAATTGGGGCAGAAATCTGCCCTTGGACCCTCTAGCAATCCATTTTAAATTATAAGCAGGCCCTGCAGGTAACAATTTCTGCAAATCTGAATTAGAACCCAAACTGTCATCCTCTTGGGCTTGAAAATCTAGGCCCATTTCTTCCCTCAACCCAAGTACCACGTGATCCCCTGTAGGAGATTTTCCTTTTCCAAGAATATCTGACAGCCCATAATTAGATTGTTTGACTTTTTTGACAGAAACTGTCCCTCATCCCCCACTTTCAAACTACTCCTCTGTTCCTGTTCAAGCCTCGTATTTACCTTCAGCCTAGAGCCTTCAGATAGCTTCTGATTTTCAACTTCTTCCAGAGTCAATCGGCGGCCTCTCTCTTCCTCGGAAAAATCATCTTCACTGTACCCGTATTTTGAAATTTCACCAACCATCTCCCCGGAAAAATCATCAGATTTTGAAATAACCGATTTGATTTTGTATGATCTACCGTAAGACCCTATTGGGACCGATTCGAGGACATCAAATGGACCCGCCACCCTGATCAGAACTCTCGCCGATGATAGGTCTGACCTGTTCTTTGAAGAATCATTGATGCTTATGAACTTCCCCCATTTCTGAACAAGCTTCTCCAGAAACTCCCCATTCCAGCATAATAATGGTAATCCCATTAATTCCACAAGACAGAACGCCAATGGCACTCCCTCATCGTTCAGCAATGGTGCCAGCCAGTCAAACCAAAAGAACAAATCATCTTGTTTATGTGTCCATACTTCTGAATACTCTTCAATCGATTTAAATGTAACGACACAGGCATTCCGAACATAACCCCATCTCGCTATTTTTACCTGAATTCCTTCATTCGCCAAAGCTTTCTGAACCAATTCCTGCTCAAAGGAGGACTCTATTATCCCTGTTAAGGAACTTTTCACCCACTCTGAATCCTCAGAGGGGATGTGCAACTCCCAGACATTCCTTAACCCGTTTGCAGCCTTCATTGACCTTTCCCTATTCTCCCCATTAATATTTTCACTACCCTTTCTGTTAATCGTTTTCAACACATCCTTGTATGATCTACCATCCCTCAAGTTTCTCAAGGATTCAACATGGCTCTCTCCGACTGTTTTCTCAACCCTTTTTGACTTTGATCCATCCGTCTTTGTCCTGCCTTCAGTAGTTTCTCCATTCTGGTTGTTTTGATATTTTTCTACCCCTACTGTAACTCTTTTCCCGTCAATCCAAGTTCCATTAACAAACTGTATAGCTCTCCTTCTCCCTTCTTCACTGGCAAACTGAACAAACGCAAAAGTAGAATTTTTATATATCGGTTTCTCTGTAAAATTTGGGATGAATACCCTTTCAACTTGACCATAATGATGAAATATTTCCCCTAACTCTCCTCTTGAAACCCTCTTACTAAGATTATCGTCGAAAACAGTCCAGCTCTCCTTGGGGAAGACTGTCCTTTCACTCTTTCTCTCTCTACGTTTTTTACTCTCTCAAGATTTTGATTCTCAATCATTAGCAGAGTCTATTTGCTCATGTGAAGCACTTTTCAAAGTGTTACTCTTCGTCAAACACTAAATCTTTAATCCCAGGCTTGTACTTGACGTGATCCAGTCAATGCTTGATTTAGTGAAAAATGAGAGGACTTTAGATTGATAATAAAATTTTTAGAATCCCCCCAACCAATTTGAACAACTCCAGATTTTTTAACTAGGAGATATATTAAGACATGTTTATTGTTGAACATTATGTTGTGAAGATAATCTTATCCACAATATCCTTTTGGGAGATGTTGTGAGCTTCCCAAACTTGAACTTATTCAATTAGTTTTTCTAAATTTGATCTTTTACTAGATTAAGTTCTTAATTGAATTTCAAGTTTAATAACACTAATCGGCTTATTGTGTACAATCAATTATGTTCCCAACTTGTTGACATTGAAATAAATCATAATTTTAGTTTTTACATATAGTTGAGAACTTATAAGCATAGGTCACGAGTAGATCTAGCCATCCGTCATGGTCAAGGTTACCTCTCTTTATGACATGAATTTGCATCTCTCATCATTGCTAGTTTTATTAGCAATATTAGATTTTAACTTGAGGTATCTCTATCTTAGTATTATTATTAGAGATCCCAAAGATTTGAAAAGCATTTTCTTATTATTATTAGAACTGTAGGCCATTAGGGTTGGAAAAATATTCTCCACCCTATAAGGATAAGATGCGTTTTGTTTTGTACATTGTGGCCTCACCCAAAACCCCTAGGATTTGAGAAACAATTTTTTCTTATTGTTTGTCAAAAAAAAAAAATTGTTATTATTATTATTAGAACTGGAGACCCCTAGAACTGGAAAAGCATTTTTGTAAGAAGCGTTTTGATTAGTACTTTGTGGCCTCGCTCCAAAAATTGGTGGTAATATAGTCTTTGTTCATCTCGTTGGGATTGATTTTTGGCAGGGTATATAAATCTTGAAATTAGATGTGAATTTTGAACCATATAAAATATGATATGTGCACTTATGATTTAATTTTTTTACACATAATACCGTTGTTTATTGCATACGAAAATAATTATATTTATTCAATTAGAAAAATGGTTGAATTTATTTGTTTTGAAATGAGTTGGTGCCTTTTATAGGTAGGGATGGACATGAATTAGGTTAGGTTTTTGGTGGACTTGAACTCGACCGGAGTATTATATTCTTCACTTATTACATGACTTAACTGTCTTTATGAAGGCTCCACCCAACTTGAAATCTAACCTGGATTTTAGGATAAAAATTTGTACCGACCCGATGCAAATATATGTGTATATATATATTTAATTTTAATTTTATTTGGTAAAATAGACTTAATTGAAAAAATATATAGAAGGATATTATTTATTGCAAACATCTTCAAATATGTAAGAAGTAATTATATTATCATCTTATGTTGGGAATTTTTCATTTTAAATTCGAATCCTACCTTGCACTTCAAAAAATCCAACTTCATCTGGACTTGCTATTTTTTTTTAAAAAAAAACGACCTTACAAGTCGGGTTTGGTTGGAATTTTATCAGATTCAGAAGTCACGTCCGTCTATATTTACATGTTACGTTTAGTACCTAATTATAACATTTATTCTGTTTTGATCATCTAATTATTATTTTTTTTCAAAATTAAACTTATAACTATGGTTTGGTTTTATTTTGATTATGTATTGTTAAAAAAACTAACATAATTGTTGATGTGAGATTTTTATATTTTTTAATGATGTGATATTATCTTATGGTAACCTGTTATGATTATCGTTAATTTTTTTTAATTGTGAGTGGTCAAAATAAAATTAAAACATAATGTTAGGTATAATTTTGAAATAAAAATAATTGAGTCATTAAATTATAACAAAAGTGATAATTACAGTTCTAAACGTGCAGTTCATCCTAGATAATATTGTTTTTCCTTTTCACCAACAATTCTAATTTCAGCTTTATACGGTCAATTGAAGGGGTGGGGGGAACATTGTTAAACAAATCATGTCTTATATTAAACATTGAATTGAAAATTTGGATGTTATATCTTTATTATTATTATTATTATTATTATTATTATTATTATTATTATTATTATTTTGAAATGGAGTTTATGTTTGATTTATACATTGATAATACACCAACCATACAAGAGTTTGCTGTAGACGTACATTAATAGTGAAGATCATATCATAAACGACTAAACAAATGAAAGATTTTTCTTGAAGAAATAATTATATTTTTTAAATTTAGACGTACATTGATAGTGTATATCAGGATTCTTTTTAGGGTCTTTGGAATCTATGAATGTTGAGAAAATGATATATCGTTTTTGTGAAAATCGTATATAGTTTAATCTTCATACTTCCTATCAATGGCCTAGTAGATTTGTCTGGTGAAGAGTTTAGTTTTTTATATTTTTATAACTTTTAGTACTCAAAACATTTTTTATAATTTTATTTTATTTTATATTACTTTTAATAATTTTTAATAGGTAAATTATATTTTTGACACCCGCACTTGGTTTCAAAGTTCAATTTGATACTCAAGTTTTTTTTTTTCTTTTTTGGTTGACACAATTAGATATCTACGTTTGACCTCAAGGCTCAATATGGTAACAAAAGATTTGTCCGATCAGTATGTGAATTTTGTTTTTGTGTACTTAAATTTTACTTCATTGTTCAAATTAATTGTTTTATTGTAAGTATTAATTTAGGCAAAAATGCCAAGTCCGGTATCAATCTTAGATATTAAATTGAACCTTGAGATTAAATTTAAGTTATCTAATTAGATAAAAAAAAAAGGTAACAAGTCGAAGTTTGAGACTAACTTCAAGTACCAATATATAAATATGTATGCGTAGACACTAATTTTTCCATTTTTTTAAATTATTATTATTATTATAATTTATATTATATTATTATTATTATTATTATTTATATTATATTATTATTATTATTATTATTAAATAAAATATATATTACAAGCAAAAAAAAACCCACAGCCCGAATATAATTCCAGGCCCAACCCAGATGGCCCTAGGGTTTCATAACCCTAGGTTATCATCTCCATTCGCCTCTTCCAACAGCGGTCGCCTCCACTGCCAGGTGCCTTAGCCAGCTGTTGTTGCCTCGTTGAATTCTCCAGAAGCACCAGATGGCTGCCCACGTTGCTGCTCTAGGGGTGAGTCACCACCATAGTTCGGTGACTCACCGAATTACCCTCTATTATCCGGTCCGATATCATCCTCGGTGGTGGCTATAAAAGCCACCACACCTGCAAAGATAAAGAGAGGGAGAGCAAGCCACACGGACAACAACAGAGAGAGAACGGAGATATGAAAGCAATAATCGAAAGCAACAATCGAAAGCAACAATCAACAGCAACCAAACAAAGAAAAAAATACCGAGCAACTTACCACATCATCGGAGCTTCCAGGCATCACCAGAGAACTGAAGAGTCGAAGGTAAAAAAAGTCTAGATCCACAACGTTTGGTAGAGTTTTAGGTTAAGATAATCTCGAATTTAGCTTTAAGGTAACCAGGGCTTTAATTTGGGGTAGGTTAAAAAAAATTCGGCCATCGTTCGATCGGCTTCGGAGCACGGTTGTCGGTCGGCGATTGGTTTCCCTCAGACGAGGGAAACTTATAGAGAAGAGAGAGTAAATCTCTCCTAGAGAGAGAAGAAAAAAAAAGAAATGAGATTTTAGGCCTAAAATGGTCGGTTTGGGGTATATAAAATCCTCCCCAAACGATGTCGTTTTGGGGAGAGTATATGTGTAATTTTTCACACATGGTTAAACCACACTCGTAATCCCTCTAGGTTTCGTAATTTTACATTTTAGTCACTGGAATTGATTTTCTGTGCATTTCAATTTGGTTTTATTTCTTTTTAGTCCTGATCGAATATTTATATAATAATTAAGGGTAAATACTATATTTAGTCCCTCAGATTTTAATATTTAATATTTTAACCCCGAAATAACTAATTAAGGCTAAATTACACTGTTAGTACATATCTTTTTAATAATTCAAATTAGGACCTTTAGGTTTTATATTTTATATTTTAGTTACTATTTTTTTTATTCTTTTCATTTTTGACCATGAATTTTATATATTTTTCATTTTAATCATATAGTTTTTAATTTTATTTGTTTTTATTATTTAAATTGCAATTTATTTTTAATATTATCCTTTTATTTTCAATATATTTAATTATTATTATATTATTATTATTTAGTCATATTAACATATATATAATAAATAATATTTATTTATTTATTGTTTTATATATATTAAATAAAAATCCTATTTATAAAATATATATATTTGCTTTAATTTTATATAAATTACTTTTAGGACCAATAATCATATTTTAATATTTATTTATTTTTAATATTAAGAAATGGGTTGTATTAAAACAACTAGAAGTCATTTTCTGATATTTTTAAATAAATAAATATCCTACTTTTATAAATTATATATATAAATTTAATTTATTTTTTTAGAACAATATTTTATTAATATTTATTTATTTTTTAATATTAAGAAAGGGGCTATCTTAAAGCAACTATAAGTCCTTTTCTGATATTTCTAAGTAAATAAATATCTTATTTATAAAAATATAAAAAATATATATTTATAAAAATTAATATATTTTCTTGGAATTATACTAATAAATTTGAAATCACAGGATCATAAATTAAATTTATATTCGAATTCTTAAATTTTACTATTAGATACAATTTATAATCGACAGAGATCAATTTTGGGCGTTGTGGGGGTGCTAATCCTTCCCCAAGCGTAATCGACCACGAATCCCTTTTTATTATTAAAAAGAACGAATTTTTGGTTAAACACAGACCAATTTATCTTTTAACTGATGTTTTCTTAAAAACTCTTTTAAAAGATGATTTTTAGGTATTCGACCTACCTAATCCAAAAGGCCGATGGCGACTCCAAAATATTTCTTTAAAAAACCATTTATTTATTCACATTACTTTTTCCGTCAAGTAAAATTTCATGCCTGGCGAAAACCGGTTACGACAGTATGTATATCATTTTTATTAGTAATTTTATTTTAAATATTTTTTAATATTTTTTAAATACTTTTAGTATTTCTTTTGAGTTCCAATGATTTTCAAATCATTTTGAATTGTAATAATTTTTAAATTTTTTTTAAGGATTAAATAAATTATCTAATTTTATGGAAAAGTAATATAATTCTTGCGTCAAAGATGGTTTTCATTAGCCAAGTGCTTACTTGAAGCAATTTTAGAATTTGAACCTTTAAACTGAATGTGTTTTTCATGAAGGGTTTAATTGATTTTTTTAGGTACAAGAGCTTTAGGTGCCCTTAAACTATGAAGAATTATCTCTTTTAGTATATGTATAATTAGAATATTATTTTTGAGTTTTCAAAGTCATAAATGGATAAAAATGTTTGATAAATATATTTGGTATGATTATAATATCTTATCCATCGATCGGATAACTTAAATTATATATTGAAAAAATTATCAATCTAATTTTTTTGTTTAAACTGTTAAACGTTATTAGTAGTTGGTGAAATATTAAAATACTTAACAGTTCCTATTCTCGTCTAAAATGGGGGTTTAAGATGGAGTTTAATGGTGATGAATAAAATAATAATCCCCTGGGGATGGCCAGTTGCTAAAAATGTTGCGGCATATTGGTGTATATGGGCCAGGCCCATTTGAGGATTAATGAAACTTTGCTAGTAAACCAGATCACTTTGATAAAGCCATGATTGAATTTTTCTTTTTTTTTTTGTCCTCTTTGTTCGTTAGGATTTTATCCTGATTAATTCGGATGAGCCGTATTGCACACTTTTTTATGGTGGGTGAGTCTTTTAATGGTGATTTTCTACATACCAAAGAACTCGAACTTGAAATCTGCTTAAGTAATATCAAATTACTTACCACTTAAACCAAATCTTGAATTTACTGGCAGTTTCGTGGTGTTCCCCTTTAGGAAGTGATGCTGGAGAGAGAGAGAAAACTTCATGGCTTAACCTTATCTCTAAAAACATAAAAGTGAATGCTTGCCGGAAGAATATTATCTTTAATCTGTCATAACCTTCTTCTTTTAAAAAAAAAATTACATTTTAAAAAATAATTATGACTTTTTATTTGAAAAATTGACGATTTTGAATTAATTTGAAAATTTTAAATTGGAGTCGCTATCGACCTTTGAGTTAGTTAGGTTGAATACCTAAAATCGTTTTTTAAGATAAAAATTAGTCTACGTTTACCAAAAATCCAATTTAATGGGTCCGGGAGTCGATTACACGTGAGGAATGATTAACATCCCCACAACAACCAAAATTGGTACTTAGTTGCTTACATATTATCGTAAATGGTAGAAATCATGAATTTGCATTGATAATTAAAGTATGATTCATTTATTGAACGATAAATAATTTATTCCGAATTAATTATCAGAGAAAATTCTTTAACTTGAAAAGAAATCTCGATATTTACAATCCTCCATCGGGAAAGCTATCTCACCTATTTCTTATATGTAAAAGAATATTCTCTCTTAAAAAATTAAATTATTTAGAAAAAAATCGAAATTTGCATTATCATTATTTAAAAGATGATCGATTTAATTCAAGTTCATCCTTCGTTTGAATGTCGTATCAGATCGCACTGTTTCGATCAAGCGGTGCTTTCTACGCCCATTCTACAAATAAATGTTCTTGAAAAACATTCGAGTAATAACAAATAAATGAGTAAAAATTAATAGCTAAAAATAAATACATATTTAAATATGTAAAGGAACTATGATACTAAAACATATAACTTGAAATATATAAATAAATATGTGCATAATAAAACACATAGAAATAAAAAATTCATACAAAGAATGCTTAAAACAATTTCATAATTTATATATACATGCATACATGAAATTATAACTGGCAATAAAACAAAGTTACAACTTTGGACCAAAATGCATATATGCAAACATGATAAACTAAAATACCAATAAAAGAATCTAATCATACCTAGTAAATAAGGACTAAATAGCAAGAATGGTAACTTTAGAGGTATAATAATAAGCATATTAAAAATGATAGCTAAAGTGCAAACATCATGTAACAAGAGTACTAAAACATAAATAAATCCCAAAGCAACATGCAGGACCAAAATAAAAAGAGATAAAACATCCTGCCACCAACAACAATTTAATTAGAAGCATAATAATTAGGAACAATGACTAAAATGAACTATTAGGAACAATGACTAAAATGAACTATTCGAAACATGTATTACTGAAATATAAATAAACTAAAACACAATGACCCAAACGTAAATAAGACCATAACAACATTTAAAAGTAAATAAGGACGAGATCATAGCATAAAGCAACATAGGAGCTCAAAGTAAAAGAAAGTTAAAATTGCATTATTGACCAGAATAGAAAGTTACAAGCCACGGAGGACCTTTCTTATAAATAACCCATGCACGAAAATTGCTCTTTAGGTCCTCTTTAAACGACGTCGTTTGACCAACCCCATATATATACAAAATTCAAGAGCCAAAACCGGTCATCCCTATTCCCACTTGCTTCATTTCGTCTCTTCTTTGTTGAGAGAGAGACAAACTCTCTCAACTTTTCTCCTCCCCATTGAGAGATAAACAGCCGAGGCTTCCTGGCCACCATAGATCGGTGGTCTCGGGAAGTAAAAGAACACTTTGCAAGCCTCTTTTTTTCCTTTCTCACTCTCTTTTTCCTTATCCCATAAAAACCCGACCTTTAGAAATCTAAAACACAAACAAAACAACCCTTCAATTCAAAACACCCAAAGACCTATCTTACTGACAACAAAAACCTTCACCTTTGATAATGAGCTTTCTCTGTCTCCGATGAAACCGGGCAGTTTTGGGTTTGATGAAAGGGTAAGTTTTTTTTTTGTTCGAATGGTTCTCACTTTATTGGTTTCTTTTTTCTTTGTTTTTCCCGAATGCTTCTCCTCTTCTTTTTTTAGATCTCTCTCTGTGTTTTCTTTTTTATCCCTCTGCGTATCTTTTCCCTGAATGGTGGTTGCTTGTATCTTATCTTGATTGATTTTGGGTGAGATAATAAGATCTTGTAGTAGGGGCATGGCCTCCCTGATTTGGTAGGTGAAATCCCTGATTTTTGGGATTTAGGATTATTTTTAATAGGGTTTAGGATTTGGTTTGTTATTGATTGATTTGGTTGGATTTTTTTACTATATGGTCGGTTTTGATGACGGCGACGGCTCGGGAATCCTTCAGCGGCGGCTCACGCGGCGAGGAGATGAGCGGTGAGGTTCACACACCGGTATGGGTGGCTAGTCATTGTTGGCGGCGGCGGTTGGCTTGATATTTTGGGTTAAAAACCCAAACCCTTGGGGTGATCTGGACCGTTGGATGGGTCCAGATCCAATGGTGGAGATCGGGGCCACTGGAATTAAAGGTGAAAAACCCTAGCTGATTTGGGCTCATCAGCGGGTCTGGACGAGGTCGGATCTTGGGCCTCGGGTCTTGCTACTGGGCTCCAGTTGGGTTCTGTATCTGGTTTGGTTGTTGTTATAATTTGGGCTTCAAATTAAGCCTGCAAGAATGTAATTATAATTTTAATAATAATAATAAATACTTAATAATATTATTATTAATAATATTTAAAGTAAAATCTGGACTAAAACGGGTGTTTACAATTTCCATCTCATTCTTCCTTGATGGTTTGCTAATTATATCCTGAATTTTATGATATATTTTAGGTAGAGAATATCTATTTACTTTATTTTCTGATTTAGTTTTACATCCAATGAATTTATTGTTGTTGAAGATGATGGGTTCTTACTGTTGAGTTAATCAATCGACGAAATAACCAAGAGAGGGGTGAATTGGCAATTAAAGTTTTGGTGGAAGCTTTTGCAGAAAATAGAAAATATTTGGCCAACGATTTAGAGTGGTTCGACTTTCTCAACCAAAGTCTACGTCCACTACTTTAGCTATCCACACTAAGGATTTTCCAACAAATTCACTAACTTTTTCTTTCTTTTGAGGACAAAGAGTAACCTTACAACTCCCTCAAGACTTATACCCCAAATTCTTGAGAACACTCTCTCCCAAAGAGAACAATACAAAAACTCCTAACAAGGAAAGATGTTTGCACACTTCTAGAACAAAGAAAGAACACTCAAGAATAATATAATTGAGAACAACAAGTGTTCTTGAAAGCAAGAATGAATATTGAATGAAATAGGCTTGAAAATGCTCAAACTTGAGGTTTGATGCTTTCTCTTTGATTCAATCTTGATTCTTGTTGATTGTTGTTTCTTGTTTTTGATCAATGGCTTCTAAGCTTGTTTAAATACTCCTTGAATCATTTCTGAACGTTGGGGATCTTTAGTGTAGTTAATAGAGTCGTTAGTGTGTGAAAATAATTAATAAAATCAGTTGGGAGCGTAAGTGCATCGATGCATAGTCAAGGTGCAACGATACATCAAGTGTAAAATTCAAATATTTTGACCGTTGGAAGACATAGTGCATCGATACACTAAGGGTGCATCGATGCATAAAATGCATTCGATGTTTTAAACAAGACTGGAGTGCATTGATGCATGGTCTGTGCATCGATGCATAAAATGCATTCAATGATTCAATAAAATTTTGAGTGCATCGATGCATGGTTGTGCATCGATGCATAAAATGCATTCGAAATGGGGTGTGCATCGATACATCAATGAGTGCATCGGTGCATCCCTTCACAAATTTGATTTTTGGCTCGTTTTTAGTTCGAAATACTTTGTGAAAATTGTTTAAAAAATAGTTTAAGTATAAAACACAATTTTACACTTTAGTAAGGATTAAAATTGAACTTTGAAAGACTTGGAGTAATATTTTGATATTCGAATAATTATATCGAATATACTTAGAAAATCATTTGTAAAATCTTAAAATTCATTTAACTTAATTCGTTATATCGAAACATCAAAAATGTTTTCAACAATCTCCCCCTTTTTGATATAACAAAACATTTGAGTAATTTTAAGATTTATAAGAAAATCAAATTTGAAATTACTCCCCTTACTATAATGCATCGTCTCCCCCTTTTTGTTAAATAAAAAACACTCTATTAAAACTATTTTAAAGAAATTTTTTGAAACATAGCCAATTGATACTTATAAATATAGCTTAAGCTGCTAAGATCAAAATCAAGAGAAATGTTAGCCATTAGTTTCATAATTCAATAATCATAATTTGAAATGGCAAAATTGGTCATAATAATGCAAAAATTAATAAACATTAAGCTCAAATTGAAAATTTAAACCAAGGCAAGTATATAAGTTCAAACATCCAACATCCATAATATCCAAACATTAAAACAATCAATCAAAAACATCAAAAGTTTTAACAATCCAAAGTATTTATCCAAAGATCAAATCGAGCAAACCAAAGCAAGGTGGGTCTAGTCGTCCATAGGAGGATCTGGAAGAGGAGGATAATGTGCTCGTACTTCAAGTGTGAGAGCATCCATACGTTCACGCATCTCCCGTTGAAACTCAGTCAACTGAGATTCCATGGAGGCAAACCTCAGATCAAACGACTCTAAGAATGATCGAAAATATGGTGGCGTTTGATCTTTTTGCTGTGCTGGTTCCTCGTGCTGTGCTGGCTGGAGGTGGAGCACGAGAAGAGCTAGGTGCTGGAGGAGCTCGTGAAGAACTAACTCCCAGAGTTTGCTCAGTGGGTCTATATTCCCATTGACCAGTTATCTTATTTTGTTTCCATCCGGCTTTCTTTAAGGAATTTAGGTTGATTTGGTTTTGGAGAGGCATGAGAATGTCAACCGAGACCTTAAGTCGTAGTCGGATAAATAGATTAGAAAGAAGACAACCGTAAACTAAAGTTTCTACATTTTTTGAAGGAATGACGTTTACGGTATCGACAAGCTCACCAAAGATAATTTGTGGCAAATTAATTTTCTTATTATGTTGGATACAATGTATCCACCATAAATCTATGACTCTAAGTTTGGAGTACCTACCTCCGGATGGTCTAAACCACCAAGAGATAATCAAATGAAGAAAACGATCATGATGAGTTCGTAAGGTACTAACACTATCATTAGACTTATAGGATGTTGCCACAAGATCTTTTTCATTATCTATCCCATTATCATCTAAACCAAAAATATCAGCAATTATTTTTGAATTGATAAAAATGGTTTGGCCTAAAAGATATGATCTAATGCCTATAGTTTCGGTACAACGAGCATTTTGAACACAAATCCTATTAGAATAGAAAATGCGAACTAATTGCTGATAGACAATGGGTTGAATTTGATACAACTTATCAAATTTCCAGGAACGAAGGACATGAAGATATTTGAAGTCAATATCTTCCATTACTTGAATGGAAGGGATACGTTCCTCTCGAATTTTGTAGGATTAAAAATGACTAACGAACCTATCATATAATTCAACTCTACGACGATCGAGTTGGTTGAAGCAAGAGTTGAGAATTGTCAATTCGGGTTCGTTATGGGTTTGATTTTGTGGTGGATGAGGAAGATGAGGATGGTTTGATCAACTCAAAGAGGATTTAGGTCATTTAGGGTTTAACATGATTTTAGAAGTCGAAATAAGGAATATAGCATGCATATTGAAAACACATGTATGCAATTCAATCAATCTCAAAACTCAATTGAGTCCGCAATATTTCAACGTTCTCTAAACCGAGTCCTAATGGGCAAAGTTTTGAAAACTATTTGAAAAATTATGTTTGAAGATCATAATATGAATAGTTTTCATGAAAACAACATAATTGAATTAAAAACATTAATTAAACCATTGTTTTTTGATTTTTTTATTTCGAAAATAAAAAATATCCTTGAAAAATTGAGTGTTTTTGATAAAATTAGTTGTAAAATGTAGTTTCTAAACACTAAACAATGCCCGATGTAATGTTCATCCTAGAACTAAACAAAACTAGTTCTAAGATCAAAAATTAAAACAGGGGTTTTAGACAAATTTACCTTGAAATTTCGCATTGAGTGGGAATGAGAGGTTGTTTTGCGCGAATTAATGATTGAAGTAGGATTGTGAGTTGAAATGCGAACGAATTTCGATCAAAAATGTTGATTTTGGAGTAATTTTGAGAGAGGTGTGAGAGAGAGGTACGATGATAGAGTGAGTTTTAGGGTTGAGGTTTTAAAACAAAAAAGAAAATAAGGCATTTAAACCCAACGGGTGTATCGATGCAATGCTGAGTGCATCGATGCACATTCAAGGAGTGCATCGATGCATCTTCATGATGCATCGATGCATATTCAAAGGATGCATCGATGTATTAGATAGTGTATCGATGCATTATGTACAAAAATGTCAAAAATCCGTTTTAGACACTTAAAAAGATAAATTATTTAGCTCTAGTGGTATTGGCAACTCATATATTGAAAATGCAATCAAAAGTGTTATTTTTATAAGAACTTCTCAATTCTAATTAAAAATGCTAAACACTAAGTAAAGGTAGGTTGGTTAAACCTAATTCTCTCCTAAGAGTCCAAAATCTTTCTTTATCTAAAGGTTTTGTAAAGATATCCGCTAATTGGTGCAAAGTATCAACAAATTCTAGAACTACATCTTCTTTAGCGACATGATCTCTAATGAAATGATGTCTAATTTTAATATGCTTAGTTCTAGAGTGTTGGATGAAATTTTTAGTGAGACAAATAGCACTAGTATTGTCACACTTGATAGGTATGGTACCAACTTCAATTCCATAACCAAAAAGTTGTTGTTTCATCCATAAAACTTGTGCACAACAACTACCAGCTGAAATGTATTCCGCTTTAGTGGTAGATAATGCAACACAATTTTGTTTCTTTGAAAACCAAGAAATCAGCATATTTCCAAGGAATTGACAAGTACCGGAGGTGCTTTTCCTATCTATTTTGCATCCTTCATAATCCACATCAGAGAAAGCATGTAAACTAAAGCTAGAGTCTCTAGGATACCAAAGTCCTAAACTAGGAGTATCCTTAATGTATCTAAAGATTCTTTTAACAGCTAGTAAATGTGATTCATTAGGGCATGATTAAAATCTAGCACATAAGCAAACACTAAACATAATGTCCGGTCAACTTGCTGTTAGATAGAGCAAAGAGCCAATCATTGACCTATATAATTTAACATCCACACATTTACCTCCTTCATCTTTGTCAAGCTTTGTTGATGACCTCATTGGAGTGGCATAAGGTTTCCCATTTTCCAGTCCAAACTTCTTGAGCATATCCTTGACGTACTTAGCTTGATTGATGAATATGTCATCTTTTCTTTGCTTGATTTGGAGTCCAAAGAAAAATTAGAGCTCTCCCATCATGCTAATCTCAAATTCACTTTGCATTAGCTTAGAAAATTCTTGGCAAAGAACATCATTAGTAGAACCAAATATTATATCATCAACATAAATTTGAACTACTAATAAATCTTTACCTTTATGCTTTAAAAACAATGTAGTGTCAACATTCCCTTTTGAAAAACCTTTTTCAATTAAAAAGTTTGACAATCTTTCATACCAAGCTCTAGGAGCTTGTTTTAAACCATTATCGTAACCGTCTTTCGGATGGACCCCCGGAATTGGGCTTCGACTTAAATTAAGTGAATTGGAGTCACCACCGACCACTTTAAAACGAATTTAGGTGGGTTGTACACCATCTTACCTGATCTGCATTATACGGGAAACGTGTCGGGTTCGGGAGTCGGTTACGGTCAAGGAAGGATTAGCACCCTTGAACCGTCCTTTCGGTACCAATTAATTTGTCGGTTGTCTTAATCGTGAAAATTTAAAATTAAAATTAAAATTTAAAAGTATTAGATTCGAATTGTTCACCTTTGATTGGCTGGAGTTTCTAAAAAATGTAAAAAATGTTAGATAACAAATAGTAAACAAATATTGGATAAATTAAAGGGAAAATGGAATAAGTAAAAAAATGAGTAGAAGAAAAAAATATTAAATAAAAAGGAAAACAAAAAAGGTAAAAAAATATTAATATATATATAAGATAAATAGGTGAAACCAAAGACAAGTAAAGTTAAGTAAAAAAATGATAAAAAAGAAACACACAAAAAATAGAAAAATAAAAGAAGAACAAATAATAAATAAAATGGTTAAATTTTGAAGAAAAAAAACGTTTGTGACGAAAATATAAATATTGAAATATGAAGACTCAAAATAAAATAGAATGAAACTTAATGAAATGACTGAAATAAAAGTATACAAACATACGGGGACCAAAACGCCATTACCCCCTAAAGTCTCGAAAACACGGGTACATGTTGGCCAAAAACTGCGTCGTTTCAACTCCAATTGTATATTTGTATTACAAAGGCCAAAATGGCCCAACCTGCTTCATTTTTCTCCTCACTTCAAAATTGAAAGGACAGAGAGTGTGAGAACTCTCTCCCTTTTCTCCTTCTTTGGTCGAATTCAGGCCACCGCCCGGTGGTATCCTCGTCGCACCGCCTTACCGTGTACCCGAAATCGAGCCTCAAACGTCCTAAAAACACCTCTATCAGAGAAGATCTAAAAAACCCTTTCGGGTTTTACCTTTTTTCCGATGAACCCTTGCGATTTCCGGTGACTGTGTTGCTGTTTTTTCTTTGATTTTGTGTTACTCCGAATGTCTTCTTTTTATTGTTGATGGTTGATGTTCGGCGTAATCGTGGGTTATATGTTTATGTTATGTTTCTTTGTTGCTACAATGGTATTTTTTGTGGCTCTCGTTCTAGTTGTGTATTGTTGATATTTGTATGTCCTGGTTGTGGTGCCTTGTGGGTTCTGTGTAGATGGTTTGTTGGCAGTGGTTGTTCACTGTTTTGTTCTCTCGTGGTGGTAACCGTGTTCTTGTGTTGGTGGTTCTATGTACGTATTTATAATGCCCTGACGGGGACTGTTTCCGGCTATCTTGGGGTCGATCCTGGATTATTCGGGGTTGTTCTTGTTACGGGCTGTTGTGATTTCTTGTTTCACGTCGGCCACCTCGGGGTTCAGTCCCGTTGGCTTGGACG